>NC_047532.1:24804405-25429405 GCF_012275295.1 Melopsittacus undulatus | reverse complement strand
AGGCTCAACCTGTTCACTTGAAACCAAGAACACTTAGCTAAGCTAAACACCAGTCACCTTTCCCCTGACCATTTCTCAAATGTGAAGACAATTTCCTGCTCCCAGTAAAAGGAAGAGGCAGGTAAAAGACTGGTTTTCTTTATAGCAAATGCAAATTACATTTTAATCTGGAGTATGATGATCAACAGCATTTCAAAATCATAAAAAGCCTTGCATGTTTTTGTGCTGCCTCTTCCAAATTCTATAGGAGAAAAGGTATTTCTAAGCTTATTTTCAAATTCCTAACTTCAAGTGTTTGTCAAACTTCATTGTTGTGAACAGCACATAATTTCACGGCATTGTCAGATGTCAGATCCTAGGAAAATAAATAAATAAAAATTGTTTCTTTGTCTGCAGAGCATGCTGTCCATCTTTCTCAAATAATCTTTTTGCTCCTACCTGCAGGTTAATGTGGCATATCACCAAATCTGACATGTCTCCGTGATTATAATTATTTGAAGCATGAATATGGATATTTCCTTTTAGCTTGTAACATTTCTTTGAAAAGTGATTAAAGAGAAGTAAAGCTAGTTAAGAATTTAAAAGTTATCTTTGTATAGACATCCTTGTCAAAATGTATATTTGGCTGTTAATCATATTCTAGAGTAAATAATAGACTTAAACCCATCAATCAATGCCTGTCTTGTTTAATTTTGTCATATCAACACCATTTTGGCAATTTATAACATTCCAGTAATTTTATTTTTACCCTTTTTTTTCTATTAATCTTTGCTCTTGTAGAACATACAGCAGAGCTGTAAACTATCTGACACACAGGAATAAATGTGCCTGTGATTATGTCTGAGGGAGAAAATGTCCACTTCTGTTTACATATTAGTTGCAAAGAGAGAGAATACAGCAGAGAATATGGGGGTCTATAGTATTAATGATATTTAATTTATTTTTCTGCAGAAGGGTTTGGGCTCAGCAGTTCCAGAGCAATCTTAGTTTTGTGGTCTGCCATTTTTTTCTGACCCCCCCCCAGTACCCCCCTTTTTTTTTTCTGTTACATCATTTCACTCTAATCTTGCCAGATAGAGGGCCTAAATTACTTGTATAAACCTCTCAAATTGGGAAACACTTCAGCCTGTCCTAGTTAATTTTAACATTTGCATGTCCTACTTTTCTAGTGAGATATTGAGAATTGTTTATTTTCATTTAAGCCCCATAAACAATAGGCTAATTTATTAGGGATACAGAGTACCAGAGTCCCTTATGAATGTCAGCTGTGTCTGGGGTGCTCAGCCTGTCTGCTTAGTAGCTATAATTATCCCAGTGAATTAACCAGTTTCTTATTAAATATTCTTGATACTTCACTTGCTCTTGCTGTTTTGCTTGTTCATATGGTGATTTTCCCTGTTTCTGTAAATGTTTCTTACTGCAATTTAAACTGCTCTTTAGAAACTGTCATACTGTTAATTTTCTTGATGTTTAACCAGATGAAAACATTGGTTAAAATATATTTTGCCAAACTACAAGCTTTTAATAAGAAATACTTACCCATAAGACTCCATTTGCCAGTGCTTGGGATCTAGTGAACCTCACTTTTTGATGCAAATGTTTACTGCTAATACTGGGCATAATGAGAAACTTGACAGACTTAAGAAAATGGAACAGTTCTCCCTAACTTATGTATTTTAGCTATTTAATTTTCAACTTTTTTCAAAATTCATGTCTTGGGTAGGCTTCACCCACTGCTAGTGGATGATCAGCATTCCACCAACAGTTTTGAATGGCTTGATTTGTTCCTTACAATTGGATAGTCTTATAAATTACGGCACACTTGATCGGAGCTATGTTATATGCAAGAAAGTATACATGAAAAGAATCATAGTATCATAGAATAGTTAGGATTGGAAAGGACCTCAAGATCATCGAGTTCCAACCCCCCTGCCATGGGCAGGGACACCTCACACTAAACCATATCACCCAAGGCTTCATCCAACCTGGTCTTGAACACTGCCAGGGATGGAGCATTCACAACCTCCCTGGGCAACCCATTCCAGTGCCTCACCACCCTAACAGTAAAGAATTTCTTCCTTATATCAAGTCTAAACCTCTGCTGTTTAAGTTTCAACCCATTATCCCTTGTCCTATCACTACAGTCCCTAATGAATAGTCCCTCCCCAGCATGACAGCACATGATTCCAATAACTCTGTTTAATATAAATAGAGTATCTGGACTGGATACCTTTGCCTTGCAGTGGTCAAATCTCAAGTCATAAAAAGTCATTTTTGTTTTGCCTTTTTAGAATATTGTAGTTAGGCTCTTGAATCATTTGTTGAGGCTGTAAAACAAGGCAGAAAGGTTGATTTAAGATGTACTAATGTGAGGGGGAAAAATCTCCTTTTTCTCTAAAAGCATTGGGGTGTTTTATATACTTTTAAATAATAAATGTTTTTCTTGCACAAAAAACAGTGTGTTTAGCTCTATTATACATTTCATATGCAAGTAGCAATCTTACACAATTATTCAGAAAGGTTTTTATTCAGTTGGTTCTAAAAACAAAATTTAGTAGATATCTTAAGGAAAAAAATGCAAAATTAAATCACTTCAGAAGTTACTTGTAGTAACTTGCTAGTAACTTGTTCTATTATCTTCCCCAATACATATGGAGTGTGATACGTTTTTAATTGAATGCTCTGATCTACATATTGCACAGAAGTGCAGTCATATTCACTGCTAACACAAACTTTTCTAAAGTTGAATCATTATTACTTTTTTTACTTCAAAGTCTGTGCTCACCCTTTTTTTAACTTACGAAAATAAAGTAATAAATAAGCCTCAAATGCAATTTTCCTAAGATATCTACTATGATAAAAGTTTGATAAAATTATAAGCCTTTAGAAATTACTCTTCAGAGTGAATCTCATGTCTAAATTTAAATTATAATTGCAATTAAGAAAATGAGGAAAACATGGAATCTCCAAGTTGAAAACTCAGTTTGCGTCTAAAACAGTCTGCAGTGACGGGATTAAGAGATATAAATTCACTGCACAAAGAATAACATGCAAAGTATTTTATTTGCTTTTTTAAAGACAATTCTTTTTAAACTGCAGTGTAAGGTCAAACACATTCAGGAAGGTGAAGCAATATTCCAATATGATGTCTTACCTTCAGCAAAAGTGTTATGCGCTATACAGTTATATACTTCATTAAAATATATTTATGTAACACATTATCCCTCTAAGTCTGGATTCTAGGAATAGTTTTGCTTGTGTAACAACTTCAGTACATTTTTATAATACATTATAAAACTATAACACATTACAGTTATTATGCAACTTTCTATAAATAACTCTTCCTCTGTGTGCACTTTCTAACTCAGAATGATGCCACCTAAAAAGACTGGCTATGGTTATGAATGGTAATAACTGTCTATTTTTTGATATTTTAATTTTAACACTCATACCTTTTTCCTAGTTTATCATCCTGAGTTTCAGATTTGAGATGCTCTGTAGTATGTGCTTTAGGTAGCTAATTATCAAACAAAGGGAGAGAGAGAAAGGAAAGCTGAAGACAGGAAACATAACAGGGAAGGAAATTATACTGCACAATCACTTGAGCTTGTTATTCTATGTTAAACATCTTTACTGCCCTGTTTGACCCAAATATCTTTAATTTCATGTCTTTGCATTAATTTTATTCTGATTAATTACAGTGATAATTACAGATTAGTTTATATATTATTTATATAGCACATACAGGTACTTAACAGCTTTTGAAAAAAATGCTGTCAAAAGGTTGCAGTTGAAATAGGCACCATGAAGATATGTAATATCTATGGATAGTATATAAGTATTAGGATGGATGCACAATAGAAAAATGATTGCATAAGAATAATTGTTTTGTCTTTTAGTAAATGCAAATTTATGCAGTTAAATGTATGAATTTCACAGAAATATATAATATGCTGTTATATTCCAGTGTTAAGTCACTAAAATTAAGGGTTCCCTGAAGTCATGTAGGATCAATGCTCCCTATGACAAAGTTTTGTTAAAATAGTGTCTTAATCTGTCTTGATTGTGAACTTCTGCAAAATCATTCGTATGGTACAGGAGGCAAAGCACTGAGCTCAGTCTGCTGACAGACACCTAGGAAACTGCTTTACAACTTCAACACCAAGGAAATTCTTGTTGTTGTGATTTTGAAGCTGACACTATCTGTTCTGTGATAGTTATACATGATTATAACTCATAGACTTTTGTTTGTATGCTCTTAGTGATGCATCTGAATTCTTTTGAAAGTTAATCTGTGGCATGGGACCCTGATGGATGATGAGAAAGGGAGAGTCATGGGAGAAATAATGAGCTTGCTTGAGGATTAGCTGTGGATTTAGGAAAAATAAAAGTAAGACAAGGTGCTAAAAGCCCTCTCTTTTAAGGACAAAGTTTACAGGGGAAAATCTGCTCAAAACCTGGTCTCTTTTTTGTCCTGTCTTGCCAACTGTCTTTGAGTTTATACTCTGACAGATTTAGATATTCTAATACAACTTGGCTTTATTAAGCCAAACAGTAAGAAATATTTTAGTCACCTTTGAGGAAGCAGTCATAGTATTCTGGAAAGATTGTCCACAATGCTTTCTCTTAGGTCCCATTCCAATAGTGGTGAAAAGTAAGTGTATCTCTGTATACCTACTGTTCAGTTTGAAAATTTAATTTTACCAGTGATCAACAGTATTTTATTTCAAATACACTTTCCTGGGTGACTGTGAGCACTGTCAGACATCACAGCCATTTTAGCCCTGTATTGTCAGGCTCATACTATATACTTCACTATATACATACACCATCTCAAAGACAGTGAAGGGAGTCCGTCAGATCTGTAAATGGCTGGCGATGGGTATCCAAATGCAAGGACATCATTACTTTTGAAGTGCTAATGCAAATTATATGAGGTTTCATACCCTTCTGAAATGTTCTATGGAATTTGTGTTTCTATATCTTGGTTTAGTTCCTGGTTGAACTTATTCTTTGATTGTCCGGAGAATTACTTGTGTATTATTGTCCAGGAAGGCTGGAGAATGTTGTTCACAGTCTGCCATCCATTAAATTCCTTCTGGCAGGAAAATTCTGTGAAAGACTGTCTTGCTGAGGCTTAGTTTTAGGATATTATAGTGTTATGTATATTGCCTCTTCCATAACAACATAATAAAGAGCTCAGTAAGCAATACATAGCAGTGCAGCCTTCAGAGAGGCCATATAGTTCCTGAGTATTAAGTCACTCATTGAATTCAAATAAAATATGTGTAAGTTTTGGTTTTCACAGCTTTAAAACTGGAGATGTGAAGAGAGCTGCATTCAGAGTTGATGCTTTGTGTTCTTGGTTTATTGTTTTTAAGTATTTGGTATGAATAATGCCTACAGATTTTCTAGCGCTACCAGGAATGCACAGACTGATGTTTCTTCCTGTTCCTTACATTTTTCAGCTAGCTATTTCATATCTTTATTCACCTCTGAATGATAGGCTTGCCGAAAAGCCTATTTTGGGGCTTTCCCAATTAGCACCAATATTTGGATCAACAGTTCACATTTTTCAGAAAGTGTTGCAATTTGACAATATATTCTATTTACATCAAATCTTCAGCATCACATACGTAATTGGGTTTTTTCTATTATAACTTTTTTCCGCCATAAGAGCAGGATATTTTTTCTCCACTTTTCCTGATTTTTCTATATCTTAACGATGGAAGCAGATTGCCTTTGGGTAGTGTTCAATTCTGCTTTAATATGGTTAAGTTATAAACAGGCCGTTTGGAGAGAAATAATCAAAATGCCTCACTTTCTGTCTTAGTTACCCAAGTGTTTCAAAGTGAATGTATCTTTGCTGTTGTAGATGTGTGTTTACTCACTCTAACAATCCCTACTTAGTACTCCACTTTCTGTGAAACTAATTCTACTAGCTTTCTAGTAATGTAGTTTCTCATTTGACGTATGACTCTGAGAAAAAGCTGATGATGGTGGTTTAATTTGATAACGTATCAGTAAGACAACAGATAAGCTGATGTATTCTTTCTGCCTTCCATGTCTGTGGTGATTTATTTGCAAAAAGCAGAAATGCTGAATAGTCTTAAAATTCATTTCATGCCACACTAAATAACCAAGACAGTAATCCAAATGTCTCACACAGGTTGCTATTGTTCTTCCTAGATATTGTGTTGTCATTTAGATTTCCACCTGTTGACTCTTTCTATGTTGAAGAAAAAAACAATTTTTATATAGCTGATAGGTCTGGGGACATAAGTCTCCCCTACATGTCCATTTCAGATGCTCTGAATTATGACCTGGTAGTACTCTATTCTCAGATTCTTAGGAGAAATATAAAGAAACTATTTAACCAAAGACCCTTACTGTGCTACCAATATTGTGTACAACTTTTGTTCTGATTTGATTTTAAAACTAATGTGGAATATTTTGAAACTTAAATATAATATCTACTTATTCTTTTAGCTGTAGAAAATGTTTATTGCAAATTTCTGTGACCAATGTAAAAAAAGTTTAGTAAATAAAGAATAAGTGTCCAGTTTGGGATAAAGGACTCACACCAGTTTTAAAGGCCTTCAGGGACCTTACTTTTCAATATTAGGGGCCACAACTTTGATTTCTTTCATAGATGTGATCACTGAAGTACTGTGATAGCAAAGATCTAGTTTTGCATATTTTACTCTCATTCACCCTACACTTCTTCCCTTTTACTTCCTTAATACATTTTCATACGTAGATTTTTGTGTACTTAAACTCAGCTGGCAATGTTTTTTGAAATTATCCCAAATGATAATCCTAAAGTATTAGCAGGAGAGATGACCTCATCAATTAAAAGCATCTTTCTAAAAATTATACTCACTGTTCAAAGTCATTTAAATTTTTGTAGAAGTTCCCTAACTACTTAATCTGGTCTTGCCTTTTGAAGCACAGCACAAGGGAGGGTGTTACGGACATATCTATAAAGAGTCTAATTTACAATAATTGCATGAAAGCCACATAAGAAGTGGTGTAAATTCCAGGATAACTTGTTGAAGAGCTTTGTAGGGAAATCTGTGTTACCCAATATTATGATAATGATTTTCTAGGATCATTCTAATGAAAAAATGCAAAGGTGCAGCAGTGTCTTTTCTGATTGAGATGTACATGGTTAATATTTTGCTAGCAATATATTTAAATGTCCCTCAGTTTAAAGAGAAAAACACATATTCCTGTTATTTTTTTTCAGATAAATTCGAGCTCTATTTCTGTTATTTTATACAGTATTTTATGCTCCACAATTAGAAGATTAGACATTTTAAATTGTGATTGATTTTTATGTTGTATAGAGGTTATGTTTTAAAATTTTTAACAAGCTATTATATGGTATTTCATCAATAGTAAATAAATACTTCAATTTTACAAGATAAATAAATAACAATAAAAATAAATAACAATTTTATTTATACAAAAAGGCCAGACTATCCAACCTGTTGATTTCATTAAAAAAATTAAAGGAATTTGAACAAAAGGGCTTTCTGAGGCAGTCCTTTCAGAAAGCCAGTGTGGGAATTTAACACCTCATATTTGAAAGGTTCCTTTGTAAACTGGGGGATCTTTTGGTGCATTAAAGATTCCTATCTCCAAATATTGCTTATATTACTCATATTTAAAGCTTTTGAAAACCAACTAGCAAGAAAGTATAAGGAAATCATTATTGAAGATGTCAAAAAAAAAAGAATTTTTATTCTTTCTGGATAATTATACTGTCTTTGCATACTCCAGCTTTTTAATCAGAGTGAGAAAAGGCTGAGTATGTATAATTGAGCAAATATGTCTATTAACTCTAGATTTTATGCATTGTGTTATACCAAGAATTCAGATAGCACTATTGAAACAATGCATGTGTAACAAAAATTTGTAGAATATGATGTAACTTTTCATTTGCTTCCTTAAGAGGCAGCTGTAGCAAGGCTCTGAAATAGTAAATAAGCTTACCAATTGTTCCTTCCATTTAAAATTTTATTAAAACATTTTTGCTGAGAGCAGCAAACATCAAGCTTTCACTTTCATGGCTTGAGACCAACCACCCTACTGACCTTGCAAATATATGAATGGAAAGCCTGTCAAAACCAGTAAGTTTTCAGGCAGAATAAATTTGCATGGTGTGTCTTTGATTTAAGTCTTGTGTAGTTGCAAAAAGAGTTCAGCTATGATCTATTTACTGTTGAGTGCCCTGCAGCCAGACAAGAGTGGACAAGGACCTCATTATTCTCTTGGAAAGGTTTTTTGTTTAGTTTCTTTTCTCAGAATGGTTAAGAGATTAGAGGACCTTGAAGTCATCTGGTCTAAGGCCCCTGAGTGAGACATCTGGATTACCCTATCAGGTAAGGATATCTAGAGCTGGTTGTGCAGTACCACATTCAGATGGCTTTTGAGTATCTCCAAGGCGGAGACTCCACAGCTTCTTTGGGTGACCTGTTCCAAAGCTTAGTCACCCTCACAACAAAAAAGTGTCTCCTGATGTTCATATGGACCATCTTGTGTTTTAGTTTGTACCCATTGCTTCTTGTTCTGTCACTGGGCACCACTGAAAGGAGCCTGGCTCTATCCTCTTTGAATCTTACCTTAGGCCATACGACATCCAAGATAGTCCATGTTCCTGGATAGATTTTTAGAGCAATTGCTACCTTAGAAAGCATTTGAGAAATTTGGTCATTCTGGAAGAATAAATTGTAATTTACTAAATGGAAAGCTCCTTGGAAATATACTTATTAATATTTTGAGAATTTAAAGGAGATTAAGGTCCTCCTGTGAGTATATTGTGGGTATTCCAGTGAATAAAAAAAAATTTGAGTAGTAAGTAAATGTGAGTATTCCAGTGTCATTAGACTGCAGGAAGTGAACCCTTAGAATATGAAACTGAAAAGCAATAGTTCTGTTTCATCCCAAATATCTGTTCTCCACAGTCAGTATCTGACTCCTGGACTTTCTGTATCAGCTGAACACTGGAGGAGATATGTGATATTACTTGGCATATAAATCTATAAATCTGCTTGGTAGTTTATACATGATAGAATTTTAGATGACGGTGAGCCACAAAAGTTGTGGTAAACCCCCTTGAATAGATAGTTTCCATTGTAAATCTTCCACTTTTTCTGACATAAATGCTACTGACATATAAATAGCCTTTGTTGAAATACAGTTAAAGGCACGCATTTATATTTGTTGTTCAAATTATGTCACAGTTCTTCTAAGGATAATATTTGTATAAACAAAATATTGTTCAAGAAATTTACCCAAAAATCACTTGAAGAAATAATATGTCTTACTGTAAAATAGTAAATATTTTGTAACCTTGACTTTCCTATTTTAAACATTTCTGGAACAAAACCTCATTTTGTAGAGAGTAGGCAAATTAGTATGAACAGAGAAACAAACTGACAAAATGAGATTAATTTCCTGGATGTTTAAATAAGAGAAGTAAAAAAAAAAAAAGTTGTAATTTATTCTGGAAGTACAAGTTTTGAAATGTAAGGGATAGTCAGCACTTTAAATGGTATCTGGGAGAAGTGACACATGCTGCACAACACCTTTATAAATAAAACATCCACAAGTGTGGACACTTCAGAAACAGAAAAACCTGACAACATGAAATTTCTGCTGAAACTCTTCTCTTTCATGTTGTATTCAATAATTTGCATAATGACCTGATGTGTTAGCACAGCAACCTGTAAGAAACTGAAAGGAGTGAAAAGGCTTTTAGAAACCTTGGGCTATTTATTCAGTGTAATTTTAACCGGTGCTTCATATCTGAAGAGCAGCTGGGAGGCAGAACACTCAAAATGCAGATAATTTCTGGGAATTTCTTATGCAATATATCATCTAACATGTTGCTTTTTACTTACTTCATCTACTTTCCTTAAAGAAATACCAGCTGATTGAACCCCTTTTCAAAATATTTCAACATAAATTTTCAATACATTGTCATACTTAAGATATTCAGGCAGTAAATTAGAATAACTGCTGGAGACCTAATCATTCCTACATAATGGAAATTATTTCGTTTTCCATGCTATTCATTCAGTTATTTACATCCCAAGAAAAGAGCTTGCTCATCAAGCTTGTCCATTCTCATTTTCTACTCACCAAGTGAAATTCACAAGTTTAAGAGTTAAGAATGATGATAGCAAAACTTCCTTAAATTTTAGTACAATGACTTAGAATGTCTAATGCTTAGATGAACTGCTCTTGCAGTTCAGTTTAAGACTCTGACAACCTCCCCTGCTCAAGCAGGGCCACCTCGATCTGTTTGCACAGGAACAATTTCAGATATCTTTTGAATATCTCCAAGGAGGGAGACTCCACAACCTTTATGAGCAAACTGTGCCAGTGCTTGCTCACTCTCACAGTAAAAACACGGTTCCATGTTTCTTAATGGTTAGTTAGCACCTTCTCTGTGTGTTTGTGCCAATCTTGTGAAAAGAGCCTGGTTCCTTCTTTACAACCTATTTTTAAAAGTTCATATATCTTGGTGGATGTTCTCCAGGCTACCCAGTCTTGACTTAAAGAAGCTATTTGTTTATAACGAGAATGATTAAATGATGGAACAAGCTTCATAGAAAGGTGGTCAATATGTCATGGCTGTCAGTGTTTGAGAAGCATTTGGACAGTGCCCCTAATAAAATGCTTTAACTTTTGGTCAGCCCTGGTCGGGCAGGTAGACTAGATTAATATTGTAGGTCCCTTCCAACTGAAATGTTCTGTTCTATTCTATTCTATTTTAAAGCTCTCTCAGGCTTTCCTCTTAGGAGAGATGGTTCAGTCTTTTCACCATCTTCAGGTCCCTTGACTGGACTTTCTCTAGTACGTCTATGTCTTTCTTGTACTGAGGAGACCAAAACTTGACACAGTATTAGAGATGGGGCCTCACCAATGCTGAGTAGAAAAGAACCATCACCTCCCTCAACCTGCTGGCAATACTTTGCCTAATGCAGTCCAGTGTACCACCAGTGTTCTTTGCTGCCAGGGTACTTTGATGGTTCAAGGACAATTTGCTGTCCACTGAGACTTCCACTGGCTGGCTCTGCCATTGTCTGGTGTGTGCAGTGGTGCTGCTCCATCTGTGGGACTTCAGGATACCCCTTACTGAGCTTCATGATGTTCCACCCATTTCTCCAGCTTGTTAAGGTCTCTTTGGATAGCATCATGATCCTCTGGCATAACAGCCAGTCCTCTCAGTTTGTGTTGCCTACAAACTTGTTGAAGGTGCATTCTACCCCATCATCCAGTGAAGGTATCTTTCTGCTTCTGATGAAGGATCCTATTTCTGTTCATCTGCAAATTCTGACAACATTACAAAAAATTAATGTCAATGGAACAATTACTGGAAAAATTAAAAATTTGGTGTCTCTTTCTGAGCTAAGCAAAAATCATGGTTACAGACAAGTCCCCTGAGGAACAAAAGAGAGAAATAATTGTGGAAAAAAAGCAGAGCAGAGGTGGTACAGAGAAAATTAGGGATTTTAAATCCCATTTGAGGTAGAAATAAGAGTCAGGAGAAATGAGAGAGAATGCAGACCCTGATGAGACTTCACTGAACAAGTGATCCAGAGGAGCTGATCCTAGGTCTATGCAACCTGAACACCTGATGTATACAGAAAGGTGCAGTGCTTTGGAAAAGTAGAGGAAGGATTCCTTTTACTGAAATGTTATATAACATTTCCAGAAAAAAAAAAAAGAGGTTGATCCATAATCAGCATGGTACTCACCTGTGGAAAACAATAAGCTCAGAAATATCTATTTTATATGTTAATCTACCTTGAAGCAGGCTCCTATTCTACCCTGGTAGCTGTCATAAAAATCAGCAATGACTTTTTCAAACAATCTTCCCAATTAGCTAGAAAAGGGCAACTGAACTGTTAGCTGAACTTAACTGAGCAAATTTTGCTGTAGGAACATTTACTTTGCATTTTGTGTGCCCTGACTGTATTAAAAAAGAAAAGGGAAAAAAAAAAAAGAAAATTACATTTGCTTAATGGAATTGCAAATACAATGCCATGCATTCCAGCATATGATGAGAATTACTCCTACATGGTAATAGTAAAACAGTTTTCCAACAGTGTAAGACGAAATTTGGCCACTTCTAAAAGTCAAAGTTTAATTTTTCTTGGAAACCTTGTCAAAAGAAATATAAGACAGCTACACGTGAAAACAGAAAAATCTTGGTATATTTAGACACTATTAGCCTTTATCTGCTTTTGAGAAAGAAGCATGCTTTTTCATAAGATGGCTGTACTTTCTTTGCTGGGATTAATAGAATCTATCCCCTTTTATTTTTAATAATAAACTAATTCTCCTGTCTTTGTCAAACACTGTCTTAGGCTGGACATACAACTGCTGTTTCTCTTCAAACATGGAAAAAAAAAAAACCAAACAAAAACCAAACCAAATTATTTGGTTTTCTAAATCTCTTAGACATGATTCCTCTACCACAATATTTAGTTGTCATGCTTATTCTATATTTACTAGATTCTGTATGCCCAAGAGACTGACAAGTAGAAAACTTGAAGTGTGGTGCACATCTGACTGAATTAGTACATTCCTAAGAATGACCCATGTGTTTTAACTACTTTAGGACTCTTCTGTAGACACATTACCAAATGCAATTTTTTATTTCCAGAACAGGTGGAGTAAAATATTATGAAGTTGAGGATACTCTTCATACATTTGAACCAATAGATCCTTTAAAAAAAAATTATTAAAAAGTTTATATTTAGGAGCAGTTTAAATTGGAAACATTCTTAAATATGAATGGATTTCTACCAGCTGTAATCTACCAGTATCTTTTTACAGATTTTTGTGTTAGGTTGGGTTTTGTAGTGTTAGAATAATAGAAATGACTATTCATTGACATATTATAATCTCTGCCTCTTAAAAGGAGGTATAAAGATGTATCATTCAACTGATTTGCATGGGAATAAATAAAAAAAATGTGGGACATGGATGGTAGATTTCGTTCCATGTAGAATTGTTTGATATACATCATAAAATACAATCCATTGGAATAGTTATCACTATGTATGCTAGTACAGTGCTGAATAACATTTAAAGTGGTAATGGCATAGAATGAAATTAGCTAATTTTGCAATTAGTATCCTATGTTTTGAATTCAAATAAAAATAAACAGAGTATGAAATGTTTATGTTAAATCATAGAATCACAGAATAGTTGAGAATAGTTGGGGTTGGAAAGGGCTACAAGATCATCTAGTTCCAACCCCTCTAAAAACTGTTAAAAACCACCTTCATGAATGCATGTCTAAAATCAATTTGAGAATGCTTGATTTTACTGGGAGCATAAAAAGTCCTTTAAAAGCCATGGATAATGCAGGTTATTTATTAATATTATCACAATGTATAATGGCTGTTCATCATTGAATATATTTACCGTCTTTTCTTACTAAGTTTTGTACTTTTATTTGAAAACTTGATTATTTTTTTGTTCTGTGGAGCATTCATCCATAAAATTGTAAACTTGGTAAATACTGTGTCTTTAGGATAGCAAGCTTGAAAAGTTTGTCAGCAGAATCAAGTCTTCCAGTCTTCAGACTGTTTCAGTTCACTGGCTGTATCCTTAAGGAAAGAACAAGTTGAATGTAGGTCAGGATTCTGTTATTTTTACAGCAAGATTCAGCAGCCTGTTTGAGCTATAGTGATACTCAGTACAGCAGAACTCTTGTGACACATAATTAGTGTGAATGGAAAATAATTTGAATAGATCAGATGCAAGATGTAAAGGAAAGCACTTAGGTAGTGTATGCATTAGCCATCAAAAAATTTCTTATGGTTAACTGTTCATTACATGAGGACTTTAGGCTATTTAACTAGATAAATATTTTATGTGAAATAAAATTACAGGAAACAAAATAATCAAGGGATAATGGAAAATAGATTTGATCTATCACTGAATACTTATCAGCAAGTTTCCATAGAAGGGAAATTCTAACTCAAAATGTGGTAGGAAAGGAGGAATGCACTATAGCATATTTCATATTATGAATTGTGAGTACTCAAGGAGAAATACTCGGGTTTCTCCTGGCATGTAAGAAAATAAGGGAGACCACTTACATATTATTACCTACACAGAATATATTGCACATCTGCCTCTTTAATTAGACATGGTATTGTTTCAAGGTCTCTTTACCGGCAGTCTTTCTACTGTTGTTTCTTTCCTTATGCCATACCATGCGATCAGCCAGCTTTCCTCTTCCTTCCCTAATATCCTTCTCATCCTGACATATATAAACAAATTTTATTGTGCTTCTGTTTTGCAAAATGGTATTCTGGATTTTGAGAAGCAGACCAGAAGAGGTGTTGAGGTCTCACTTGGACCCACATCTTTTTCTCTCTTCCAGAAGTAATTTTTCTACTGATTAACTCCCACAGGCAGTATTCAGAGGAAGTTCTGGGTTATTTTCACTTTTTTTTTGTTCCAGTTCAGTACCTTTCCTCCTTGACTGGTGTTCAATATTACAGTTAAATGCCTGCCTAATTATCACCCAACTTCGAATTATGATCCAGTTCCATGAGCTGGCCCAGACAAAGAGAGATGAGGAGGAGAGCATTATCATTACTGTCATCAAGGAAAAATTGTTATTAGAATAAACATGAATTGTGAGTACTCAAGGCGTGACTTGTGTGTCTAATGATAAATCATTTAACCTGTGAAAGGACAAAATGTTAAGATATAGCAAGAATCATGGAAAATGTGTCTTGTTTGTTTAACCAATTAAGAACTCGATAGTTCAATACATAATTGCTTGCACAGTATATAATATGGTATAGGTTCACCTACAAAGGTTCTAAATCTGTAAAATTAGGTTTGCTGTGCAGGCATCTATATATATGTGTGTATGTATGTGTGTGTGTAAATGAATTCAGGTGTCAAAGACCTGTTTTGAAAAACAAAAAGCTTAGACATTTAAGACAGAAACCAGCAACTGGAAAGAACATTGAAATAGTTGATTGGTATCTTAGCCACTAAAGCAAGAATGTTATCAATTCCAAGAACATCAATAAGGCTTACCATAATTTTAGTAACTCCTAATAGACTTAGATGAACACCATAGAAATATCTTTTTAAAACATTTAATAGGTGTTTTACTTTGTTTGCAAATTGGCAATTTCCTTGGCATTAAATTAGGCTCATTCTATTCCTTCACCCTGAAGCAGTGCCTGGAGCTTTGGGAGTCTGGCTAATAGAGCTTTCTACTATTGTTCTTCCCTGGATAATCTGTTAGACTAATTTTTCCTTTCTTTATCTGACATATGTGAAATTAAGGTTTAATCCATACCTTGTCTATTAAGCTAGAAGCAGCAAAATCCTGTATTTGTCTTCTACTAGCAGTTTGGACTTTGGATTCAAGGAGAATCTAGTTTCACATTTAGTGGCATATTGTAGCTTCTGCAGTGTTCTCTTTCCCCATTAGCCTCCTCCTGTCCTTAGGTCTCCACTGCAGCAGTAAAGATTCTATTTATTTATTTAAACAATCCTATACATGAAACTGTTCACTCTAAAACCAGTTGGGTTCTTAGGTCTGACTATCCACAGTTACCCTCTCTGGTTCAGTGAGTGCTATATATAAAGCTGTCCTGTTACAATACAGAAGATAGTCATGGGTAAGAAGGAACTGAAGACAAGGCATTTTAGGATAGAAGTCTCCAAGGAAATTAAAGTAATATTACAGCCTACAGCAAGAATAAAATTTCAAAGACAAAGAATGAAAGGACAAAAACTTTGTTAAAACCAGGATGAAAATCTTGATTTGGCTGACAGTAAAATTTCACAGGGATTAATGGAACAAAAAATTTGCCAGATGCTGCAGGGTCAAAACTGGCTACCTTTATGAACTCCATCTAACTTTTTTTAAATACTTAGAAATTGCAATTTGACTTTCAAAACATTTAAAGTGGTCTGGTTTATAAATGTGTTCACTGTGTTTTGTTTGGGGCAACGGTCAAAAATAGCTTTCCTGATTTAACTTCCTGTGAAAATGCGTGATATCCCCTGAAATATTTTTCTTTCAGCTGAAATGCTCTTCTAAAATGAATTCTCATTTAAAAAAATTGCAATAAGAAAGGAATGAAAACAGCTGCTTTGAGTCTTCCTGAATACAGTTAAAGTCATGTGCAGGCATCAGCAAATGCACACATGACCACATGAATGTATTCTTTCTTCAGCTGGCTCTTGACTTCTAGTGCCAGAGTTATGACTGCAATACAAAATTTGCTTGAAAAGCGCTGACCTAGACAATATTGCATTAGAAGCCTGCAGTGCTTAAGTAGAGTTTGATGAAGGTTGCTTGGATTGACCTTGGCTGGATGCCAGATCCCCACCCAGACACTCTCTCACTCCCTTTCCTCACTAGGACAAGAGAGACAATAAAATGAAAAATCTCATGGGTCAAGATAAAGACAGGGAAATTGCCAATTACTGTCATGGGTAAAACAGACTGGCTTGGAAAAATTAATATATTGCTGATTAGAGTTGGATTGTGAGAAACAGATACCAAAACTTAAACCTCCCCTCAGCATAACAATTCCTCTCTGCTGCTCCTACATCTCCAGAGTTTTTCCCTTCTCTGGTATGGGTTCTTCCCACAGGCTACAGTCCACAAACTGCTCCACCAAGGATCCTTCCGCAGACTGCTGTCCCCCCAGATAAACCTGCTCTAGTGTTGGCTCTCCATGGATTGCAGCTCCTATAGGAAATATCCCCCTTCTCCTGTGTAGTGTCCTCCATCCTCCTAATATTTCATCTTGGTTCTGACAGATTATTACAATATCATCCATTTATCATTTTTATATTCCACAGTAATAAAATACAAACTACAAAAATGTCATCATCAGGGACAACATACCATTTCTTCCAAAACATCTCATGGAAGAGATTCTACTTAAACTGAAGTTGCTGAAATTCTATCTTTACACCAGATGTGCATTTGCCCAGTTCATTGTAGCAGAAATTTATTGCTGGGGGATGTCACATCTTCCTCTGAATAAAAGTGTCAATCCAAATATTACTGAAACACCATTTTCAAGGTGAGTCTGCTCCTGATTTTAATACTGACAACTGCTCACCTTCAACTACTTTACAAAATAAAAAAAAAGAAGCAAATACAAGTTAAGGTTCTATTCATTTTGTGCTTGCTTCATTTTTATGCTCATTCCCAAACAATACCTTTTGGCCAATGTCTGAAGTAACTGAGATGATTCAGTTTGACCATTCTAAATTTCATTACAAATGTGTCTTTTCAAACATAATACTTTTCATGAAGCCCTCTTTATTTTAAGCATACTATTTGTACAGAACCTAAAGAAACAGTATGCTAGAGAATGCTAGATCATTGGCAGATCACTGTCAAACCTTCCTAAGGCTTTGGGAATCTGTTGAAGGCAAGCATATCTAAAAAAGCTAATTACACTCTATTGAAAAAACAAGTTTCTCTGAGCTCTTCAGGGTTATTTTGTCTAGAAGGGACAAACTCTAGTATTCTATTGGTGATTGCTTCTTGTTTTTACAAAAGGTTTTTTATGAATAACAGATGAGACATTACAAGATTTTTCTACTACAAAATTAATGAGTGATATCTGTGTATTGTCATATATATGAGGATACACTACGGTTTCTTCAACTGGTCTTTTGTGGAAGGCCATCACGCTCAGATTAATGAAACCCTTGTTAGTAGTTAGAATGCTGTCCTAACACCACCATCTGGGTGTCTGTTGAAATCAACTTGAGTCCTGCTGATGAGAACTGGAGTTCAGTCAATGATTAGTGTCTTCTACAGGAGTCTTTGAAAAGGGTGATTAATCAGGTGGATGGAGTGATTGGTTAGTTTTTATCACATAGTTTTTGTTAGGTCAGAAACTTAGATAACAAAGACTTAAGTAATAAATGCTTCACAAACTCATTGAAATGAAAATGGGCTTTTTAGGCTTTTTTTATTTCACCTAATAAACAGTGCCTCTGACAATCTGCTTACTTGTTCTGCATAAATTGCAGTCCTATGTAATTTCATCAATTTAAATCCATGGGCATAGGGTCATTTATGCAATCATTTGGTCTTCTGTTTCCTAGGTAACAGACTCGTCAAAAGATGAAATATGGCCACCCACTTTCTTATCCTCTATTATTTTTTTTCATGCTAATCCATATAATACATTAGTTTCTTTCTCCTCCTCCTCTTTCCCCTTTTACACTCATTTTGTTTAGTTGAATGTTAAATAGCACATTTATTTAGCCCTTCATTTGTGCAAAAAGTAGACAAGTATTTAGATAAGAACATTAAAAACTTGATAGATTAATATACTAAAGAGTGCATGTAATCTACAGGTAGACCTCTTTCTTTTTACTCTGAGAGAAGGAAGAATCATGTCTTTGCAAAATTTAACAGCTCTGCAGGTAAACTGAGTAAAACTAAAGAAAATTGAAAATGCCATGGTTTGGGGATTTTTTTAGTTTATTCCCCTTTTAGATCCATATGTATAACTTAGAACCATCATTTCTTTAATTCAATTTCAATTAGCATTTGTGCTTGAAAATATTAGTGAGCTAAATTTGGTGATCATATTATATATCAAGTCTAAATGCTTTTGTTGCTCAGAAAAAAGATTCATCCTTTATATTCAGGTAAATGTACATTTGCTATGCTACATCAAAAAACATAATTGTCAAGTCTATATTATCTCTATTGGCATTGATACTTCTGAAAAAAGATGTTATGCGTATTTTAGAAATTTCCCTGAAAGTTCTCATTTGTAAATTTTTGTTCTCATTTTTAAATTTTTTTCACTTACATTTTTTTTGCCCTGAGAACACTTATTTTCTTATAATCATGTAACAACTCTTATTCTCACAACAAAAAAAATCGTGATACCTTTTCTGATAGGTTGGTTTCACAACACCATGTTAATTGCTCCATGACAAGAATCTGTAAAAAGATATAAATCTATGATAAAAACCTTGGATCATGACTGTTGTGTGTCCTCTCTTCAAAATACATCATTATAGCAGTTGCTATAGATCACAAAATGATTTAGCTCATCAATTCAAACTAAACTGTTCAGTGCTCTGTTAGTATAGTTTGACGCTAGTTTTATGCCAGTTATGGCAAATGAGGTGCAGCTAAACCAGCAAGAAAACTATGTAACACAATGGTAAATTAGACCTTTTCTCAAGCTTTTGGGGGGGTGCAATCCAATTATTTTAAATGCAAGATCATTAATTGAAAGTATGAAAAGACCAAATAGTGTTCTCTAAATTTCTTTGAAGAGTGACTCACCCCAACTGCATTCAGCTTTAGAACACAAGAGCTATAAAGAACATAAGCTGATATTACTGTTGATGAATCCAGCTAATTACATTACTGTGCATTGAAATAATTTCTAAAACATGAAAACCCAGGAAGCAAAAAAGAACATCAAAGAAATATCCTCTCCCAAAGATTTCATTTTTAATGTAAATATCATTCAGAGTGAATAAGGAATACAACTAGAAGTTTCAAATATAAGACCAAATCAAGACACCTCCAAAAGAGAAAACAGAGTTTGATCTCCAAGCATTCCACCCATGCTTTAGACCTTTCATTTCATTTCAACACCTGTTTTTGAGAAACTTTTCATTCGAAATACAACAAGGCTTTTGCAACTTCCATCTTCTCTGAAACACTGGAAATTGTCTTAGACATAGGATTCAGAGTCAGAATAGTAACTGGCTTGAATAACACTAAAATATTTATGGGAGCTATCTAGTGTGCGAGACAAAGCAGTCTGCATGCAGAGTCAACATTCGGAACCATGCAAGTTTTTTATCAGTATTGGATATTTTGTCATAGATTATAGACTGTTGTCTTAATTTAGAGCAGATAATGTAATCCACTTCAAAATGTCACCTGGAAGTTTCTTTTAAGAATTACTCTTGTCTGCTTTCTTCCTCTGGTCCCCACTAGTTGAGGGTCTTTTTAATATCTGTCTTAAGCTCATAGAAGTGTGAGAGTATTACTCTATCTCAAACCATAGGTTCAGCTAAGAGATTGAAGTTTTTATCCTTACTGTAGAAGCTGTTTATAAGCACACAGGTAAAACTCCCGAATCTTTTCACAACAGCTTCTTCTTTAGATAGAATTGCCAGGTTTCCGATTCAAAGTTCTCAACGGCCAAAGCAAGACATTAGAAAGCAATGAAAACTACCCCTCTTAGTAGATTTTTGCTTGGGGATATTCCTGAGAAGTTTGAATATAGACCCACAAGCTGAGTATGAAGTTTACAGGTCATTTGTAGCATTAAGAGACTACACAGTTCAGAGGGACAAACACAATACTTCCAGGCTTCCTTTTAGAGATATAAATGAATATTAGTTTCTTAATTACAGAAAAAAAAGCAGATGAATAACAAAGAAAAAATACAGAAAAAGTCTTTCCTATTCCTTACCTATGTCGACCTATTTTAAAGTACTACTTCAACACTGTGAATTTTATTACATAGCTTATTTTAATTTACATTCTGTTAAAATATTCTAGTCTTACATTTTTACTTTAAAATACTAAAAAAATCTAAATACAATCTAGATAATCTTATTAATCTGTTGTCTTTAGAGCCTGCACCATATATTCTTAAAATACTTTAATGACTAATGAGCTTTAAAATTTTATTTCAACTATCTGAAATATATGCTGAGAAAAAAAGTTTGAATTTTGTTCTGTACATGCTTAAACTCCAGTTGACTAAAATTCACCAATGGACTTTAGCTGGGAAACAGGTAAACTTGTTTACTTAGAGGTTGACTGTCCAAAGGTGAGTATGTGCGTGTGTGTGTGTGTGTGTGTGTGTGTGTTTGTCTGTGTTTAGGCTTAATATTGCTACTTACTACCTTGTTCTTTATATATAGAATGAAATTTCCTCTTGTAAGACCGGTCTTGTTTAACATCTTTGTCGGTGACATGAACAATGGGATTGAGTGCACCCCCAGCAAGTTTGCCGATGACTCCAAGCTGTGAGGTTCCGTTGATACGCTGGACGGAAGGAATGCCATCCAGAGGGACATTGACATGCTTGTAAGGTGGGCTGATGCCAACCTCATGAAGTTTAACCATGCCAAGTGTGAGGTCCTACACCTGGGTCAGAGCAATCCCAGGCACAGCTACAGGTTGGGCAGAGAAGAGATTCAGAGCAGTCCTGTGGAGAAGGACTTGGGGGTGTTGGTCAATGAGAAAATGAACATGAGCCAGCTTCAGTATGTGCTTGCAGCCCAGAAAGCCAACTGTATCCTGGGCTGCATCAAAAGAATTGTTACCAGCCGGTCAAGGGAGGTGATCCTGCCCCTCTGCTCTGCTCTCGTGAAACCTCACTTGGAGTATTGTGTGCAGTTCTGGTGTCCTCAGCATAAAAAGGACATGGAACTGTTAGAACAAGTCCAGAGGAGGGCCACGAGGATGATCAGGGAACTGGAGCACATCCCATATGAAGACAGGCTGAGAAAGTTGGGGCTGTTCAGCCTGGAGAAGGCTGCGTGGAGACCTCATAGCAGCCTTCCAGTATCTGAAGGAGGCCTACAGGGATGCTGGTGAGGGACTATTCATTAGGGACTGTAGTGATAGGACAAGGGGTAACAGGTTGAAACTTCAGCAGCAGAGGTTTAGATTAGATATAAGGAAGAAATTCTTTACTGTTAGGGTGGTGAGGCACTGGAATGGGTTGCCCAGGGAGGTTGTGAATGCTCCATCCCTGGCAGTGTTCAGGGCTAGGTTGGATGAAGCCTTGGGTTTTATGGTTTAGTATGAGGTGTCCCTGCCCATGGCAGGGGGGTTGCAACTAGATGATCTTGAGGTCCTTTCCAACCCTAACTGTTCTATGATTCTATGATTCTAAGAATGATCGTAGAATCCCCCACTTGCAAAATATTGTTAATCTGACACTGATAAAATGAAAATTATAAATATACAAATTATGAATATTATAATAACATACTTAGTATCTGCTACCTGTAAAGGAAATCTAGTTTTATAACTTCTCCAGTCATTTGGGAGAATCCACAATAGTAGTAGTTTGACTGCATCCCTCTGAGTGCTGTAAGTACACTGTAACCCCCCTAGACTGGGGAATCGTAACTCTAGACTTAAATCAAATCTTTGAAGCCATAGTAAATCAACTAGATTAATTGAATTTAAGAATAAATAATTGGCTTTGGACATTGGTAAAAGTTGAGAAAAGTATATCATTTGAACCAACAACAGTTATTGAACAGTATTGAACAGTTATTTGAAGAAACTTGCAGAGAACTATGAAATAGCAGGGACCCTATACTGGAGCAGTCGATGAGCATGGGTAGGAAAGAGCAGCAAAGCATTATGGACTGACAGCAACCTCTTTCCCTCTCCCTGTGCACTGCTTAGGGGAAGGAGGTAGAAGAGCTAGGAACAAATTTGAGACTGGGAAGAAGGGAAGATTTCCCCTCGGGAACTTTGGTTTAGATTTCTTATTTTTCACTATCCTACTCTGTTACTAATTGGCAGTAAATTAATTTCCCCAAGTTGAGTATGTTTTGCCTGTGATAGTAACTGGTAAACGATCTCCCTGATTTTACCTTGACCCACAAGGTTTTCCTTGTATTTTCTTTCCCTGCCTTGTTGATGGAAAGGCAGTGATAGAGCACCTTGGTGAGCACTTGGCAGCTAGCCATGGTCAACCCACCACAGCCCTTTTCTCCATCAATCAATTTATTTTTCTTACCCTTCATTTCTGTGTTGATGTACTCACAGAAGACCTACCGTTGCCTTTCCTATCCCTCATTAATTCCAGTTCCAGTTCAGCACTCTTTCTTCACTCCACTCCTCTACATTTACACAATGGCTGTGTTTCTCCCGGGTAGTTTATCCCTGCTTTCACTATCTGTGCACTCCCTATTTGTGTTTGAACTCACTTTTTTCCACTCTGTTCATCCACACTTACTTTTTGCCACACTTACTTAACTTCCTGCACTCTGGACAGTATTGTGTTCTGAGGAGGAGAGATCCACAGCCTGTGTTAGTTCTTTTATCCTCCAAGGCAGTTTCACATAGGGTGCTGCAAACATGATCTCTGACTAAAATGCTACCTGTTCTCCTGAAATCTTGATGATTCATGATTATTCCTCTTGTCATGAACACCTCTCTATACGTGAATTTTCACAATATTCTTGTTTCTGAAAGCCAAAGCTGTCAGCAAAGTGAGCCTATTGGAAAAGACACTCTTGCCAATGCCACTATCTGCTCTGCAGTCCATGTTCCTAAAGGAAGGACCCAGGTTTTATAAAACAATTTGTGACACCAACCATGCAGCCAGGTTTTCACCCTCTGGATGCATCCACTCCAGTCTGAGCCACCTTCACTGACAGAAGTAAGATCACCACCTGGCTGACCATGCACTTCATCCTCAAATCCAGAGCTCTTTAGCCTCTCCTGAAATAGTCTGGGTCTTCTCAGCATTGTGGTTGGTGCCCACACAGATGAAGAGCAAGGGATAACAATCAGTGGTCCAGACAAATTGGTTTCTCCTCAAAAACTGAGAATACAGCAAGCAGCAAAATTCCCAAGACATTAATTAGGTCAATAGGTGGTTGCCTCTGTACCTTCTAGCAGAGTCTTCAGTGGAAACCACCCTATTTTTCTTCATGCAGCAACTTGGTTGAAAACTAGCTGTCTTTGATGTCTTCTCCGATGGAAGGTCACCTGTCTGCTTATTTTCCCACTGAAAACTGAGCTATATTTAAACATCTGATTCTTCAAATTTACATTTTCAAACAAAATTGAGACTACAGGTGTAGTTTTTTATAAACTTCCAAATATTCTAGGACTAAAGAATAAATAGGATCATATTCATATATAGTTACATCACAATTTGCATTAACCTCCAGAATAACCTTAATCTACTGCGCATACTCCACTGTGAACAAGTAAATGGCAAAATGCATACCAGGCACCAACCCTAGAAAAAGACTGGCTCATGAAAATTAGGGGAAGTGTTACCAATATTATCTGTTTTAATTGCATGCTAATTGGGTGAAAACATTAAAGGATATATTATAGCATAAATTGCAGAAAAGGGAGCAACAGATCTATATATCCATAATATGAAAAATCATTGATAAGTAAGTTCAAGTACTATCCAAAGCAAGGCATATTTGTGCAGTTGATGCCATGATCTTCCGTTGAGCAAATGATAATACCACTATGTGATAAAAGTGACTGATGTCTAAGTAATAGTGGTTAGCGGATTTTCTTCCTCTAATGGATCACCCTCTTCACCTGCCCTAAATAATGAAACTAGAACAAGTCATGGAATATGCAAAGCTTAGCAGCAGCTCTCACACAGTACCTGAAACTCTGGCATGCACAGCTGTTTAATTTTATGTTTTGTCAGAGCAGTGTTTAGGGGGAGAGGATAAATTAGCTATAGCCATAAGGGAAAGTGCAAATGAGATTTATTCCATTCACTGAAACTAATGAAAATATATTAAATCTATAACAGACACAGTGGTTTATCCAGGATAACAGTTCTCTATTTTGTTGATCATCTTTTCTCTTTCATTTTCCTAAAATGGCTTTTAAATTACCTGGGAAGACCTAGAGATACAGATAGTGACACAAGGTAAGGGTGGTGAATTAAAACACTTTTTAGTCTTTTTTCTGAGTTAAATAGTTTTTTAGAGAGAAAGGAATATGATTGTTCTTCACAATATTTAGCCTGTACAGTGGCATCTAAGCATACTGCAAGGTAATCTTATGCTATTTCCTTTCTAATGTATGAATGTCTGGAGGATCAATTTTCATATTTCCTACACTTGTTGGTGAAAATCCTCCTGTAACTTACAGTTTTATCTTTACTTCTTCACACACTGTAAGAATTTTATGTCACTTCTTCAAACACATTGAATCCCAAGGGCTGACTGTAATGGCAAAGTACAAAGCAGTTGTTAGCAGGAGTGTAATTTTCTTTGACACTGTCTTTTGTCTGTTACCAAAATCTGCCAACACAGTCTTACAAATACTGCTATGCTGAATTAATTATTTCTCTATTATCAGCCAAGTTCTTCTTGATATAAAGACATGAAGTTGGAGGTAATAGTCTGAATAACTCAACCTACAAGTCAAATAACCTATTGGAAATCTACACCATCTCCAAAAGAATGTTCTGCTTTTGGGAGAAGCCAAGCAAAACCAATCCTATATCTGTATCTGTTTCTATGTTATCTTTTTCACCAATCACTCTGCAACACAGCCACTTGCCCACAAGAGGAAACTTTTGTCCCTCTTCTCCAAGTTGTTGAGCTTTTTACATGATAGTAAGTAGCAGCATTATTTGTGAGTTCACAGGATAATAGATTTAAATTATGTCAGAGATTTTTGTCAGGATTCTCTTGTACCGTTCACTGCACAAGTAGGAAAGTCACACATGTAACAAGAAATTTGAACAAGCAGAATTTCTCTTGCCCTAGTATTACTATTGAACTGACTTAAATAATAAAAAGTAGAATTATCAATGACTGCTGGGAAATATTTTCTGAGAATAATGTTTAGTGCTTTCATCTTGTCCATCAAAATTGTATTAACCAACACTCACTGCTGCACATCAGCTTAAACAAATATTATTTCTTCTGGTGATCATGTGTTTCTTCCCATTCATTTGGACAGTCCTGAATGAACTATAAAAACACACATTTTCAAATTACAAAAAAAGGGTTTGTTGACAGTTTCTCTAAAAGTCCAAATTATATTCACTAGAACCCTTCTTTTGGGGAAATAGAAGAAAGGGAGAAATAAGATGGAGAAAACAGGGAAGGGGGAAGAAAAAAACCAAAAAACAAAAACCTCACAAAACATAACCCAATCAAAACCAGAGGAAATAATGACTTGGGATTCACATATTAAGAAAAAGGGAACTTTGCAGGGTATCTTAACCTTGCGCAGATTAGGAAAACATGTTGGATTCACTGAAATAATGAATTAGACTAAAAAATTTACACAATATTTTGTAAACAATGCAAAGGTAGAGGGAGCAAACAGGAGGCTGTCTTGGGTCTCCACCTTCTGGACAATTTCCTTAGCTTGCTTTGTGTTTCGCAGCTTCTCAGCCAGGATTGGCAGTAGCAGCAGTAAATGAAATATGAGACATATGTACCTCAAAGAAAATAACTTATTTACCAGAATCAGATTTTTTTCTAGGTGATGGTGCTAACCTTCTCTTTCTGGGACCTTGTGACAAATATGAATAACTGGAAAGTATCTTTTTTTTTTTTCTTTTATAGTTTCTGGGGGGGGGTAGGGTATTAGGTTACAGGAGGCACAAAGATTCTTAATGAGTTCAAGATGAGTTCAATGGCCTCAAATATATAGTCAAAGAAGCACTAATGTCATTTATTAAAGATTGTTATTTGGAGGTGGAGGAGTGGGGAAGGTGTTTGTTTGGTTGAGCTAGGGGTTTTGTTGTTGTTTTTCAATGCGGGTAGCATTCCTCATTATTCCAAAAGTCATGTTATTGGATTCAATAACTGATTTTGCAGTAAAATGTCATTCAGTATCAGTATTGTGGTCTGGGTTTAGCAAAAAAGTTACATTTATTCTTAATATGAAATAGCCCAGCACACAGATATATACAGATCTTCATTAGAGCGGTGAGACACTGGCACAGGTTGCGCAGAGAACCTGTGGCTGACCCATCCATGGAATTATTCAAGGCCAGGTTAGACAGCACTTTGGGCAGCCTGGTGTAGTGAAAGTTATCCCTGCTTGCAGCAGGGGGCTGGAAATCTGTGATCTTTAAGGTCCTTCCCAAACCAAATCTTTCTATGATTTTATCATTCTGGGATTTAGAACTTTTTACTTTTGACCAGCTCTAGAAAATTATTTGTTTATTTATTTATTTACAATTGATAGTTTTGTCTTAGCAAAAAGTTCAAAAAAGGCACATGGAGTGTGTGTGCATAGGTGAGAGAAGCCATGTACTTATCACGTATGTTTAATGTCTTCCTGACATCCTTCCATACTGAACAATCTTTATTGCTGGTGTTATCTATTGATAAATGGAGAAGCCAGTCAATAGAAAATACACCACACAGTCAATACCAGGAGATTGCTCTTTTTACTACGTATCGATTGTTTGGATAGAAGCCACATACTGGCAAGCAATTACATCACTGTGAAAAACTCAACTCCGATTATGAGAAATATCTGTGATGTTTTTATATTAATTTCCTGTCTCATATTTACAATTATTATTATCCATACAAATGAAGACTGAAATAAGATATGCATGTAGATAAAATGTATGCAGTGCACCACTGCATAAATTATGAAGATGGTTACTACAAAGGGTAATCTAAACCTATTGGCAATACATGTATAAGGGAAAAAAATAAAAGAGAAAGAAACCATCAAACAAAAAACCAAACACAAAACACAGTCATGATTTAACAGTGCTTGTTGGCCTTAATCTCAGCAAGTCTGTGGCAAATTATTCTTTGTCTGTGATGTTTCAAAAACAATAGCAGTTTTAACTTCTTGCAGATGTTGATCTGAAAGCTGCTCTGCATGTTTTATGTCATGGTTAAGGGTTATCTTTCCTGTAACAGCAGGTTTTTACAACTGCAGACTGCAATCATTATAAAAAATATTTCTTAAGAAATGTTCTATTAATTACATTTCAAAACCAAGCATCGTAACTTATCTGTAACTATACTTTCATCCTCCTGACGTGGTAACTGCTGTAATCATCACCTGTTCACTCTCATGGTTATTACTCCACAGAATATTAACAACTGATAGCAGCTTTTAGCTAAAGCTTAATTCCTAATTAATTATTAGTAACAGATATGTTATAAAATGATAAGCAAAGTCTCTCCTAAGGTATAATATATTCACAGTAAACAAGTCCTGCAGACAAATTTTGTTTGCTCTTTTCAAATGACTTTAACTCCTTAAATAGATACTAAAATTTACATAAAAATAACAATTATAAGAAGTAAATATAGTTGAGATTTAACATTTTTATTAAATCTTTCAGTGACTTAGTTACAATGGAGCTGTGAACAATGAATGAGGATTCTGATCTCAGTTTTGTTGATGCAAGTTTAAAAAATATGCAGTGAAATTATATAGGATTATCTCCAGAACTGTATCAAACTAACCAAGAGCAGAATCAAGCCAATGAGACATATCCACTTCTGAATATAGAATCATCCCCCTGCTTGCAGGAAGCCAGATATTTGTATGTCTGATCTTGCCATCTAGCTTAGCATTAGAATGAACATTGTTATGGTGTCCAGTAAGAGATCTTTTATGTCTCTTTGAAATCTTGCTTGCTTAGGTAACAAATCTATACGTTTTCTTAAACTTGTCTTCACAGATTGAGAGTTCTGGGACCCTTATGCATTGTCATAGTTAATTCATGCAGGCCCCTATGGGCACTATAGCTGAAATTAAGACATCCTTACAGTTTAGCAATCCATCCTAGTTTATTACTTTAAAGACTGATTATTAGCCATTTATTCCAAACTGTGAGTAGCTATTACTAAAAATAATTATGTTGGATTACTCATATAACTACCTGCATGCCAATGTAAGTAGTTTAGTACACTGCTCTTCATCAAGCCTGATATTCAAATATGAATCATTGTGTTCATAAGTCAACAAACTTTACAGATTCCTAGCCAAGTAATGTTGCTAATTTGATGCACCAATAATGAGCTGACCATCTTTCATTTTCTATAAAGTTGTTTATTACACTAATAGGTCCTCTAACTCATTTAATCTTGTCAACATGACTGATGCATAATATAGTGGCTAAAAGACTTTTTAAAAAACTCCTATCAAGAACATAATGGAATGAGTAAATCCTTTGGCTGAAAGTCTCTTTTGGCAAAGAAAGAGTCTTATTTCAATACCATTTTAAGATTTGATTAACAGTTGTCACCTGAATACATGATTCCCACAAGACTGTCAAAAGAAATTTAAGAGACTGAAAGAAATATGAGCAACACAAGAATAACGCTGCAAAGTGTACAACAACAACAAGGAGAGTTAAAAGATTCAGAGGAAAGACAAATTTGAAATACTGAGCAGGTACAGTTTTTTGCAGTTGTTCAACTACAGCTTCTGTCAATATCAAAAGTAATTCTGAAGCTGTATCAAGGTCCGCTTCACTTAGCGGTAACAGTAGTACCAGCTGGTTGGAGGCAGCAATCACCACCACTCTTCCGAATACCCTTTGGCTTACATCTTAACTCTACAGTGGTAGAAAATACCCTAAGCATAGCATTAAATAAAACAAATTGTTACTTACATGTTCTTAATTGTTCTAAGAAAAATAACTAAAAAGCAGATTCAAAAGGGAAATGTGCAACATCAGAAAAGATATGTGAAAACAAGTTATGAGCTTTCATACTTTGCAAAATGCCATGCTTTTGCAAAAGTATTTTGTTTTGATGATATTCTTGACTGAACACTATCAGTTCATATTACCATGCTGTTAACGGCAGAAATTCTCATTACAGTTTTTACTTCTACAGCGTACAAAGGAATTAAAATACTTTTGTTATCAGTCATCCTAAATTTTGATTTCACCTACCTGATTAATATTCAAGCTATCATTATTAGTTATATTATCATTATTCTTTTTGTGTAATATTTACATTTCTGAGTGTTAACTGCGTTCAATATAATGCAGCTTCAACAAATGGTCATAGTCATTTTAATAATGACAGTCTAATTAGTATAAATGTGACTTGTTATAAATGATAATCTAATGTTCACTACATTTCAATAACCTCTTTTAATGAAAATCAAGAATTGGGTTAACATCATATATGAAAGACATTAGTTAAGGGTATGATCAAGGGAATAATACAGGTCAGATTCTTATATAGTTTTGGTTACAGTCATAATGTTGAATTATTTTAATTGAGAAGATGGCAAATAATTAGAAACTATGCTCTGGGTTTATGGATCTGGGAACAGAATGGGACCTAATTTCTCTCAAAAAGTTTCTGAATTGATTCATTCAGACTGATTCATTAGCTGCTATTATGATCTTAACAATAGATTTTTCAGTGCTTACATCCTACTTGAGGTTTCCTACTGTTGTTTTACAAAGAATATTAAACCTCTGCTGAGTCAGTGTTTAGATCACCCTGTGCTGCCTTTTTCTGACTTCATGTAACATTTACAGTAAGGAAGTTAGTTCTCTTCTTACTGACTTGTTTGCAACAGGAAGACCAACCACAGAAAATGGGACAAGGTGAGAGGAAGCAGGGAAAGGGAAGTTTCCTAGACACCCACTGCAAGACCTAATGATTCTCCTCTCAAGACTCTTACTGCAAGGGTCAGAGATTAAGATGGCACCTGCAAAACTCTGCTTTATATGTACAAACATGTATATATTATGTACATATATATTACATATATGAATCTCTTCCATCATACTTAAGAGTTCCTCCAGACACATCTCTTTGGCATTCAAACTACTGCTGGATACAGTATCAGGAGCTATAACGGGGCTTGAACTGTGTCCTGGTCTTAGCTGGGGTAAATTTTCTTCCTAGTATCTGGTGAAGCACTTTTCTGGCTGTAGCCAGAAATCTTTTTCATGAGTACTTACAGTACCAACATGTATCAATTTGTACAGAAGAAAAATTATACTGATACATTATAAGAGTGCTTTGAAAAGCAGAACTTGTGGGACATAAGCAAAAAAGAGATCAGCTGGAAATTCTCCACTTTATCTTCAGTTTTCTCTCGGTTAATTTTCATTTACTATGAATGGGATTACCTATGTCCCAAACTCCTGACACAGTGCTACATCCCCTGCCCAGGGACATCATGAGTAATTCTCTTATATTATGCCTGACAATTTCAGCTACTTCTGGTCAATACTATCTGCTCACAGAATTGCCAACAAGGTTTTCTAAAGATGCATATACTAAATATAATCACACAGCACAATCTACATATGCTGCATTAAGTCTGTTTTCACTCTATCCTCCACATCTATTATACTGAATAACTGCATGGGCTTCCCTTGGGGTCACAGGAATCCACTTGCTTCAGCACATGGTCCTCCATAAGCCACACACGGATATCTGTCCCACTAATAACCTCCATGGACAGCAGGGCACAACCTGCCTTACCATGGTTTTTACCATGGGCTGCAGGAGAATCTCTGCTCCAGCACCCTGAAAGAGCACCTCCTCCACCTCTTTCACTGACCTTGGTGTCTGAAGGGGTCTTTCTCCCACACATTCTCACTCTTCCTTCTAGCTGCAATTTCAGTTTTTCCCCTTCTTAAATGTTATGACAGAAGTACTCCCGCTGTTGCTGATTGGTTTGGCCTTGGGCAGCAGCAGATGTGACTTGAAGCCAGCTGGCTCTATCAGACATCGGGGAAGTTACTAGCAGTTTCTCACAGAAGCTATCCCTGTGGTGGGGTGCTACCAAAATCTTGTTAAACAAAACAAATACATCAGTACATATTAAGTAAGTCTATGTTACTTTTCAATACTACATCACACAGAATAAAATGCTGTCATCACCTTTAAGTGAATTTTGAAGTTAAAAGCTGGGAATAGGATCCATTGCCCTCAGTGGAACGTATGCTTCATACATTTGTATTGCTTTGTAAATTTTAAATTTATGTATAATATATAGAAATATACCAATATATAAATTCCATTCCTTTATAAATTTAAATATGTGTATCACTTAATACATTCACATTGGAAGTCAGAAATCACAACAGTAACAAAAAAAACACTAACTCTTTTAGAGTAGTAATTAAAATGTACCAACTCCATAGGTCTCTGTTCATTTTCATGTGGAACCTCATTAAGGCAAAACATTCTGTGCAAATCAGTCTTCCTAAACAGAACTACTGGCAATTGTTAATGAGGTTTCCATATGAATTATCACCTGCCAAATTACAAAACTAAACAAATAAAATACATACCAGGCTAGATTATGTCTAGTGTCTATTTGTTTAAATGGGACATTAGTTCTTTTTTTTAATGCAGTCGTGAATACACAAATTTGACTAGGATTTGGTGACTTCATTGCATTGGTATCAATATCTGGATATTTAAACAAAGTTTGTTTAAGCTGATATATAGAACTGTTAACAAAATGAACTTTTGTTTACACTCTGTTTATATTTTAGGCGACTAACATCTTTCTAACAGATGTTAACAATGCAAGATAAAGAAGTTAAAAAAAACAACAAACAAGCAAATAACACATTTAAGAATAAATAAAGTTTAATATTAATGGAAGATGTAAAGTTTGCTAGGTGCCAAGTAAAAAGAATAAGACTTTAACACATTTAGGACCAGATCCTGTGGGGGTCTGTTAGACATACTGAGAACAGAATCAGATCCTTAAAATGTTATTCTCCTCCTAAGTGGTGGAACTAGAGGTAGAGAGTCTTAATTAAAACATGAGGGTTTAAATCCATCATGTTTATTAAGATTATGAGGGGTTGAAATATTAGTCATATTAAAGTTTTTAATTATATGGTAGATTATGATAGACCAGGCTCAAAAACCACTCATTCTTTTCCCATCACCATAAATAGATTATACTGACCAGGTGTGGAGAAATCCCTGTAGACAGAAATCTTTCAAATTAGGATTTAAAGTCTAGAGAAGGGATGAGAAAATACAATTAAGGAAACATATTACTCTTTCAAGTAGCTATAATGCATTATTATCCATGTTCTGTGCCATGACAGAGCAGACTTCTGGATGCCTCTTTTGAAAAATCAAAGATTCTTGAATTTCCAAACACGGTACTCCTAGGAATGAAGATGACATGCTAAGTCAATAAAATGAGTAAGTCAATAAAATGAAGCAATGTGAACAAGACTGGATTGGTGCCACTCCAGGAGCTGACTAATGCACCAGACTCCAGTTAATACCTACTTAACTGTGTACAAAGACTGATCTGATGCCTAATTGCAAGTGGAGGAATGGACAACCTCATGGTAGAACCTTACCATAAATGTTACTCCATGCATGAAAGAGAAGAGGTGGCTGGGGACACGGATCTATGGATCACTCCACTCCTGTTGTTCCCCAGCTAAGATGGGCAATCCAGCTATTTCTAATTTTGTTTTAATTCTTTGCCTGCTTTTTGAAATTTTGTTTTGTATGTTCTGGGGCCTAATACATCTGTGTGATGTAAACTACCAGCAAAAAGCAGTAGCTTTTGATAATTCTGGGTAATATGCCAGCTAAGTTGCATTTTCTTAGTGGTATTAATGTAAAAATGTATTAATTAATGTACTTAAATATTTGTCTCAGTGAAGTATTTAGTACTTGCATGATACTTCCTATGTTTTTTGATACTTCCTCAGCTTAAGTGATCTTCCTATTATATGCATTTTCATTTATAGAGAGCCTCATAGTACTCACACTTGAATAAATTAATTGAGTTTTTGAGTAAACTGTTACGTCTTCACCTTAAAAATACTGCCTCCCCTCATGTTGTGTTTTAAAAGACTCTCACTTTAAGAGCAATTTTGCTACCGTCAGATTTCTTCTGGGTGACTGGACATCCAGAGCAAATGATGTCTGATTTCTCCTATTGACTTAAACATAGCATTCCTCACCCTTTCCTGCTGCAGCATTGTTTCATTGAACATTGTCCTCCTCGACATATTTAAGGCATTTTTTTTCTTTTTTGGCTTATTAGATCTTTCTAATCAGACTCCTCTTAAAGTAATAAATTTATCCACTCTTTCTATTCAGATTTCTTCACCAAAATTTCTGTACTTTCATATGTTGCATTGTAGACTATTGTGCAAAGTATTTCCACAGATTTTCAACTATAAGCCATGGTCCTGCAGAACTCAACTCACCTTTACTTTTAAACATGCTATTAAGCTGGTTATGGCTGTTTAAACTAATCTTACACCATGCAGATCTACAAATTTAGGTATGGAGACTCCAATTTACAGGATGACTTTCAATCTTTTACTGTTTAAGGTAGAAATATAGGATTAGTTTTAAATTTGACAGAACGTCAATGCAAAACAAGGCCAGGAGCTACAGCTATGAGGGTAAATGGCCCAATTTATTTTCAGTTAAAAATGTATTATCTGGAATTCTGAATAAAATACACAGTACACAGTAATTCCTGCTTCCAATTTATTTGTATACTATTGTACATTGTTTAACTATCATTCCAATGTAGGTATACAGGTTTTACATTCTTTATGTTTATAAAATACTTATCTGTAGTTCTGTCCATCCATTTATCTCAAAGCAATGACATGAACAAGAAAAAAAATATTTTTCTAAACAGGAAAGAGGAAAAATTTTAGTATGTGATCAAATAATCAGTTACAGACCAAGATAAAAAAAAAAAAGCAAAACAGATGTTTTTTACTTCTAGCCCGATAGCTTTACTCTTTGATTAACTTAATCCAAATATAATAAAATATGTCCCTGAGAAATTGCAAATCTAACAGATTTCATAAATTGTCCTAAATTATTAATTTCAATTCTAGTAAAAATTCAGTAAGCAACAAAAATAAGAACTATAAAATACACTTGTAAAGACAATGAAGTAGAATAGTAGACAGTACATGAACAAATTCATAATATTTATTCTAGGTACCTAAAAAACCACATACTGTATAGCTACAAAGTCACAAACTGAATATCTTCAAAGATATATTCAAGAGGTCAGAATTCTTTAGAAATAATACCATCTTTAATATTTTTTCACCAAAAGCACTTCTGATGTAATATGTTCAGAATTTCAGTCCTCTGCAGTCTTGAGATTGATATCTCAAGATTGCAGTCTTGAGATCAAGGTTCAAACCCTGAGATTTAAAATTTTGACATTTTACTTAGCCTTCTTTATCCTTCATCCACTCTTACAAGTTTCATTGTTTTGTGGGCTATATTTTTAATCTTTTTGCTACAGCTAAGTTGGTTAATTTTATTTTTTTATCTCTTTCTTTGGAATACCCATAAGAATAAGCTATTCTAGCATAACTACAATTAAACGAGTGATTTTGTTGTCAAGGGTGTGTACAATCACATTCCTAAAAATTACAGCAGGTTAACTTCTTCATATGTATCAAGCTTGGTAATATGCACAATAGTTTCTGATAGAAAGGGTTGTACTGTAGCTCTTGGACAATCCTCTTCATAACGCAGTTCAGGCTAGATATGAAAGTGCTAAAATGCATTAGTGCACCAGATGACGTTCTGGATAACTTGTACTTTCAAAATCATAACAAGATAAATCATGGAGGAAAGTGTATTTGTAGTGACATATACATGATATGCAAAACATAAGTTAGTTAAGGAAAGACAGTTATAGTAGAAACATGATGTAATGTTTTAATGTTGTTATATGAGCATAACTCCAACATATTTCTTTATTCTTTGAAATCGATTAATATAAGTTAAATCTCTGTTTCTTACACTGCTTAATTTTACTTCTTTACTTTGGCATATTTCTTTTTTACTTGGCGGGCAATGATATTGCTCTTCCTTAGCTTTGATACCTGGAAACCAGTTGAAGTCCATTTGTAGGGCATTGAGAAGTCTGAATTGTCAATACTGTGCTTGAACCTATATTGTAGATTACTGTGTGTTTTCAGTGGTGACAGATTGTCTTATTTTATATAGACTGTCACTTTCTTTAGCATAGTAATAATCTTCACCTTAATTTGGATAGTTTCAAACAAGTCAGGAGAGTTACAGAAAAATTAGTTTTTAAAAAATACTAGTGACTCACACTGTTAACATTGCTAATGGATAAAGTAGTTTAATAACATTTACATTGATAACTAGATGAGCAGGAAATTGCAAAATTAATTTAGCATTTAGAAACTCATTAAAATGAAGACATTTAAAAATACATCTACAGGAGAAGCTATGACTCAGAATGTGGGAGAAAGAGCTGTTCAGTATTTCTGTGAACTCTGACTGCAGCTGCCATAACCAGCCAACCACAGTACCCAGGAGAAAGGCAAATGGTGCAAGTTAAATGTGTTTCAGCAATCATGCAGTAAAAGATACCAATTCAAAAGACCAGTCCACCCTATTATTGAGAAAAAGCAGTGCTCATTATAATGATCATGTCTTTCAGTTTATTTACATTTTTTTTGCTTGAGTTTCTCCTACCTGTTTGTTTATTATACAATTATACAATAATATGTGCATTCTTTAGTCCATGCAGACAAAAAGTCTAAATAAAGTACTTTGTTGTAATGGTAGGGAATGAGATTATTAGTGGCAAGTTTCTTTCTAATAGATATAAAATTCAGGAACTAACATTTGCATGGGGCTTTCCACATTTTGACCTTTTTTCCTGAGATCTTTTTGAGAACATTCAGATACCAGTTTCTACTTTATCATTCAAAAAGTTTAACAAGCAGAAGTTACTAAGGTGAAGAGAACCTTAGTTCATGAGCAGAGCTGTGAAACTTTTAAGTCTCCTTCTAAAATAAAGGCAGGTTTTGTAATTTATCAGACCTAGATATTTCAGGGCCACTGTATTTCTGCTTGCCAAATCACATAATCCTGTGTATTCAGATTTCCCACTGTCTCAGACCACAGGATTGCTGTGGTCTGCTATTTTAAGTTTACTCTTTAAGGTGTTCCTAACTTATGAATATAGTATTGTGGCGGGTTGGCTTTCACTGCCCACTGGCTGCCTCCAACCTGCTCTCTCACTCCTCAATTAGAAAAATCTATATTAAAAAAAAAATGGGAAAATGAAAAGAGGAATTTTACTGCTGCCATCGTTCTCAGTATAACTGCTGCTAGATTACTATTGGAGACATCAGATAAGATAACTTTGGAGTTCTTGCAAGGCAACTAATTTCTAAGAAAACACAGGGAAAGAGAAATAACTGCCCAGAAATGAAAACTGAGAAGATCTTTGGCCACTAGTTTTATCAGGATTACCAATGTGATACCAGGCTGAAATTAAAATGCTAACAGAAGATGATGATGAAGAAGAGTATTGTAACACTGAAGCTGGAGTTATTTCAATGGCTGAGAAAGAAACTTTCATAGTTTTCTTTTGTTTGGGTTTTTCATTTGGTTGGTTTTGGTTGGGTTGTTGCTTTTTTTTTTTTTTCAGGAAATATATTTGAGTTCCTATGTATTGATGAGAATTGGAAAGTCATTATAGTTCTGTACCTCTGCAGCTGCCTACTGCCATCTTGTGAACTTCTGATGTCATGTGAATTAATGTCTTATAACCAAGATGGTCTACTAAAACACATAGTATATTTAGGATTTAATGTATAAAGCCAGTGTACATATCTAGGCATAGATATCATAACTGATAGAACTGGGAAAAGCCTGTATAATTTAATCTCTCTGCAAATTCTAGTTTTACTTTAGTAGTGGCATCAGACTTAGTCTTTCCAGCTTGAGAACTTTCAACCAATTTTTTTCTTTTTCTTTTCTTCTTAGCTGGGAATTTTTGACATATGCAAATCTTACTGGCACTGGGTGTTCAAGTGCCAGCTATTTCTTAAATTCCTTTTCTCCCCAAGTAGAAGACAGAACGATTGCTGAACTGAGCCATAATGACAGACTATTTTTGGGGGGTGGACTCTGAAGAAGTTTTAATGTGAACAAGCCTCAGCAATTCTATTTGCATGTAACTTAATTGGTTTCCCTCTATAAATGTAAGAATGGAGGCAAGAAGCTGTTCAGTTTGGTGTCTACCAAGTTCACCATGTCTTCTCTTTAGAGCTGCTTCCCAGCGAGTCAACCTCCAGCCTTTAACTGGTGCACAGGACTCTATCTCCACAGGGGCAGAACTCACTTCTGTCGAATTTCAGGAAGTTCCTCTACCCATTTTCCCAGCCTGTAGAGATTCTTCTGTTGCATCAGTCACTCCTCTAAGTTTTGTATCATCTTTGAACATACTAAGAATGCCCTCTGCCCCACAGGTCATTAATGAAGTCATTAGAAAATAATAGACCCAGTATCAAACTCTGAGGCACACTTCCTGTAACTAGCCTCCAGCTGAAGTTTGTGCTGCTAAGCACAACCTTTTTCAGACTACCAGTTCAGCCAGTTTTCAGTACATGTTAATATCCTTTTATCTGGTCTGTACTTCATCAGTTTGTGTGAAGCAGTGCCAAAAGCCTTACTAAAGCCAAGATAAAAAAATGCACAGCACTCACCTCATTCACAGAGCCAGTCACCTCATTGTAGAAGGCTGTCATTTTGGCCAGACATGATTTCTCTTTTATAAATCCATGCTGACTACTTCTGTTGTCCCAAAAATTGGAGTTACCCAGTGTGCAAAATGCCAATATGCACACAGAATGGAGGTATTTAATTGACAGATATTTTGCAAAATAGGGTGCTAGGTAGAAGCTCCACAAAGCTAGCAAACCTTAGGTTTGTGTATATCAGATTATACACATTTCAGAGAAAAAAAGATTTATTTTTCCTTGGTCAAAAGTTACTGACTATATCATTAATTAATACTCTACCATTTTTGGATAAATTATTCTCACTTGCCTTCCCTTTATGTGTGTTGTGATTAACAAAACTTTACCTCAGGAAGGTAAAGTACCCCTGATTTTGCAAGATGGCTCAATGCTGCACCTTATTTAATATAAAACATTGCAGAAGATTTTGGGCTATGATGAACAATCATTGATAAAAATACTTTAAAGGGCTAGATGCATACTGAGAAGTGAGGAGATTAAACTTGTAATCTCACAGTGAGAGAAACTGCTATTCACTCTAAAACAGTATTCAGAATGTTTTCTTTTATTTGATGCCTTGCTGTGAATAGAGACATTGCTTGGATTTATACAGAAAAGACTGGTTTGCCTTTGTGTGCAGTGTTCTAAGAATTGAAGTTGGTATCACAGTGGACCCATTAGAGTAAAATATGAAGAAATACATTGAAAATTTTGGGTTAAAAGTAAGAGAAAAGGTGATGAAAATGAATCTGAAATGAAGTCAGCCACTGAATTGCTTTAGCTATCAAAGTGTGAATACAGTGAAATATAAAAAAGTGAGATTCTTGGAGACGACACCCATAGCTTGCAACACAATGGTGACAGTGAAGACAGAATCACACAGAACAAAAAGGGAGTAGGAAGGTTTTGAATTCTGTCATTTTAATTCCGAGTTACTCTAATGCTGAATCGGATCCTTGTGTAATTTAGGACTTCATGTGGGTGTTGGAGGCCCCTGTTGTGGTTTAAACCCAGCTGGTAACTAAGTACCAAGCAGCTACTCACTCACCCCCTCTTCCCCTCTCACAACGAGCAGGATGGGGAGGAGAATCAAAAGAATACAAAACCTGGAGTTTAAGATAAGGACAGCTTACTAATTAAAGTACAATATAATACTATTGCTAATAATAATAAAGGAAATAACAAGGAGCGGTAGATAAATGAGAAAAAAAAACCCACAAGTGATGCACAATACAATTCCTTACCACCCACTGACCAATGCGAAGCCCAACCCAAGCAGAAATCAGTCCCTTCTGGGTAACTCCCCCCAGTTTATATACTGGACATGACATGTTGTGGTATGGAATATCCCTTTGGCTAGTTTGGGTCAGGTGTCCTGTCTCTGCTTCCTCCCAGCTTCTTGTGCCCCTCCTCACTGGCAGAGCATGGGAAACTGAAAAGTCCCTGATCAGGTTTAAGTGCTACTGAGGAACAACTAGACCACTAGTGTTTTATCAACATTATTCTCAGACTACGGCCAAAACATCGCTACACCAGATACTAGGAAGAAAATTGACCTTATCTTAGCTGAAACCAGGACAATATCCACCCCTTATTCCATACTATTCATGTCATGCCAGTTCCCACACTTTCTATCCTCATCTTTCCTGTCTTTACATATATATATGTATATATGCACACACACACACACATTCGCTTAGTCTATAGACCTCCCTAGAAAAGATTGTTGACTTCGTTTAGTCCATAAATTGGGGCTCCACCTGTCACAGCAGTCTGTTGGGCCAGGAAAGATGGATGGTGTGTGATGTTGGACTGTTGCATGCTGAAGCCAGCTCCGATTCCATCACCTCTGCCTTTGCCCAGTTTATCAAAGTTCATTCTTCACTCATGTGTTGATCAAAATGGAGTCTGGTTTGGATCTTCAGACCCAGAGCAGTGAAGGCAGGTACCACAAGGCATTCAGTGAAGTGATGGGCATATAGCCATTGTGGAAATGATAATATTCAGTATTATACAGCATTGTACACTTTAATTCATTGGCTATTTTCACCCAAAATAAAATCTCCTTGAGATGCACACAGAATTTAGGATGAAGGCCTTGTATGTGCACTTCAGTGCTGTGTGCTATAGATCCTTTACAGTACAACTCACCTAAAACAGCATATAAGAAGGTTGTCTAGAATATATCATTGTCCATCTTTTCCAGTAGATGTGTCAGGAATTCTCTTCTGCCTGGATCCAGGTCTTTTAATGACCTTTTTGTGCTGCTATACAACTTTTGACTAGCATAGATAGGCAAAGCTGACATGAAAATACATATCAGAAACATATGAAAAACACTTTGAGATCCTGAGATAAAGAGTACTATAGAAAATATTATTTTATACAAGGGTAAAATTTATTCAGAAGACATAAACTGTAAATGTAAAATAATTGGTCTCATTTATACTTACATTTAAATATTATAAAATATCTCTCATCTGTCTTAATAGTCTGTTTGTTAGGAACAGATGAACAAAACCAACCATGAAATATGTTTAACTGTGAAGTAGCATCAACAGGCATGTGTGAAATTTATGCTCTTGTTATTTCAAATGCTGTGGTTATGATAATAATTTTAAAAAGATAAAGTCAGCAACAGAACAAAAATCTGTGTTTCAAACATGAACTAAAAGATGATAAAAATGAAGAAAATATTATAGACATTTTATCTGACATTATATTGCAGGCAATAAAAATGTTCCATAATTGAACGTATTTTCAGAGACATATTTAAGATGGAACATAATAATGGCTTTTCATATTGGAAAGATCTTCGATTTATTTTAGAAATTATATTTGAGCAACCAGAAATTCACAATTTGTCACCTGTCATGCTGAAAACAACACTTTTGAGGAAGCAGCAAAATTTTTTCCATTATGGAGTGAAGAAGTAGACAGGCAGTTGCATCTTCAGTTATATCTGAAGGGGTTGCCCTTAAATCCACTGGAGTCAGTCTAGAAAGTGAAACCATTATGAAAAGATAATTATGTTTGTGACCAAAAAAATTAGTTACTTATTCTGATACAGAACTAATCTTGTTCAATACTCCAACTGGCAGAGATTGAAAGATGATAAAAGGAAAACCTATGCTCTCAGAGTACAATCCTGATTCACTGTGAAACCAGTGAATTTTGACATGCTTTGAAGGGAGAAATTGGAATCTCAGAGCTTAGATTCATGTACAGATGACATTTTGCTAAAGGAAATTCCTTCACAAAAGTTCCATGAGGCACTGAGCATCCTTACAAAGTGAACAGTATCTCCTTTTAACTGCTTTTTGGTCTCAGTTATTAGAGGCAACAGCACAATAAAAGCTGAATTCATCCAGAATGCAGGCATATGCATCTTTACCAGTGTCTCCATAGATTATTGGACAAGTAGTCACTCTGCTTTAAAGCTTTAGCTATTATTTTGATGGATGAGAGCCAAGAGAGAGCCAGGGATACTCAAAATCACTGTCACTCTATGCCCATGAGCATCCTCAGTCATTCAGCTTTTCCTGCATGACTCTGGAAGAATTCAGTCTACTATATTCAGTCTTGGTGCTGAGACCTTGGAACTGCCTTTTAAAAATAACTCTTCCACAAGACTTTGATATCAGCCTTTCTTCTATTTTTTTCTTACCTTTAGAATAACACTACCTACCATTCCTCCAAACCAAACCCAACCTCAAACACTCTTTAGGTCTAAAAATGAAAAGAGACAGGAGCTGGAGCTGTTGGTGTATTTATGTGAAAAAATCCAGTTCTCAGTTCCATCTATTGCTAATTTGTTGTTAACAATGGGAGTTCACCTTCCTTTGCCTGTTTTCCCATTATTGTGTTCTATATTATCTCTTTCGTTCAGGCATCATCTCCTACTCATATCTGCATAACACATAACACACATATGTCCTAATCTCAGTTTTATTCTGCTCAGTGTGTATAGGTTAATTTGTATAATGTACTTCATGCAGACAGACTCAAGGAAATTCTATCAGAGGGCAAGCTAACTTGTTTCAGTAAAACAATTGTTAAAGACAGCAGAAAAGAATGCATTCCCAGATTTAAACTTTATTTATTTACTAAAAAAATAAAAACACAATTAGCTGTGTACAAGTGTCTTATATCAAAATGAGAAAATAGAATAACTTACTTTTTTTCAATCTTCACTTTACTTGATGACTATTGTCTTATTGAAACAATCTTATTCATCCATAATTCCATTTTAAAACCTCCTATGCAATCTGTCCCAATAAATCCATTTATCTGCTAATCTAATGTTTAATGGATACCTTAAGCTTGTCATCATATCTCACTGATAATATATTCTGATGTTTGTGTGGCTGGAAGACAAGGAAATCCAAAGACAAATTATTCAGTCCTCTGAGCTAAAGACTTATCTAATCCATTACAGTGTTTTTCTTCCTGTTACGTTTAGTGGGAATGTTTGAAACAATTAAATATATTGAGAACTGCAGCAATGCCAGGTTGGATGAAGCCTTGGGTGATATGGTTTAGTGTGAGGTGTCCATGCCCATGGCAGGGGGGTGGGAACTATATGATCTTAAGGTCCTTTCCAACCCTAACTATTCTATGATTCTATGATTCTATGAAAAAAAGTCTCAGGTCAGAATATTAATAGAAAATGTGGCCATATACCATATAGATACCATATAGATATTGAAGCTTTTCCTTCAAGCAATTTTTTTTTCAGGTTCAGTGAATAGCAGGCCTCACTGTTTCTGAAAACATTTGTTAGTAGTTTCAAACACAAAGCCACATGATCTTGAGGATTCTTAATTTTGCAGAATGGCCCAAATAGCACATAAGCTGCATGCAATACCAAACAAGAACAGGCTGAGGCTTATTTTTCCATTTTCAAAGGAAGCATAGTCAAAATGACACAAAAATAGCCATGACATGTTACTGTGTCTTGTGGCAGCACTGTTAAAGTGTTCAAGATACATGTCATAGTTCTATCACATTTTTCACCGTCAAGTCTGGACTCGATATTAATCTCTTTTGCATTGATCTAGCAGGAAGAAGCACCCAGACTTAAATACAAGAAAACATAGCTGTAGTTGTGAGCCCTGTATCCATAAGAGATGAGACAAATAGGAAAGGTCATAATGCTGACTCTGGGATATTGTCCTGCTCATAAGGTCATGCAAAACTACTGCTCTATTATTAAGAAATAGCTCTGAAACTATTATATCTTATGATGAAATTATTGATATCATCCAGAGTCCTTGAATCCGTACCCCATCTCTTGTATGTCCTCAGAAGGGTAATTCAAAATAAAAGCTAATTGCCTTTACTAATATTTGTGGGTTATCTCCATTAAATGACAAATAAAATTAGTAAGTTTTACTTAAAAAGAAAAATAATAAATATACATTGAGTTTCACAGTTGTAGAACATCTGAGGCTGACACGGAAAATTTGCCAAATTTTGCTTTCCACTTGTGATTGTGGCTAAGACCTCATAGTGGTATAGCAGACACTGAACCACAGAGCATAAAGTAGCACTGCACATAGTTTTTTAGTGCACACAGACTGAAATTTCAGGCAGAAATTTAGAAATATTAGCTCGCGTTGAAGAATGAGAGAATAATGGAAAATGCCTGAAAGAAGAATTTTCAAGACCAGTTGAAACTTCCATTATCAGATTTTGAACCACGCTCAACCAAAACTGTCTGGGCATGACATTTCAATTAAAAGTCGAGAAGACCTGTCACTGGTGGAGATTAATAATTTTTGAAGATAGCAGTTATTATCTTGTAAGATCATGTGAATCAAGCTAGGACAAAGTTCTTCTAGTAGGCTAAATGCAAAATAATGAGTACAAAATATGGCTCAATGCAGCGTAATTATTCACCAGCTAATTTCTACAAGTATCACCCTTTTTTCTAAGAGTCAAGGTGCATTGCAAGGAAGACTGCACTGAAAACACTGAATCATTCTTCATTATTGAAGAAGTGCTCTCAGAACTAAAGGAGTCATGCTCTTCAGTTATACTAGTAGGATTTAAGTATACTTCAGCAGTCAATCCCATTCCACATTGCCAGAGAAAACAAAGCCTATGCTGCCAGAATGGGCAGTATTTTCACATATCTAAGAAAGAAAAGTATTTCCTTACTTGCATGGTTAGATCATCTTTAATAGCATTCATGGAGGAGCTTTAACTTCATTAATAGTTTAGTCTCACAACCTAAAAAATGTGCAAATTGTTATTTATGGGTATGTGTCTGCTGGGTATAAAGTAGACACATACCCAGTTCACTAGGTAGCTTGAAAATGTCATGTTTCTTTATATATTTATTTTATTTATTTTTATTCATTTATAGCACACTGTTATCAGTAAAATATCCTTCTACTCAGAAAAAGAAAAATCAAGATCACAAAACTGTAAACACTCTAAAATATCTCAAACGTATTATCTCAAATCTTTGAATTCCCATGTCTAGTAGAAACACAAAAGAGCATAAAACTTGTACTAATGGCAGCTTCTTCTCCATAAAAATCGCTTTGCCAGCCACTTATCTTCCTGTGATTAGATAACTTTGGTAACAGGTGGTTTAATACAACTAAACTAGAAACTGATGCTGTAGCTAATAGTTTGTATTGAATTACAAATGCAGCAAAGCAATCAAGCCTTATAAAGGCAACTTTATTTTTTTCTAGTGTTTTCCAGTGATAAAATACAGCATGAAGTTACTAAATACCACTTTATAGAAAACTCCCTACTGCTATAACTTCCTTATCCTCAACAGATAAAGAATTAGTAGTTCATTTCTGCTGGTTTTAGGGTCAAATAAACTTGTCAGAAAGGCATTTAATCTCTATATCCCTAGGGCTTGAAATTGTAAGGTGATGAGTGAGTAGCTCTTCCTTTTGTTTCATACTTTGAATACACTCTTCTTTTGTTTCATTACTTGTGCTCTGTTGTCCTCTTGATTTTCTCAGAAATGTCTAGATGACTTAACCTGTAGAATTACAGCTACTTGGGTTCAAACGGTAGAAATAAGTTACATATATATTCAGTGATTAATCTCTATTTAATTTTAACCTGCTTTCACTGGGGAGTGTGGTGTGTTAGCCTTGCTTAACCACTAGCTGCCCACCATACCACTCTATCACTCCCCTCTTCAGAGAGACAGGAAGACAAGATAAGATGAAAAAAAATTTGAGTAGAGATAAAGGCAATTTAATAAAGAAAAGCAAAGACCATGCATGGAGACAAAGCAAACAAATTAATTATTCTCTGTTTTCCATCAGTAGGCAATGTCCAGCTACTGCCTGGGAGGTAGGGCCTCAGTACGCATAGCAGTTGATTCAGAAGACAAAGACCTTTATAAAGGATGTCCACCATCCCCCTTTCTCTTAGTTTTTATAGCTAAGCGCAATGTCTTATGGTATGGAGCATCTCTTTGGTCATTTTGGGTCAGCTGTCCTGGCTCTGTGTCTTATATCCCCTCTCAAACTCCTGTTCACCCCCAGATTCCTGGCCATTGAAGGGGGAATTGGAGTGACAGCCTTGATGCTGTGCAAGCGCTGCTCAGCAGTAGCCAAAACAGGTGTGTTATCAACACCATTCTAGCTATAAATACAAAGCACAGCTCTGTGAAATCTGCTATGAGGAAAGTTAAGTCTATTCTGGACAGACCCAATACAGTAATGTATTTGCTGTACCTGGCAAAAGCTTTAGTAGCAAGGGTCTGGCGGGGTAATGTCTGTAAGATACCAGAAGCTGTCCCCATGTTCAGCAGAGTCATTTCCAAGACAGACTCCACTGCTGGCCAAGGCTGAGCCAATCAGTGACAGTGGCAGTGAGTGCCTCTCTGATAATCTATATAAGAAGCGATAAAAGCTGCTGCACAACAGCCACTGGGAGAGAGGAGAGAGAATATGTGAGAAAAACAGCCCTGCAGACACCAAGGTCAGTGAAGAAGGAGGGACAGGAGGTGCTGCAGGCTCTGGAGCAGAGATTCTCCTGCAGCCCACATTGAAGACCATGGTGAGGCAGGGTGTCGCCCTACAGCCCATAGAGGATCATGCTGGAGCAGATATCCATCTGCAGCTCATGGGGGACCAATGTCGCATCAGCTGGATGTACCCCAAAGGAGACTGTGGCTACATGGAGACCCTGCACTTCAGCAGGCTCCTGGCAGGACCTGTGGCCCCATGGAAAGGAGCCCACATTAGAGCAGGTTTGCTGGCAGGACTGATAGTCTAGTGAGGGGCCCACACTAGAGCACCCCATAACTAGAAAACTGCATCTCGTGGAAAGGACCCATATTGGAGAAGTTTGTGAAGGACTTCCTGCTGTGGGAGAGACCCCACAACGGAGCAGGGTAGAGTGTGAGGAGGGTGGAGTGGCAGCGACATGTTAAAAACCTCAGTTCCCTGTCCCACTGTGCTGCTCAGGTGGAGAAGGTATAGATGTTGTGCACGAAGTTGATCCCAGGAAGAAGTGAGGGTTAGAGGAAAGGCTGGTTTTAAATCTGTTCTTATTTCTCATTATCCTACTCTGATTTTGATTGTCAATAAATTAAATTAATATTCCCAAGTCAAGTCTGTTTTGCCCGTGATGGTAATTGCTTGGTGACCTCCTTGTTCTTATATACTCATGAGCCTTTCGTCACATTTTCTCTTTCCAGTCCAGCTGAGGAGGGGAAGTGGCAGAACAGCTCTGTGGGCACCTGGTGGCCAGCCAGGGCCAACCCACCACAATAACATGTAATTAAGGAAGAAACTGTCATTAATTCTATGCTGAGGTTTTCCAAGCCTTCCAGGCTTTATTGTGAAAAAGCCATGGACCAAAACCACAGAAGTGTAGCTGGAAAACAGCTACTAGCAGTATCAACTGCTGAAACTACAGCATAAGTTTTACTCTTTTAGAAGTTCCTATAAACTTGCAAAACAATCTCAGTTTAGAGGCTTCAAGAAACTTAATTATCAATTAAGTGACCATATTCTGGTATCAGCTTGGAATTAGCATCAATGTCCCAAATAACTCAATCAACAGTTTAGCCCGTATTTAAGATGTTACCAACACTAGGTTTTAGTTGTCATGCATAGGAAGGTGGCCCAGGTCAGACTAGCAAATTTTACAGTCACCTTGTGGCCTGGAGGGTTTCAAAACATAGGCTGGAGAGAATCATAGGGCAGGGTCAGGAGTTGAATATGGAAAGCATTAGGCATGTGAGAGGTTAAACCAAATTCTATTGATGCTAAACAGGTAGCATAGACACAGCTGATATTTCAGATATTGCTACAAAGCACAGAAAGTTTTTCTCTGTGGTTTGCAGATAAGTCAAAACTGACTTCACTATGCAAATCTAAGCTAGAGGAAAACAATTTGATTTGGTTTTTTTTCTCCTGAATGACGATACCACATCGTTAATGCAAAAACACTGCTCTGTGAGAGGGTAGACATATTCATTGCCATATTAAGGTTTCAAAGGGTCTTAAGAAATGACCTTAAACATAGATTATCACTGTAATATAAGCAATCTGTAATAAAAATTTTGATAACTTTGCTTTGGCCTTTAAATGGCATCTACCATACATCCAAAATACTTACAAACCCAGCAAAATACTATTCAGAAATTAAAAGTACAATGGTAAACTGGCTTACATTATCAGATGAGAAAAGGAAAACAAAGATGAAATTGCAATGACCATCTGGTACTGCTCATCATGACTGTACTGAATGACCTAATAAATTCTCTTCATCTCTAGATTACATGAAGTCTCATATTCAGAAGTAGATGAGAATGCAGTGATATTTTTAACAGCTGTTTATGTGCTGTTCTTATAGTAATTTGCATTTCCTGCCCGTTCAGTAGTGCTCTCTGTAGTTGCAGTTTCAGTGCAATCTAAGAGACAAGATCCCTCTCTCTCTTCTCTCTTTTTGTACTTCTGCTAATCAGCAAAGTAGAGGAGGTTACTGAGTTTACAATTCAGTGCAGAGTTTTCTTTGCATCGAGTTTTCCTCCCCAATACACACATTTTTTTGCTGCTAACCTACAAGCTGATAGTCACAGGGACACAGTGAACTGTGGCCTGAGACTGGAAAGGAGTATGACTTCATGTCTCTTTTCACAAAACAGGAGACTGATAAACTAAAAGAAACACATCCCTATTCCATTTAGGTTTTTGAAGTGGAGAATTGGCTAGAAGATACCAAAGGTGATATAGAACTAAACCCTTATCATTGTCTGCTTCCGTTACAAATAGGGATTTTAACAAATCTTTTGAGCACTACAATTACAAAATGACCTGGGACCACTTTATCAGGAACCACCAGCAAATTAACACAGAATGACACTAGTGAAGAAACAATTATATCTGAAAGTTTTCTATTGTTTGATCTCTATGATTATTATCTTTTATGAATTCTAATCACTAACAGCACACAACTGGATTTAGCTTTCCAGACCCATTTAGCTTGAAACAAAAGTGAACAACCATTTTATACCACACTTCAATCTGTCCAAATGCTACAATTCATTCTTATTTTATGGTGATAAAGCAGGAAACAATCTGTCAAAGTGGTCTCAACAGCAACCGAATAATTAGTGTTTTCATACACACAACTATTATGTACTGAGGTCTGCAATGTATTCTTAGTTTGGAATGGTACATCAGTTAAGGCCTTGATTAGATGTCTGAATGCGTACTTTCTATAAGCACAGATTTACATTATTTTGTTAAAAGGCTCACAAAGCAAAGATGAATCTGGACACCATTCATGATTCTGCTTTGCTACTAATTAAAACTAATTTCAAAATTCCTAATACATTTCAATTTATTTGCAAGTATAGTCATTTAATCTATATGGTCAAAATAGATGATTTATTAATATGCCACCACAGAAATTAAATAACTTTTCCATGTCCTTTGCATATGTGAATTCACAAAACAAAATGACAAACTTTATCTGCAGACAGAACAATGGAACAGGGGGAAAATGGAACTCATACAATGGGAAAAAGCATGTTCCTTTGTATGAAGAAATTCAATGAACAGTACTAGAGTCAGTATTTAGACTAGTATTAGACACACCATCTAAAAAGTAAGATGCAATATAAAGTCCAGATTGTATCCTAACAGTCATATTGAGTCCATTGACTGAATTTTTTATTAGCTCAAAAGAATTATGAAATTTGCAAATTCTCTTTCTCTTCTTCTCTTTTAAGGTACATCTTCTTTGCTTTTTAACCATCTATTTTATCACTGTATACTGTTTACTCCTGATTGCTGGAAGAGTTAGCTCCTCAGGCTCAGAGTCCTTTCTTTCATTAGTTTCCTTGTGGTTCATATATGAGATTAAAAGAAGCAATATCTGTCTGGAAATGAAAAAATCCAATATGACTTTGAGCTCCTTAGTTTACCTCATCAACACATTCCCAAAGGTTGCCTTTCTGAGATAGAACATTATTTAAAATCCTAAAAAAAACCCCAAACAGCCCAACACAACTTTTTGTAATTTCATCTCTCTGAACAGTAAACGAGCATCTTCTCTGAAAAAGAAAAAAAAAAAAAACAACAGAACAAAAAAAAACACAACAAAACCAAACATCTGCTTTGCAGACTGTATCTGTGCTACCATTAACCCTCTCTAATTCTTAGATTATTTGAAAGACTGGAACAGCGTCAGCAGTAATTGTTACATAATCCATACCTGAGACACTGTCTCCCCTAATTGGAAATTTGGTCAAGTCCAGATAATCAGATCCAGTGTTATTGACCCTTTATTGCTCAGATCCACCTTTCTGGTATTGTTGAGTCCATTTACATGCTGCAAAACATTCTTGTGATACAGGCTTCTTCTCACACCATTACTAAAACTCCCTGTCCTTGCATCTTCTTTCTTTCCTTTAGGTGTTATCTGTTGCCATATGCTCGCCTGCTTCCATCAATATAAATTAGTCTTTGCAAAAGTTATTAAAACAAATCAGAAAAGATTCTGTGGTCATATAAATTAAAATAAAAAAAAAGCAAAAGAAGATGACCAGCTCTACAGTGACATGTGAGAATGAAGTTAGGCTTTAAGAAAGCAAGCTCCCAAATCTGTATCTTGCTTTAATTTTCAAAAGGAAGAGGTAATGAGACTGACGCTATGGAAATGACTGCAACTGGAATAACATTCAAGGATCTTGGTGAATTCAATCCAATGAAGTAACCCCCATTCCCAAATTTTGAAAGAATTGGTGTGTGGAAAAATATTCCCATAACAATGATTTTGAATAGGAAGCATTTCAGGCAGATAACAAACCATTATAATGTCTAAGAATTTATTTAGTTATTTTATAAAAACTCCTTAATAACCTTGTAATATGAATTATCATTGTCTTTGAGGCTAATTATACATGAGAAATATGTAGAAGTATTAAAAAGAAGATTATCATAATAAACAATCTAATTGGGAAGATATGTTTTCATAAAAATGTACAAGCAGTATTATAGGCACTGACCACTTTTTAAATAAGAATAATCTGTTTTCTTGGGCCTAAAATAAAAATTAAAAGAAGTCCAAACAAATATGATGCTACTAAATATGTATATATTGTTCCTTAAATTTTCTGTAAAAATAATTATGCACTAAATAACCACAAAGTTAAAAAAAATTATTTACACAGACAATAATAAATTTTCTAATATATAATTTATGTCTGTATATTATACATTATAATAAATTGTTTCCACCAACCAGTATCTGATAGAAAAGAAGGTTGCCATACTGTGAGGCAGTAAACTACTTAACACTTACTAGATAGGCAGCAGGGCAGAATACTTAGTCACAGGAGAGAAATTGAGCACCACTTCCAGAACAGGAGTAACAAAAAGTAAAAATAAACACCAATTAAAGGATGACATAAAAATTTACAGACCTGGTACACTTTATAAATCATAATATGCTAACACATAGCTAATTAAAAACATTCTTCTGGCACTTGCCACTTAATTTTGACAATAATGTCATTAAATATTCCTTTTTGCTTGTTCTTTTATGTCAATTTACCAACAACAGCATTTTCCTGAATGATTAAAGTATTTGAGAAGAATAAACCTGCAAGTTTCTCACTGCCAACATAACATGTTGTCAGATCAGTAGATATCCTCATGCAGATTGTTTATTGCCAAAAACGGCTTTTGAGGATCAAAATGTGTTGCCTTTGTAAAGAATTTTACCTTTCCCCATAAATTCAGATTTTATTCTCTTGAGAAGAATGCTAAATAGTCTATGTTGTTATTTTGTCCGCAGAGGTTACCATATTTTTATGAATGAACAACTACTCATTATTTCACTCTTGACAGCCCAGCTATCCAAATGCATAGCCCACATTACAGCCACTAAATGAGTGCTGATGTTAGATCACAGCTAGAGATTAAATAAAAGGCCATAATTGCACTGGTACAACAATAAAAAAGCACACAACTGCAATCATCTGTATTTGCCTAATGTTTAAGCCATCATGTTTTCTGAAAACTTGTTTTGCAGTTTTCTCTACCTCTCACTTTTAAGATATAAAAGAAATCTAAAACTGCCTACTGAATCCACAGCCTGTCAGAGACAGAGCATAGTTAGTGATCCTAACCAGCCTCCCCTGCACCCTCCGCTTATACTCCCTGACCATGCTGGTCTCCAGCTCAGCCACAGCTGAAAGAGTATCTTTGTGATACTAAAGAGAAGACTTTGGGAGTATTGTTAGCGTAAGAATGCACACATAACCACCGGAATGGTTATATGAGGTGCTTTATTGCAGTGCTGGGAAACCAGGGGCACTCGCCCAAATCTGGCTTCGACCCTGTCACATTGCACTCGTAATTTATACATCAAAAGTTTCACAATCAATGCATATTAAGCCTAATTTGCTACCTTGACTAATACATATGCATCAGGGATTGCCTCATCAGTCTATTACAACATCAGCCTCTTCTGCACTTGTGTAGTCCCCCTCTGGTGGTCGTCCTGATGAAGTAAGGAGTCTTCCTCAGACGAAGTAAGAAGTCTTCCTCACTTTGTCCTTTTTGACCTGTCTGTTCTTTGGACAGGCCCCAACCATTATATGGATGCCAACATTCTCTTGTTTTCACTTGGCTGCCTCTGGTCAGCCTGCATGTTCTGCTTGGATAAGGCTTTACAATACTTTCTTAAATCCACCCATGCCTAAGTTACAACTAAGGTACAGAACAGCAAAGTTACAACTAAGGTACAAGACGATTAACTAAGGTACAGAACAGCAAAATCAAAGGCCTACTATTGATTTGCAAACATTCAAATATAATTATTTTTAACATAAAATTTCACCATTTTTCTAACAGTATGACCTTACTGATCATACATATATGACCAACTGTCCATACATATAGCTCTTCTGCCTCACGCACATGGTGGAGTTAAGGTCTTCTCTCTGACAGTGAGGTTCACAGATAGGTCTTCGAAAGAAATTCCCCAAGTTTAATATTATTCAGCTTGTGCTTAAATTGGTGATCTCTGGTCTTAGCATCATACAGGTTGGCCAATCAGATATTCCCTCATTTATCTTACCTGATTTTATCCAATTGTCATCAGTTCCTGGCACACCAGAATTTTTCTGTTATTGTTTCAACCAATTACCTTCAAGTTCAACAATTCTTTCCTTTCTGTGTTGCTTTAGAGCTCAAATTTATTTCTCTATTTCTCAGGCTTTAGATACCTAGGGTATGCTATAAGGATTCCTTTGCAGTTGATAGTTTAATAATTTTGGTAACTCTATACTTTGACTGACAATCCCAATAGTTCACACTACTCAACATTTCTGAAATTCAGATGAAGTTTTGTGGGTCTAGTTAACTTAAAACTGAGCCAAGAATATTGAAAAACAGTGACAGTTTTGTCCTTGCATGTAGATATGTTACTTCTTTATATGCTGGCATAGATGAATTATGCACAGGGAGAGGAAATGATTAAAGATACCCTACATTTGAGTAAGATCTGGGCATAATTTCCTTACAAGCATAATCATAGAATCATAGAATTGTCTGGGTTGGAAGGAACCTTAAAGCTCATCCAGTTCCAACCCCTGTGGCATGGGCAGGGACAACTTCCACTAAGACCAGGTTGTTCAAAGCCTGGTCCAACCTTGAACAGTACCAGGAATGGGGCAGCCACAGCTTCTCTGGGCAACGTGTACCAGTGTCTCACCACCCTCATAGTGAAGAAATTCTTCCCAATATCTAATCCAAATCTCCCCTTTGTCAGCTTAAAGCCATGTCGCCTTGCCCTATTACTACATGCACTTGTAAAAAGCCCCTGTATTATAATCCTATAACCCTAGAATCCTATATTGAAAATTACAATTACAGTGAAACTTCAGAATCATGAATATTTCTGATATTGAATATTTTCTCTGGAAATTCTTTGAGAGAATTCTTTCAAAATGTTACCTTTGTAAGTAGAAGTTACCCTTTGTTTCAAAGGTCAGTCTGAGTATCTGCATTTTTATTCTATTAAGTAAGCTTTTTACATGGCCTGTTATAGAGTACAGTTTGTTTATATATTCAATTATATAAAAAAAAACAACAACAAAACAAAAACCCAGCTTGGCAAAGAAAACAAAGTTCTCTGAAGTATTAGCCAAGACAACTGAGATACTAAGTATAGTTGCAGTGAAATTATATGAATTATTTTTAAGAACAGCCATTCTTCTCCTTGAATCTTAAGAGAATTTCTTTATTTCAGCTAGCAAAATTTTCTGAAGGATTATCAGTATTGTTCTTGCCCTAGGATAAGGAATTTTCCAGCTCAATTCACTACACTTCATCAAATCTTACCTATTACAGAACTTTTAGGTCATACTTTGAAAGGCATAAATGAGGCTGTAAATGTATTTTTTAAGCAGTTGTGTTACAAACAATAGTGTTTCATGTTTGTATTTTGTATTTCACAAAAAAATACTTAATTGGTAGATTAAGAAAGAATGTGGGGGGAAAATACTTGAAACATTCTTGTTTACCTTAATATTCTGCAGGTCTTGAAATCTTATTTTCAGATTTAACTACTGAGAAATGGGGTGGAGATTTACTTGCTAAGTGACCCTTTATAGTTTTCCTGTTTTCCTTAAAAGTAACTGTGATTTCAGTGTACTGCTTAACAGTTCTTTGTTGAAGAGTCTTTACAAACTTTAACTGTGACCCACAGGGAACTGGGGGCGCTAATTAAGAGTCCCTAACAGTTACTAACAAAGCAGTAAAAACAGGCATTCTTCACCTTTTAGTGAGGCTTTTACATTTGCATGCTTTTCTTTGTCATGTATTGAAATTACAGCTTTATCAGAGCCAAATATCTGATATTTGTATACCTTGAGCAAAATGAAACATTAACAGATGAAAGGAAGATGTATATTCACACCTTTCTTACTTCTTTCTCCTCTACAAAATTCCTTTTCACCCCTTTTCAAGCCTGAGGTCTGTCATCCATATTCTGGGTTGGAAGGGAGGGGTTTTGATGAGAAACTATTATGACACTGTGATGTCACAATGTTTTTGCATTGCACTGCTTCTCCAGGTTTTTTCTGTCTTTCTTTGGTAGGAACTTAGCTATTCTGAAAGGCCAAAAGACTTCTCCTTAAAAGAAACACATTTGTTCAGTGTATATAATAAAAGTATGTGACTTTGTTTCCATCATGGACTAAAAAATAAGAAACTATGATACTTCAGTATAATTTTTCTTAAGAGAAATCTATAAACTGCAAATACATGGCAATTTATTATTTTATTTATTAAGAAAGCTTGCTGCACACAAAAGTGGTTCTTGGGTTTACAGGATTCTTTGCAGGATCATCAAACCAGAGTCAAAGTCTGAAATCTGGTATCCCAACCTAAGGTGAGTATAACTTTAGAATTAATTGTAATAATTGCAGTTTTAAGATGGTAGAGATTTTGGCAAACAAAGGGAATAAAGCAAGTAGATTCCTTGTGATGATACACAGGTAGAGTCCACAACTCGTTGAAGTTGTAAAGTAGGTATGCTTTATTCAGAGCTGAGGCACATGGGGGATCCCTCCTCCAAAGACATGCACACCTCAGCATTATTTTCCTTCATATTTATCCTCTAAACTATTACATATTCATGAGTTTACACAACACACCTATACATATTCATGATCTATCTCCGCTTCATATTATGATGAGGTAAAAGGTCCTTGCTTGCTTAGGGTCTCCTGGTGGTCATGGGCGAAGGTCTCAAGATGAAGTAAATGAGTCTTCACTGAACTTTTCATCACTAGTTGTTGCGCATGTTTCCTGGTGATTTAGTCACTGTCCAAACCCCAAAGCTGATTTCAGCCGGTTTAAGGGTCCAGAGAACAGGAGTTACTGTTCCTTCCTCGTATCAATAGCATTGGTCCTCCCACTCTGTTCCTGCAAGCATGATAAGTGATGAGCAGGTATTTGTTGAGTAAGCATGAGTAAGCAGTAACATTGTTAAACAAATGGCTTAACCCTAACCCATAGGTTAACACTTCACATCAGTGATTCGGAGAAATCTCCAGGAACTCTCCAATAAAGTTTTAAGTTGACAAGCAGGTATCTATTGTGGCACTGGGAGACACGGAGGATCACTCCTCTAAGCTTGTCTCATCCAAGCGTCAACCAGGCTGTGATTATATTGTCCTTAAGCATACATAGTCACTAGATTACTGAGACAAGGAGGCACAAAAGCACAAAATGGAATATAAACCTTTGTAAATAAGTGGAATCATTTCTAAGTAGCATTAAGTTTGATGGCTTTGTAATGGAAAATAACTGAGGTGCATGTGATGCGCGGAAAGACTCCACAACTAGTTAAAGTTGTAAAGTAGGTATGCTTTTTATTCAGCGCTGAGGTGTGATGCGCGGATAGACTCCACAACTAGTTAAAGTTGTAAAGTAGGTATGCTTTTATTCAGCGCTGAGGTGCATGGGGATAGCTCCTGCAAAGCATGCACACCTCAGGGTTGTTCTCCCTTTACACTTATTCTCTTAAGGTATACATAGACATGAGGTTGCTCAATCCGCCTATACATATTTATTATCTATCCCCGCTTCGTATTATAATGAGCCGGAAGGTCCTTTGCACTTGCGCAGTGCCCCTTCTGGTCATGGGCAGGGGTTTCAGGATGAAGTAAATGAGTCTTCCTCCTGTGGGCAGGGGTCTTCAAGATGAAGTAAATGAGTCTTCCTCTTCTTAACCTTTACACCTTTTAATCTTCAGACATGGATTTAGGGTTAGTCGGCGCCCAGTCTGCTTCTCCTGCCGCTTATCAGTAGGACCCAACACCTGTGCTTTTGTCATGGTCTTAAGGCTTGGTCACCCAGTCTGCCTCTCCTGCCGCCTATCAGCAGGACCTTTCATCTGCTTTTGTCAGTAGAATTAGCATCTGTTTCTCCCCCTCCAGCAGTAATCAATGCCTTGGCAAGATGGCAATGGCAGGTACTTAGGACAGACAATACTTTTGTTTAAGCAAAGGAATTCCTTTAACTCCCTTGTACAATTTCTCTGTATTACCCCCCTGTACATTGGTTACCCGTGTATCAGTCCCCCCTTTTTCTATAAAGTGAGTAAATTCTTTTACTCTATTATTTATGACAGACCTATCCATGTTAAAATTATACCTGGAGAAGGCCTTGGTTAAGTATATCTCTGAACCATTCAGTAACTCCTCATCCAATCCACTTCCAACAATTTTAAGCTTTTGCATATTCCCCTGCAGTTTTCCCAGCTTAGCATGGATTGATTCAGAATGGTCAGATTACGTTCATGCAGCACATACCTTTGAAATCCTCAAAACCTTTTCTACAAGACACCCACTGTATCTTGCAGGACTCAAACCACCAGATGCCTGCTGCTTAAAAACCAAAACTTTTTCTACAAGACACCCACTGTGTCTTGCAGGACCCTAACTACAAGATGCCCACTGCCTCCTGTGATTGTAAACCATAGGACGCCCGCTGCCTCTTGTTTTACACCTAAAACCTTTTTGTACAAGACATCCACTGTGTCTTGCAGGACCCTAACCACAAGATGCCCACTGCCTCCTGTGATTGTAAACCATAGGACGCCCGCTGCCTCTCGTGCGTAAAACCTTTTGTACAAGACATCTACTGTGTCTTGCGGACCCAAACCACAAGATGCTCACTGTCCCCTGTGACTGTAAACCACAGGATGTCTGTTGCCTCTTGTGGGTGTACACCAAATGGACACTAGCAGCCGGGTATACACCTAATTAGGCCAAGCTTCATGTAGTATGTGCAGCACTTGTACTGCCCTTCTGTTATTACCGTTCGATGTGATTTTCCAGGGAGCTTTTGGAGCCTTTTTGAATCCAGACGCTTTGTTCTCTAATTTTGATAGTAGTGAAAGTTGTGAGTAATACTTGGAACGGCCCCTTCTACCTTGGTTCGAGATCTTCTTCCTCTATGGTCTGAAAGATTTTATGTATACATAATCTCCAGGTTGTATATTATGTACTGGACTCTCCAGTCCTCTGCTTCGAGTTCCAGCCACATGGTTTTCTTCTCCCACTTGGAGAGGCACTCCCTGTTGGACCCCATATGGTCTTCCATATAAAATTTTACATGGTCTAGCCTTTTCTTTCGACCGAGGTTTAGTTCAAAGCCTTAATAGAGCCAGTGGTAAGGCTTGGTACCAATATTAATTTCCTGACATATTTTACCAGTCTGATGTTTTGATCAGATGAATCATCTTTTCTACTTGCCCACTGACCTGGGGCCTGTATGGTACATGTAGTTGCCAATCAGCTTCTAATTTTAGCTAGTTTCTTGTAACTATTTTGCTCTAAAGTGCGAGCCTCGGTCGGAAGAAATTGTCTCTGGTACTCCAAAACAAGGTATATCATACAATGATGTTCCAATTACTTGTCTTACATTATTTATTCTACAAGGGAATGCTTCTGGCCACCCTGAAGAAGTATCCGTTAACACCAACAAATATTGGTAACCTGTTCTCGGTAACTCAGGAAAATTTATTTGCCAGTAGTGTCCTGGGTAGCTTCCTCCCCAGTTGTACCAATTTGATTTCTATTTTCTCCTTCCTACAATTTGCCTGTCTAAGTATTTATACAAAGAGTTGCGACCCCAATGAGTCCAGAGTTGATTACAGAGAATTACAATTTGCCCATCATGTATCTGAACCCAACCCCCTTTTTTCCTGTCCTTTGAGATCTTCAATCAATTTTCTATCCTCCTTTGAATATCTAGGTTTAGATTTCTCAATTGTTAGTTTGCCATCAGGGATTAAAAGAATGATTTTAGATTGTTCAGCTTCTTGTTTGGCTTCAATATTGGCCAAATTATTTCCAGTTTCCTGATCAGAGTCACCAGCTTAAATTTAAAAACCAAAAAAAAAACATGAAGGAGATAACCAGTGGGCTTCTTTCTGTTCCAGAACTGCTAATACAACATGAGACACTAGTACAGTAATCTTTTGTCCCAAGGTAAATTTGCAAGCCTCTTCAATGTTCATGACAACTGCAGCCACAGCCCTTGGGCATCTGGGCTATCCTTTGCTTGCTTCATCCAGCTGTTTTGAAAAATGCACCACTGTCTTCTTATAGGGTCCTAGTTTCTGAGCAAGGACCAAAGCTATTCCCTGCTCTTCATAGGAATATAGCCAAAATGATTTAGTCACATCCGGAAGTCACAGAGCTGCAGTTATTAGCTCTGTTTTAAAGCCCTCCTCTACAGAATCAGTCTATTCATATAGTGGTCTTACCAGAACACCATAATCATGTATCCATGTCTGCATCATCCAGTCATTCCCAGGTACGTACTCCTTGATGGCTGATGGTCGTGGTGTTTGATAAATGGCTTCTTTTCTAGCAGTTCCAACTTCTATATTCTCCTGTTGTTTCATATCCTAGGTAGGAAACTCAGGTTTGAATTAGTTTGGCCTTTTGTCTGGATACCTGATAATCATTCAGTCCCAGAAAATTCAACAATCCCACCATTAACGAGACATATTCTTCCTTTGTTCCTGTAGCAATTAATAGGTCATTCACATATTGTAAGAGAGTCCCTCTGAGTGGTGGATTCCATGTTTCTAGTTCCAGTGTTAACTGATTTCAAAACTCGTCGGACTGGTTTTAAACCCTTCAGGTAATACTGTCCAAATTAGTTGAGTTTTCCTTACAGTGCCAGGATTTTCCTTATTCAAAAGCCAATAAATTCTGGTTTTCTTTGGCCAATATTAAGCAAAGAAAGAGTCCTTTAAATCCAAGACAGCAAACCATTTGATTATTATTCAATTTAGTAACAAATGCCTATACCCCCCTTCCTTGGCAGTTCTGTAAAGTCAATCTGCCATTGTTGGCCTGGTCCATTTGTTCCCTTTTAGATTTTTCCAGACTGCAGGGTCACTTATATTACTCTCCATTGCCTCCCAGGGCCATCTCTCTCCCCGGTTAGTTCCCCCAAAAACACAACAGTTACATTCAATGCTTTACAAAGAGATTTTTTTAGCAACTGTGGGAATTTCATATTGGACTCCAGTTTAATACATGATGTTGTATTGACTCTTTATATTTTTCTTTGATAATCACATTTGGGTCTTCTCCAGTTTAAGTCCAATTTTAGTTACTTTTTTTTTTCTGTTTCCAATTTTTCAGTTAAATTTCAGTTAAATTTACTGGCTTGCAGGCACGGGTTGTACAGTTATTTTACATTGATAGTCATATCTCCAGCCTGCAGTATTCCAGCATACACAAGACCATCCTTTTCTTCCACAGAGGTGTGATGACTGATATCTAGCCGTTTGACTAGGTACATCACCAGGATTTATGTGACATTGGTATCCACCTGGGCAAATATATTTTGGTTGGCTACTATAGTACCACCTCCACTCTAAACTTCCACAATTAGTATCTAAATTATCATCTATAATATCACATGCCTCAAAAATTATTGACAGTGAGGTACTCGAATTGGTTATAACTTAGGTTACTCTCCCTTGTCTAGTTGTGGTAATGCATTCACTACAGTTGTTGTGAATGATTTTAGAAGCCACAGCATTTTCCCATATGGTTCCTATCAGAACCGACACCAAAAGAGGTCCGGTCAGGATCATAGTGCTCAGCGGTCACAGCCCCAGGGGTTGCAGCCCTCGGCAGACCTTTTCAGCTGCAGCACAGATTCCCTCCGGTCTTGCCCTCTCTGGTAGGTTAAAGGTATACCCCACAACAACTATTCCAACGAGGTGGTAATTTCACACCGAATGCAAAAAGAACTGTAATTGATTTCTCAAAAACTATTCGTGGTCTCCCCTACCAGTAATAATATACTTCAAACAACTGGGACACTTGGCTCTTAAAATAATTTCAACTATATCTGCATTTCCCATATCAAATTTACAGGAGTCAATATGAATTCTCTCAGTTACTTATCCAAGTCCTCTTGAGGGTCAGCTTGGTGTCTCCGGGTTCAGTCACAACTTTCCATTCTTTTATGGATCCTTTTATCCATGACGCATGTGTCCACCTTTTTCAGCAGTTCTTATCGCCTTTTCTGTAGTTAAAAGAACAAGAAATGGTCCCTCCCAACGAGGGGATAAACCCTCTTCTTTTTCAGCTTTTATGCCATTTTAGTTCTAATTCATTCACTGCAGCCGCCCCATGGCACTCCCCTCCAGGCAGTCTCACTTCCAGGGTCCAGACTCCCCATAGCACACACACCGATCTGGTTCCACAGAAGAGCCTACTCCCCCACGTCTGCTCAACATTCCTTCTCCACCAGTTTCAAAGCAACCGCTTTCTTTTTATCCACTTTCCATGTTTCCTCCTTTACTCCCAGTCCGCATTTATCAACATGTCTGTTTCCACTTGTTTGTCAATCCCGGCACCCATCCCATACTCAAACACAGGAGCTGCTCGAGCTCTCTCCTTAACTTTAAACATCTTTCCCCAGTATCACAATCTGAACAACATTCCTTTAGCTTTTAGTTTTTCCTGTTCTTTTCCAAAGCAAAAATTAAGGGATCAGGAAGAGGTATATTAATTTTGCACTGTCACATCTGCATACATTCCATTTTCCTTGTCACCTCAAAACAACATTAATTATAACAATGTATCATAATTCAAAGTTCCATTTTTGGGCCATTTTCCTTGATCTTCCAAAGTATATGAAGGTCAGCATTGGTTACAATATTTTACCAACGTTTTCTTGTTTACAGAGGCCCCAGAAGACCCTCTCAGTTCTTTCCAATGTGCCAAAATGTAACCCAATGGGCTTTTCTTCAGAATTTCCTTGTTTTGACCGGCTCCCATTTCAGCCAATCTTTTACAGATCTCTATAGCTTCTTTCTCAGTGCTCTGCAAATGCACTTATGAAAATATGAGAGCACCTACACATAAGTTTTACGATATTAAGGGGATCAGTACAATATCTCTGAGTTCTGCAGATCAGCTCCCCTGTTGTTAGATCATAGTTTCAGTTACAGCAAAATTTCCTTTGCAATCATGCCTCTTAAATTTATTTTTTTTTTTTGACATTTTTACAATTTTTTTTTTTTCCAGTTTGTGTTTTTTCCTTCTTTTTTTTTTTTCTTTTAATCTTATACACAGGACAGAGACAGGACCACAAAACATAGACACTTCGTCCGTCTCCGGCCGCTCTCCTCGCGGAGACACGGAACCGCGGATTGGGACTCCACACTCGCTTCGTAGCTATGCTACGTCTCAGTCACACAGAAACACAAAGTTACACATGGGATCCCCCACTCACACTATGGTTCCGCTTACCCTCCTCACGGTTCTCAGAATTTGAGATACAGCAGAAACCTGGTGGGTTCGCTTACCCTTCACCTGCCCCCCTAGCAGGTCCGTCCTGGCTCCCAAAACTTGGGATACAGCGAAAACCCAGGCTCACCCGATCCGCTCCCAGGATCGCTAGCAGCCGCTCTATCGGTCGGCGAGCCCCCCGCTTGCAAGCCATACCAACCAAGGGGAACTTCGCTGTGCGCCAGACGTCTCTGCGCGCCTTACCAGCAGCCCCGGGCCACGCGTACGCCTTACAGGCCACCTAAATTACCAAAACCTAAATTACCAAAACCCAAATCACCAAAACCCCAAACATACCGTTTCTCCGCAGCCGGCACAGGTTGTTGTCTGTCCCCGCAGTGAGCAGACGAGAAGTGGAGGTCCTCCAGGCAAACAGCCTGTGGCGCCGAGGATGTCCACCCCTTGGCCGATCCTGCAGCCGGACAGAGGCCTCCTGCCTGGCTCGCCAAATTGATGCGCGGATAGACTCCACAACTAGTTAAAGTTGTAAAGTAGGTATGCTTTTATTCAGCGCTGAGGTGCATGGGGATAGCTCCTGCAAAGCATGCACACCTCAGGGTTGTTCTCCCTTTACACTTATTCTCTTAAGGTATACATAGACATGAGGTTGCTCAATCCGCCTATACATATTTATTATCTATCCCCGCTTCGTATTATAATGAGCCGGAAGGTCCTTTGCACTTGCGCAGTGCCCCTTCTGGTCATGGGCAGGGGTCTCAGGATGAAGTAAATGAGTCTTCCTCCTGTGGGCAGGGGTCTTCAAGATGAAGTAAATGAGTCTTCCTCTTCTTAACCTTTACACCTTTTAATCTTCAGACATGGATTTAGGGTTAGTCGGCGCCCAGTCTGCTTCTCCTGCCGCTTATCAGTAGGACCCAACACCTGTGCTTTTGTCATGGTCTTAAGGCTTGGTCACCCAGTCTGCCTCTCCTGCCGCCTATCAGCAGGACCTTTCATCTGCTTTTGTCAGTAGAATTAGCATCTGTTTCTCCCCCTCCAGCAGTAATCAATGCCTTGGCAAGATGGCAATGGCAGGTACTTAGGACAGACAATACTTTTGTTTAAGCAAAGGAATTCCTTTAACTCCCTTGTACAATTTCTCTGTATTACCCCCCTGTACATTGGTTACCCGTGTATCAGGTGCATGGGGATAGCTCCTGCAAAGCATGCACACCTCAGGGTTGTTCTCCCTTTACATTTATTCTCTTAATGTATACATAGACATGAGGTTGCTCAATCCACCTATACATATTTATTATCTATTCCCGCTTCGTATTATAATGAGCCGGAAGGTCCTTTGCACCTGCGCAGTGCCCCTTCTGATCATGGGCAGGGGTCTCAGGATGAAGTAAATGAGTCTTCCTCCTGTGGGTAGGGGTCTTCAAGATGAAGTAAATGAGTCTTCCTCTTCTTAAACTTTACACCTTTTAATCTTCAGACATGGCCTTAGGGTTTAGTCGGCGCCCAGTCTGCTTCTCCTGCCGCTTATCAGTAGGACCAAACATCTGTGCTTTTGTCATGGTCTTAAGGCTTGGTCACCCAGTCTGCCTCTCCCAGGCTTATCAGCAAGACCATTCATCTGCTTTTGTCAGTAGAACTAGCATCTGCTTCTTCCCCTCCAGAAGTAATCAATGCCTTGGCAAGATGGCAATGGCAGGTACTTATGACAGACAATACTTTTGTTTAAGCAAAGGAGTTCCTTTAACTCCCTTGTACAATTTCTCTGTATTACCCCCTGTACATTGGTTACCCGTGTATCACATGAATATAAACCATTGTAGTTGGCATAGTTTTAGGTCCTCATGACCTTAGTACAAAAGTGTTAAGAAAAATAGGATAGAAAAACAGGACCTGGGGACTGGGAGTATCTGGGACTAGCAGATGTCCAGGATGGGAGCAGTTAAACTAACTGATAAATAGAAGCACAGGATAGTTGGTGTGTCTATAATGGTAATTAAGCTGGTGCTTCAAAGGCTGCCAGGAGTTAATGAAGGTTGTTGGAAGAAGTAAATGACCCTCAGCGACCACCACCACATTTTTGTATGCATGCAGGAAACTTTCTGGAAAATTATGTAATTCATACGTAACCTCATGAGTATGTATGTATGGCCAGTGACTATATAAGGACGGCTTCTGCAGCAATACAGTGATACATGTTAGGAGGAGCTATCCCCAGTGTCTCCCAGCACCACAATAAAGAATACCTGCTTGTCAACTTGAAAACTTTGTTGGTGAGTTTGTTCCTGGAGTTTTCTCCAAATCATTATATACATTACATCATACTTTTAGAGAATGTTTCCTCATGCACATTAAACTGTGGTAGTAGTCTTTGGGACCCCTGGTGGTTATTTCTCTATCACTTTGTTTTAGGATCATTGTCTTATCAGTAACCACCAGTCGGTTCTGACAAAGCTTAGTAATTTCTTTTTCTCTATAGTTGCTAACAAAGCCTCACATCCTTGAAGTTACTTATTCACATCCCTATTCTTCAATCAACACCATTCTTCACTTGTAATCTAATTATATTAGTTTTATTATATATGGTACCAGTATTCTGAGTCAATAGAGATTACTTCAATCCTGGGTTCAGCATTAGCAGTAATTTTTCCTTTTAGTAGCTGGTGCAATGCTGTGTTTTTGAATTTCAGCCTGGGAACAGCGCTGATAACACCAATGTTTTTAGTTGCTGCTTAGTAATATTTATTCTGACCAAGAACTTTCTGAGTCTCATGTTCTGCCAGGGAGGAGGGCAAGCCATGAGGAAGCAGACAGGACGCCTGACCCAAACTAGCCAAAGAGATATTCCATACCACGGCACGTCATGCCCACTATATAAACTGGAGGCAGTTACACAGAAGGGCTAGATGACTGCTTGGGTTGGGCTGGGTATCAGTCAGCAGGGTGGTGAGGGGTTGTATTCTCTTCCCTTCTTATTTCCCTTATCATTATCATTATTGGTGGTAGCAGTAGTGGTTTTGTGTTATACCTTAGTTACTGAATGTTCTTATCTGAACCCATGGGAGTTACATTCTTTTGATTCTCCTCCCCATCCCTCCAGGAGCCAGGGGAGGAAGGGGGGGAGTGAGTGAATGGCTGCATGGTTCTGGGTTGCCGGCTGGGCTTAAACCACGACAGTCCTTTTTGGCGCCCAGCGTGGGGCTCAAACCCACGACCCTGGATTGTCACATGCTTTGTTATGCTTTAAGCCCAAGACAGGACAACTTCATTTTGAATATTTGTCTAAAGTAAGAGTGAGTGGATTTTATTTGTTTACTGCAACTTCTGCTGTTAAGAGATAGAATTTATTTCCTTTGGTTCATGACTTCTTTCCAAGTCAGCTGTAAAGGTATCTCTAGAGTAGCTAAGTTTTGCACATTTAAAGCACGATTGTAGGGAGCTGGAGAATAAGAAGACATTTGCATGCCTTGATCTCAATTATTTGCAGAACTCTGTGAAATAGAGTCATTTGTCTTTCTACTACATCACCTCAGAATCTCTTATTAACTTATGTGCTAGTATACTTGAAAAGTTGCCAGCAGAGAAAGACATGATTACATGGAAAGGAGAGGTGGAATATAGACACCAGAAATAAAAACACATCAATGGCAAAGTAACAGAGATTAAAGTGGCATAAAGTCACAGGGAATGGAATGACAGTAATGAAAGAAGAGGTAAATTAGACTATGGCTGCTTGAAGGACAAAAAAGGGAGTGAAGTAAAACAAAAATAAACAGCTATCAAGGTGAGAGCTACCTAAATGTGCAAAGATCAAGTACTGAACAATGCTCGGCAAATAGGACATGTGCTGACAGGAAAGGATCAAGTACTTGGACACAGTAATTTATGAGATAGAGGCACTAATGGAAAGAAATTAACTCCTGGCACACTGCCATTCACAGGATACAAAGATGCTTACAAATAAACTGTGCCAGAGAACAATGTACATTATGGAGAAATGTAGAGACAAAACCAACCTTCCTTTGAACAATAATAATAGTGTTTGGAAATAAATAATACAAAACTAGACTTTTATCAGGATGGTCTGTGCAAATGTATTCTGTATATATAACAGGAAAAGGGCTATTCAGTATTCAGCTGGGCTGTGAAATCTGCTTTTGATCAGTACTCACTTGCCATCAATAGGAGTCAATCTGCAGTCTAACAAGCAATACTGATACTTTGATGCTTCTTCCTCTGGTCTGATCCATCGAAGTGTAGTTGTCTATGCCCTGTTTTGTATAGAAAATGATGCTTACCACAGCTACATGTAAAATAGTATGTATTGTTCATGATGGATAAAAATTAAAGCTTTACAAAGCTTTACAAAATTACTTTGTCCCAAAGACTTTCAGCTTTTGTTGCAAAGCAGAATATTATATGCTGGATAAACTTTACTTCTGACAAGCAAGACAGAACTTGTGTAAAATGCTAAACTGGAGGACAATTTTGTAGTGATGCTAAACAAAAGACTTGTCCATCAAGAAGTTAGTAATCTACGTGACAGGTAACCTGAGACCTATGCTGCGCTGAACTCTACTTCAGATATAGCTTGGTCTTCAGGACCAAGCTGTTCTGTGCACATTGCCTGGCTGCAGACAACCTTAGCAAGCTGATCCTAACAAGAAAGCCTAGAAACAGAAATTTCAACTATTTTATAGAGAAAATTATTTTTTGCAAGACCATGGTATATGACTGAAGTGTTGTTTTATTATATGTTCTGGCAATTCATAGTGTGTTGAACTTCTACGGCTGCCTGTGGAGCCCAGTAGCGAGACTAGTGACCCTGGTTGTTAGAAGGCTAAGTTATGTTCATAAGCTGCTAAATTCAATGTTAATGCCACTAATAATGAATAAACTCAGGTAGAGTAGAAATTTGGGTGGAAGTATCTAAACCACAGTATCATTCTGTTAGCTACTATATATCTTTCAATACCAGAAAGATTTCCATTGGAAGTTCAGTTTCATCACACCAAAAAATTGTACTGAAAAGATTAACCAGATCTACTATATTTCCAGCTAAGGAACTGAGATGAAGTAATTGAATGACCAATCCAGTGTCACAGAGAAAATCTTTCAGATTGATGAGATCTGGACACATTTTCAGAATTCCACAAAAGAACTTTCTCTTTAAATATCCTTATTTTAATTATTAAAATTAAAGGTTACATTCTAAGGTTAAAGTCTATGTCTTCTTACATAAAAACCATCAATTTTATTGTGAAATTAAATAGAAATATATGCTGAAGAGAAATGGAAAATCTCTCCAAACATTCTATTCTTCCATCTTAAAGCTAGTAGCTCAGAAAATTAAGTAAACAGCCAGTTTTGGTAATTCAGTCAGATGCAATTTTTGTAGTTCTGCTATTTCTTTGAAAATGTGAAGGCACTGATTACAGGATTATCTATTGAGATTTATTACAGCAATTATATAGAGTCATGTACTCTGAAAGCATAGGCACAAAGGCTGAATAACAACAAAATATTTCTGCAGATCTAGTTAGGTTTTGGTTTATTTTATCACATACTCTTCTATTGTTTCCTCACTCCTATCCCTCTTCTCTCAACATAAGTTGCAAACTGTCAACAATAAAACCCATGTATAATTTTACTCAATATAGCGTATTATTTAAAAAACAAAACACACCCAATTGCCATGAATATAGATTTATTATTTTAGGTAAGCTTTCATTTGAATTCTGGGAAATAAGAGCTCACATTTCACTTGTACTATTCTACAGGTGAAACATAACATCACAACATCTACTGTATGTTGTCAACAGGAAAAGCCACACAATGCAGCCAACTTGAACCAAGTCAGTGTAATAAAAAAAAAATAAAAAACCCAAATGTAGAATTCAGCAGAATAGAACAAACATTAGTTTATCTCAGTGCTGACTGAACTAACCAATGAAAATTCCCCCTAGTAACTAAGCAGATAAAACCATAGGATTTTTCTCAAATTTTAAAAGATTGTGTACTATCTTAACAAACTATCACCTATGGACGATAGCTGATAATCAGATTTCCAAGGACCGAATTATTTTATTAATTTACCATATCCTTTAAGCAAACCTAGACTCAGAGAGCAGGAGGAAAGAAGAAATTCAAAGAAACTAGAGAAATATTATTGGAGGAGTTTTGATTAACAATGATGAGAACATTTGATGGTAAATAACTTTAGTATGCATTGCAACAGATGCATAATCATCTGGGGGACTCTGTGCAAACATGAATGGTTATACATGCAGCTATCTTTTACAGAAGGTATTCCACAGGGCTTATTCATGGTGCCAGAGTCTCTAATCAGATTGACTTTGCAGTTCTTGTCTACTTATTATCAAATGCAAATTACACTGGAAAATACATGTTAGAATAAAGATCCTCAGAGCAACCTGCATATAGAAGTATATATTACTTAAGTCTTATTTCAGCTGATACTTGTTTTGCAAAAAATAGGATAGACTGAAAAAATCAGATGTACATAGTTTGAGAATTATCATAGAGTGTATATGTGTGTGTGGTACTCACCACACACTGATTTGGACACACCCAGTTAAACTGCATAAGAGGTACAAACGGGGACTAAAGTAAAGTATGTATCTGCCTGTCACACATTATGTAGAAAGAATAATATACTATAGAATATAACGACAGATTATATATTGCCATGTCCCACCCATGAGAATGGGAGAGTGGCTAAGATTCACAAGTTTTTCAGAGTAATTTATGCTACATTATATTCCTAATAATTAATAATGGTTCTTTTTCATGCTGTCACTTGTCTAGAGACATTGTTTTTCACCAAATCTTTAAGCTGTTTTTTCTTAAAATGCTTTCTAAAAATAGTTTGAAGTAAGTAAGTGCAAGCATGGTGGAAATAAATGGTAGTATAAAGTTGATGTAATTACCATTTTCATTTATTATTTAAGACAGTAATGTCTTTTACTGGTGGTAGATGGAGGAGGAGTAATGATAGATTTTGTTTGCAGAGAAGGACAACCTGAATGAGTGCTATCAGAGAATGAAACCCAACAGCTTGCTTGCTTACACAGAAATTAATGCCAACAGACAAGAACAGCTTCATTATGTTCCAGGTACTTGTGGCACCTCATAGCTGAAGGCAGAGCCAAGCTGAATCTTTAATCATGACTTCTGTGTTCAAAATTATTATCTGTTATTTTAGAACATTACATGTTTTCTGTATAGAAAGCTTGCTCTTTGCAAAATGAAAGCAGGGAGAAAAGCTCTTACTACTTTTCTGCTACTAAAAGTAATCTTCCTAACTGGTTCTGCGAACAGGCAGGGTACTCAACAAAACAACCACACACTAGCCATCTAAGATGCAGAGTTCATTAAACAAGCACACTAAAGTGAATAAGCACAGTAACATGAATCAGGTATATATCTCTATATGTATAGCGAATAAGTACACTAAAGCAAATCATATATATATAAGTAAAGCACATAGGAAAAATAGCAATGAATCAAAACATTACTGCACGGAGAACAGAAGAGATTAAGAAGAAATGCATCAGGAATACATCGTCAGTCACCACCAAATCATCATCCAGGCCCACACTTCAAGCTGGGAAGCCCTGATACAGCTGATGCCAGGAGTCTCAGGTAATTGGGAAAATTCCTACATGGTGTGTCTATTCATAGGTGAGGCTTTGGATTCACCTACAAAAAGGCCTTGCTTTTCTTAGAAAAAAAGCCAGCTTTATGCCAGCTCTGAAATTGTTTACTCATGTGGCCATGTAGTTTCTCTTGATCTCACTGTTGTCCGTGCCAAGAACAATGACCAGGCACCCGTGTGGCCAAGTATGAAGGTCATAGAACAACTGCACACATGTGTTTTCCTGCCTATTTCCAACAGTCATCATGAACACAAATATATACTTTACCAAATACACTTTGACAAAAACGTACTTTGTTATACCTGTTAGTCATGAGCAGGAATCAGCTCTCAGCTAGGTTCCCATTCATTACATCAACTTTCTTTAAGAACTGAGAATTATTATATGCAAATTTGCTTTGTCAACAAGATATGCCACAGCTACAGAACTACTTGTGGCTTAATCTAGTTATTGGGCTTTTTTAATCTATATAAAAGCCTTTAAACTTCTTAATGGTTTAGCTTCCATTTTCTAAAGATATTTAGAAAATTAAAGAGGCAAATGAAGGGCAAATGCCATAATGCAGCCTTTCTTTCCAACACATACACATCCATACCCACACATTATTGTTCTTACAAGAATTTATTTTGTGATTTTGTGCCTTCCTTACCTGAGAACTGCCAAAGTAAACAGATATATTAATTACCAGTATCCACTTATAATGTGTGCAACTGTCGTTATATTCCACCATAAAAATTTTGGAAGACATATTCATACCAATGGTTCTTTAAAAAACACCCAAAACAACCAAAAAACAACCAGCACAAAACCCAAGCAAATAAACAACAAAACATACTTAAGATATTTTTTATATAGGTGCTTAAAATCTTACACAAGTGAATGGCTAACATTAATCTGTTTTCATACTTACCTGAGCTGTCTTGGCCTTAACTGGGGTCCAATAACTAAACAATTCTTGCATTTATTCCTATCTATGGATCAGAAATAGCTCTTTTATTAATGAGGATCTTCAAGAAATGACAATATTTCTTCTTAGATAGGATGACAGCATAGTTTTGCCCTAAGCAAATTCACCAGGAAAGATGCAGAACTTAGGAGACTAATGGGAACCAAAATTCAGCAATCTACTGTCTACAGCACCAGAATCTGATGGACAACAATGAAAAGCTTTTACATTGTCTATACCTTTCTAACTGACTAATTATTAGCAGAGCCACTTTAAATCCATGTAATCTAACATTGGCATATCAACTCCTGAGCTCTGGCAAAGCTCCTGCACAGCACTTCACAGCACAGCAGCTTGTCTCCAGATTTCTGCATCTGGCAATAGGTAAAGAACATAGAAAAATGCTATAATGTTGATATGGAAAAGTAAACAGCACCAGTAGCATGCCAAAGGAATAGAAATTGGCTAAAAGCCTTATGGCTCAGATCCCCTTTTTTCACCTTCCCCAGGATAAATTTGTGACTCACATTACTTAGAGATGTCACTATAAAAACATCTTCACCTTCAGTCTGCTTATTGTAGACCCTCAGCAGTCCAAGCACCTAAAAATGAACCATTGTTCAGTTAACTACCATCCATAAAAGTGACAGTTTAGTAAATAGGTATCCAATACTGCAACATCCAAGTGTTAAAAACACTTGGTTGGCCTTCCAGAATTCTGGTATGAATGTAAAATGAAATATTACATGAAGTATATGCTGAAAAAAGTTTATTCCCCAGTCTTCTCCTGTGGAAGGGAACTACATAACATTCATGTATGATAAAGCAGGAAAAACTGTACTGTGAATTTGCCTCTTAAACAAGCATCAGAGAAAAGGAGATGACACCTATGAAATGTCTTAAACAACTTTTACACAGAGAGCAGGTGTGTATATGTTGATAATTGAATTCCTTTTTCGACATGCATGTTAGATTTACCAACCTTTCTTATAACTATCGGAGTTCAAGAGCTTTAAAAGAAAGCTCAGAGCTGTTGATGGCTGCAAATCTCTGGACATCTCCTATAGGCAGTACAGCTTCTCTGCCACCAAGCGTAGATGGCTGCTGATCTAGACAGACATTCCTGCATTTTCTCCCACTCCAGTATGGGTCACAGATGGATAGGGTTGTTATACTCGTTACTCAAAAGCTATTGCAGGAGCTTTTTGACCAAGGAATATTTTAATGGTTACACTGAAGTGCACAATGTCTTCCACTCAGACATACTGTTTTATCAACGAACACAGGAGGAAACTAAGAGTCAAAATTCTAGACCCCACAGAGTAAGAAACTGCAACTTTTATTTATATATAGATCTTTTTATTAACAGAGCCTTCTACTACTAAGGACAGTAGCAAAAGCTTTTGCCCACCTCAGCAGGAGCCAGAATGACTTGCCGCTTTTTTATCTTTTTGTCTAAATTCAGAATTAAAATTCTTGTAGATTATTGAAAAGCCTACTTGCATTACCCATTATTACACTTGTCCTGTATTTTCACTTGCTCTCCTTTTGTTACTAATCCGATTGTTTGGGTTTTAACAAATAAGACTCACATTTATTTGCTTTGTGCCACACTTAGGTTGAATTTTTCCTGGTTAGATTTCAGACAAAATACTTCATGGACTTACAGAATATTTGAGGCTGGAAGATATCTCTGGAGGCCATCCGGTCTAATCCTGTTGTTCAAGCAGGGCCATCTAGAGCCAGTTGCCCAGGAATATTTCTATGTTTTTTGAATATCTGTAAAGAGGAAGACTACACAATCTCCCTTGGCAATCTGTGCCAGTGCTCTGTCACCCGCACAGTAAAAGTGTTTCCTAATATTCAGATGGACTGTCCAGTGTTCCATTTTGTGCCCACTGCCTCTTGTTTGTGTTATTTCTGAAAGCTAGATTAAATAAAAACATGTTTGTTCTATGCTAAAATTTCAGTTTTAGTATATGGACTATTGTAGAAAGTAACAGAAGCCAAACCAAACCCTGAGATTCTGCACTGCCAGTCCAATAGAAAGCTTTTTGACTTTACGGGCAATGGCTGAAGTCACTTAACATCAGAATTATGGGCTACATTTTTAAATGTTAAACTGTCTAACTTTACTAAAGTAAAACAATTCAGCTCATCACACATTACCTTTATGTAAGGTGAGAAGCCAAAAGTACATTTTATTATTTGCTCCTTGCAAGGTAAGATATTTGTATCAAGAATGTTCCTGTAATGAATGGGTATACAGGAGCAGACTAGAAGCAGCATGAAGCAAACCCCTGAACGACAAATAGTGTGGATATCAGATCCTCAGGATCAGCTGCTTTGCTCTATCTGCCTGCTGCTACTGTGTCAAGTACAGAGGAGAGCCACGAGTATGATCAGGGGGCTGGAGCACCTCCCATATGAAGACAGGCTGAGAAAGTTGGGGCTGTTCAGCCTGGAGAAGGTTGTGTGGAGACCTCATAGCAGCCTTCCAGTATCTGAAGGGGGCCTACAGGGGTGCTGGGGAGGGACTATTCATTAGGGACTGTAGTGATAGGACAAGGGGTAACAGAGTAAAACTTAAACAGGGGAAGTTTAGACAGGGTATAGGGAGGAAGCTCTTTACTGTAAGGGTGATGAGTCAGTGAAATGTGTTGCCCAGGGAAGCTGCGAATACTCCATCCCTGGTAGTGTTTAGGGTCAGGCTGGACAGAGCTTTGGATGACATGGTTTAACATGAGGTGCCCCTGCCCATGGCAGGGGGGGGTTGAAACTAGATGATCTTAAGGTCCTTTCCAACCTTATCTATTCTATGATTCTATATTTCTTGCTAATATAAAAGGCAATGTGCCTTGGCATTTCATACTTGTTTATTGTGTTGTATCACAGATCACATCAGAACCCCAATAGAGTTTAATTATTTTTTTTTCATGCTTTTAAGGGGTGTTACCAAAGATCATTTTGGGTAACAAGATACTCCATTTCCACTGCTCATGGTATGGTAGGTTTCTGGTTAAAAAAAAAAAAACGTGTGTACCTGCACACAGAATAATTCCAAAGCTACCTGGAGGACAATATGGGTTATGCTGATGTTTCTGTAGTACTTCAATGGACTTCTTGGCCAGCACATCACTAAAAACAACCCCTGAAGTGTTAAGAGACTTTTTAAAAGTCCTGTTGCTTCAACTTTTTGTTTTATTTTGTTTTTTTAATGTCTGCACATATTTATGATAACTCAAATGCATATCTGTGAATCTAATCAGCAGCAATAAAAGTAAATGTTTTAATTTGAAATGTGAACATATAAAAGATACTAAATCTTTATTTTCAAGGGGGACTGACTTTGTAACTAAGTAATTTGTGATAGCAGTAGGGTTTTTCGGCCGAAAGAAGAACAAAGAGGGGCTAATCCATTTAAAATCAAAGAAGAAACTTTTCTTTTTAATATGTATATTAAAATTAAATAGTTTAAAAAGATAAAAGCTACTCCTAAGAACTATTAATAAAAACAGTATAAATTAATTTCTCTGCTATGGATTTTTCTATCAACACATTAGAAATGCATTTGTCTCAAAAGCTGACTCATGTATACTTTGAAAATTAAAATAAGCTGTTCACTAAGAAAACATGGATTTTTTTTTCATGAAATTAAAAAATTTGTCCATGTGTTCCTATATAGTGCAGTTTAGTAGTTCCAAAATATTTTAATTAACTAAACCGAGTTTAATTATTATATACCGAGTATATATATTTTTTTCATTAATTAGTACTGAGTTTCATTAACATCTCAAATCTTGCAAATGCTTTGGTAATTGTTTCTCATTATTATATTTTCTGTTTGGTTAAGATTTGACTCTTGTATTTACCAGCTGTAGCAAGAGAAAATAAGAAATATATGGTTGCCCAGCTAGCAAATAACATAAACCCCTTAATGATGGCTCCTTTAAGACCAATGTTATCCACAAACAAAAGATCTGAAAATTCTCAAGTTCAACTGAAATGCCCCCTGTTCCTTAACTCTTGTTTCCCAACGATGTCATGATTCACAGTTACTACATGCCTGCTCTGCCTAATGGCCTGATGTGTATGGTCACCCACAACTAGAGAGTTCATTTTGAAAGAAGTCTTTAGAAAAGTCTATTTTGAGCACATGTTCTCCTGGAGCATACTGTAAGTCTTTAGCCTTTGATGACTGGAGATTATATTTGAATAACAAAATTTTGTGATTAGTAAAAATCATCTTAAATATATTCCATATACAGAAGCAAGGAGATAAAGTAAATTAGTGAAAATTTCTTTGTTCATTGCTAGCAATAACCTTGAGTAAGCACCACCTTTGAGTAAATTGCTTGTCTTTAGACTTATCACTATTAAGTTAAACACAGATAAGTTATTACATCTGTTTTAGGAAATATTTAATAAATAAATAGTGCAGAAGTCTCTCTTCAGCTTAGATTTTTTTCAGGAACAATCAACTAACAGGTCTTCAGGTAAAAAATAGAATGCTCTGAAAAAATGATCAATTCTTATTTTATCAGAACCATTGATACATTTTATAAATTAATAGCTATTTAGATATTTTCAACAATAGATAATTTGATATTCACATGGCCATTTCCTGCTATGTTGTTGGGATGTATTTTCAACCTAGTGGATCAAACATTTGGTAAAAAAACAACAACCCAAAAGACCAAATTTTTAGGAAGAATGGAAAGGAATGGGAGAAAGACAAAAGGGACAAGGTAGAGAATACAAATTCTTCAATTTTTATTTTTTTTTTCCTTAACTCTGTACATTTCACTAGAAAAGCTGTCATGTGAAAAACTGCCCTCCAGGCAGAGCTTCATATAGCAGAGTTTAAAGGAAAGATTTCAGTCCTTCACTGCCTTACAAGCCTTTAAATTAAAACTTCCTGGAGAAAAACTAAAGTGCATACAGTGAATTTTGAAAATGTTTCTTCTGGGGAAAGTGAGAAAGGAAAAAAGGTAAGCAGAAAATGAAACATAAACTTGTGCTTTACCGCCTGGCAGCATTGGAAATTCTCATAGAATCATAGAATAGTTAGGATTGGAAAGGATCTCAAGATCATCTAGTTCCAACCCCCCTGCCATGGGCAGGGACACCTCACACTAAACCATATCACCCAAGGCTTCATCCAACCTGGTCTTGAACACTGCCAGGGATGGAGCATAAAAATAGTTTTCTTGGACTGTTTACTGGAAGATGGCAAGTGCATCTATTATTAGCAAATTGCAGCTTTCAGGTATAATGAAAATACTTTATGTAATATTTTTGGGGGTGGTTGCCTTAAATTGCCAGTTATCTTTGTTTCTATTTAATATGGTACTATCAACAGGTCATAGCCGCAATATTGGTATTTATAGACTTCTTTTTTGTTATATAAGTGCTTGTTATATTTTATTTGATATTCTACTATCCCCCTCTCCCCCATCCAAGCTTATAAAAAAAAAAGCAACAACAACATAGTTTTATTTAATGTAAAAGTTTCCCATTTATTTTGATAAATATTTGTGGGATAGCACATGCCCTGTTCTTTGAAGACCTGTATGAACACAGTTTTCCCATACAGAAACAATGATTTATACAGACAAGCAGTTTCTATGCTATTCTGGAGTCTGACAGTGAGTTCAAAGCCAGCAAGGAGAAGCAAGGCCAGAGGGAAATCATGCCTGGGAATGGCAAGCTGGAGGTTAAGAAGCTGCAGGACCCCATCTCTGAGCCCCCTGGGAAAGAGAAGAGTTTTTTTCCAGAGATGGCCCTTCTCTATAGTTTGTGGACCTGGTGAACAGGCTGGTGAAGGCATATGGTCTCACTGCCCCACCAGAGCTGAAGCCTGAGAGGAAGAAGAGGCTGGCCTTCCTTGCCCATGCTGTAGCCTGCCAGTGCTGCCTCTGCTCTGACCTGACCCTCTTGTCTCTGCCTGTCCCGTCTCCTTTCCTGCACCCTTTGCCAGCAGTCAGAATGGCCAAAGGGCTGGGTCTGATCCAAGGAAGGAGCCATTCTGGGAGCCCCATGGGCTTCCTTCCTAGTTGTTTCTCATTGCTCCTTTGGGCAAGATGGGACACAAGACTCTGCAAGCCTAGGGAAACATCCCAGCCCAAGGAAAACTGATGCAGGTCACTGCCCAGCTGCAAAACCTCTGATCTTGTAGGGCCTCAAACTAATACTAAATAGACTTGCTACTAAGAATAAATAGCAGTCATATGTTATTGAACTCCAAATTGGAGAGATTTGTTATGTCTTACAGCAGAACTCAAAAAGCTAATCAGAAACTATCCCTAGATCTGCAGCTTGTATTAGTGATTCACAGATAACAAGATTTGGTTGTTGTTCCTGAAATAGATACACTGATTCATTTCTACATAACCATTAAGGACAGGGAAAATGACAAAAATGCAGGATAGGAGTGAGAGGAGATAGTAAAGATTTCCCACAGGAGAAGAAAGAGGGAATTTGCAGCACTTCTTGAATTTGCCGAGTACAAAAAAAAATATTGCCTATTTGCACACTCCACAGCTTTCACACTCCTGATTCTGCATTATTGCTGTCTCTAAACTCTGACTCACACCAGCTATAAGAGCTGACATTAATTTCTGTTAGTTCACACCAAAACGTGTGAAGAAAGAAAACCCATCCCTTCTACATCAGCATATCTTATGAGTACTTACATGAATGTGGATTGTAGAAAATTACTTTTGATTTCCAAAGCTGCCAACTAAGCTACGAACATCTAGCAGGGGAAAATCAGACTTGGAACATTTCTGTCAACCACAGCAACAAAAGTTTTAACAAGAACAGATCTAGAGGCTCTTGCCTGGAGTTACTAGCAAGATTGTTCTTCATCAGTTCCTACTAGAATCAAAACTATGTCTGTTTCTCAAAATTAATGTTATACTCACAATTTATCTAATCCTGAAATAGGAATGTTGACATGGTTAAACACTGAAACAAAAAGCTCCAAGAGATAGGAAGGAGTTTAATTCTCACATAGATCTGTGTATAAATAATACATGTTATGTTATAGGAAGAGCAGTACTAAATATGCTCTTTCACACTTGAGATTACTCCAAATATACAGGAAGTATATTTTCCATAGTAAGGATTAACTCAGTTATAAAGAATGGGCTCAAATTTGTATCTTCTCCATACCATACAGCTCATTAAAGCAGGAAGTATTCCACTTACTACATGATTAAATGCATTCTTGATCAGAGTGGCCATTATTGAATACATCTTTTTGAATTGCCAGTGATACTGCAGAAGATAACTGTTCTTCAATTTCCCCAGTGGTTAATACCAGATCATTTCTTACATATCCTGCCAAAGAACTCACGGCTACAAAGCATCATCAAACCCAGTTAAACCACTCATCCTCTATCAGGGAAAAACATTAATCACCCAGATTCATCCATTTCTTTCTCATTGCAAAGATGGATGTGAATTAATTTAGCATCCTCTACTTGTTGCTGTCCTATGCAGTTTAATATTAAACATTAAGAAATCACTATCACCAGAGGTGATCTTTTTGGTTTCTAGAGTATACTTTAACTCCAGAAGTTTTGAATAATAGGGATAATTATTAAGGATTTTCCTAATTATAAAGATGAGCATTATGAATATATGCAACTTAAGCAACTTCCTCAGCTATTTCCTTGTCTATAACATCAAATCACCATGACATTAACAGTGTCTAGCCTCAATACCCCACACCAGCTTTTCTTTCTCTCTCCGCAGTTTTCCTCCACTCTTCTATGTAGCGTTAACATCCTGTTGTAATTTTTTGTTGACACACAGTATAATATCAGTAAAATAAAAGTGCAAGGTGAGGAATGAATTTTACAATCAGTAAAAAGCCATGAGTTTGCTTGTGAGATAGCTATTGTGCTTGAGGAACAAGACTGTTAAACATGAGATCCATATAACTAAGCTTATTTTGTGAGGATTTCTCTTATAGCAAATTAAAAAAAGAAAAAAGACACAAAACAAAAGGAGAGACTGCCATTACCACAGTGACAGCAAATGAGTCAGAAAAGAATACGTATTGGCATGCAGGGCTTTTTATTAACTCTGTGTTTCTTGTGTGTCCTTGTAGGCAAAATGCCAGAAATTGGTAGTATATAAAAGACTGCTTAAAAAACCCTTTTCTTGTCTCTTCTTTTGTTCATCTGTCAGGTTTTTTTCAACTGGTTAGAATAGCTTAGATATTCTGAACTTTTGTACCATTAGTGAAATGTTTGAAACTTTCTTGCTTTTAAATATAGATGTGATATTTTTTGTCAGTTTTTCAAAGAGTTTTCTTTGCCCTTCAGACTGAAATTTTAATATTCAACAAGCTACTCTTAAAAACAAACAAAACCCAAAACCAATGAAGATGCAGAGTTAAGCACATCTTTTTAAAAACAGTTAAAGTGGAAAGTAATTGTTGCCTGATACATTAAGTGGGGGAAAAAAAAAGAGAAAACATTTAGAGCTCATAAGCCGTCTAATTTTCTTTCTTCAGACTTTCAAGCAATTTAATTAGAATAGAAGCACCTTTCTTTTTCTCTTATCTTTGAAATCTTAACGTTCTTACTTCTGAAATATACAATCCGTGCCTTTCATGTCTGAATTGTATAATACAAGTTACAGGCATCAGCAGACAATATTTTGGTCTATTTAAACACAACAGTTTCCCTGAAAGGCCACTGTATCATTTTATAGTAGTATATCCAAAAGTGAGAGCTATTTCAGGTTCTTATATCAAAAGTTATATCAAGACCCTGAATTGTAGAAGTTTTTTAGGAATTAGTGAATGGGACCCCTGGGAAACTGCTCTCAGGGGCAAAGAGCAGAACTGCAGCTGACAGCTCTTTAGAGCACAAGAGCTCTCAATTAACACATGTGAGAAAACACGCAACGGTGGCAGGAGACCAGCATGTGTCCTGGTCAAACAAAAATGTTATCCTAGTGGAAGCAAGGACATCTATCCTCGTAGGAATATAGGAACACTGCCTGGGTGTGTAAGGATGCCATCTAGAAAGCTAAGGAAAGGTTGTAACTGAATTTTGCAAGGAATGGAAAAAATAAAAAGAAGGGCTTCTACAGGTATGTTGGTAAGAAAGGGAAAATGAAAGAGAATGCACCCAAATGACACCAAGCTGAGTGATGCTGTTGGTTCTCTAGAGTGAAGACATGTTATCCAGAAGAACCTTGACAGGCTTGAGAGATAGGCCCCTGTAACCGTATGGAATTCAGAGGTAGAGGGTTGGACTAGATAACCTGTAAAAGGTCCTTTCATCTAAACCATTCTGTGAGACTATGATCACCCAAAGCTGAGTCCAAGATTCACTATAAAATTCTTTTCAGATTCTTGTGGTTAGTTGAACTTGAAGATTTTTTTTTAGAGTTTGAAAGTATTGAAACCTATTCTCCACAAGTAACTGTTATTTCTAAATATGACTTCCGGCATATTTTTATTGATATTCCCAGGTAGATACTTAAGCTTAGAAGTCAAATTTTATAGCTGTTGAGCAATGTTTTTGCTGCTATGTAGCTATGTTCACCATAATAGTATATATCAAAAAATGCCTTCTGCATTTGTACTGGTTTTGGCTTGGATAGTGTTAAATTTCTTCATGGTAGTTTATATGGGTCTATGTTTTGGATTTGTGGTGAAAACAGTATGAAGAAAGGCTGAGAAAGTTTGGACTGTTCAGCCTGGAGAAGAGAAGGCTGTGTGGAGACCTCGTAGCAGCCTTCCAGTATGTGAAGGGGGCTATAGAGATACTGAGGATGGGCTATTCATTAGGGACTGTAGTGACAGGACAAAGGTAAAGGGTTTACAGAACAGGGGTAAAGGGTTAAAACTTAAACAGGGGAAGTTTAGATTGGATATAAGGAAGAAATTTTTTCCTGTTAGGGTGGTGAGATACTGGAATGGGTTGCCCAGAGAGGCTGTGAATGCTCCATCCCTGGTGGTGTTCAAGGATAGGTTAAACGAAGCCATGTGTGGTATTGTTTAACGTGAGATGCCCCTGCCCATGGCGGGTGGGGGTTGGAAGTAGATGATCTTAAGGTCCTTTCCAACCCTAACTATTCTGTGATTTTATGATTCTATGATATGCTATGGAATATTTCTTTGGTGAGTTGGAGTCAGCTGTTATGGCCATGTCCCTTCCCTACTTCTTCTGCACCCTCAGCCTACTCATTGGTGGGGCAGTGTGAGAAGCAAGGACTTGACATTGTATAAGTACTGCTCAGCAGTAATGAAAACATCCCTGTTTTATCATAGAATAGTTAGGGTTGGAAAGGATCTTAAGGTCATCTAGTTCCCACCCCCCTGCCATGGGCAGGGACACCTCACACTAAACCATATCACCCAAGGCTTCATCAAACCTGGCCTTGAACACTACTAGGGATGGAGCATTCACTACCTCTCTGGGCTGAGAAAGTTTGGGCTGTTTAGCCTGGAGAAGAGCAGGCTGCATGGAGACCTCGTAGCAGCCTTCCAGTATCTGAAGGAGGCCTACAGGGATGCTGGGGAGGGACTATTCATTAGGGACTGTAGTGATAGGACAAGGGGTAATGGGTTGAAACTTCAGCAGCAGAGGTTTAGATTGGATATAAGAAATTCTTTACTGTTAGGGTGGTGAGGTGCTGGAATGGGTTGCCCAGGGAGGTAGTGAATGCTCCATCCCTAGTAGTGTTCAAGGCCAGGTTTGATGAAGCTTTGGGTGATATGGTTTAGTGTGAGGTGTCCCTGCCCATGGCAGGGGGGTGGGAACTAGATGACCTTAAGATCCTTTCCAACCCTAACTATTCTATGATAAAACAGGGATGTTTTCATTACTGCTGAGCAGTACTTATACAATGTCAAGTCCTTGCTTCTCACACTGCCCCACCAATGAGTAGGCTGAGGGTGCAGAAGAAGTAGGGAAGGGACATGGCCATAACAGCTGACTCCAACTCACCAAAGAAATATTCCATAGCATATCATAGAATCATAAAATCACAGAATAGTTAGGGTTGGAAAGGACCTTAAGATCATCTACTTCCAACCCCCACCCGCCATGGGCAGGGGCATCTCACGTTAAACAATACCACACATGGCTTCGTTTAACCTATCCTTGAACACCACCAGGGATGGAGCATTCACAGCCTCTCTGGGCAACCCATTCCAGTATCTCACCACCCTAACAGGAAAAAATTTCTTCCTTATATCCAATCTAAACTTCCCCTGTTTAAGTTTTAACCCTTTACCCCTGTTCTGTAAACCCTTTACCTTTGTCCTGTCACTACAGTCCCTAATGAATAGCCCATCCTCAGTATCTCTATAGCCCCCCTTCACATACTGGAAGGCTGCTACGAGGTCTCCACACAGCCTTCTCTTCTCCAGGCTGAACAGTCCAAACTTTCTCAGCCTTTCTTCATACTGTTTTCACCACAAATCCAAAACATAGACCCATATAAACTACCATGAAGAAATTTAACACTATCCAAGCCAAAACCAGTACAAATGCAGAAGGCATTTTTTGATATATACTATTATGGTGAACATAGCTACATAGCAGCAAAAACATTGCTCAACAGCTATAAAATTTGACTTCTAAGCTTAAGTATCTACCTGGGAATATCAATAAAAATATGCCGGAAGTCATATTTAGAAATAACAGTTACTTGTGGAGAATAGGTTTCAATACTTTCAAACTCTAAAAAAAAATCTTCAAGTTCAACTAACCACAAGAATCTGAAAAGAATTTTATAGTGAATCTTGGACTCAGCTTTGGGTGATCATAGTCTCACAGAATGGTTTAGATGAAAGGACCTTTTAAAGGTTATTTAGTCCACCCCCTACTTGTCCCAGCAAGGGGAAATCCACTGTATTATAGAATCATAGAATGGTTAGGGCTAGAAAGGACCTTAAGAACATCTAGTTCCAACCCCCCTGTCATGGGCAAGAACACCTCATGCTAGACCTCATCACCCAGGGCTCTGTTGCTCTCTGGCATCCTTGTAGGCTGTCTTCAGACACTAGAAGGCTGGTATGAGGTCTCCATGCAGAGAGACCTCTCTCCTTCTCCAGGCTGAACAGACCCAGTTTTCTTAGCCTATGGAAGACAGAAATGTTGAGGATATAATTAGGGATTCTAGTCCAGAACATTAAGAAAACTTGCCTGATTGTCGAAAGAGGATTTTGATCCTCCTTTCTTATGCCTAAACTAATAAACCCTTTTCTTTATCAGGGCACATCCAAGTTGTGGTGCATGAGAGGGAGAAAAGAAACCTGACATGTCTTCTGAGAGTTTAATTTCAACTTTAAGTACCAATAGTATTAACTATCATGAAAGAAGAAAACAGTACACTATCATTATAAGCAAAATGCACTTTTGTTCAGATCAAATTAAACCTTTCTCTAGTTGACTGAATTTATATTTTTGGTTCAAATTTCTATAGACCAAAGATGTAGGGCCACCTTATTTTGGTATGTGCTGGACTATGGGAATTAACAAGTCAGGCATTTTTAGAATATACTCATATTAGTGTGACTTGTGTAATAACAGCCATAAGCTTTGTCTTTTTTTTACTTTTTCTGAGCCTGTGCCTCATTTTAATCTTAGCTCCATGCTGATGCACCATTGTGTCTGTCCAGAGTGAATTACAGAGCTGAGCTCAATATTTTAGTGTTCTTATTTTCTGAAAGATCTCTCTTTGGCTGATCCACTACTAACCCTGATGTCTCTGAACAGTTTTCTTGCCAGAACAAATTAAATGAATTCAAACACAGTAGTCATTGAAATTTTAGTTTGCAGAGAAGTGAGAAACTTAAAACTGAAGTTTGAGCTGGGGCTTTGTCTCTTTCTAACCACAGTGTGACGTTCAAGCAAACACTCAGAAAACTTAATCAGTAGCTAATTTTGGTACAGACACAGCTATCACATGCTGAAGCCCTGGTCTCTTTAGAACTTTGTGAAGACCCTCCAACTCCTGTTTCCATGGTTTAAAAGCCTGAAACAAATGCAAACATGCACAATGAGGTTTGCCTAACTGAATCACAAAGGGGAATACCATTAATTATTAGCATCCGGCTAGTCCTCATACCCTTGACACAGAAGACAAATTAGTTTAGTAGAGGAGTAGAAATTATGTGAACAAATTCACACACATACACCCACATATAACATGCATACATTTATATAAAAAAATTTTACAGACTCACAGAATATTGAGATTTGGAAGGGACATCTAGAGATCATCTATCCCAATGACCTCTGCTCAGGAAGGGCTAGCTAGACCAGGCTGTCTGAGGCAAAGTTGCTTCCAGACAGCTGGCCACCAGTGTGTATTGGTGCATGGTTATTCCTCCCCAAGGACAGGACTTTTACTAAAACTCATTATATTCTCGTCTGCCTTTCTCCAGCCTGTTGAGGTAGCTACAGGTGCCACAGGGACCTCTCATAAACTGCAGAATGCATTCAGTGGTGAGGCAAGGAGAAAAACCTCCATGAAACACTTTCACTGATAAACTAATGGGAGGAAGAGAGGCTGGTTTCTGACCTGTTTCTGAATGTTCTTCATGAAAACATTTACAAAATCATTATAGGATTTAAAGTAAATTCCATTTTAAAAATGAGGAAAAATGGAAATCCTCAATAGTTCAATAGAACATGGTACGATTGTCTGATGAAGGTTTATTTGCATATGATACTAGCTAGATTTCTGCTCTACCATTTCACTAATTTCTTTATTTTTTTTCTTTAGAAGTGACCCAGAGTCTTTCTGTCTGAAAACAAATGTTGAACATTTTGTAATCAAAACGGTGGGCATAAGTGTGAGCAGATGGCAAACTGCTGCAAAATTTGAATGCTGCTTTCTAAAAAGTGACAGATGAAAATATAGTTCTATTGCAAACACAAAAGTGAGAAAGCCCGTTTAAAGTTCTTTACTTTTTTATCAACAGGCTGATAAAATCTTAGGTGTAAATATATTCAGTATTTCTCTGTCATGCTGCAGAACTTGATGCTGATGCAATGGTTTTATTTTCTTGAGAGGCCAAGACTATTTTTTTTTAAACCTCATTAACCTATAGTATAAGGTTCAGATATTAGAACTGACTTAGGGAAATGCAATCAGTCATAGTAATAGAATGAAAACCAACCTAAGCATTTTCTGCTGCGAATCAATAGTGTGTGTTGCACACCATGAACAATCAAATGAGTAAATATATTTTAAGGATTCATAAAGCAACTTGATCTGTCAGATTCAATTCTTAACTAAAAATTATCTCTTAAAAATATGAAAATTGCTATACCAAAAGGATATGGCAGCTCATACAATTATTTTCTTGGCATCTTTGGGAGCTGCATATTTATCACAACTAGAATCTCAGCTTCTATCATTTTCTTGCTTGATATAGATTTTCCTATAACACTTGAAAAAGTGTATGTTGTTGTAAAGCCAAACCATAGGGACACACTCAATATAATACAAATAAATGCCACTATTAGTCTACTATTAGTATTAAGACAGCCAGGTGTATAAGCTAGATCTTACCTCTCTAGTGTGTCTTAAAGTTTTGGGTCAGCAGAATGATTGTGGAAAGTGACTATATTAAATGCTTCATAATTTTTTTTTTAATGAAAAGTATATAATGCTTCAGCCCTGGTTTGAATTTCTTTATTTACTGATTTATTATTCAGCAGAAATAATTCAAGGACACAAAAAATAGCTTGGCTCCCAGTGCAGCATCCAAAGCAATAATAAATGCCATACTAAAAAGTCTATTTTTACATGCTAACCTTAGAAATTATACTGGACAGGCAGTCAGTTGGGGGCATATAGCAGATCCTCTGCCATATACTACCTGAATTCTTGAAAGGACTTTTCTTCATAAATTGTTAATTTCATCACTGGTAATTTTATTTTTTTTTTTTTTTAGAATATTTCTCATTATTACACTTTGGTATTGAAAAGAATGTGTGGATGTTACCATACCAGTGTATTCAACAGCTAAATATAAGTAGGGCCACATGAAATTATGCATTAATGGTTAGGTAGATTAATAACTGTTTCAGGATGCTTGTTGGAATCTGTTCATTATTAAAGGAGATATACTGAATTTCTAGCTAAAGGCAAAGGATAGCAATGAAAGAAAGAATAAATTAATAAATTCGAGTTTTATACAGTCTTTCTTGGATATTTCATTCCAAAACTCTGCTTCACTCTTTTTTGTTGCTGTTAAACAGTTCTAAGACTTGGATGTATCTAATGGAAATTCAAGATTATATGTAATAAAGGTGCCAACTTCCTCCTTTGCTGGGAATAAGGAAATTAAAAATGGTTGGTTCAGAGTAGTTTTTTTCCTCACCTAATGACAAACCATCAGTAAGTTGTGGAGATGAACTGTATTTACACTACAGCTCTGAAAGATGTTGGAAGGGAGAAGACTGAAAAGATAAACAAAATGCTAAGAATATTTTGCATGTCTCGGTGTGAAGTTTTGTCATGAAGTTAGTAAAGATTCACCTAGAGAAAGTGTTGAAGTCCCAGCTGCCTGAGCAGACAGTGAGGTGGTTTGAAAACTGGCTGAATGCGTAGGCCCATGAGGTGGTGATCAGTGGCACAAAGTCTCGTTGGAGGCCAGTAACTAGCAGTGTACCCAGAGGTCAGTACTGGATCCAGTCTCATTAAACATCTTCACTAATGAACTGAATGACAGGGTAGAGTGAGAGGATATGCCAGAAGGTCATGCTGCCTTCCAGAGAGATCTCAACAGTCTGGAACTGTGGGCTGACAGAAACCTCATGAAGTTCAATGAAGGGAAGCCCACAGGACTGCAACAACCCTCAGGCACCGATATATGCTGGGTGTTGACCAGTTTGAAAGCAGCTTGGCATAAAAGGTCATAGGGGTCCTGGTGCACGGTATAAAGCATGATTATTCAAAACGCAGAGTGTGTTTAATTTTTCTGTCCTTTCAAACAAAAAATACAGGTAAAAGCATATATTTGTCAATAAAATTTTGTACAACTGTAACACTTGAAAAGTAGTAATAATTATAACTCAGCATTTAAATAACAACTTCAGATCTTCAAAGCACATTAAGTAATTAATCTTCATTAAACCTCCAAGGAAATTAATGGCCTATACAACAGTTAATGGAGTATGTTCTTTAAAATCCCTAATGTTCTTCCTCTAACATTTCTTAAATCATTAAATTCTCCAAATTAATTAATTAATTCCGAGAACATATACCAGATAGATAAGGCTCACAAAAAAAGAGAAATTAACGGTAGAGATTTTCCTTCATCAGTTGACTCAAGAATTTCTTCCTTGGCTGAAAGTACATCTTCAAAACTTCAAAACTGATAAAAGTCCAATGTCCTTAATTCTATAAGTTTAGCATTTCAGCTGCTCAATGCTTGCAGCAGTCTTACAGGATTTACAGGCCCTGGAGGACAGTGGTAGGGGATGAAGAAACTGAAACCTCTCCTTCAGCTACTTAGGGAATTACAGTCTGCACCTAAATTTAATGATACTAAGCACCCTGCATCTCATTACTGCTTCTTCCATGAGACACATGATGTTGGTTAATCTGAAAAATGTGTGCACACACAAACACATGCTAAACTTCAGTCTGATCATTTCAGTTAACAACTGTTTAGGATCTATTGCTAAAGTCCCTTTAGAAACAGGAAAGACTGAAAAAAAGGTCCAACTTACTCTTCTCTTTTTACTTTAATTAATAAATGAAAAATGGAAATGCTGCTTGGAGTTACTGAAAATACCAAAATATCAACTCACTTATCCTAGTCTGAATTAAATATCTTACAACTCTACAACAATTAATTTTCTTTATCTTCCACTGCAAACTAGGAATGAAGTACAATTTATTCAAGTCTGTCTCATAATCTCCAAGTTCAAAATGTTATAAATAAGTGCCTTTGGCTGCTTTAATTACTATACTTAATAATTCAATACTTGGTTGGCAGTGACCCTCCTGAATCAGACTTAAAGTTCCACTGGGGAAAGAGCTCATTAACAGGCTATTAGGTTGTCTCTGTCACTTATCAGTTCTTTGCAGAAGGCACCCATGGGTAACAGTCGAAATGGTTCAGAAGATCATTTTCCTAAGGACTGGAGAAATGTGTGGCAAGCAAAATAGAAATATTTCTATAATAATTTTAATTCATTTTATGCATGTTCAAATTGTTTTGGGGATTATTACAGGAAAATATTTAAATAATCAATGTGTATGCAAACATATCTGCTGGATATGCTGTATAGATTCCTATGCTGTACATATATAAATGCATAGTCAAATATTGCTTTTCTTAATATGTAGGTATATTTTGTGCATTGTATCACACTGATCTATATGTTATATATGTTACCATAACATGTATGCAGTATGAACCATTAAAAATTCTCTCTAAATTACTAGAATTATCATAAAAATATTTTTAATGGCCAAGAATTACAAGGACAATAAGTGAATTTTGGAGGAATAACTGTTCAAAATGGCCAATAGATTCAGCTTGGTTATGCCAGTCACCATGGGATCCTTCTGTTGGCTGCAGGGATAGACTGGCTTCACCTTTAAACTGTATTTAGGAAGGCTGTTGTATTCCTCTTTCCAACTACAGAGGAAGAGTTAGGATGGATGGCTCATTAAATTAATCTTTGTAAACTATTAATCCACATCAGGTTTCAGTTTACAAACTTGTCTCTTATTTCACATCTTCAAGAATTACTGTGCTTTAAAATATACTTTCAATATTCTTCATATATACTTGCTATATTCTACAAAGACACAATTAAAACTCTCAGCCTAAACACTGTGGGATTTGCAAACAAATTAATGTCTAAACTGCAAAGAATCCAATACTAAATGTGTCTTAATTGGATCCAGTATTTCCCAGGTTATAAAGTCCTGCAGAAAGAGGGCACAAGAGCAAAAAAACATGACTCAAACTTTAGCTGACTCTACTTACAAGAACTGGACACAGTAAATGTAACACATAATAAACTTGCAGGTCCCTAAAGAATCTGATTTCTTTCACTTAATCTCTATCTCAGGTTTTAATTAGTGTGATGGAAAACTCACTCCTAAAATTATGTCATTATAATATGTAACCCAAATGAATGGAATGTAACATCACTTCCACACCTCACTGAAAACACAGTTTTATCTTTCAAAGCTGAAAGTTCTGGGAGCAGACAGGAGTTGGTTTGCACCGGCCCATGCTTATGTTCAGAAGTTTAATGCTTACATCATAAATTTCAGCACTTTTCTTGAATAGCTACCACCAATCATTTAAGTTGATATTTAATATTATTTCTATTGACTTGCTGTTTCTTTCCCCTGTTTAACCTAAAGTTTTCTAAATACTCTGATTTTTTTAAAGTGTCTTGCCATGGAAGGATGGAGTCTCTTTTTTATATATCTGGAAGTGTTTGTATTCATGCCCCTTCTAATATCTTCTTAATACTCACTCACACTCATAACACTATTGAAGCAATTTGGTAAAGAGATGAAAATTTTTGTTATATTGATTACAAAAAGTGTCCTCACCTTTTAGGGAAATAATTATAGGGATTTTTCATGTATATATTTCTAACAAATCTCTGAAATGCAGAATTTTGCTCACCTTTTATCACCACGTCAGGAAACTGATTCAAAGACTGCTTATTGGAAGCATGCAACCTCTTCTCACTACTGCTATCATTATTCTTTCATATTTCTGCTGTGGAAGTTCTTATGTGAAACTTCAATATATGATTTAATCACTACTGGTTTACGATATTTCACTACCCAAAACATCTCTCTGCCTTGAAAAACAAGAGCCTCTAATGCTGGGAAAATGTGAGTGATTGTGCTACAAAGAAAATACTAGACTAAGGGAGGAAAAAAGGCTGTAAGTGTACTTATCATCTCCAAAATAGCATCTTTGACCAATACACCTGAAATGTGATTAAACATTAAGTGAGCAAAGCATGTAATGCTTTGAAGAGCATATGTTACAAACAGAATTGAATGGCAAAATAAAGGTAGTTCTTCTGCCAAGCAGAAAAATGCAGGTAGCTTTGAAGAAAAAACAAAGGCAAAATACAGAGACATTTATAAAAGGATTAGGTAGGAATGTTTGAGTAGATGACTGGAAGACAATTCTGTTTAGAACTTACATTACTACTTACATAAGGAGAAAATAAACTAACCTTAAAAAGTAGCTTCTTTAAAAAGTTGAAAATGCACTAAATTATATACAAACACACACAAAAAAAGTATCTAAAAGATTACTAAGACAACTCTTGTGAAGCCATTCAACTCAGGTAGGAGTCATCACATAAAAGTGATTTGGAAGAAGAAACACTTTCTTTTCAATTCTTATTTATGGAATTTAGAATTTATGGCATATCCAATGAACCAATACTACAATCAGACCTGCTACTGCAGCATGATGATGAAAAGAGAAAGGGGTAATAAAGCATTAAAACTTATTAAAAGGCAGATTTATCCACTAAAAATATACAAAAAATCTTTTCAGGGAAGAAATGAGTAATCTGATTATTTGAGGAAAATGTTCACTCAAAACAGTTATTCTTTTAGAGAGGAGAGCTACTGATTCCAAGCAAGGCACTACTTAATTTCTACCACATTATCATCCAATAGAAATAATGTGAATAAATGGTCTAATAGCAAGGAAAACAACTGTATACAGTCTCTAAGGACTGATAAAACACTTTATCAGTTCTACATTGGCAGATACCATGGAAGGAAATGGAACATCAAAAATGTGACACTTCTAAACTCAATTTATTAGCTGACCAAGTATGGCATAGGCTGTGTCAAACGATGTGCTTCACTCTCACCTACATGCCTACACACACACACTAACATGGTCATGCCTGGATTAACATTTCTGTGAGATGGCATAGCTGCACCAGAGAAAAGTGACTCTCCTTCTACCACTCTCTGACGGGCCATAGGTCATATCTCATCTTGCACATGTAGCTGTGCCACCTTGGGCATTGGGTGTTGAATGCTGGGTGTTGAATTATTTAAAGAACTTGGGATACAAAAGTCCCAAAGAGAACTGTCATTTACTGATAATTATCTTGAATGTAAGCAGCTAAATAGAGCTGAGCCATTAAAAAAAAATGCTATCAGTTTTGCATGATGAATATTACAGTCTGTCAGACAACATCTAACTCTTGCTAAACTGCACTTCAAAAACATGACAACCAGTTTCGCTGTAGTCAAGATGTGGTTTGTGTCTGAATGCCTTCTTTCAGTAGATGCTAAAGAACTAAATGTCAGAGCATTAATTCTGAGTGATAGTGAATATTGGACCAATATAATAATGTTTCACTGACAATCAATCAATGCTAAATAAAATTTTGATATAATCTTGCATAAAATTAATAAGAACTGTCTGATCTAGTTATGACCCACACTGAATTTGAAACTGATTTCCTTCCATTTATTCTTCAGCCTTTCAAAATCTTTTCATGCCTACTTCTTATCTACTGTAGAAACCTGTGGAGCTGATTATATAAATATCTTGTGCATTTTATATTCAGCTAACTTCTGTATCTTGATGCAACGTAGGACTTTTTTTAATATTAATGAATAAACAATCAGATAGTATTGGATTAGTAACACATATTCTTGAGGCTTCCTTATGTATAACAGGATAATTATGATTAATTTTAAGTTTATAAGTCTAGGAATATATATTATATCATGGTTCTTAATTTATATTTTTCAATTAATGAATTATTTTGGCTGAAGAAACTGTCATTCCTGAACTCCAGTCAGTATTGTATAGTTAATAGAGTTGTTTAAAAGTCTTAGATTTGTGTGGCAGGAGGCCATCCTAGAGAAGAGTTGCAATAGTTTATATTAGAAACAAACTTCTCTCCTTTTATTGGCCCAGCAGCCACATCAGTAAGAAAGGGTGTGTCATGGCTCATTGCACCTTCAAACAGACAGCTTCTAACAGATGGACTTTCAGCACACCTAAAGCAAATATGAATAGTTTCCATAGGTGATAATACTGATGATAAATAGCAGAACTGCCTTGCTGTCTCAGGAAGGAACATAGAACAAGAAAGTGATTCTGTGTGCTCATTTATGCAATTGCAATCTCTTACACAAGAGCATAAGCACTTCTAAGTCCAATTTAGAATCTCTTCATATAACACACTGATTTCTATGAAACCAAATACTGAGAATAGCTTATCAATTATTCTGAAATCTTATTTTGAGTAAAAAATTGTCACCTGATTTTATGAGGCTAATACCCCTCTCTGAAAACCATCATAATCCTGCTTATATTTAGGCACCATGAAAAATACAACATAGGTGCCAAAGAAAAAATTAAAATAAAAGAAGGCTGAAAGAAATCAAGATATGTAAGTCTTAATAGCACATTAAAATGTTCTCCCAAGCTCTGAAATTTTCTGTGAATCTGTGAAAAACTTTAGAGATGTTCAATGCCTGGCAATAATACTCACTAAACTTACTATCTGCATCGTATTGTTACTGCTGAATAGAATCCTATGCACATAGCAAATAGTAATCATCAGAGAAAGCAGTGCTTTTCAGAACATTTAGTTAACTGCAGTACACTTCAGGCTTACATCAGTATTTCCACCCCTAAGGAAAAAAAAAAAAAAAAACAAAACAACCTAACAAGCTGTTTAAGATTCCTCAGATTTGTGATTTGATAAAATGCAACAAAACCTCTGTAGATTTTGTCTGCCTCGTAGTCTTTGAATGCTTCCAAGTTTCTGAGCATTCTTTTTCCAATTTATTTCCTTCAGATAATATTCTTTTTTTTTCTTTAAATTTGTAAGTTTTAAGAAGTAGTATGGTAAGTCTTGACTCAGGATCTGGAAAGTAGGTGATCAATAATCTTTCAGGAATTGGCTTATTGTGATGACTAGGTGCTCTAGCTCCCTTGAAAACCCTGTAAAATTTTAGATCTTGTTTTTCAGTGATGACAGCTGTGTGGGGATTTTTAGCTCACAGAATCACAGAATGGTTGGGATTGTGAGGATTCTCTAGAGGCCATCTCATCCAATTCCCCTGCTCAAGCAGGGCCATCTAGAGCTGGCTGCCCAGGACCATGTCCAGATGGCTTTTGAATACCTCCAACACAAGAGACTTCACAAGCTTTCTGAACAATTTGTGCTGACACACCCACACCATAAAAACATGTTTCATAATGTTAAGAGGGAACATTAGGTGTTTCAGATGGTGCCCATTGCTCTGAAAAAAATTAGCTCTGCCCTTTCTGCACCTTGCCTTCAGCTGTTTATGTGCATGTGTGATCTTCCTTGAGCCTTTGCTTCTCCAGACTGAATAGTCCCAGTTCTCCATCTTCCCTCACAGCAGAGATGTTGCAGACCTTTCATGGTCTTTTGTAGATTTTACTTGATGTTTCCCCATCTTCATGGACCTTTGTTGGACTGTCTACAATATGTCTATGAATCCCTTGTACTGGGGAGCCTAGAACTGGATGCAGCTCTCCAGGTGTGGGCTCACCAGTGCTGAATAGAGCAGAATGATGGCTTCCCTTGACCTGCTAGCAATACTCTAAGTCAGTTTTAGTTATTTTCTCCTTGATTATTTTGAAACAACAACATACTCAACTATTATGTCTTGAAATACATACTGATGTAGATGACAGAAGTAAATAAAAGTATTTTTATATACCCTAAACTTATTTCCCAAACCAGGTTTTGACAACTTATTGGCAGATGTTTCCATTTAGATTATATTAAGCCTTTTATTTTAATTACCCTTATTTACATTACATTTTTATAGTCTCCAGGTTTGTTCTGGGGTCCATTTTAAGTAATTTTAGCAGCTAAGGAGAGATAGTCTTGATATACATACTGGTGAATAAGATGAAAAATTCTTTCCACGTTAAACAAATGCCTGAACAGTACTGCCAGATGGCCTTGAAAAGCAAACATTTCCCTGATAAAATACTTATTTTAATAAACTAAAGAAATTTGAAAAGCTACTTCTGGGCAAATGGAGAGACTACATTGCACAATTTAAATGCAGCATAAGGAACATCCTATGTAAATTAAAATACGGCGCTTTATGGAATTTACAGGTAAACTCACAGATCTCATTTTATGTTTCAAGGAAGAGATAAATGAACATATTTTCTGTGAACAATAACTTTTAAATTGCCTTTTTTTGTTTGTTCCAGAAGTATAAGTTATTTAGTATGACAATCTGGAAGCACAAATTTTTCAGATTTGTTTAACAGCTCCCATCTAAAACTGGCTTTATAATCACAATCATAGAATCATAGAATAGTTAGGGTTGGAAAGGACTTAAAGATCATCTAGTTCCAACCCCCCTGCCATGGGCAGGGACACCTCACACTAGACCATATCACCCAAGGCTTCATCCAACCTGGCCTTGAACATTGCCAGGGATGGAGCATTCACAATCTCCCAGAAATACTATCTTCAAGATGACTGAGATTGACTGGACAAGTTGCAGCAGAACTATGAAAAGCGGTCACTTTATGTATTGCTTTAAGTTGTTTAGGCTTGTTATGACATTACTTGTGTGGGAGCTTCTTATTATTAGCAGCTTCTTGTTATTCTTTTCCTCTTTAAAAAATTTCTGAATAACATGGAAATGCTTAATAAGTCTGGTGCTTGTGGGTTGTGGTTTTTTTCATCAAAAGGGCTTGATTTCTTAACATATTTACAATCATAACATCTTAAGGAAGTATTGATGTAAATGCATGAATTAACCCAATTTCAATTCTAGTTAAGAATCTAACTAATCTAAGTTTGGTTTACTTAAAATTCATTGCAACATAAATACATAATCTGTATATATGAACTGATAGTAAAAATTATTTGTCTTATTATTCAGGTTATGTTTACCTACTATTGTTTTGAGGTAGGTTTGGGGCTTTTTTATTTGTGTCATTAGAATTTGGGTCTTCTAAACCTTTTTGCCATTTTAAAAGAAAAATCGTTACTGTTTACACAGATTTTAGATATTGACAAGAGACTTACAAAAGCCTTAATACTGTATTTTTTAAAATTGGTTTAAGCATAAAAAAGTAGTAATCAACTTGATAATGATTGTAAATTTTTCATTAAGCTCAATACCTGAAATACTTTTTGCTTTACTAAATCACGTATTGAAATTAATTTTAACATATGCAACAATAAAGCCCCTAAAACTGCTTGTAAAAAAGAAAAAAAAACCTGGCATTCCAGTTACAATGGATCATTGTTCTAACTGAATGTTTGAATTTACACTGAAGGTATTCAAAGAACTGTGCCCTGAATTCTCTAAACATGGTCAATAAAACAGAATAGTTTTTCAAAAACCTATCATTGCAGGAAGATACAATGTCAAAGCTTTGTCCCTTATCTCAAAATCTTCACAGAGTTTCCTTTACATTAGTGTTCCCTGAATATTCATTAATAATGAATAAATTTGGAAGGTCTTGCAGCTTATCCTCAGGAAAAATACAAAATACAAATAATGCTTGATAAACACGACTGTCTTCTACGATAAAGTACCCTGCTCCATTGATATAGGGCAAGCAAGTCAACATTGTCTACTTGTATTTCTTCAGGGCTTTCGATACAGTTTCCCACAGCCTCATCCCAGCACAAGTTATTCCTGCAGAGATTCTGACTGGATATGAAAGGCAAATTTTTCCTAATGAGAACAATCAGCCACTGGAATAATCTCCCCAGGGAAGTAGTGGATTTCCCAATATTGGACACTTTAAAGATTTGTCTGGACAGGGCACTGGGCCATCTAGATTAGGTCATGCTTTGCGAGGAAAGGTTGGATCAGATGATCTTTCAGGTTCTTTCCACCCTTTTATTCTATGATTCTACTTGTATATGGGTACTTTACCCTAATATTGAACTAACAGCTTTAAATCTCTGTTCCCATCCCCTGTAAATCAATTGGCAATCTGTTCCTTTTTCATTCAGATGGCACTGCTCACTCTGACAGCTTCTAAGTGAGAGGCTCCTTTCTGCCATCTACATGTAACTGCTGTTGATGCTAATGGAAATTATGGACAAGTCTCAGAAGACAGAGTCTGGCACAGATTGTTGAGTAATGCAAAAGCTCTTTGATTTTTTTTGCATAGCATTCTGAAAGATGATATGCTTATATCGTTAGAAAATCTGCATTCAAATTAGAAGGGATGAATTTTGTGAATAAATCAGTTTTCCCGTGCTGCTTCTTCCACTTACTTGGCAGCTAGATCATTCCTAGGAGTGACAGTGTAACTCACTGTCATCCTCCTGCTGTGTTTTATAGCTCTGGAGTTGATCGGCAACAAGTATATTGGAAGAAACCAATAATTTTATTACAAGTAACTCCCCCAAAATCCCACACAATCATTATTTAGCAGCCTGGGACAACAGGTTTCATGGCCTCAACTATGGACCAAGGCCTGTAAAAAAAAAAAATGAGCTTCAAGATTTTGAGTGATGCAATTGTTTATTTATTCACAGAGGGGCAAACATGAGCCACAGCTCATGTTCAAACACCTTAAGTAACCAAGGCTCAGGTAACTCACTTGTGCTGTCTGTGAATATGTGCACATGCTCAAATAAAGTTCCAGGCATGCTTCCTCTTTGCTTCAGACTAGCTTCCATGTGCAAATTTTAATGGTAAGTGCCAGACATTCTGTTGAATAGACATGCTGTAATTGAGTCTTTTTACATTTCCTTTGTAATCAGTTTTGATTTTAGTACAGCAATGTAGAACCAACTGACCTTATACCCCCCCCATTTTATTGTCATATGCCACTTGCTCTACCAAAGAGGATCAAAATGGCAGATGGATAAACATTTAATCTTTGCCACTTAATGGGAAACTGTAAAGAAAAGTACGAGTTTCAGGCAGATTGATTGGAAAAAAGTTGAATGTCATGGGACTTTAAACAGTGATGAGATTTGACACATCCATGAAATTACTTAGAACCATAACAAAGAGACAGTGCCACTTATAATGAATCTTATTTAGAAAGGATATAGCACATTTACTTAGTTCTATAGAGAGCTGATAGGGTAAGAGAATGAGCTGCAGTAACAAACCTGCAGTCATACAGGCATACTGCTACTTTAATTTGTGGCTTTACCTACATGAATAAATAAAAGGCAAGAGTTCAGAAAAGTCAACAAATTTGCTCAGTTTTTTCTTGTTGCTATGAATGTAAGAGTGCTGAAGAATTAAATGGATGACGCAGAAGATCAGTTGCTGAGACAATTAGGATAATGATGATATAGCAAGGCTTTCAGTTATAAAATATCTTTTCTATTTCTATCCTTATTTTTGAATAAAACCTAGTGGATGTATTCTTCACTTTAAAGGATGGCTTTACATAAAAATAGAATATTTTTTCCATTGTCCTTACATTTAAAGACATCAGAAAGATTAATTTACCACTCAGATACTTTTTCACACTACTGTAATATGGTTCAGTAAAAATTTCTTAGCACTAATGCAATGGGATTGAAAATACTGAGACTTAATATTTAGCTATTCTCAGTCACACTTAGTAATAGCCTGTACCACAAGTTTGTTCAACAAACTAAAAAGGCTGTTTCGTTTATTTGAATATGTTCAATTGAAGTAATTTTTAACAAGGTCTCTGTTCTAGCCTCCAGCAGTAGTGACACAATAATTACATCTATACCTGATTATTGGCCTGATGCCTTTGTAGCTCAGTTTTTTTCCCTATATTAAAAGCCATAAAGTAGTAGTAGTAGTGTGAATTTAATTTCATTTTTCCATACTTACAAAAATCACGGTCACAAACTTGTTAATGTCTGAAATATGTAAACAAAGAGTAATATGTGTTAAAGATCTCAGTGGCACACTCTTGTTCGTTGCTTCCCAGCTGATTGTAAACTTAGACATTATATTGAGCAGCAACAAAAAGCAATGAGCAGACTTTCAGACTTAAAAAACACTTAGATCCAAGCATTTGTTTCAAGACTATTTCAAAACACGATGCAATCAGAAAAATCAACAGCACACACTAGACAGAAAGAACAATTAAATCATAGTGAAAACTCTTATGACAGTAAAAAATTATAGCAACAGCAAGTCAAATACATAAATCTCTGCTGTATCGTTACCATCAGATAAATTGGTTCTAAATAAAGCAGACTCTTCTGTTGCTCTATAACATGGAGGGATGGAGGTGAGGATGACCAGCCTCTAGTTCCCTATATCCTCCTTCTTAAGCTTCCTGAAGATAAGAGTGATATTTGCTTTCTTCCTTTGAAAGAAACGAACATACAGTGAAGTATTATGCTGAGCATATGAACAGAAATTGGATCTTGAAATTCATAGTTTTCTCTTGCAAAATAGAGAAGTGGTAAGTTTCCACCTGCCCTACTTTAAATTTGGAGGAGTGGGATTAATTAAAAAAAAAAAACAACACAAAACAAACAAACCAAAAAAAAGAAAAAAAAAACACCTCTCATTTTATCTGCACATATGTAAGCAGAGTTTGGTACTAGTGATGTTGTTTCTGCTGCTGTTGTTTCTTTCATACTTATAGTTTCCAAAAGTGGTTAGGAATAGTAGTACCTAATTTGCAAGTAATTTTTAGCATTTGTGGTTAATTAACCAAGCAGTGTGTTATACAGATTTTATAGTAACACACCCCATAATCATTCTAAAAATCCTGGCCCATTGAGAGACAAAGATACTATTACTTCAGGAAAGAATGGTTTTTCATTTTTCTGTATTTTCCAGTCATCCACATTCCACACCACTAGCAGCAGAGGGAAAATGCAACTGCACTGTGTTAACACATGCTCATATGTTCTGTGTAAACACATATAACATTTATAATATAAGCACTACATAGGTACAATACATGAATTTATTCAAATTTTTGGTATAACACGCTCTTCTTATTTTAAAGAAATATTACTGCAACTGCATGTTATGTTCAGTATTATTGATACCATGCTTTACTAAACTCTGAGATCTAGTTACTATATTGGGTTAGGTTTCAGACTAAACTAAGTTTAAAACCAGTTATCATCCTTACAAGCACATCCAGTCCCTGAGATTTACAAATGACTAACGAAATCCTCAGAAACTTTAGAAATATGAAAATTGAAAGGATGTACCTTTCATACCATAATATTGAAAACCTATTTAGTCTATAAAAAAGAGAAACTCTGGATGTTTTTAACTTCAGAGTTGTTTCACGATAGAGACATTCCGTGATGAAAAATTTCTCTTAAAGTACAAGTATCTCAAAATAGGTTTCCCAAGGTACTGCCAGGCTGTTGTGTGGTTGGGTGTTTTTACATATTGAAACCTGCAAGTATTCTGCCACCTTGGCTCTGTCAGCACAAACATGTTTTTTTGACTCTGAAATTCATACTCAGGATTTTTTTTCAATGCAAAATAAGCAACAATATGAATGTTAATATAATGTAATCTATCTACATAGAAACTCTTCCATGCTAGCAACAAACTGCATGCATAGTTCATGCCATAGCAATATATTAAGCCACCCAGTGGAAAAAAAAAGTCCACTGTTTTTTACAGTCCATTAGTTTTCCAAACCAGCCCAGACAATATGATCTGATGCCATTTTCACCCAAGTTTTTGTGAAAATTGGTCTCCTTCCTCTGATTCTGTTACTGACCTGGGATTCCTATTTAGATTGTGTTCACTACTGATGAACAGATGTGAGAGAGTACTTCTGCTCTAGCTGGACACTTCAGAAAGTTTAGTAGGGCAGGAAGTTCTTCTAAATATCTCAAACTGAGTTATAGATCTTGTAACAACAAATTAATGATTACCTATTGAGCATTATCACAGCCTGCTTTAAAGGATGAAACATTAAAAGCTTCATCTGAGGAAACAAGAAATTCCAAAAATAAAATAACCCTTACATTTAAATATGTAGGTAAGGACAAAATAGATGTAAGGAAACTTGCTAATGAAATCAGCAACATTTTCGAAAAAGAATTCTGGAAAATAAGCTGATAGTTTAGGTTATTTAAGTAACATTTGACATTCCCCTGACTCCAAATTCCTTGTTAGCATAGCATAATTTGGATATTTCTGTTCAGAACTGGATCCCAACTATTTTTATATCCACTAACAGTAAATGAAGTATCAGGATTCTAGTTTCAAGGCAGAGCCAAAGTGATGAGACACAGTTTTTAAGCAACTTAAAGGTGAAAAATATGTTGAGGCAAATATATGTGTTAAATGTTCTGTGAAGACCTGATTGACATGTACATCAACTTTTTGGCTTGAGTTTGGTGAAAGTCTTTGGTATTTAAATTGCATGCAAAATTTGCAGGACAGGGTCCTGATTATCCATAAATACATAAGTAAATGTGGAAAGTTTTCAAGAACAGTCTACAGACTAGTCTGATCTTATCGCTGACCTGGCTTTGAGACAGGGTTTGAACTAGATAACTCTCAAGGTCCCATCCAACATAAGTTGTCCTATGATCCTGCGATTCTTATTCATATAATTTTATGGTAGACTGCTTTGCTCATGTTTTCTGGCTGAAAAGGTTACAGTGACCCGTTTCCTTCAATCCTGTTATGTGTCATTCATAGATCAATAAATTGCTTGAAATCTGATGCGGTTAAAACATGTGAACTGAATAATTTTTCCTTGCTGCAGACTGTGACTTGAAAATGTTTAATAAAATGGTTGATAATTCCCTAGTATGACTCACATTCAGATCACTTGGTCAATATCCATATTATAAAACATGACAGCCTTGTTAAGGCTCTGCCAAGTCACCTTCTTATGTCAGCTGAGCTGCATGTAATAACCAGTGTATCCATTTGCTGGAAAGGTGCTAAAAAACATAGAGAAAGAAAAAATCATATACTCTGAGTTCTGGAATTGACACTTTGCAAGAAATTAGGGACTTTATTATTTGAGCAGATGTCCTTCTGAAATTTTAATTGCCTGTTCTCATTTGATCATCTGCAATGTTTCTAGATTTAATCATGCTGCCTCTCCCTAAATCCATATTATTTATATATTCTTGCAGAAGATGTGACCTCAACCTTAGTTCTGTAAACCTAAGAAAATAAAGGCTCTTGCAGATGATATTTCATGTTGACTCTCCCATTTTGTTTTGAAAGAAAATAAACACAAATGGAAATAATTTTGAATTATTGTTTTCCTTAGCAGTTAACTCCCAAACAAAACATGAATGTTGGAAATTCTTGCTCTGTTAATTAGCAAAGTTTGTTTAGTCTCATACTTCCATTAGTATGTCAGAATAAGATTGGTTTTACACATCAGTGAGTATGTTATTTTAAGGCACCTATCTTGATAGCATTTATCATACATGTTTGACGTGAAATTTCCTTTTACATAAACGTGAATATGTCTCATTCATATTCTAGAAATAAATTATATATTAGAAACTACAAATTACAAATTTAAAATAAGAAATGTTCCCCATATTTTCAAAACTTGAAGTCATCACAGTGTTCTATGTGAATTTGTCTTATCATATTTCGAAATTAAGTTTTCATGTGATCTCTAAGGACAAGAAGCAACATATATCTATTTATTATGTACATTCTAAATTAATCTTTCTGATCTTTATTTGGATATATGAGCTCATCATGATTTCACGATGACACTGAGGTAAACTTGAATAACTAAAAAAACCACAAAAATTCTCTGCCTTAGGTGTTTGATACTCACAGCTCTAATTGTCTTGTATTCAGCTCTAAATTTTTTTAAGCAACATAAAAAAATATTGTGCTATGCTACCTTAAATGATTCATCTGCAAAGAATCACAGACTGAGAACTAAATATCTGGTTAAGTACCCTATTTCAAGGATATTTAGATATATCATAAAAAATAAGGAAAGGGAAAATATTCAGAAAAATATCTAAGTATCATAACTATAAAAAATATCTTGACAACATGCTTTCTGAAAACATTTTTTGCAATTCCATTTTTAGACTCTGGACTTTTTAAAAAAAAATTACTGGTTTGCATCTCTTTCATTGGAAATGGAATTAGGAGGAAAAATAACTTACTATTTTTTTTCAGGATATTAAGAAAATTTGTGTTCAACTTCCACATGGGAAAAGACTGATGGATATTTTATTCTTGTATGGAACATTTCAGTTAGACTTTCACTTGCAGTAGACCAGCATGTGTTGATGCCAACAAAGTTACATAAATTCTTCATCAGTATCTAAACAGTAAAAAAGACAAATCTGAAGCTTTTTATTCATGGTTTCTGAATATGATAAAATATTAACATGTGCAGAGGGTCAGATTGTGAGTAATACTTTGCAGACTAAACGTATGTGTATATCACAAAAATATAGTGAAGGCTGAGCTTCAATATTCTAACGAGTTGATGGGAGTTTTTTCTTCAGTTTTCACATCACTAACTTCCTGTATAATTGAGATATTGAAATGCATTTAAGAAAGGCAAAAGAGTAAGGATAATTTTATTCTGTCAAGGCTAAAGAAATCCTGACTGAGCTCTTCTGAATGAATTGGAAAACAGCTCACAGAAACTTACTTCTATGCTCGAGTGCTTCCTGTGAGAGTGGAAAGTTATGCATGAGTATATAGGCAGGCAGAGGAGAATAAGGCAGATGGTCTTGCAATGTGATAGCTGGTTACATTTCTCTTCTAGGCTCATTTGCAATGTTCACTGTGGAAAGTAGACAAAATGATGCATCTTTAATGGGTACACAATCTACAAGATTTGTAGATTTGCAGATTGCATCATGTGTTTTTAAGTTTTAAGCGTTAAACCATCCCTAGTTTGTTACAAATAAAAGAATAATCTAGTTTCTTGAACAATATTCTTTTTCTGTGTGTATGCATTTTTGCCTTAAAATAACATGAGAAGTACAGAATTGATCCTTATATTACTTCAGAGAAGATAGTCAGAAGGAATGAGTTAATACCACTGCTAGCTACTCAAAAATAATGTATTTTTCTACCTCCAAGGAGAATGTTCTTGAGTGTCCTTCAGTCCTTCACCTGGAGAGCAGCTGGCATTGCTGAAGCTCAGACATAAGTGTCTCCTGTCTGTTATGAAAGAAGTGTATGCATATGATAAGAATATCAGCATAACACTTCCTTTCTCTCCCTATTAGTACAGGATATAGAGCACCTATCTTGAAAAGTCCTGCCTACTCACTTTTATGTCAATTCAAATAATTATGCTGTGCTCACAGACTAAGAGGTTTTATCATAATACATCAAACCTTTCAGTTATTTTTCTTTGTCTATTGCTGAAAATTTCTGGCTTCCATTTCTTTTCATATGTGCAGAAAATATATTGCCAAGTTGAGTTTTCAAGATCTCATATGATGAATAAAAGTATGAAAAGATATAAAGATCTTCCAAAAGCCCAGTTTTAACCCTCTTGTGTGTTGTAGTTGTCATGAATCTAGTGACTTTAAGACCAGGAATACTTATGTATGATGCGATAACTCTGGTTTTGAAACAGAATGTTTCTTTTATATGTCTTGGGCTTTATGTCACCATTTTACAGCCTAGGGAAGTTAGTTGCATTCTGTATTATAACCTATTATCTGACAATCTAGAGCAAGTGCAACCTATATTGAATTCTTCTACCAAAAAAACCTATCCATAAATCTTTAACCAGAGCTGAACAAACCTTTGTGATGAATTCCTACTGTATTATTGCATCGGAACAATCAAATCAGCTAGCAAAAATAGAAGTTCACTTGGCACATTGACAAGCAAAAGATGAATCTGTTGATATCCTTGGACATTAAAAGCCTGCCTCCTTGAGAAGAGGGGTGACTCAAGTCCAACAAAAAAGATTCCATGAACATGAGATCCTTCCTTAAAGATGTTGATGACTGTCCTGAGTCCTTTTACTTGTTGCCTGCCTTTTTTGTGGTAGGAAGGTAGGGGGTGAAGCTTTAGTTTTTTCAGCCTTATTCAATTCTTGCGAAACCCGAATGTGTGTTCATTACAATTTTGAAAGCATAATTCTGGTTGCATGGAGTTATGTATAAAAGCTCCAAAAAATGTTTTTTTTTTTTAGAATGTTTCAGGTAATCAGTATTTCAGTGGCAGAAGTAAACAGAGTTATGTAATTCTAAATGTAAGTTAACTGCTAATTAACAACAGTGAAGAATAATTAGTTCTTATAATTTAATCTATCAAGAATTTTCATTAACTCTAAAAAAGTTAATTCAATCATTTGCATTTATTTTTCTTCTTTTATAGACCAAAACCAAGAAAGAATCCAATTGGACAAAAGAAAGGTACCACTATTTGTTAACAAGATATATGACAGTTATAGTGTCTGCAAATGTTAAAAAAGAGCCATCATACAGAAATGAATATACATTGGTAGCAATTCTTGATTAAGAAGAATTTTCAAAAAGAAAATAACACTAGCTTTGTATGATAATGAGCAGAACTATGAAATTAAGTTCTTGAAAGCAAAGATACTGAAACATGAGCACTGCAGCTAAGGAGAAAAACTTTGAAGAAGAGACATACTGAGACTAAAACAGCAGCAAAATTATTTAGATTTATTCTGAACACATAATGCATTCAGTGCTGCAGGTGTCAATGAAATTAATGAAAGAAATCTACTGACACCTTCCTATAATGAGAATCTCATTTTCCTGAACATGAATTTTGAAATATTGCTTGATTACCTAAATTCTTAGGTCTGTCTTCTGAAATTGAAGTATAAGGTGTGGAAGACTGAAACAGAGATCTAACAGCTGAAAACCCCTACACACAATATACGAGTTCCCAAAAACATTACTGTATAAACAGCAGAAATTTCTTAGGGATACATTATTTTTGTGATTGGTAGGGAAAGCATACTATAAATTGTGTATCTTTTTTAGAGAAAAAAAATATTATTTTTCAAAGGGAGAAATTAAGCCTGCAAATACATTTCCTCTGTTTTGCATTTTTTTAGCTGCTAAATTATGGGTATTTGCTGTATTTGTTCCCTCATACTGAAGCAACACCTTTGCAGATTATTTACAATGAAATTCAAAAAAACAAGTCAAGTAGAGGTGAAAGTCTGTAGTGTTAGAACTGGTTTAGTTGTACTCTTTCTATAAAGCCTCTCTAGCCTAAATGTTGTTTTGTTGCAAGACAATTTATCTAGAAGGAAATTATAACTGTTTTAAAGTAATTAATTCTGGTTTTAATCATTAACTAGACAAAATGTCCGGACTAAATTGACTAGACCCATTCAAATCTTCAAGACAGCCTGAGGTTCTAGCAAGTAAAACACTAGGAGACCATACTAATTTATGCAAGAGACTGTAAGAACAAAACTGCAATAAAAGAGAGCTTTTTAAAAGTAAGCAGGCAGAAGCTTTGTGTTTATTGTTAGTGTGTCCTAGAATAATAGAAAAAAATCAGGTTGGAAAGGACTTTTGGAGGTCATGTAGCCCAGATTCCTGCTCAAAGCAGAGCTAACTTCACAGAGTGTGAAGCATTGCTCCACAAAAATGATATATGACACTTCTGTGGCAGTTACATTTCAACTTGAAAAGATGCTAAGCTGTATAAAATCTTTAAATTCAGTTGTAATTCAAAAACTTATGGTTTAAAAATACCATGGATCATATCCTTTGCTTCTCTATTATTCTATATCAAATACGCTCATTTTGCCAGTGTGATGTTATGCTATCAAATTCCCTTCAGTTCCTAAAAAATATTTTTCCTTGGTTATGCCATACTATGAATAACAAAGATTATGCAGGCAAAAATATGAATTCAGTTATACTACCCCAACGCAAGTACACTGTTAATGAGTACAAAGTAAATGTATGCCAGAAGATATTAAGATGTATTCTCTGGGGAAATAAAATGTAGAAGATCAAATCTTAATAACCACTGGGTTTTTTTAATTTAAGCTTTCTTCCCCTTTCAATAGGACCATGTTGGCAGCCAGCCCAGCCATAAAATTCTGAAGCCATCTCTGTAATGCTATTTTTGCTTCAAAAGGAAAAACTGTAGAGAATTGCTCTGTTTATTTGATCCCTTGCTGATTTCTGCTCTTCTCCTGCTCCGTGTGATGGGCATATGAAGCTGAAGGTGCTGAGTGGGTTTTGGTGTTTGGAACATGGCACAATGTCTGACCATTACTGGGACTTTTCCTCCTGCTAGCAGTTTGCTTGTTTGGACAACTGCCTTGTCTGGCTTTGCTAAAGTGTGCTGGGAGCCTCACAGAAGACATTATATTTGAGGATTTAGTGACTTCAAACAAGCCAGTCTGATTAAGTGCAAGCCACATTATGCCTTGTAGTTGGGGCTTGAGAAACCTGTGTATATATAATACATATTTGGGAGAGATAAACTGTATGTGGATCAAGGGAGAGGACTTTATTGATCCTGACTGATAAAACAATGCAAACTAACTTTCTTTAAGATTATTTGGAATTTTCATTGCACTATAAAGAAATTCTGATTTCTTGCCTTTTCACTATGAAAAGGTGAAACATACAAGAATGGGACATGTCAGGAAAACATACAATATGTTGCAAGAAGTTTACTATAAAGAACAAAAGAAGAAAGCCATCTGGCACAGAACTCAAGGAGAGCTAACTGAGGAGCAGAATTTATAATATAGTAATAGTTTATTATTAATATTAATTATTAACAGCTAAAGGAACCCATCATCCTATGAATCAAAAAGCTGTAAGTTAAATGTCTGCTTGACAAGTATATCTTCTCCATGAATTCAACATTTATTCAAGTAACACTTCTTTCTCAGGATCCTTGTGGAAATCTCATTGAAGAGATCTTGGAGCTTGTCATGACTTCCAAAAAAGACAGATCTCTGCAGATACGCATTTGGAATCAGTTTGCTTTTTCAGCCTGCTTCATCATTATTTCAAAGGAAAAGCAAAAGGAGAAGGTTTTCCCAAGATCTTCAGATTTGGGGAAACCAAACAAAGACCACTGTTTTCTGTTTTTGGAAAGCGTTCAAGATATAATCACGCATTTTATTCTTAGGAAATGCTAGCTTTGGAACACTGGAGCCAGTGTTAATCATATTTTCTCCTTGGAATTGAATGTTTGACCTGTAAGTTTTGTGAGTAGCAGGATTATTTATTTATTTTTAATGGACATGGCAGCTCTAAAATTTGAAACCTATGAGGATAAATACTGTATATGTTTAATAAACCTAATCAGGTGGTAAAATGTTTTTTTATTTGCTAACATAAGCAATGTTACAGGAATTTAACAGTGGCTTTTCATGGTTGGGGGCTCATTTTAATAGCTATGAAGTAGCTTGAGAGTTATTAAAACTCTCTTACCTTTTAAGCCATGTGCTATATGATAGTGGTTCAAAATGTAAAAGACAAAAGGTTACCTTATATGTTCCTATGTCATTGACATGATATTTTACTATTTTCTTATGCTAGCACATAAAAAACAAAGTATCATCATGGTGATCTAAAGATGGGAGTTAATAAGAAGAATCTGAATTTATAAAAGAGGGTATGTGCTAGAAACATCAAGGGATATTCCAGTGAGAAAATAAACATAAAGAAATCAGAATACTTTTGTATTAGAAACAACAGGTTGTATTATTTTTCAGGTTTTGGAAGAATTTCAGAGCTGGAATTCAACTTAGTTTTATAAAAAAATAAAATTATTGTCTCTGGAATGGGCATACTGTACATAACTGTAGGAAATATACATGATTGTCAGTCTTACCCAGTTTGCAAAATCACTATAAATTTGCAAAAATTATAAAACTTTAAATAATGCAGGTAACAGAACTAGAAGGTGAAAAATTAATTGGTACTGATTTGATTTGATTTTATGACTCCTCCTGTTTGTACATATCCTAGTTTTCATAGGGTTTATTACATAATTATAGGATCATTAACTGTGAATTTGCACACACTGGTTAACCTAACATTGGAACCAGCATGGCAGAAAGCCTCAGCAGTCTTAGCTGATCAGAAATTCCATTTTCCTAAAATGCTAAGCACATGATCCCAGGTAAGTGAGGGAGAGCAGACACAGAGCAAGAGAGAGAGAGAGAGAAGGATGGTGCAGAAACAGAGAAATCAGGCTGCCTTTGGCTTTTGTGGAGTTGAAGCATTCAAAAAGCATCCACAGAAAGGTTAAATAAAAATCAGTCACTACCACTTCTATATTATCCTTTATATTTACAGTACTCCATCTAGTACTGGAAGTTCCTAAGAGTATAATCATGTCTGTTTGTGTAAATGACTAAGAACATTTATACAGAAGTCAGTATATGTGGAAATTTATTTTTTCCACACAGAAAGTTCCAATGAGAGAAAACAACATCTTAAAATCAAGCAAAACAGGAAGATACCAATAAATTTCTTTCCTTTTTAATTGTAAATAGCTTAATATCTATTTTCTATCCAGTCTTCCTCAGAACACTGTATTTTTAATAATTTTAAATTAGTGTTGTCAGCAAACTTTTAATCCTAGATATTGGGAACTTTTTCTAAAACCATAAAACATGATGGTTTCTGATAGCTTGATGTTGGTATTTAGTTAATAACAAATCAAGTGCACAAAGGATGGTGAAGAGTTGCTCTTTCTGCTTCCTTTTCTATACTTTTAAAGAATAATGAATCTAGATAGTACATCTTCTGCAGTCTTTTAAATTCTCGAAACGACAGGGGTTTTCTTTCTGTTTTTTTTTTCCTGTTGAAATCTATGAAATAATTAAGAATGCTGATTTTGAGAGGGCAAGAATGCTTCATTGTTGCAATATTATCTCTCTGACTTCTGGAAATAGCTGAAGTAGCTCTTTTTTAACATGAATTTAAAAATTAATGACAAAATGACTGTTTAATTTGCTATACTCAGAAACTGCTCTTTAAAAAAAATGTGCATCTGAATAGGATTGATGTTAAAATAAATTTGAGAATATCTACTTTTCTGTTTTAATCTTTCTGAATTTGATTATTTTTTCTTTTCTTTTTTATCATGCTCTGTCTGTACTGAAAAAATCCTTAATACCAATAAAGCAACCAACCAACCAGAATGAAAAAGAAAGAAAACAAGGAATAGATGGTTGGGAGGATTTGTGACATCTATTTTATTCCAGTTAACTTATTTTTTAAGATTAAATATTACTGAGATTAGAGATTGGTGTTTCAAGATTAAGGTTGCTGAATTTTTAAATTTTCTGCACTGTTTTTTGCCAGAAGTTCTGATTCTCCACAAGTGTTTCATCCAGACTTCATGCTCTAGAAAGCAACTAATAGTAATATGTTATTTTGTGGGAACTGAACTCTGGGTTGTAACAGTTTTGTGAGTAAAAAAAAAAAGTGAAGGCAAAGTAAACATTTAAACTGCAATGGTGTTCAGTGCCGGAAAAGTGAATTAAACCAAAATAATGTTCGTATTTTTTTCTTGACTCTTGATTTCTTGTATGATTTGAACATAAATCAAACATTTGATTGTCTTAGCTTGTACATCTAGCATAAGCCAGAATATTCTTTTAATTATAGAAAAGTAATCAGTGATAGTTTCTCTGCATCTCACCTGTGAATTTCTGATAAGCACAAGTGTACCTGACAGTCCAAGTCTCCCAAATGCTCTGATTTGGTCCTTCCTTCAATTTAACTAATATCCAGGGAGAAGAGATAATGCAAAAGGCATCCTGAACAGAAAGGCTGCAGTACTTTGAGATTCTCAAAATCATTCTTATAAGAGATTTTCAAATGTAAATTGCTGTACTTCCAGGTACTCCATTAGTGCTGTGACTGCTTAGAACAGCAAGATCGAAACTGCCTTGCTCATTCCCTTTACACAAATCCTGCTTGCCTGTCACAGATTTCTTTACATGATTTATGGGCTACATTAATAACCATTGGCTCTTAGAATAGTATCCTTAGCATTAGAATTCCTTCATTCTTGTAAGGAATAAGAGATTATCTTTCGGAGAGACAAAAATGAAAATGTTCTAACAAAAATATATTTAGTGGCACAAATGCATCTTGGTGCAATTAAGGTATTGTGATCTTTGTGAAAGCAACCCACAGGATATGGGTAAAAATATGTTGATTTCTTTTTTCTGATAAATATACTTTCAAACTTTTAACCTACCCTTGCAAAGTAGTGTGATGAACAATGAAAAAAAAAAAACATTAAATTAGACATTCACAAGTTCACATGCACAGCTTTTGTTAGTTAAAAGGGTAAAGTATAGAGAGAATAATGATTTGTAGCACATTCTTATGAATTTCTGATTTTCTTAGTTATGAAACCCAGAACCACTAAATTTTGCAGATATAGCATAACATATTCTATTGTCCTTGGGAACAAGCTATGGAGAAAATTAACCAAACAAGAGAATAGGAAGCAAATTATATCTATTCCCAAAGGAACTGGGTAAACTGCAGCTCTCTCCAGTGAATACTCTGTTTCATTGGCAATTCTCTACTTATTAGCAAATGAAAGCTTTAATAGTTTTCCTTATTATTTTTAGTTTTCTCTCTTCTTCTGTAAAAGCAGCTTTAAAAACTCAGGGAAAATAATAGAAAAACACATCTTTAAGGGGTAGCATCTGGGGTTTTATTGAACATCATTTTCTAAGAGCTGAGTTCAGCCAGTGAACTTCTCTTTGCCTACAGAAATCAAGTCAAAAGGGTACTCTTCCTTCCTCTAAAGACAGTTTTTTCTTTCTGGTTTAAATGACTGCTGAAATGGCATTATTTAAAACTATTTCTATAAATAAAGAAGGATAATTTATTTACCTCATGTAGTATTCAGCATTACAGCTATGTGCAATAGCATACTTAATTTTTGGTTTAGTTCAGATATGACATATTGATATTTCTATGTATTTTTTTTATATTTGACACAGAGAATCTTAGCTGCTATGCCTAAAATATTAGTCCTGTTAGGGAGCTAGCATGCATAGCATTTTGCATGCAACTGAAGTAAAATGAAAAAGAATACATCATTAATCCCTTGGTGATAAATACTAAAAAAATAAGCAAAAATAAGTAACTCATAATCAATCATGATATCCACATTAACTACACAGGATCTCATCTGGGATGTCATAAGTAGGACTGAGACAGTATATTTTTTTGTATTTACATTAAATGAATATGTTGAGAGGACATAAATAACATGAGCAAATTTGTGTGAAACTATCACATATTACTTTACCTCAGGAACCTAATGAAACTATCACATATTACCACAGGAATCTAACACTATTGTTTTCATATTTCTCACTTTCATGTGTGTAATAAAGTCTATGCTACATTTTTATGTAACCTAAAAAATTATTGTTCTTTACCTTTACTAACTCTTTTCCTAAAATCACAATTCCCTGTGTCATTGAGTCCTCAGAGAGTGCCAATTATTTCTGCAGATATTACTCATGTTGTCATGGTTTAACTCAGCAGGTAGCTAAACACCACACAGCTGCTAGCTCACACCCCCATGATGGGATGAGGAAGAGAACTGGAAAAAAATACAGAAAAAATAATGAGTTAAAAATAAAAACAGTTTAAAAGGGCAGTTTTAACTGGAGAAAATATTATTATCATCATTATTATGATAAAAAAGTAGAATATACAATTGATGCATAATTAAATTGCTCACCACTTGCTTATCAATACCCAGACAATTCCCTAGTAGCAGCCCCCAGTCAGCTCCCTTCTTCTATTTTATATACTGAGTATGACATCATGTGGTATGGAACATCTCTTTGGCCACTTTGGGTGAACTGTCCTGGCTTCAGCTGAGGTAGAGTTAATTTTCTTTTAGTAGCTGGCATAGTGCTGTGTTTTGGATTTGAGATGAGAATAATGTTGATAATGAGTTATAATCCTGTAGGTAGGGGCACCAGTGAGAATCAGCAGATTTGCAGTGTGGATAAGGAATAAACTGCATGTACAGAAGAATGTGACCATTAAATATATTAGTATTTGTGTGAATCATAGAATGATAGAATAGTTAGGGTTGGAAAGGACCTTAAGTTCATCTAGTTCCCACCCCCCTGCCATGGGCAGGGACACCTCACACTAAACCATATCACACAAGGCTTCATCCAACCTGGTCTTGAACACTGCCAGGGATGGAGCATTCACAACCTCCCTGGGCAACCCATTCCAGCACCTCACCACCCTCACAGGAAAGAATTTCTTCCTTATATCCAGTCTAAACCTCCCCTGTTTAAGTTTCAACCCGTTACCCCTTGTCCTATCACTACAGTCCCTAATGAATAGTCCCTCTCCAGCATCCCTGTAGGCCCCCTTCAGATACTGGAAGGCTGCTATGAGGTCTCCACGCAGCCTTCTCTTCTCCAGGCTGAACAGCCCCAACTTTCTCAGTCTGTCTTCATATGGGAGGTGCTCCAGTCCCCTGATCATCCTCATGGCCCTCCTCTGGACTTGTTCCAACAGTTCCATGTCCTTTTTATGTTGAGGACACCAGAACTGCACACAATACTCCAAGTGAGGTCTCATGAGAGCAGAGTAGAGGGGCAGGATCACCTCCTTCGACCTGCTGGTCACACTCCTTTTGATGCAGCCCAGGATACAGTTGGCTTTCTGGGCTGTAAGCGCACACTGAAGCCAGCTCATGTTCATTTTCTCATCAACCAACACCCCCAAGTCCTTCTCCACAGGGCTGCTCTGAATTTCCATTTTGCCCAACCTGTAGCTGTGCCTGGGATTGCTCCGACCCAGGTGTAGGACCTTGTGCTTGGTATGGTTAAACTTCATGAGGTTGGCATCAGCCCACCTCACAAGCGTGTCAAGGTCCCTCTGAATGGCATTCCTTCCCCCCAGCATTTCAACCAAACCACACAGCTTGGTGTCATCAGCAAACTTGCTGAGGGTGCCCTCAATCCCACTGTCCATGTCACCGACAAAGATGTTGAATAAGACTGGTCCCAACACCGATCCCTGAGGAACACCACTCATTACTGGTCTCCAGTCGGACATTGACCCGTTGACCACAACTCTTTGCGTGTGGCCATCCAGCCAGTTATTTATCTACCGAGTGGTCTACCTATGAAATGGATATCTCTCCAATTTAGAGACAAAAGTAACTGTGATGTAAATTTCTTATTTCAAGTTACCTTTACAGATTTGAGTCTGACAGCATCTCGGTCTTGGCAGGACTTTGTGGTTTGTTGTCTTGAATGAATCCCACTTTGCTCATAATTATGTTTTTTCTATGTGTTGCATCTCTGATAACACTAATCACTTGCTTCCCTACAGATGAAGAAAAATGCAGAGGTTGTAGATAGTGTCTTTTTTCATATATATATGCATGAGACATTGTCCTTTTTTATACAATAAAGCAATGGTTTTCAATATCTTCTAAGCTATAGACACTTCAAAATTTTTTAAAATATATGCAAACTGTATAGGTAGAGTGAGTTTTCTGACAGTGGTTTGTGGTTTCATTACTTCATTTTCATACATCATTTATCCATGGTCCTTGTAACCTTGGGATCAAGAGATCTGAGGTGCTCTTCAGTGAGTGGTTAGGCTGTTTTCTCTGTTGGCACGACTCCTGTTTCTTCAAATTCACATCTATGTTGTCTTCAGCTGTATGCTCAGAGTATTACCCTGGAATGTTCACTCTCTTTGGTGTTTTACAATGTAGCTTCAAATACTTCAGTACTTCAAGAATAATGGCTCAAGAGAAACACATAAGAGTCTTCTTTTAGAATAGCAAGCACAATGGACTGTGAGCAGGACATCCTCCAAATACACAATGAGATTAACAAAAAAAACCAAAACAACAAAACACAAGATAAGCAGTACCAAAAGCAGAAGAAAGAACTCTTTTTTGGTGGGGTACAGCATATAAAGCCCACAGGTGTGACTGAGGAAGATTGCAGAAGCAAGACTTGCCCACTTAATTTCTGAGTTCTTTTGTCTAGGTCTTCTGCAGCTTGATTATCTTGACAAGTAACCAAGAACCAGGAAAGATCACAGCCTACATGGTATCAGCTCACATCCATCACAGCTATCGCTTTTCCCCTGTTTATATATATATACATGCATACATATAGCAATTCTAATATGGTCATATAATACTCAGTTTCTGCATATCTTGAGAAATAGATTGCAAGGAGGAGCAAAGGACCTTTTTAATGTTTAACCTATGAGAAAATAAAACAGGAGTTCAAACCCTGCTAAATACATTTAAGAGGAATATAATGAACAACTTTCAAAAAGCATTCATAACAAAACTTGACACAATTTCTAATTTGCTACAAAGCTCAGGATTTTTTGTGTGCATGTATCAATTTGTTTTCCATCTGCAAGGTAGGAATGCTTTCCTAAATATCACAATACAGCAGAAATAATTCTAAAAGCCTCCTCAGATGCTGCACCTGACCATAGGTATATATTTGATATCTTTGCAACTGTGTGTAGCAGTGTAATAAAAATCTGTTTCTAATTAAAATGCAATTGCACACTTTTACAGTTACTTGAAATTTACTACAAGTTTTTATGCAAATGTGTTAAAGGATGTTATGTGGCCATGTCCTGGGTTCAGCGGTAGCAGTTATTTTTCTCCTTCTTTGTAGCTGACGCAGTGCTGTGTTTTTGACTTTCAGCCTGGGAACAGTGCTGATAACACCAATGTTTTAGCTGATTAGAATGATTAGTCTGATGAAGGACTTTCTGAGTCTCATGCTCTGACAGGGAGGAGGGAAAGCCAGGAGGAAGCAGAGACAGGACACCTGACCCAAACTAACCAAAGAGTTATTCCATACCACAGCACATCATGCCCAGGAGGTAGAACTGGGGGCAGTTATCCAAAAGGGATAGATCTCTGCTCAGTCAGGCTGGGTATAGGTTGGCGGGTGGTGAGCAGTTGTATTCTCTTCCCTTGTTATTTCCCTTATCATTATTATTATTGGTGGTAGCAGCAGTGGTTTGTGTTATACCTTAGTTACTGGACTGTTCTTAACCTATGGGGGTTACATTCTTTTGATTCTCCTCCCCATCCCTCCAGAAGCGGGGTGGGGAGGAAAGAGGGGAGACTGAGAGAGTGGGCTGCGTGGCTGAGCTGCCGACTGGGCTTAAACCACGACAGGATGTCACCTCCAGCAGCTACACAAGTCAGGGATTTCTCCTGCCCAGATGCTGGAGCACAGCCCAGCATACCTGGAGACCCACAGGTATCTCCACTCCAAGTTGATGGATGTCTGTGTTGGTGTCCTGGTTTCAGGTTTATCTAGTAGCAAAGCTGAGCATGCATCCCAGACACACACACATACAAAGGGCTGTCATGGTCAGCTGCACAGACAGTCACAGAAAAGGTGCTACCTTCAGAAACACCCCAATAAATACTACTAGGATTCAGGTATATCATAAGTGTAGGTCAAGTCCTCTTCCTCCTTCTGGCTGGTCAGAATTGAAGGTCTCTAGTGAAAGGACACATGCCCTCCCTTTCTGGGTCCTCAAGTACACATGCTCAAGCACACCCTGACCACCTGATACCCCAGCCAGGACTCCCTCATGCAAAAAAATATATCTTCATTTTAGGAACACATTGACTCCTTGAAGTTCTAAGTCATTGAGACCAGCCTAATTATTATACCTATAATGCAGTTTCTCTCTTCAGTCTTTGGCCATTTAATAAAAATAATTCAAACCAGGCAAGTAGGACACTGGAAGTTGGGAAAATGTTTGTGTATACAACAGGCAGTTTAATAATTTCTCCTTGAGAAAATAATTTTGAACATAGTATGGATGCAAATAGTAATGGATATATTACTAACAAACATAATATTACCTGTTGTATCCAGTAGATGTGAAATGTTAACTAAAGAATTTTTGGCCTGGTATAAGAGAGGGTACATTAAAATATTCCCTGGAAGGCTGCAGATTTCCCTCCTTAGCAGGCAGCCCTCTTTGATGCTGGCTTCTTAAATTTTCCTGAGGTTTTGGAAGTTTTCAGAGTTCTCAGAACTACAGTGAAGAATTAATTTACTACATAGATATTAAAGGCACGTCTTCTTTCTACTATATTGAGTGTTAAGACAGTGAAAGACAGCTAACTTGAGATGAAAGTGAAGCCTGGTAAAGAATCAACTCCTTTTTCAAGCTGACAACAAAAGGTGCTGACAGTGCTGTAGCAGCCTTTGAATAGTTTGTTCTACTGAAGATGGATTAGATCGTTTCATTCAAAAAGACTAGGCTGCTGATAGATTTAGGCATAATGACACTGCTAGAGACTTCTAGATTTAGTCTTGCTAACAGAGATCTGGCTAATGCATTTGGAAAAAACAAAAAGATGCAGAGCTGTTAAATCAAGTAGACAAGTGGGTTTCACTGGAATAAGGTTAAAAACGCAACATTCTGATGATTTCTTGCTGGGTCGGTACTTTCTGATCCCTGCATGAATTAGTGGATCATATGTTTAAAGTTGTCTTAGCTGTGAATGCATACTGAGTAATCTGAAATTACAAGTTGCACAATACATACATCTGACTTGTATTTCAAACTTATTAAAAAAACTGGTCAGGAAGCTTTTCAGACAGAAATTTCAATTTAAGAAAGTGGAATCCTTCAAAAGAAGAACCAGCATTTATTTTCTTGATCCAAATTTTATCTAATTTCATGCTTCTATACCCATTTACATGCTCATCAAATGCTCAGTGAAACTGTCATTAGTTTAATCTGTGCCTTTAGTCACATTTCACAGAGTGATTTCAACTTTATCATGCAGAATGTCATCTCTTTAATTCTACAGATTGCATCTGTATCTTCAATGAGTGGCTTTGTAGGACAACTAAGAGAAATGTGCTCTCCTGAAAAAGCACTTACCGCTCAATTTAAAGCTTGTGGGAAAGGGCAGGCAGTAAACTAAGTGATCAGCCATGAATCTCCATGGCAGATGTGAGTCTGCAGTAGCTTATGTTAGCAACAGTCCTGTATTTCTGTCCCTCCTGACTTGAAATTGATGTTGTATCCTAAGAAAGATTAAAATGCAGGCAGTGTTTGTTACAAATAAGGCATCATTTCAATCACTTTTAAACTTCTGAAAAGGTGAGATAATCCATTGCTGAAAAACACTTAGAACACTTTTAATGTCATTTCATACAGCAATTTCCTTGTATCTTAATCTGATTTTTCTGTTTTTTATTGCATCCTCTGCCCCTGAAATGCTGAACACTTTTTATATGAACAAAGAAAAGTCCTGCTAGTGAAAGATTGACACTTTTAGGATATCATATTTCATTTAGATGGCCTTTACCATTTAAATTTTATGTATTACACAGATGATGGAGCAGAGCAGAATAGAACAGAACTGGACAGAACAGAACAGGACAGGATAGAAATGGATAGAATCAGATAGAACTTAATAAAATTGAATTAAATTGAATTACATTGCATAGCACAGCATAGGATGGAACAGAGGTCATTCCTCAGCTTCCTTTTTTCCAAGCTAGGCAAATTCAGTGTCCTTAGAGGTCTTCATAGGATGTCTTCCACCCCTTTCACTACCTTGGTTGCCCACCTCTGGACATATTCAAGTACCATCACATCCTTCTTCAAAGATGGGGCTTAGAACTGCACACAGTACTCAAGATGAGGTCATACCAATGCTAAATACAGCAGGGTAATCACCTATTTGACCAGCTGGTTGTACTGTGCTTGATGCAACCTAGGATGCAGTTTATCAGGCACACTTCCAGCTCCTATTGTGCCTGCTGCCAAACAGCATACCCAGATCCCTTTCTACAAGTCTGCTTTCCAGCCACTCCTCTTGCAGTTTATGCTTGTGTCCCATGTTACTCCATCGAACATATAGAATCAGATATTTGGTCTTATTAAATTTCATGCCATTGACAATTACCCTATGCTCTGACTTATCTAGATTCCTCTGTAAGGCCTCTTGTCCTTGAGAAAGTCAACTGCATCTGCCATTATTAGAAAATTTGTTAATGGTGCATTCAACTCCTGCATCCAGATCATTGATAAAAAGTTTGAACAACACTAGCTGTAGGACAGAGTCCTTGGGAACACTGATAGTGACCAGTTGCCGGTCAGTAGTTCCATTCACCACGATCTTTTGAGCTGTGCTGTTCAACTAGTGCTTCATGCAGTGCGCTGAACACTTGCTGTTCTCATAGTTGGACAACTTGTCCAGAAGGATGCTGTAAGGAACAGTAGCAAAAGTCCAGGAAAAATTATATCCATTGCCTTACCTTCATCTAGAAGGCAGGTGACCTTATTGCAAATGGATATGAAATTAGTTAGAACTTTATTTTTTGTGAACTTGTATTGTCTGTGCCTGATGACTGGATTGTCCTTTAGATGTCTTTCAATGAGCTTCAGCATAACCTTTCCAGGTATTGACATTAGGCTAACAGGTCTGTAGTTATCTGAGTTTTCCCTCACTCCCTGCTTGTAAATTGGAATAAAATTGTCACTCTTCACTATGTTGCATATGTATCAAAAGGAAGTGCCCACTTAGGCAATGTGCATATGAAGCATGATTATTCAAATAAAACCTTACCTACAAATTACTTCTGTAAAAATGTGATCTTTTCCAATTTAAAGATAAAGGAAGTTTTAATTTCAAAAACTGAATGTGCAAAACCAGACATAAGCGCTACAGGAAAAAAAATCACTCTAACTGAAAGATGAATGTGCAAAAGAAAGGGCTGAGAAGTAATGAAGCTGGAATGATGTGCATATCAAGGAGAAACAAGGAGAAAAAATAATGAAGGGGAAGGGAAGAAGAAGTTAAAAAAAAGCAACTTTTCATCTTTTACAGTATGCAAATAAACACCACAAAGTTTTTTTAACATCTATTTTTCAAGTGTTTAAGTCCAAAATATTTTACTAAAGTCAATATTCTAATGAAAATTGGAACTTACAGGAGCCCTAACATACAGCAGTAGGATAAGGCTGAACGAAAAAGTTTAAACAACATTTTCTACTTAATGTTAGCTCTAGGAGGAGCTCAGTAGGTTGAAGCATATCAGGGAGTCTGAGAGAAAGATAGATTACTGGAATTATACCCTACCTACCCTGGAACAGGCCCAGCAGGCAGAAGGGGTACATCACGTACAGGATTCTCAGTGTCTCTCTCCCTGACCAAATGCAATGCCTTATGGGGTAGTGGTCAATGGCAGCAAGTCCCTGCCCAATGCAGCAGGAATAACTCCTCTGTGACTAACCCAACTTCCCAGGTGGGAATTGGTCTATTACTTGATGAGGTTGATCACCTCATAATGAGGGACACAAAGCAGAGATGTCTCTAATGCCTTCTTTGCCTTCACCTGCTGCTCCCAGAGCCCTGTGTAAGAAAACCAGACTGCCCAAATTATAAAATCCCATACAACTTTAAACTCATTCGGGACTTGCTGCTCCAAGTGGATGCATGTAAATCTATGGGACCCAATAGGATTCATTCCAGGGTATTAGAAGAGCTGGCCAATGTTATTGTGTAACCTCTCGCCATTATTTTTCAATGGTCTTGGGAGCCTGGGAATGACCCAGTTGACTGGAAGCTGGTAAACATTTTCCCAGTTTTCAAGAAGGAAGACCCTGGTAATTACAGGATTGTCATTCTGACTTCAACCCCTGGTAAACATACGGAGAAGGTTATTCTTGTGTTATTAAAAAGCACTTGAGAGGCAATGCAGGTATTGGTCATAGTCAACACAAGTTCACAAGGGGGAAGTCCTGCTTAACTGACTTATTTCGTTTTATGACAAGGTCACTCATCTAGCTGACCAAGGGAAGGTAGTAGAGGCAGTGGTTTTGGACTTTAGCCAAGCTTTTGATATTATTTCTCAGAGTATCTTTCTGAACAGATGTCCATCACACAGCTAGATAAGTCCATAATACGCTGGGTGAACAATTGTCTGATTGTTCGTCCAGCTCAAAGAGTTATAGTAAATAGAATGTAGATCAGGCTGGTGGTACTCAGGCAGATAGTAATAACTTCTTAAGTGTTGATGGTAAAACAAGAGCAGTCAGACTTTCAGAGAACTGTACAGAAACAGCATCCTGATACATTTTGCAGGATTTTTTCTCATCTGTAGTTAAAGCACAATGATAGAAATAATTTTCAGCAATATTTGGACAGACTTTGTGGGACTGTAGTCTTTACTCAGCTTGAGTTACTTTGTTAATGATTATTTTCACAAAATTTAAGAAGTTCTCTCCAGTAAACATACTTACTCTCTTATTTGAATCCTTATCTTATCCCTCTAATTTGAATTGTTCAGGAACTGAACAATCAGGGTGTTAATTTCTCATTTACAGTATTTTTTCAGGGGTGGGAAACCTGATCAAAGTTACTTTTGTCCAATCTTTTGCAGACAGAGCACAAAGTAATACACAGCTGAAAAGATCACATTGCTCATTTACTTAGCAAAATAAATGTAAGACTACTGTCATTATCAGTAATGCTTTATTACAAAGATTAACATTGTTCATTTTCATATGAATAAAAGATTTTTTGTATCAAGTGATCTTTGTATTTCTGAGAAATGTAATTTAGTAATGCCTCTGATTACAGTTAAAAAAAAAACAATTTTGGGTTTTTTTCCATGTAACCGTTCATGTACTGAGCAAATGTAATTTCTTTGCATGTTTGAGAGCAACCTTGGAATTGATAAATATGCTCTACATTAATTTTGTTACCATGTGTGTTAATATTTCTGTGTGTATTTGTAACTAATGGCACAGCTGGAAATTTCCAGGCAGTGTGTCCAGAAGAAAGGTCATGGTAGACTGAGTAATCAGTTTTGCTCTTTTTCTGCTTCTCACAGTGAGACATGGATTTCTGAAACCTTTGTGGTCAATCCTTTCTCAATAGCCTTTGAGCTTTCTGTCTTTATTTTGGGCCTTATTTAGTGTATCAGGCTATCTTTCTGCTAATTTTCAAGAAACAGCACACAGGCTGCATATTAACCATGACAAGTGCAAGGTCCTACACCTGGGTCAGAGCAATCCCAGGCAAATAAATGATTCAGAGCAGCCCTGCAGAGAAGGACTTGGGGGTGTTGGTTGATGAGAAAATGAACATGAGCCGGCTGCAGTGTGTGCTTGCAGCCCAGAAAGCCAACCATATCCTGGGCTGCATCAAAAGGAGTGTGACCAGCAGGTCAAAGGAGGTGATCCGGCCCCTCTGCTCTGCTCTCATGAGACCTCACTTGGAGTATTGTGTGCAGTTCTGGTGTCCTCAACATAAAAAGGACATGGAACAGTTGGAATACAAGTCCAGAGGAGGGCCATGAGGATGATCAGGGGACTGGAGCACCTCCCATATGAAGACAGCCTGAGAAAGTTGGGGCTGTTCAGCCTGGAGAAGAGAAGGATGCGTGGAGACCTCATAGCAGCCTTCCAGTATCTGAAGGGGGCCTATAGGGATGCTGGGGATGGACACTTCATTAGGGACTGTAGTGATAGGACAAGGGGTAACGGGTTGAAACTTAAACAGGGGAGGTTTAGACTGGATATAAGGAAGAAATTCTTTCCTGTGAGGGTGGTGAGGTACTGGAATGGGTTGCCCAGGGAGGTTGTGAATGCTCCATCCCTGGCAGTGTTCAAGACCAGGTTGGACGAAGCCTTGTGTGGCATGGTTTAATGTGAGGTGTCCCTGCCCATGGCAGGGGGGTTGGAACTAGATGATCTTGAGGTCCTTTCCAACCCTAACTATTCTATGATTCTATGATTCTAAATTGCAATGTGAAAGATGATATTCTGATATTCAACAGTTTTGTTGACATAGGCAAACCAGTTAATGGTCCTGTTAAAATAAAGCCAAAGAAAATGTAGTATTTGCTTTAACAAGAGATCAAAGGACTAAAATCAGATACTTGCTAAAATTTCAAGAAACCATGACTTAATTAAAATAATCTATCTTACTAACCTGTGTCGTGCTTTTTATTATTTTTGCTGTATATTTCATGAATACCACTACAGACAAAACTGTGCTGAAATTGAGATGCACTGATTTCACTGTATAAATTCCAAAACAGCATCTCTGCTTTAGCATTCACTGTGATAGCTGAAGCACTGTCTTGATACACTATAATCACATTGATGGATTCAATCTTCTGTCCAGAAAATTTTTCAGAAACACCACTATGCTGGCTAACTTAATACATCCAAATAGGTTTTCATATTCTCACAGAAATCATAGAAATGTCATTCCCTACATGTAGTTTCATTATTAACAATCTTGCTTTCAATCAGACTATTAAATGGATCCTTTTTTCCTCCTGGAGTATTTGTCTTGTGTCCTTTGCTGAAGTGACCTGACCTTTTGCCCATAGCATGAAATTACCTGGTAATATTTTCCCCTCTTTGTTTTAATCAAAAGTGATGGTTACTTGAACTTCATTTCTTTCTCATCACCTGATATATTGATGAACGTGTGCTGTGTGGGAATTCTTTTCTCATTCCATCTGTTTACTGCATCTTTACAATCTTCCTTAATGCAAGTTTTGCTGCCAGTTTTACTTAGCTATAAAGATTACAACCATGATACTCAGCTTCCTATTGAACTCCAGTGGGATTTCAGTAAAAGCCCCACAGTATGTGGTTATGGTTATGATTTATTCAGGTTAACACTGTACTGATTTTTTTTCCTGAAGTTTTTGTACTGCATTAGCCTTGGCTAATGGCCAAATATCCACCCAGCTGCTCACTCTTTATTCCCCCCTCTTCAGTGACTCCAGGAGAGAAAATAGGATAAAGTAGCTCATGGGTCAAGATAAAGACAGGGATATCCCATATCAATTACCACTGAAGGTAAAACAGACTTGACGTGGGCAAAATTAATTTATTGCCAATTAAAATAAATTTGGGTAGCGAAAAACAAAGACAACCATTAAACCCTCACACACCCCCTTTCTCCCCCCTGTTTTCTCAGGCTCATCTTCACTCAGTTGGCCCCTGACACCACTATGCCACTAAGAGCTGCTTTGCGGGAAGGTTTAGTCAGTATAATGCAATTGTATCTTGATAAAATTAAAACCAAATGGAGGCAGGAATTTAATAGTAATTGCTTCTTAGCCTTAGCATCTGTGTGGTAAACTTGCTGACTCTAAGGCAGCTCCTCTGTAATTTGTTCTGGTCTCCATGCTGAGATGCTCACCTAACTGCCTCACTGCTTTGGTAGTCAGAGTGATTGAATTTCTTCTTGGAAGCTGGTATGAAGAAACTATATGTTCATTAGTAAAAACATACCTAGAGGCATTATGTGTGTAAGGCATTTGAAATGTCTTCTACTAGTCTACTTTCTCTTTGCTCCCTTTCAGAGTTTGGTTTCATCCTCAGGCAGAAAAGGTATTTTTTGGATGCTTTAAAACTTTGCAAAATGGGGAAAGTTTTTTTTAACGAATCCTGTTATTATCCGTAGTTGGTAATTAATTCTCCAGGTTTATACTGGTATTTTTGGAGAAATGTGCTTTTTCTGTGTGAAAATTCTGCTCAAGTTTTAAAATTAATGTACTGTGCATGTACTAGCATGCAATTCTGTAAACATCTTTTAATAATAAGCCAAAATATCTGATTATACTAAAGAAATTTTAACACAATATGAATGTATGTTTTATACATATAGATATTCTATAATCATACTTATATATGTATATGTCCAAAGTATTTATGGAACAAATGTTTTAAAAGATGACTGAAAATAAGCAATGTAAAGTATGCAAGAACATGCTTAAGTAAGTCTTTCTTGCAGCTACATGTATTAAATTCACAAAAAAATCAGTTTTTGAAGCATGAAAGTCTTTTCAGGATGCCTTTAGTATCTCTGTGTTAGATAACTAGAGAAGATAGGAAAAAAATGCCCCAATTTTGTTAAAACACCATTGAATTAAGCAGTTAAAAGCTGAAAGATTCTAACTCTTGTGTGAAGCTAGCACATAGCCAGAGGGATGAAAAATTGATCCAAAAAGGATGAGAATATTAAACCACCAGCAATTGAAATAAATCTGAAAAAAGGTGAAAATTAAGCTTATGGGTCTTGGAAGAATGGAAGGGAAGCTCTTTTCTCCAGTCATTCTTCAACTTTTGTGTATCCTATGACCCACGTCTGGAAATAATGTAAAAACAATCAGGTTAGGAATCATATCAGACAAATCTAGCAAAAAATCTAGCAAAGGAGGAAACAGATCCAAGGGTGATTGCAACGGACTGAAATGCCCAAACTTAAGTGCAACAGGAACCACAAAATAAGTGAAATCCAAGTACAAAGAGAATTTAATACAGTAACGACAAGCAGAAGGATCACAGAAATGGACAAACAAAGAAGACACAGGGTATGTCAGAATTGCTGACTGGACCCAAGCAGTAGAAACCTAACCAGTGAAAAATTATTGATGGACCATTGCTGGTTATGTGAGGGAGTACAGTAATCCCTTGAGAAGCATAAAAATATGAAAATAGTGGAATCATCTGGACTGGTAAATGTCATGAAACAACATGAACAACATTTTTTTGCTAAATTCCTCTTCTCCACTTTCCTTTTTTAATTTGTATCTGAGTATGATTCGAATAGTTATTCCATTGAGCAATTAAGCAATACTTCCCAAATAGCACAGTACAGAGAAACTTCTGGTTTTCAGTAAATAGACATTAAAATCTGTTAAGAGCAGATTAAAAAAAATAATAATTGAGATCCAAACAATGGGTAAAATTAATTGCCAAGAAAAAGACATAGTGCTTGGATGAATATTAGAAGCTTAGACTTCAAAACGGATAGGGTGTTTGCCAGATTCCTGACAATGAAATGAAGGAAAGAATAGAATTAGTAGAACCACTGTAATTCAAGATTTCCTTAATACTGGGAGGGATGGTATTGATTTGCCTTTTCACCTCTATGCCATACACAAAATTAAAATAAAAGTTCACTGACTGCCGCGGCCAGGTGGAGGGGAGAAAACACCGATACGATGTAGGTTCACAAAATGCTCCGTTTATTGATTACAAGGCTGCTCTTAATATACTGTCTTACACGCGATCACGCATTACTTGATTGGCTGCTTCACTTTGCCCACGATGGGTACACGCTCCACTTTGCCTCTCCTGATTGGTTTCACACCTTCGCTTCAGCTTAGCGTTACATCATGCTTCTGGCATCTTGTTATTGCATTCCTGTTTTGCTGATCTTGATGCTTCTTCTTTTAGCCTGGGGTCAGAGGTTCACTTTCTCACAGCTTGCTGTAGGCCTGTTCAAGCGCCCATGCTCGACCCCCAACAACTGACTGAAGTGGAAACATTTTAAAATCTCTCTAATAGAACAAGAAAGTGTCTGTTTTGAGCCAAATTTAGCGTTCCAACAAATATATAATGAATCTGCTGATGCATCAGCAAGGCATCTAAAGATTGAAATAGGGAAAAAGGAAAAAGATAAAATTGGGAAACTGTAAGATTCTAAAATTATCATATTAAACAAAGTTTTGAAGGATGAGTTACATGTTGAGACCAAGAACTATGCTACTATCTGCTGTGTCCTGGGATATTCGTAACTGCATCCTTTCTTAATTCTGGGAATTATCCTAACTACTCAGTCTCCATCTTTATTTTCGCTGTAATTCAAGGAAATAGCAACTAAGGGTTAATAACAGACAGTTCAATTTCTGTATTGCCCTATATTGAAATACAGCCATTGTAGAACATTTATTCCCAAGTTAAAAAAACATTTAGCTCAAAATAAAAAAAAGTTGCTTAATCAATCAATAGAACTTGGAGGGAAAAGAAGGAATAAGGACCTAACAAATAAGAACTACATGCTCCCACAACTAAGGTGTTAATATTAGGCTTGATGGAAATTTTTTCCATAGGTGTGATACTGTGTACTTTTATTCAAGTTAATTTCATCACACACAACAGTAGGGTGAAAATTTTTAAAAGACCCAGTGGTGGTTGAATGCAGATTTCATGGAATTCTATGGTAAACTTTCCACTGAATTTAGGAGAGGCACACTGAAGCTAGTACTAGAAGACCTGTGGAAACAATTTTCTGTATTTTCTATGAGCTTTTCTTGTCTCCTTAAGTGTTTTTTAATACAACAGATAAAGAAAGAATATAAATAAAAAAAATACAGATTTTAAGAAGTATAAGGGTAAAAATGCCCAAACAAAACTCTGAAGCAGCCTGTCAATATTGACATCCTTAGCTTTTCAATTCCCATCTATGTTTCTCCAGCAAATGCTACTGATTGATAGATGTACTGATTTCTCCACACCGGCTAATTGCCAACAGCCACCTCAGGATTTCATAATTTAGGAGTCTTGCTGGCATTGACTGCTTAGTGTTCTAACCACAGCAGTAATCACACAATGTTATATTAAGTATGAAATCTTGCATTGCTTTCCTTATGCTGATACTTTTGTCTTCACATAAGAATTACGAAGGATGGAGAAAGAGTAATTAATCAGTTTTTCTCAGTGTACCTCAGGGTTGATGGAAATTCAAGCTACGTAGCAATCTTAAAAGAATGCCATGTGCATGAATTTATAACTATAACATCTTTCTAACTATTTGTTATTAGCTTTTCTATATTTTGAAATTATAGAAGTGCTAATAGTAGTTATAAAAATTATTTACTTTTACTTATTTGCTTCTCTGAAGCATACAGTACATAAGAGATGTGCAGTTTCCCTTCCATGGTAAATCAGGTTTTATAGTTAGACAGCTAGAATCAAATAAAAAGATAGGCATTTAAAAATAGCCATGATGATATCATGAAAAATCTACCTGAACATTATAACAGACATAGAAAAAAAAATAAACATATGCATAAACATACATTTACATATGCATATATACACAAAAACATACAAATATACTAAAACATAAAACATAGGAACACAAGGATCTTCTTTTTCTCTCTAACAGGAGTTTCCAGGAAGAAATAACATGCAAATTATATGCTTTTTATAGCTGTGAGGGTGATTAAAGCATAAAATATGTCAGGTTCCCTTAGAGACCTTATGACATAGTAGACAAATAGTAAGTTCTATTGATGGTAGATACAAATCTATCTGTTAAATAGAACTCAAAGCACTTATGAAGTAGGGCTTTTCAGCTTTCAGAAACTGTTGCAAGGAAAGGAGAATTGAAAACATCTATTAGAATGATTCATCTGAGCATTCTTATCCTTTGGTCTTGGAGAGAAAAAAAAAGATAATTTGGGGATTTCTGTTGGTTTATATGTGTCTTCAGATCAAGTGCAAGTCTTAGCATCCAAACTGTTTATAAGGTATGTTTTGTAGATGCTGACTTTAAGAAATATTGGACAGAAGCTGATGGAATATTTTTGTAGAGTGTGTTGTGTCAAAATATATAAAACCAGTTTAGCAATAAGTTTGCTGGCAACAAGTGCAGTCAGTTAACTACCTGGCTAAAAACACTGGAAAGAAAACAATCAAGAACTAGGAGAGAAAGAAATCAAAGCAAAGCAAAACTTTTCTTTGAGAAGTCTTGTAGAACTTTGGTGGCCCAAGACAATCTTCCTTACAATCAACGAAGTTACACTTGCTTACAGCAGAGGGAATTTTACCTGTACTCCATATAAAGTAAGATTCTGCTTTTAGTTTTCCCTCATCATCAGAGTGAGTGAAGTGTGAATACTGTATCAACCTACTTATTGTTTGTAGATTGTCCTAACACTGAGAGGATTTTTTGTATATATGCATTGAAAGAATACACCCTACATGTGCCACAACTGCTATAGCTGCGCAGACAGAGCTCCAATAGGAGCATGCTGCCACCCAGGTGCCAGGCTGCAGGGTGTGCCCTGCTCTTAATGCCAGTATTGGAAAGCAGTAGTGAGCACAACCATAGGAGGCACGCCCAGGCAGAGGAGCTTCTGTCCTTAGTGATACACATAAACTCTGCAGAAAGGATAGGCAAGGAATGAGAGGCAGTGGGGTAGCACTATATGTTAAGGAGTGGTTTGACTGTTTAGATCTCAATGATGGCAATGGTAGGGTTGGGTTTTATTAAATGAATCATTCTTCTTCCACATACCCTTACAGTAACCACCCTAATTTAGCATGAAGCTATTGGTGAAGTGTCTTACCATTCATAGACTTGTGAATTTCTGAAGTTGTTTTTCATGATGTTACAGCTTTGGAAAAGGAGGAAAGTCATTCACATTGAAGTGATTTAGAGGGGATTCTGAATCTTACTGATTCTGAGCTTGAAAAGTCTTGAAAAAGTACACTATTCCTTCTGTACTAGGAGACACAAAAAGAATGATGCCTTGCAGTGAATCAGGACTGTTTCACCCAGGAGATCTCATAGAAAAGAGAATGAGAAGGAAGATGACAAGATGTCTAGGACAGAATTAAAATATATGTATATGTTTTTCAAACTCTGTTTTCCTCAGCACACTTTGTATTTGAAGGCTATTATTCTAGGCTTGGTTCAGTCAGCTCAGCTCTTTGCAGTTAGCAGTGTTAGCTTTGCTCATACTGGAAATTCCTATATATATCCTTGCTGAAGTTTTCTACATAATTCTACACTAGTCCTCACTTTGCCCCACTGTCAGCTGATTATGCTCAGCTAATCCTACAGAAGCCTATCTTCTCTATCAGGAGAGTTCAAGCCACTCCAGCAACTCCTCTCTCAGATGAACTTAATATACAAACTGAAAGGAAATCAAATTATATTGTCTCAGATAGAAAAAAACTTCTTGGTTTGCTCTTCCATTCCTAAAAGAAAAACTACTTAAAGCATGGTTTTTACTTGAGTTGCTATCCAAAGTCAATTGGACAATTTCAGAGAAGGCTTAGACCTACTTTGCTCAGTTTGGTCACTGATAGAATCAGGAATATAATCTGAAAAAACTGATGGGCAGTTTTGACAGAAAGAAGCCAGTTTTTAGCTTCAGGACTCTTGGACAGCAAGGAAACATGCAACATGTAGTAATAGAAACTAACAGGTTTTGATGACAGACTTGAAGAGAGGAAAGTAAAATGTACAGTACTGCAGCTATTGCAAAAGTGCTTTTGCAAAAGTACTTTGAAACACCTGCATTATATAAAACCCATCACTGATCATGGATTCCAAGAGTAGAGCATCAGGCAAAAAAACAAATCTCCTATTTGACCTTGTTTGTTTGTTTTTGTTTGTTTTTTCGGGAGAAGTGTAAATCCTGCCACAGTTGCCTGTCTCATATTTCTTTAATATCAGTTAATTGAAAGGTACTGTGTTCAAACTATATGTTTGCCTATTTACAAAGTGCCCTTCCTTACCCAGTCTCTAGGACTATTGCACTTGGATTCACATTATTAATATGGCTCATTTATAGGACTGCCATATTAATCAGCGTTCATGTGAGAGGAATGCAGTCAAATAAAACACAAAGTGCAAAAATTCTATAACTTTGAAAAATCCCTCTTTGGAAATCACTTTGAAATGTAAATAATTAGCATTTGGCTTAAGGAGTATCAGGCACAGTATTTTGCTAACCACAATGGGTCTTGGGTTTCTGACTTTCTATATATAAACAATAAACTTGAAAGTTGCATATTTCTAAGTATGACAAATCAGTTAACTATGACAAAGTTCTACAAGGCTGATCCATGGAGAAGCAAATGTGACAAAATAAATGAGTCTCCTTCTGCTAGCCAACTGAAAGATGAACACCTGCAGTGACAGTTGCTTGCAAGCTCCTCAGAAACACATTGAAGACACAAGTAAAATGCTGATAAGATGAATAACCCGGTTCAACCATGGGTTAAAAAACAACCAAACAAAAAAAAAAACCCAGAACCTACTACAAACCAATACCAACATGATTCCTCTTTGAGATGTTTTTTTTATTTTGACAAACAGGGTAGTACCTCTTCAGAGTAAAGCCAGAGACTTTCAGAAGGTGAAATATCTGATATCTATATTCACTTTTGAATATGTAGCTGTATCTAATTCAGAAAATCTGCATTGTTTAAACCTCTAAAATTACTCCAGTTATTTTATTAAAACACTCTCTTTGTAACATTTTTGAGAATCTTAATTCTGATGAGTTCAGAAGAAAACAGACATGTGAGAAAAAATTTCCTAAAGCCCTTAAACTTTTGTACTAGGCTAGGAGCTTAAAGTGCAAACAAGTAGATGGAGTGAGCTGAGATGAATACATGGGGCTTTAGAAAATCCCTGACATATTTAGCCAAGGTTCAGAATATATTAAATATTTGGTTTTCACATTAAGTGTACAATTTGTTATAATTTGATGTGCTATTTTTATTGCTACACGTTTTAATTAATTTAGTCATGTCAATTATTGTCTGTATCTGAGAGGCAGAAAGTAATAGTGTAAACCAGATAGATTTTAGTCAAACTACGTTTTTCATTGCACGTATACACACAGCATGGATACTTTTCCAGGATGACAGGCTAATCTGCATGAAACTATGAGATGGTCAGTTCTTCAAAGTAATGTCTACAGCGAAAATGTAATGAAGAAATTGGATTTAGTGGAGTAATTATAGACCATATTCAGGCAAATTTCATTGTGAAATCACTCTGCTACTTAGAACAGCCATCACAGATATTTTGTGTACTCTATAGCCATGCAAAACCAAATATCTAATGCCCTTTGCAGATGGAAAAGAGCAAAAACAGAATGAAGGACCTTTCTGATGTCACTGGTGAAATGGAGTATCACATTTTATAGGATTAGTCCAAGTTCTTTAAAAGCTCTACTCTTCCCTTTAGGAAATGGAACCCAGACATGCCTCGCAATGAATTGCACTAGGAAGCTACATCATACAGATAATTTCATGTACAGTACATATCCTTCATTATGTACAGTTGGCAATTTGCAGCCTCTGTAGTGCATACATTGAGAGCAGCCTTGTGAGGTAGGACTTGTGGGTAAGGGTAGATGGAAAGCTGGACGTGAGCCATGGATGTGCAATCACAGCTCAGAAAGCCAACTGTATCATGGGCTAATGAAAAAGAAGCAGGGCCAGCAGGTCCAGGGAAGCCATTCAGGGATGAGACCCCACCAGGAGCATTGTGTCCAGCTCTCAAGTCCTCAGTTCAGGAAAGAAATGGAGCTGTGGGAGCAGGTCCAGAGTAGGGTCACAAAAATGATCAGAAAGCTGGAACTCTGGTCCTATGAGGAAAGGCTGAGAAAGCTGGGGTTGGTCAACCTGGAGAAGAGAAGGCTTCAGGGAGACCTTATTGCAGCTTTTCAATACTTTAAGGGGGCTTATAAGAAACATGGGACACACACTTTTTAGTAGGGCCTGCAGCAATAGGAAGAGGAGCAATGGTTTCAAACTAAAATAGAGTAGATTAAGACCAGATGTAGGGACAACATTTGAAAATGACAGTGGTGAAACACTTGAATGGGTTGTCCAGAGAAGTGGTAGATGTGCCATCCCTGGAAATGTTCAAGCTCAGGTTGGACATGGCTCTGAGCAACGTTGTCTAATGGCAGGGAGTTGGTGCAGATCATCTTTAAAGGTCCCTTCTAACCCAAACCATTCTGTGATTTTATGATATAGGTGGAAATTCAAAACACCCAGTTATGTTTATGGTAAGTGGTTATCGTCTAACAACTTCTTAGTCTAGAGATAAACTGTTTATTTCTCATTTAAAATAGTATACCAGTCTTTGACCATAAAGTTTTGGTTGTATACCAATTATTAAGTTATGCTTTGTCTTCTCCAGGAAGAAAATTAAATAAAATAAAATTAAATGAAATAAAATAACAATAATAAAAAATTAAATTAAATTAAATTAATGTCCTAAACATAAAAATATTTTTCTTATGGGTAAATTTTGCTTTTTTCCCCCTGATAGTCTGGCTCTTTTGCTGAATAATCTGCCTCTAGAATCTGTTTTTCACTTTTTGGCAATGCATGGAGCTTTGGGCCTTTTTTTCTGTGTTGTACATTAATAGAAACAAACAAAATGAATAATGCTGTATTCATTCCATTGGTGATAGAATAATTATGAGGGGTGGCAGACATATATTATACCTGAACAGTACATGTTTTGCACAATAAGCAAGTCCACAATTCATGGATGTAATATTTGTTAATATGAGAAATCAAGAGTAGAGTTCAGCACATTCCTAAACTACTGAGGATTTGTATATATTTCTGAATAGGTTGTAAATTAGTTGACATTTGTGATACAGAAGAAAATAACTAATTAAGAATGAAATATTCATGAGTTGTCAGTGTCCTACATGACATTTCAGATTTTCACCTAAAGTACAGTTATAAAAACATCTCTATGATGCTGTAATATGGTGGAAAAGAACTATATTTTATGTGTCAGAAATATATAATACTAATAGTTCCTGTTCTTGCTGATAGCAGCTGTATCCTTCATCTCTTGCATTCATAACTGTCTGCTCATCATGCTCTCAGAATAAAAGAATTTCATTTTAGCATTCCTGGACTTATTGGTAGATCCATTATATTAAGTCACGTGGTAAAAATATATTAAAAACTTAATGATCTGTTTCAAAAGATCAGAAGTGAAAAAATTCATAGTTAAGTCAAAATATACTACCTGTTGTTAATTCCTAAGGATGAGAGAGCACATTAAAGATGTTTTTGACTGTGCACACTGTGCTTTGATTGTGGAGCACAAAATAGAATTTTTCTTCACTTTTATTCCAATTACACTACTATATTGCTTTCTGTTCAGTATAAAATAAACTTAATTAAAAAAAGGAAAAAAAGAACAAAAAACCAAACCAAACCAAAAAATAAATCCTTTTCTCTGACAAAAGAAAATGGTAGTAATAATGTAGCAAACACCAACACAATCAAATGCTGCAATGGCTTTGTCTTTTTTTCTGTGTAATACCATATGAAAAGACAAAGAAGAAAGGAGATTTTGCCAGAGAGTTTTCTAATTTTGTTTCGTGCTATTCTCATTTTGGAGACAGAAGGAAGCACTACACTTCCTGTGAAAAATCCTCTCATATGGGAATACTCAAACAAGGGAGCAGTGAAGTAAAGAAACACCTAATCTATACTGCTGCAATTTTATTATTTTCCTGTTATGTTAATATTTAAATGAAGATTCAGATTTTAAAATAATTAATGTTACCTGTGGTATCTGTAAAGAAAGAGGCTAAACACAGAAACACACACACACACGCACACACACACACTGCTTTCACAACTAGTTCTACTTTATTCACTCAAGCATGACAACATATAGCATACAGATACGGGTCTGAGCCATGAAGCCAAACAGTGACTGCATCATTCCCAGTGACTGTTTCCAGTCACTATAAATTCCATTCTATAAACAATCACCCCCCAGGATGCTTCCCAGCCCAACCTTGCACCCAAACACTCCCTGGCTTGCTCAAGACCCAGGTGCACTATCAGCAATTATTCTTCTTCTTTAATTGCCCACATAGCGGGAGCAGGACAGCTTGCAGTTCCCACAGTTACCTAAGTTAGGTGTCAGAAGAGATATAACTCTGAGTGCATGTTCCCCTGGATGGCACTCTTTGCTGCTTTCTCTATCTCAGCATATAAATAAGGGACATTTAAGATGAAGTTCTTTTAACTTCAGGAAACATTTAATAAAGGCAGACCTTCTTAGAAAAGTCATAGGCTATACTTTTATGTATCAATGTTTATTTCTGATGGTCTTCATTGATCTTTTCAGCTAAAATTAAAAATTTGAGTAAATAAATCGACACCACAAAAACATTTTTAAAAGTCAAAAAATAATTACATAAACTAGGCAACAGAGAAAAGCTCTGAGCTATATTTTAGAGGATTTTAATTCAAGAAAAAGCCACTTACAATGTTTCATTTAGGTATAAATGTGATGCTTTTAAATGGCTGAGAGAAAAAGATGGTATCTTGTTACGGTATAAAAGGGTCATAGCTCTACTAAGTTTAGACTTACTGTGTTATATGAGTTTAATGGTGCACAGAATTTACCACAGAGTGAAATTATGGAAGAGCCAGATGGGTATTAGTAACAGGAATTAATAACAGAACAGGAAAAAGTTACTGTGCATTTCTGTGCACAACACTAGTAGGCCACTCATCCCCATTTTTTAAACAATATATGAATTTCTCATATCTTACACATCATACATCTCTACTGGGATTCAAAATCATTTAGGTACCATTGTCATGAGTGATGTCACACACACAGAAGGCATTGTGCTGTGTCCTAGAATATTGGCTGCATTTTTGCTTTCCGGTTGGTCTGAAAAGGTTTAGATATTAATTAGTTTTTCTGGTTGCAACAGAAAAAGGCAGTGAGCATTAATGTTAGCTTTCCATGCCCCAGTACACCAAAACCCTGTCAGACTTCTCCTTTGGGAAAGGTCTCTGGTTTTGTTAGGGAAACCTGCATTATATTATTCCTTAGCACTAGGAATCAGGGATAAATTCTGTTTTTAAACAACCATAATAAGGTATATTGTAATCTGAATTTAAAAATATTACCTGTATTAAGACATACATGTCTCTGCATTCATAACACTTGATTTCTTCATTTGGCACCAATTTGCACTGTGGTGCTCTGAAGGCATAATTACCAAATAGGAATAATAACTGCCACAAAGATTTATGATACTTTGTTTGAAATTAAATTACCTCTCTTCCTCCTTCTAATAATCTTTTGTCAGTTCCACACATCCTAATCTTTACCTTCCATTGCTTCAGGTTTACACCTATTTTCTGTTTAACATTGCAACCTCTTTTCAATATTACTAATTTTAATTCAAATCTTTGTGTAACCTTCAGCCTGCAAGCCACTTTTCTGCAGGTCACTCTAAATTTACATGGTGTTGGCCTTCACTGAAGAAATATTCCTGCTGAAAACAAATGTCTCTGCAGCTAAACAGGAATTGTATTAAGAAAAGGGATAGAGTAGGAAATGCCCAGAGAAACTTTTTCTTTTTCCCACAGATTAACTGAATGCATCTTGATTTTTCCCTGTCATTGTGCCCATGTGCCCTTGTCTTGATTACAAGCAGCATATGGAGGACTTTCTTGTACTTTGGCCATGAATGACTTACCTTACTCAATGGTATTTGATGCCAACATCAATTACAGATAAAAGAAAGGGAATGGAACAGTGTATACTTTATAAAGGCAAGAGAGCATGAGAAGTTGTTTCAAACTGATGCTGATAAGGTTTTGGATCAGTGATATCTGATCTGAATGTCCCTTCTTTCCCAAAGGAAATGCAGAAGTTTAGAGTATGAGAGTATTCCCCCTGCTGCTTCAGATAATCTCTGCTACTACTGTGCTCTGGGCATTGTAAGATTTCAGTTTAACATTTGTTTCCAGTATAAATGAAAAAAGCATTGTGGATGTTGATCACTTCTACATCCAAGTTTCAATGTAACTTGAAACTAACTAAAGGCAATAGGGTATTATTTAAAATATATTTCTGGTTTATTGTCTAGAGTTTTGGTTTGCTCTTTAGGCTTGGGGTGGGGGGTTTCTAGGTTCCCTTTAATTTTTCTTTGTTTACTATTTTTGCCATTTCAGTTTTCTGATTTGGACAAATAGCCAATGCTACTATGACTGTCCTCTTTTGCTGGGGAGGAAGGACCTTTAATGGACAGAGTCACTGAATATTATTGGTGGCTCTGGTGATGTCTTACCTGTTAAGACCTTTTCAAACAAGACAGAAGTATTTATGAAAGTACTGGATTCCAGTAGGATGGTGGCATCTCGTATTAGCCATTCTTATGAAATGCATTTATTTCATTTCTTCTGTTCATTATGTTCCCAATGTTCCAAGTACTCAGGAATATCCCAGCATTGCATGCTCTTAATAAGTTCTTAGGAAAAGTGATAGTGCTCTAATTCAAGATCTGCTAGTCCAAAATCCAGTGCTCCACTAGCTGAGAGGATTACCAAGATTAACTCAGCGTACTCCCACAAATTATCTCAAACTTTTAGTCACTATAACAGTCATTCTCCTGCTATAACTAAAGCATTATTGTGAAAGAGGAAGCTTTTCATTCAAATTGTTGGTGAATTTTAAAACTCATTGCAAGTATCAGAGGATAAAGTAACGATATATGTCAAAAACATGAGGGGTATTTGTTTATAGATTTTTTTTACAAGTTGAATTTATAATTATTGATGTTTTATAGAAATATGGAATGGCTGAGGTTGGAACAGACCTGTCTGGGCTTTGTTCAAAATACGCGTTTACAAAACTGTTCGAAAATTCTTACTACCAAAAGGGCAAACAAAGACATACATCACTCAATGTAGGACACATCCAAGACAAAGAATATGATAAGTATAAGGAACCAAAAAAAAGTGTAAGGTATCCTGACAAACACATGAGGAAAAATTACTAGCAAAACAAATAAAAAGAAACCACATTCTGATGTGCCCTGATAAATAGTTCTCCCATTTGGGATGTGAGGAGGTATGATAAAATCATCAGGCATAAGGGAAAAAAGGAGTAAGAAAACAGCTGACTTCACTTCTCATTTCTCTCATAGAAGTGACTCATTATTTGATCTCTGCAACTAAGGACCATGAAGGATGACAGCCATCAGTACTAACTTTGTTTAACCAGCTTTGTGATATTGTATACTCACAGCTAATTTAGGCTGTGATGGTTTTAGGCTGTTTTGCATGTGAACTGAAAAGGATAAAAATATGCAAGAACTAACCACTAGAATGGATTATATTCCTAATGAATTAAATACATCATCACAGTTATGTAATACACTACCTGATGTATAACATACATATCAGATGCAATGTTTCATATTACATTGAAATTGCAGTCTAAACTAAAGAAAACTAAGTTAACCCAGAGCCATTGTGATAATTTGAAAGTGGGAGTGTGTCACTGAAGACAATTACTTAAAAGTACTGAGATTAATGTGTAAGGAGGCGCTATTCTACTATGTTATGAGTCCAATTTACTAATCCCTGTAGATATATGAATTAGATGTGCTCTGAGCACTGAGTTTTTCCAATGCATCACTGTCACTTTTGAGTTCAAAATTTCTCAGTGTTCACTGAATTTCTTCACTTCTGTTTGATGTTTGTCCAAAGTTACTGTTTACACATCATAGATGGTCAGTGTTCTGACTGGACACATCAGAAATTTTGCTTTAAAAGTCATAGAATTTTTCATTTGGTCATAGCATATCTTTCTCTAATTGCAGCTATCAAGATATATTTTTAAAATTCTTCACATGTAGAATGTTCCTTGGAAGAATATTAATTAAGGAGAAAATATAGTAAAGTTTGTGACAACGAGGACCTTCTTTAATTTTATATTGTTACATAATGTAAAGTTCATCTGAGGAAGGTAGTTAAAAGCAGGCTGTTTTACAATAATACTTTCAGGTACCTTTTCTTTTGCAATGGATCAGTTACTCCACAAGTTGATCAAAATAAGATGGCTTGCTTAAGCTTTGTGTCTTACTGTGTATGATTATTTCTTGATTTATCTTTTTCAAAAAACAGCTTTAAGTGCTTCACAGGAAGAGGCGGGCTTTGTGGTAGATCTGCAGTACAGTTGAAGACATGCAATTCCATGGTAAGACACTAAAAAAAGCTGTACATTATCACATATCTGATTCAAATTAGCTGAGAGCATTGTAGTGACTGGGTCACACTGAAAAGCGCTGATGAGCATTTAGAAGTCACCTAATATGAACAGTTTATAGTGATATTATCTGACTATAAATCAGTATCTACAGCATCAACGAACCCAAATCAAAGATCTCTCCATCATTAGCTGCAACTATAATTCCTTCATACCTTCATACCTTTTTCTTTTGCAGTAAGCATTAATGCATTTTGACTAATATTGAATTTTAGTGTCCTGTTGACAAAAGAACTTGTGCATCAGGCTTTATTATTGTCCCCAATACCCCTTTATCTCTCAGTATTAAAGAAGATTGTTCATTAATCTTCAGATTGTTTTTATCTTTGCTTTTAAAATGAAAAAAAAAGGAAAAATGTCAGCTACAGAAATTGTTTTTTTGTTTCTAAACCATTTGAGAGTAATGATGGACCTATAGAGGAATTGACATGGTGAATTTTCCCAGATCTAGAAACTTCATTTCATATTAATAATGTCATAGTAGACAGTCAATATATTGTCAACATTTTAATGTATGTAAAACTTGTTCCACTTCCAAAATGCATGGATAAGGTTTTATAGTTTTGGTTTTATTAAGAAAAATGAGGTCAAGCTATTGATGTTCCCAACACTGTGGGTTCTAGCCTATAATTAATAGCTTGTTTCCTTCCTTTTAAAAAGAAGCATTCAAATTCTAATCTAATTAGATATAGGAAACCCATAAATTACATCTCAAGTTCAAGGGAAAAAAATGGCTTTGAAGTAAATGGAATTCAGAAGTTTGAAAAAGAAATTTTAATGAAACTTGATGTCACATGCAAAGACTGCTTTTGTTTTCTCAAATTATTTTTTTTTTTTAGCCAGAATACTATGGAAGCCATAATTTAGTTGCAGTGAGACCTGCTCTTCTGTAACTGCATTATTTTCTCAATAAGCATGGACAGCAGTTACAGTAAATTATCATTTAAGATTCCTTGTGTTCCACTTGAGGTTGCAAAAACAATGCATTGGCTGCAGTCATAAAAATTGAATATTTCATTGTAATGACATCATAAAGGATGTTTGCTCAGCATGCTGTGGTCAACATTAATTAACAAATGTCTACCTTACTGCATTTCTAGGAAGAGTCTAGCAAACAAGCAACCGTTCCTGTTCTTGTACTTATTGATCAGTGCAGTGGTGTTATATATATGTATGTTTATATGTAAGGACATTGTATTTATTACTATTATGTATTTTGCATAATTAAACAATTCAGCAGACACTGAGTGAACAGTGAAGGAAAAAAATAAAAATACAGAAAGGCCAGAGATTACCTTTGAGCAAATTATTAGTCTCCTAACCCTGAATGCAAATTGTCAGTGTGCGAAAAGGAAGACTCAATAAAAGTCTGTGCCCTGTCTTGGTATATCTAGAAGAAGAATTATGATTTCACTTAAGGAGACAAATTGAAAAAGATTGCCCAGAAAAGCAGTGTAAGTGAGGTTATGAACTATAGCTTTAAAAGTCCATTCTGCCAAAAAAATAATGCTCGCACTTAGTCTGAGGTTGTTAAAGTCTAAGATATTTTGGTATGTACCAGACATGAGCAGCAAATTAAAAAATCAAATAAATAAATAAAAAAGGCTCAAAAACCAAAAAATGTTGTCTTTGGTTTCATACTAATTAAGTAATTTAACAAGTATTAAGTTTCTTTCATATAAAGGTTTAACAAGGTCTAGCTGTTGGATAAAAATATTCTATTTAGTCACCTAATTCGGGAACATTATATGATAAAGCTCCTCTATGCATTCATCAATGAGCTCTGAGAAACAACAGCAGGAGAAGGAAAAATATTCCCAAACCCATCACAGTGGCCATCAGCCCAACAAATGCCCATCTGCACAAGCCCAGATAGTGCACAACAGAGGTGGGGCATTAAATCAAGGACTCCAAGGAGTCAGCACCCTGTCTGGGCCCCAGTTTTGCTGCTTGTCATTTAATCTAGTTTCTCTCTTATCTTCCAAGACTCTTTCTCATCTGATTTATTTTAACATACAAGATATCTTTCATGTTAGGTTTTGAGATTTTTGGACAGACCACTAACTGCTAGTGTTTAAGGACAGTTGTTTGTTCATTTGTATGATGTATCCCTATTATTTGTCACTACAATTAAACAGGAAATTTGGCTAAATAATTGCTACTCTAATATTGGAGATATATTGAGCACACTCAGTCAGTTTTCTGTAGTATACTGCAATGCTATAGAATATTTTCTGAACTCTAAGTGTATCCAATTGTCTGCTTGTTTGGAAAGGGCTGGATATAAGGACTGGGGATTCAGCAGCTCTGAATAAAGCATACAATCAGATAGAGCATTGATTTCAGGCATTCATTGTTTTCTAATAGTGTGAGCAATTCAAACTCTGATTATTTAGAAAACAAATCAACAAGTAGCCTACTGTGAAGCAAAAGTGTCTTCATTCTGCATCCGTTTGGTGAACTGAGCTTTTATGTGCTACATGTGCTTGGTGAACTGTGTTTAGGAGATGATTTTTGGCTTATTACAAGGAGTAGATAAATCTCTTCAATGCTGAGGCTTACTGAGGAATCTGGCAGCTAGCACTGATGTAGCTTGAGGCAACTGAGCATTAGGGATGAAATGAGTATTGCTTTTTATAATTTCCTGACCTCCTATTTGTTCAACAAATATGCATTCTCTGTCACAGGCATTTTCTAAGTCCAGACACAACTGATCTAGTAACAGATTACACCTTCACATGAGAAAACGCTGACCTTCATTTAGTCCATTTTTCTCTATTTGCTCTTTCCCCCTTCCTCTCTTTTTTTTTCTTTCCCTCCTTTTCAGGAATATTATTCAGGCTGAGGATCACCTATTCTTGTTTGCTTGCAATGCCCGTAGCACATCCTGGGATATTTCTTAAAGTCATCATAATTACATTGTTATTCATGGGATATGCTTCTACACTAACTCCAGTCTCACTATACAGCATGTTATTATACTTTTGCATCTGTCTGTGATAGCAGTCTGTTATTTACCTCAGTGATCCTATTTTCATTTAGCTTGAAATACACACTTCTTTACTAAAAGATGTATTATTATTTTCAAGTATTAATCTGTTGAGAACAGGATTTTTTTCCTATGTGGCCTATAGCAGTAATGATTTATTGTGCTTGACAGTGAGAAATAAATTATCCCATTTTTCCCCTTTGACCTGTAAAATATTGCAGAAATATGCCTAAATGTCATGCCATTTTTATGAAATAAGCATGGAGTCGCCTAGAATCATCTCAGCACCTTAAAATCCAGATACAACATTACCCAGAGGAAATCTCTGAATTATACCTGATTTCTTGTCTTTATAAGGAGGTGAGAAATTCTCCGTGATAACTGTTTACACTACATAGCTGAAACCTCTATTGCTGTTTTACAGCTAGGCAAGAAATACCAGTTTCTTCTAGATTCATAGCAATATACACAGAGGCAATGTTATATTGACTTCCTATTTCAAAGTGAATTAAAACAGTTCTTATTGTATCTTCTTAATGTCAGAGATATCACAAAAAGGCAATGAAAGAAATATTCAGACTGAATTCCAACTAAAAGTAGCCACTGCATGTTTCCATATTTCTTCAGGATGAGGCTAACATATCTCCATGTAGAGCTATGGACAGCCAGTCTCCAACACATCTGAGGACAAATAGTGCAGAACTCTGAATCAACAGTGGGTGAGAATATAGAACTAGGATATGACAGCATAGAAATACCAGGACTTCTTGGTTTAGCTAAATGGCCTGACCACCTAAAAGGTTAAATATGTATTGTCTGTCTCTCCTGTATTTAATGACAGTTTAATTTAATTCTTCCTGGAATGTAAATTGCTCTCAATTGTACATACTCACTAATAAAAGTGCATATGTACATATTTACAGATGTGAATAATAATGTAAAAGAATTATGAAGTCCCCAAGTACATGATCTGCTTTGACTATGCAACTTATGCTCTCAATTTTTGCCATTTTAGGGTCTTGTTATTTAATGTTGTGTTCTTAAGATATGCAAAAGAATATATAAAATGTATCCTTTGTTTCTCATAAAATATGTAAAAATATTAAGTTACTCTGTTCAGTGCAATCCTCTTTTTAAGAGCTAATACCCTTGAGTTCCCACATATGTCTATAAATGTGGACATCCACTATTAATCATCTTCAAACTGTATTCAAAAACCATCTAAATCCCAGTTTTTCATAGGCTTTAAGCTGCATTTATTGTAATCTTTAATTATAGGCTTCTTCTGCTTAGAATAAATAATGAGTACTAGGGGATGCCATTATATTACATCTTTTCTGGAAGCTGCCTGCCTTGCTCACTGAAAGCTTTGCCATCCCTGTCTTCCTATATCTTTCCTGGTTCTCTGAGCATGTTGACAATATATCTTCACAACAGTTCTGTGCTGTTAAGCATGTTTTTTATTTTGCTTGCAAGCTGACTTTGTCCCTTTGACTACAGTGTGCAGGATGTGAAGGGGAGAACATTAACATTGTAGATTTATTTGAGTTATGCTGTACAGGTCAACAAATTCTACTTGCAAATATGCCTCTGACAACTTTTAGTCAACCTTTAGTCAACTTTTTAGACAACTTTTAGACTTTAGGGAAATTCAGTGAAATACTCATTTTACATAAAAAGATGCACACTGGAACAAAAACTTGTACTTCCTTTCGCAGAAAGAATGCAGCTATCTCTTTCCACTAGTATATCTGCTTTGTCCCATCAGTATTTTTAAGGGGAAATGGATAATTACAATGAATCTATTACTAAAACATACTGCAAGCAAACCTGGAGGACTTTTCTCCTCCTCCCTAATGGTTATCTCTAGCTATCTACATGCTATAGTTTCACTAAGATGCAAAAGTTTGACTATTCCAGTGTCAAATATTACTTCTGGAAAAATAAATCATGTCTGAAGTATGTAGGACTGAACAGGCAAAGCATGGGAATTTAATAAAGGAATTAATTCTGAACATGTCAACATGACCTCTAAAGTATTCATCAAACACGCGTACCTCAAGATGTAAGGTTTCAAAAAGTATTATTAGCTTTAATGTCAGCTAAATTTGTTTATAAAAGAAGTGTCACCTTTCAAGTCAGGCATATACCTCTTCAAAAAACAGAGGGACTTTTAGTTTACAAATATGTATCTCTTAGTTTATCTACCTGCAATTTTTTGAGGAGAAAAAAAAATAAATTGAAGCTTTTTTTTCCTCCATTCATTATATAAGTAACAAAAAGGCTATATTGAATATCAGAAGCATGTTGAAATGCTTTCTGTAGCAAATGGGGAAGTGAGGGTGAGCATATACATTCTGAGTAAAAATAAACTTGTATTCATGAAAATATTCTTCATTAATAATTCCAGTCAGTAGAATTTTGCAAACCTTTTCATTAGATAGCACAATGTCCTTGAAGAATCAGAATGACATTTGCTGTTGTGTTTTCTCTCCTCCAAAGCAGAAGCTTAGTAATTATTTTTTTACCAGCTGAGGCATAGCAGAAGATAAACAGAAAGAACAGGGAACAGGATCTTTTCCAGAATGCAGAAGAATTATGAAAAGGAGAATCAAGCTTGGAAGAGTCACCAGCAAAGGATGATTCATTGCAATACCAGAGCCCTTTAAATAGCTTAAAACCTGTGGAAAAGAAAATGAAAAGAAACTAAGACCCTGATTATCATTTACTCTAATTCTCTACAACTTTGAGGTGGGACCTATAAGTAGGGGGCTTTTTCTTCCCTTGTGCCTAGTAGTGCAAGCAGCTGTGCAAGTAGTGCACACCAGCTGTGGAAAGGAACTTCACTACAGAGTCCTTCTGCTTCTTGGCTTATCACCTTTCTGAAATACTGCGGTGAGTTGTTAAACCAAAACATCAGGACATTCCAGTGGTTAAAGAAGCTGTAGCTTCGTTATAGTTTCCAATACATAAGTAAGGGCTGTGAAATACTTAATCCTCAGAATTTAATTCGACTGTAGTTTCCTGCTCCTCCTCCAGACTTCTCCTTCAGTAGAACGACTTACCTTGTGTTTTGACAGAAAGCGGTTACTCATCCATAAATTCAAAATGGTGAGGAAGTATGAGCGCACGATCAGCGCCTTTTCTGCTATACATGTGAAACAAGAGTGACGTTTAGTGGTCAATGCTGGTAATTACAGACATATTTACCTGGTAATTATTCCTTAAAGAAAATTCTGTAATACTACTTATTTTCCACAGAAAATGGAAAGCCCTACTCACTTGTAGAGTGAAAGTACTTTCCACATAAGAGTCATTTCAACACTGCAAGTTTGTTAGGAACCAGTGACGTTTCCATTGCCAGTTTGTCTTCCCACATTTCTGAAGTCCCTGAACCTCAAGTCAGGGATTGAAGGACTGAAGTCCCACTCACTGTCTTAGATCAGGTTTGACACCACTTGAGGAACCTGAACACGCACATGTCCATGGAACCCACCCAGATGTATCCCAGAGTCCTAGTGGAACAGGTAGATATGGTTGCCAAGCCCCTCTGTCCAGCATACTTGAAACTTCATAGCAGTCAGGTGAAGACCGACCCCAGTGACTAGACATCCAGTGATCTGAGCTTTGAACAACTTAATCTAGTGAAAGATGTCCCTGCCCATTGCAGTAGGGTTGGACTAGATGACCTTGCAAAGTCACTTCCAGAAAAAGAAAACAATAACATTCTGTGATTCTGATTCTTGTGCTGCACTGTCAATCACGGACTATGATGGAAGGGTCCTCTGAACATTTTACAGAACAAACTCCTTAAAAAATCAGGACTGACCTGGAAACTAGAGCAAATGCCTGAGGGTCCATTCAAAATTTTACAAACTGTAAGACCAGGGAGTCCACAATTTCTCACAGCAAACTGGTTTAGTGCTTTAAAGCTCTTACAGTTTTTTCCTTCTGTACCACCAGAATTTCTTTTGCTTCAGTTTGTGGCCCTGGCCTCCTGTCCTTCTGTTCTGCACCTCTATAGAAAATCTTGCTGAACTTTCTGTCAAGCACAAGGAAGCAAAGAGGTCCACCCAAAACCTTTTCCTTTGCAGGGCAAATGAACCCATTTCCCTTAGCACTAACTTCTATATTGTGTGCTCAAGCCTGCTGATCTAGTAGCTCTCCACAAGACATACATGAGTTTATGGTTATTTCTGTCCCGTGGGATCCCAAACTGCACTCACAAGATAAATGTAGCACCATGAGTCCTAAATAGATGGAAACAATTACTTATTCTCTGTTGGCTACACTCCTGATAATGCACCTCTGTAGGTGTAATCTCAAAAATGGGATGCAGTGTAAGAATATCCATCTGTAATACGAAATCAAAATTAAACTGATTCATTATACATAAAGTCCTTACAGGTCCTTCTTTCTCAAGGCTATTTGAAAACAAAAAAATATGTTAAAATCACACTTTTTTTTTGCTTTTTTTCCCTTAATAATTTGTATTGAGAAAAACTATAGCATAAATTGTCTAGTACCTAAAGATTACATGATAATAAGATCATGCTTCTGTCCTCACCAATTCTATATACTGAGATTAGGAAAAGTACAGAAGATTAATCGTAAATTTTTAGTTGCATTTTTAATTTTAGTTGCAATTATTACCACTATACCAAATCTTAAAGAATGAGCTTTCCAGGGCATAGTCAGTATTAAATCTTTTTCTCTCTGGAATATTATTATTTATTTCCTTCTTAAATTTTTTTTAATGTTGGATGTATTTTCAAACATAAAAAAAAAATCTTTTCAGGCACCTCAGTTCATCTTTGCTGGCATTCAAGTATCAGTGGAGGATGAAAGTCTGAACATGTTGCAAAAAAAGAAGAGCAGTTTGTTACTTTGTTTTGTGAAATATACCGGAATGATTCGTGTCAGGAATTTAGGCGTCCTTGTCGCCATTGCATTTTGTGTGAAACCAGCCCTCCTTTGTGACCGTGATTATCATAAGTACTCCTGTCAATAAGGAGAAACAAAGGGGATAATCTCTCCTAATCAATCGCTTTGTTTTTCAAAGAGGACTTCCGTTTAACGGTTTGATTGGCCTAAGGATATTAGATAACCAAGAGATACATTTTGTTACAGGATGTTGCAAACTTGGGTACTAGGTAAATAACCATATAAGGTATAGAACAAAATGTTAAGACTACGCTAAGCTTGTAAGCATTTTTCTGTTAATACATTACTAAGAAAATTCAACAACGTCTTCACTGGAGAAAGACCCCAGCAAACAAGAAAAGAACCAAGGAAAGGGGCCACGTCGACATTCGGGTAAAGAAGACAACAGGATTGGCTAAAACCCAAGACTGAGAAGTATAAGAGACTGTACTCCAAAGATCCCGGTGTGCGTTGCTGGTGGAGCGGAGACTCCCCTGCACACCCAGCGCTGTTTTGCTTATATCCTCTCTTAAATTTCTAATCAATTGTGAATTAAAATCGATTGGGACAAAACCCGGTTTGCGGTAAATTTTTATAACAGTTTTGAGGTATATTTGTAAGAATATTTTTAATGGTGCCAGTGCTAAAATAATATAAACAGATTGTCACATCAACTTGGCTGATAAATATGCATTAAACATGCTAGTATGGCGGAGTTCTTTGGAACAAATACAGAAAAGTGAATGGTAGCAAGTGACTTCATGGCCAAAGACAACATGCTAAGTAAGGTGTGAAAATAGATACGTGAATGGTTTTGAAATTTTAGATTAAAAAGATCAAGAGTGTAACACCATTTCCTTCTCAAGCTCCATGCTGAGAGGTCCCCTTTATTGCTGGCAATAAAAGAGATTTTAACTACAGTGTATTTCTACTGCCTTCATTCTGTTAGTCATGAGCAAGCTAAAAGAAAACCAGAAAATGCAAACAGGTCCTTTTCATTAACATCGAAGGAAAAAAAGTAGGACCACAATAATATTTTAAATACATGTTTTATTTACATGAAAAGATGCTTCAGCAGTATCCTGCTTTGGTATAGTAGATAGTATTAGTAGATATTCCAGATAAGACAGAATTTCAGTTACATATGACATTTTCTTCAAAGAGACTTCACATATGACTTCTCTTTGTAAGTAGTTTCCAAAGTAGATATAGTTAATAACTAGTAGAAATAGTTAATAACTGGAATTTTCATTAATAAGAAACCTTACAAAGTTGTATGATAATACCTTCTAAGAATGTCTTAACTGATAAAATACAGTTAATGTTAGTAAGCTCAGAGAAAGAAAGAATAAATTTAGGTACCTCTATTTTATGTAAATAGCAAAGCCCTCAGAAAAAAAAAAAACCAGCACAACAAAAGCTATTTATAATGACAGTTAAGTTTAGAAATTACTATGAACATCATTCTAACAGCATAAAATCAAACATTGTACCATCAGCAAAGATGGCAGAGGAGCAGAAAGAGTTAAAAAAATTGGAAGTCCATTCATTAAAGCAAATAATTTACCTCTTCTTCATTTCATCTTATTTCTATTTCAAAACCTAGGGATTTTTTTTTTCCTAAACCTGCATGATGTACAGTACACAAGGAAACATTCTTTGGATCATTAAATTAAAAAAAAAAAAAAAAGCCCATTTATAATTCATAAATAACATATGCCCCACAGTCAGGACTAGCATTTAATAGAGCAACAAACTGCTCTCAGAGTCCAAGGCTGTCAATCACAATGATGAATAAAGGCTTCTGGTGTAGAGGTAAAGATTTAGCTGGAGAGACAGATGCAGGGGTAAGTCATAGGGCAACATAGTGTCACTATGTAGAACTCAGCTAGAGGGCTTAGACTGCTTAATCTAAGGAAAAAACAACTCAATTGAGTGCATAGGTATTTCTTCGGTGGGACTAAATTTAATCAAACTTAACCAAGCTGCTGATCTCCTCTTCTAAGAATCTTTTGATTTTGTAATGGGAAAAAGTAAGAATAAGCTTGGAATAACAGATCACTATTTAAAGACTTTATTGTAGCATGGCAGTGCTAAGAGCATACACGGAGTGCACATAGGCAAGCAGAAAAGTTAACCTCTAAGAGAATAAAAGTGGCTGTGAAACTTGTAGACCAAGAAGAAACTTTCATATAAATTTTTTAATTCATGCTGAGCAAATGAGACCATAAACAATTTAGGCTTGAAAATAGATGTTGTCATATAGACAGAATAGTTAAGCATATAGAAAACAGAAATTTTTAAAATGTGCATAAGACTAAAAGAAACGGACAATAAAGCCCATCTTTAATACTTTACATTTAAGGATACTGCACAACTAAATTTACTTATATGTAAAAATACTCAGAAGTAGGAGAATCTTCACTACCACCACATTAAATGTTATTTTTAGCATGGGAATGCCAAAACTGCATATATAAAAATCAATTTTAAAACATGTATTGGAAAAAAGTCATTATTATACACAGCCTTACACATACAAAAAAAAAAAAAAAAGGTTATTTTTCACGTGCTATTTTCCGACTGCTGTGATTTCATCAAAATTACCCATGTAAAGAAGATTCTAAGGTTTACATCTCCTGGTTCTGTTATTTGCTGACCTTCACCTTAACTTCTCTAGTTAGTCTTTCTACTTTACATTATTTATTAGGTAAATTTCTTAACTCCCTGAATTTTAACTGCACTTTTAAAAATGCGCTGTTGCTGGGATGAGTGATTTCCCTACATTTCAAGTCTAAAACTCCAGAGTCAGTAGGCCAAAGAAACAGAACCTGAACATTTGTAACTTACTGAACACAACATGGTTTATAAATTAAAATACTTCCCAATATGCAATTTAGATGATCATATGTTTTATTCCATTTTAGCCCACACTTCATATCAAAGGCTCCAGAGACAGTAGGTCAAAGAAACAACTTCTGAACATTTGTAACTTACCAAACTCAACACAATCTTTTACACTTTATAGCCTCTATTTGATTTAGCTGGTCATTTGTATCATGTTCCTTGATAAGTCTTGGAGCTGTATTAATAAATAAGTAGCTTTGGAAACAAAATTGTCAGAATTGCTGGTAACTGAGTCATTTGTTCTTTAATTTTATAATACTGTATATGCTGCTTTATTGCCTATTAAAACACTTTTATGGGCACATAAGAGATTTGAAATACAGGTAATATTTTGTCTACAAGAGATATTTTAAAATAAAATAAATATAAAATATGTTATTCCTTAATAATCTCTTTTTTCTATTTGGATGGTCATCTATATTGTATTATTAAAAAATGTTATGACTCTCTCAGCAAAATAAATCCATGAATGAAACATGATCAGTCAAAATTTAATTTGAAAAAAATACAAAGCAGTAGCTTTATAATTTTTCCTCTTAGAAAAAGGCTATAAGTTAATTTAGTATTTAATGGATTTTACTGTAGAATTTCTGTCAAAGAGGAAAAATATAATGAAAGAGAAGAAAATACTCATGTATTTTATATATATATATATATAAACTTTCTTACATAACACATTGTTAATAGTTAACAGGAGAGACATTTTCCTGTTAATGGTATGCAGGTATTTATGAGTTTTAAAGCTTTAAATTGGAAATAGTACTAATTACAATACTTTGATTTAATATTTTTATGTTTATGTTTAAATGTTGAAAGAAATACAAGTCTTTAGTACAGAATATGTTTGTAACCACAGTAATTGTGTGTATAGGATAAGTTAATTGCTGACTGCTTTGTTCACACCGCTTGAACCTGTCACTTCATTTAAGGACTCAAAAGTCATGCTAAAAGAATTTTGCTATGGAATATAGATGTGTATAAAAAACTTGGGGAATTATAGAACACAGTAATGAGAGATTTTAAAAGATGGGTAAGTGAGGCCACTCTACAACTTCATAACACTTGATTAAATTGAAATTCATTAACAAAAAATATACATTAGCAGTTATTACATCTTAATAGCCATCAATTATTATCACATATTCAGAAAATTATCCTTTTAACGATTTTACTGTACTTTATCTGTGATCTTAAAGTACCTGGAAGCACATGCTGTGCAGTTAATATTGCTGAATATGATTCTTGATGCTGTTTGTCCTGGAGACCAAAATGGTCAGAGTTGAGAAACCTGAAAATGAGAGAGCAGATGGCTTAATGTCCTCAGACTGCTGTACACTTGCCCTCAGACCTGAGCATGACAAGGAAAGGAATGAGATTCAGACCACCACTCTGTCCCCAGACAGTCTGTGCTTTCTGGTATATAGTTGCTAGGCAGCTTATTCTTACAGTGAACCTGTATAGAAGTATAGCCAAAAATACATAGAAGTGTAGCAAAATAGCAGATTTCCTTAACTGGAAAAGATTAATTCAGGTTGCCTGAAACTATGGGCTGCTTCTGGGTTCTAGCACGTATGTGGTACACAATATGAACTCCATAGAGGTTTGATGACGACATGAAATGTACAAACTCTGCGCTGAAGCTGCAAATCATCCTGTTTCCTCAAAGCTGTGGTTCAGTGATAAACCTTCCTTTCAATATTTTTTCCACTAGGGAGCAGTGGCTGGATGTTTTCAGTGTTAGAGCTACACTCTGGCTAGCATGAGAGAGCTTGAAGGATCAAGGAGCATAGTATAATAGTTCTAAAAATTAGTTTCTTCGATAGCAAACTGGAATCTGAATAGGAATCATATCCAGATACATCTTCTACCTCTCTACCAGATAGAAGTATTTATCCAAATATGTCCTTAAAATCATACTAGGAGGAAATACTCCAATGCAAGTTTGTTTTCATGTGTTAAAAAATATATCTGTTCGTACTGCATCCAAAGGACATAAAGAGACTCAGAACCAGCTACCTGTAGTAACACCCATCAATGCAGAGTTCATGTGTGGGTGTTACAAACACAAATAAGCAGACCTTCCATCATCATTATTATTATTATTATTATTTACTAATGGACTTTGTAAAATACAGAGAATGTTTGAGATTGTTCTTCCCTTATTTCTATCCTTGTTGTGTCCCATAAAGACTGTTGGAACAGTATTTGATATCAGAGGGATATATGTCTGAATTGTCTTTATCCTTGTTACCTGCATGTCATAGTATTTGCATCTTGGAAGATCAGCAGTATATAAACTAAAACAGAATTCTGCCTATAAGTGAATTAAAGTTTTAAGACTTTGCAAAACTTAGACCATCAAGTACTTCTTAATATCAGAACATTTTCAATTTAAGAAACAATTCCTTTCACTGCTGTGCTAGTGGGAGTGATTGTGAAAAATTTCTTTGATCACAAAAGAAACAGTCATAAGGAAAAACAACACTGTTTTGGTGAGATGTTGTTCAGTATTCAATTTTATTTAGCTCAATCCATTTTCAATTTTCCTTTTTTTTATTATAATATGAACTATTATCAAGATATATTCATTTGTCTTGTTGAAACAAGGTCTGGACAAGTGAAGCAGCCATGCTTCCATGCAGCAGATGGAATGGGAACTGGCTTCCACACGCAACTGATTGTTATTACTACAAATAGCTGGTTCTGAGGCTCTTTATAGACTTTGTTCTTAACTCATGGGTTTGGGTTTTTTGCCCAGGTTCTCCTCCCCATCCCACTGGGCTAGTGGAGGGGAGTGAGCAAGCAATGCATCGTACTTAGTTGCCAGCTGGGGTTAAACCACAGCATTTGGCTTAAACAGACAAGTAAATAAACAAATAAAAACACTAAACCTACTTTTTATGTACACATTTGCCATCTACAGGTTAGCTTCATTTCTATATACAGTTAATTAAGATTTGTTTTACTGGTATAGTGTCTTCTAACACCTGAAATATTTGACATACATTAATTAAGTATCTCAAGATTCCTGTGAAATCCATGAGTGAGTTATTACATCCATTTTACATGGATATATAATGGCACTCAGAAAGATTAATTGTCTTGGCCAAGGTTTTAAAGCAGGTTTTTCACAAATGAGAAAACAATAGGAGATTAGTGATTCTTTGTCCTTCTAGCTCCCTACGGGCTCACCTGTAGAGTAACTGCAGGACAAGTTTTGATATAAATAGAAAGCTTATAAACAAATAGGCAGTGTTTTCTGATACTTATTGTTATATATTCCCTTTAATGTTTCACCATGCTTTGTTCTGCTACATCATACAATAAAGGGTATATCATGTTATTTGTGGACAGTATTTTGTATTCTTCTATAGCCATTCACATAGCTTTGGGAAAAGTAAATCAGCAATCTTTATTGAATATTTATGAAAATATCAAAAGCTGTTCCATCTGAAAGAAAAGCCAACAAGAAAAAAAAATGTTACACAATGTGTAACAAAGCAGAGGAGAATGGAAAATGGGGGGGGAAAGTGTAAAACATCCTTGCAAAACCTGAGGTCAGAGAAGGGCAAGATGCTCCAGGCAGCAGAGCAGAGATTTACTGTAGCCTATAGAGAACCCTGCACCAGAGCAGGCTGATATTTCCTCAAAGACCAGTGCTAGAGCAAGGATAAAGTGTGAGCTTCAAGGATTGACAGAGAATCTGCTTTGTACTAACTGTAACCTCCTGCATTCCCCACCTCGCTTGCGTGGTTCAAAGGATCAGGGGAGAGGAGGAGAGGAGTCAGGAGAGACATTGAGCATGGAAAACAGGGGAAGATGTTGGGTTTTGATGTTTTCTTTTTTGTTTCTCCCTACACAAATCAATTTAATCAGCAATAAACGATTTTTCCTCCAAGCTGACTATGTTTTGCCTGCAATAGTACTTGGTAGGCCTTGGTAAATGATCTCCTGTGTCCATTTCAACATGTTTCAAGCATGAAATTTCTCAGCTTATTTTCCCAACTATCCCTCTGAAGAGGATATTGGCTGTTAGCTAAAGCTCACGTCTCCATTTCCCCTTATTTTTTATACCACCAGTTAGTTTATAGGAGAGCTTGGAATGTTTACTTCCTAAAATAAGGGGCCATACATTAGGTAGGACAAACTCAAAGCTCCTTTGGAAGTAAAATAAGAATCTACTTGAAAGTGTCCAGTGGCTTTCCTGGCAGACTGTCTCCATTATCAGCATGCCAGACATGGCTAGGAGGCTGCTGTACCAAGAAGGTCCTCACCTGCTGCTATTTTTAGCTTCCTTTGAGTTGTGCAAGTAGGTCTAAAGGCTTTAGAAAATACCAAAACTCTAGTTACAGCTCACTGCCATGAAACTACTTATGTTCCTCTATGCCTCTGTTACACTATAAAGCAATAGAGTTGAATAGACTTCAATCCTGTGAGATTGGCTTTTAAATCAATGTTAAAACTGTGTTTGGAGGAGAATGCATGTCTGAAGCTGATTTTGTGCCCTCCAGTATTTTAGAAATATTGTCTAGACCATCACTAAACTACTGCTCAAGTTGCTTCAGAAATAATAAGTCCTGCCTATAATTCACTATTTTCATGAAGACTTGAAACTTACTTACAATGCATTACATAGGGCAGAAAAATGAGAATGAAAAGAGGGACTTTCACAGGTTTCATATGAATAACCTGGAACCAAGGAAGTAAAGTCTGCTCATCAGTTATATAATCCATCTGAGGAAAAACGCACTGAATATATTACTGTAATGCCACAATCGTCATAGGCTCGTTACATGAAAATTGAGTATTTTGTCCAAAAAAGTAAATAGAAGTGTGACATGAAGAGTTACCTCATCAATCACATGCTATAAAAAGCAATATTTTCTCAAGTAGTTTCCTTATTTGACCTGTTCTTAATTCCACCATCATTGCACAGGAAGGAAAAAAAAAAAACAAACCCACCAAAAAAACCCCCAAAACAACAAAAAGCAAACAAACAAAACAAAAAAAAACCCCCAAACAAACAAACAAACAAAAAACCAGGAAAAGAAATAATCCTGTTATTTAAAGGGGTGTTGTGGTTTAACCCCAGCTGATTGGTTCCTTCCAGGTAACTGCACACAGTTTCTATACTAAGTGTGATATGTTGTGGTATGGAATAACACTTTGTCTAGTTTGGGTTAGGTGTCCTGTCTCCGCTTTCTCCCAGTTTCTTGTTCCCCTCTTCACTGGCAAAGCACAAAACTGAAAGTGTCAGAGTGAGCACTATTTATCAACAGCTAAAACCTCAGATTCATTAGCAACATTATTCTCAGACTAAAACCAAAACACAGCCACTAGGAACAAAATTAACTCTATCTAAGCCAAAAGCAGGACAAGGGGATATTAGGATTAGAATTATGAGCAAAAGACATAATTTTCATTTACAGTATTTTCACTTCTGTTATAAAGATATTCATAACTTCTATTATAGCATTTGTTCTGACTACAAATTTTGTGTTGAGATCTAACATTTTATTTCATCACAAGACTACCTAAACTGTTCAGTCTTTTTTGCACATATTTGGAGAAAAAAAAAAATGGACAGATTTACTACTGGCTACAACTATCTAAACATTAAATACTTAACTCATTCTCCTGTTTCAGTAACATTAATGACCTTAATAGTAGCAACCAGTCTATAATTTCCTGTGCCACTTCATATTGATGCCAAGCAATGGGTAAGCATTAATATTTCTGTTTCCATCACTTTTAAAACACATTGGTGGACTTTCATAGAGACTGCTGGGATGAGTCTTCCACACAAATTCTTACTTTGATTTGTATAGCACAAGGGGTCACAGGAGCAAACTTAAACAGCAGAGGTTTAGATTGGATGTAAGGAAGAAATTCTTTACTGTGAGGGTAGTGAGGCACCGGAATGCCTCCATTCCACTCAAGGAAGATGTGAATGCTCCATCCCTGGCGGTGTTCAAGGCCAGGTTGGATGAAGCCTTGGGTGATATGGTTTAGTGCAAAGTGTCCCTGCCCATGGCAGGGAGGGTTGGAACTAGATGACCATAAGGTCCTCTCCAGCCCTAACCATTCTATGAGTCTATGATTCTGTTTCCAATGAGAAGATATGATATTCTGTCCCACCAGTGCTACTACAGTGATCACCCAGTTACAGCACAGTAGCCTCTGGTTACTGCCCACACACATTTCTTCTGCAGACTGATAATTATAGGAACAAGGGCATCATTGCTAAGTAAATGGAAGCCTTACCTGTGTGACAGTGAGACAGATTTTCCTGCCACTCCTGTATTGTTATAAGAGGAAAGGTGTTTCTATTCTGTCCAAGCACCTCCTGGTGCTAAGAGGCACAAGTTTGCGCAGTGTTCTCTGCATAGCTCATGCAGACATGCTTGTCAGCATTATGCAGTCTACAGCTATGCACTGTTGTCAAAACCAAACTCTGTCACAGGATAATTTTTCAAACTTTGGGGTTTTTTTTTTAAACAGTCACTGATAAGCTAAGACAGCAGCTTTCTGCCAAGAAAGTGAGTGAGCAGCAAAAAGCAGGCCATTAATTTGAGTGAAAACAAAACTGAAACTTGGGTGTCCATTACCATCCAGTGTAAGAAAATGAAAAATTGTTCTGCTTACTCAGACTCACTGTATTTGTAAATATTCCAGTCATATCTAGGATATAATTCAATTGTGTCTGCTAGATGGTAAAATTAGCTCAAAGATCTATAAATATGATCACTGCCCTTTTTGCAAGAAGTGTACTTCTAATCAAAGTATTCTATTTCATTTTTTTTAAGAACTAGGGAAAACTGCTTCAGTAAATCAGAGGAAGCAGACTGAGTTATGTATCTCTTCTTGGAAGCAGCTATGAATGTCATGTAGATATTGAATATATGTGAATATCTTCATTAATTTTATTACCTCTGGCACAGTTTGGATGGAATTAATTCTAACATGTCTGCTGTTTTAAAACAGATGAAGATGGGTTTTTAACATAACCGCATGACTTTGAACAATTATACAAGAGACAGATTGCAGCCCTGACTAGGAGCATGGCTGTAAATAAGGGCTAGTCAAACGCCTAATGTTAACCCAAAAGAAAAATTCTCTCAGGCCTGAAATTTGGCAGACACAGTCTGTGTATAGGAGCAATTAATTTTTTAATTCATGTTGCCTTTTAAAGGGTACAAGACTGATGCAGTAACACTTCTTTAATTCTTTTTAAATCTGTCTACTTCAGGAAGATTCAATCTACTTGTGGAAACTTAAGCTAGAGAATGGAAAGCAATCTACACAACCAAGGCTAGGGATGATAAGAAACACTTTAGATAAACGGGATGCATTTACCTTGGATGCAATTAGAGAACGCCATGATACCTTATTGTATTAAAAACAAACTTCTAAAGCTGTTATAAACTTCTGCCATAATAATAATCCTCAAATTTTCATCCACCTATTACCACTCAGTAAGAGCAGAGCATCCTTCAAGATACTGCATCCTTTCCCTTCCCATGCCTTTGCACACACAAGTCATTGCAACATAACTGGGAAAGATACCACTAAATTTTCCTTAGAACTAGTAGGACAAAAAGGCTTCGGGGAATTCTGTGGTAAACTTTATACTGAAGATAAAAGACAAAGTAACAAGTAGCTTTCCAAATTCCAAGAACATCATCATTTTAAAGAAAGTTGTAGAACTCATTTATCTACTATAACTGATTATAGAACCGTTAAATCTGGATTTTTAAATTCAGTTTACTAATGAAAGAGTATTACAAAACAGGTCTTGATCTTTGCTCTGCAAGACACATTATCTGACAAAATATGCATTTTATTACCAGAACATTTCATAATAATTCTGATTTCTCTCAGATTCTAACTGTTGGTACTTTAAATTGTTATTCAATAACTTCTTGTAATCATATAGATTTAATATACAGTGATAAATGGGCAAATGATGGAAGACAAAAGTATGTGACAAAAATCTCAGATGCAGCAAATGCAACTGGGCTGGTGACTTAAACTCTTCCCTTTTAAATCAGTTGAAGGTAATGCAAGTACTTCTAACAGCAGAGATTTTACAAATCTGAACATTTGAAGATATGTGGCAGTAAAATGCTCAGGAACAGTGTATCCTTGCCTGAGGATCTTGAAATAAATCCGTTCAAGTTTTTAACCTTTCTCCTAGTAAAATTCATTATTTTAAAGAACCTGTCCTGCATACTGAAAATGGCAGATGGGCATTTATTCTTCAGTTCTCCTCTTTCCCTCTTCGCTGATTGCTTTCCAAGAAAAACGTTGCCGAGCAACAGAACATTCTCTGGCCACCTATTCTGAGCATTGAAAATACGAGTACGTATGCTGAAACTAAGGAAATAGAACTCTTCTGCTTTTCACAGAGAAAAAAAAAAAAAAAAACAAAATGTTCCTTTCCACAGCTCTTGCAGATAGCAAAGCTGAGCATTTAGTAGGCAAAAGGTGCTCCATGTTGTAAGCAAGAGAGTGCTCTGCACACCTTTACTTTGCTCTTAAAATGAGAGACCATCTGCAAAGAATATTGCTTGACATCACTAGGCTGTTCCTGGGTCAGATCATTTTTGACCTGTAATGGCTGCCTATGATCAAAAAAAGTATTTAATCAAGAAAAGTGAATCAATTATAAATTTGTAGAAATAGGTTACTTCTAAGTCTTCAATACCATGAAATTTTGAAACCACACAAGAAAACAGTGTATTCAGTGAAAGCATCTTTTCTTTACAGTGCTTATGCATTCAACATACAGCCATGAAATAAAATAAAGAAATATTCTCTTAATCCAGGTCCCTAGATATTGACAAACTGGTGGAAACCTCAAGACAAAGCATTTGGTGGAACACAGAAGAATTTAAACAACATATGATTAATAGCACCAAATGGGACTTTTGTTTCTAAAAGAGCTATCAGGAGAAAGTGCACATCCAGAAATCAAAGTATTCAGATCATATATTGCAATGTAGCAACTAGTATTAAAGAACATGAATGGTTTTATACAAGAGCAATCCTGCAGATAGCAACTCTCAAGGTTTTTTAGTATGAGTGGGAAAGTTAATTTTATCATTTGCTGTTAAGCTGCAAATACACAGATTGCATCTACTGTAACACATGGACTTTACATCCAGCAGGCATTAACTCAGGCCTCAGTCTTTCTTCCTATTTTGTCAAAACAAGTCATGTTGTTATGATAATGATTATCATCATTAGGTTTTGGGGGTTTTAATAGCTATTCCTCATATACAGAAAATAATTAAGCTGTAGAATCTGTGAAAACATGCTTACTGCAAAATACAAAGTTTGAATAATCTGACTCCATCTGTCTAAGGAAAATCTAAATTTTAAAATGTGTCTAATAAATCTTTCAGATAAGAAATGACAGGAAACTTTCCAAGCTCTCCACACAGCTACTCTGACTTTGTCTTAAGACTCTGTTAAATAGCACAACATGAAAATTCATGACATCTTAAAATGAATAATTTCAACGGAAATGCAACTAAAGTCACAGTTGCTTTTTGCCATTGTTAGCATTAGTCGCTGTGAGAGGAAAAGGTAGCAATGTAAAATTTCCATGAGCATCTACGCGTCCAAAAGTCTAACTGCTGAAGGTAGTGCAGCTCAGAGATCTTTTGGACATCTGGCTGTCACTTTACAATTCACCAAAGCATGCCATGGAGATTGCCATATGAAAACGCTGTGTTTCAGAAGCATATGGACCCAATCCCCCTGAGGGCAAACTGCAGGTATCTCTTTACAGAAATCTTCAGTTCTACTCCAGCTGTTGGATGAATGGTCTAGGCATAGCTAACAACTTTGAATCACACAGAAAATAATCTTGCAACTGCTCTCACTAATCTCTGTGAGGAAATACACACACACTTTATCAGAAAAACAAATTTAAAATTTCAGGGATACTCTAGATTCCTTGTTCTTTGAAGATAAAATAGTAGTGGTGTAGAAGCTACCTTCTTCATGTTCAGCACTGTGTACTGGTTGAAATAGTATACTACTAAGTGCTGAAAGAGAAACTCAGTTTCACCAAACAAGGTCATAGTGAAGTCACACATTTTAATGAAAGGAATGTGTTAACAACCTTAGTAACTGAGATATAAAAGTGCTTTTTTCCATTCCACATCTACCCCAGGTAGCCTTCCAGATGGGTCAAATCCATTTTTCTTCTGAGAGTTATGTATGTTTCTGAATTAGCAGCAACATCCTCAATGCTTAGAAGCAAAGGTATAGTATGTACACTGGTTTTGGCACCTGTGATGAAAGGCTAACACTTGAGAAAACAATAAAATCCCTCAGCAGCCTCCCTCAACTCATGTGACTTGCCAGATACTGGTTTTTTGTTAAGACTGATAGCAAATGTGGCCTTATCTTTTGCATGCATGACAACTAAACTATGCAAGAATATATATACATGAGGATAAGAATGTGCTTCCCAAGGGATAAAAGAAAAGCATTTGCTTGGACTGTGGAAAATATTTGCCTCATTTCATGTAGGTATAAATATATAGAAAGCATAAAAATGTATTTTACATATAAAAAAATGAAAGATTGATATATCTATTTATGGAATATATTTACAGTGCAGTATTTTTTGTTTACCAAGCAAAAGCAGTTTCTATCTCTTATGTGCAGATGCTCCCTACCAGTTTTTGTCTTTACTACTCAACAAAAGCCGTAAATAATTTCTAATCAGTATATTCACTTTTGTAAGTTCACAATTCCCACTTCAGCAGAGCCTTTTGTCCTGGTCATCATCCCACTGATGGGCTGCATAATGCACTGATATCTGGCTGCATTTCAATTTACAACAGTAAATCATTTACTGATGCTAAATCATTTACCAACGGAAATACAGCTTTACAAAGAAAATATGAAAGCTCACATTTATGAAAGTTAACACAAAGTATTTCAGCTAGAAAAGATGGGAAGAGTTGCTACTGAAGGAAACTGCATAAGTAGTCTCATATAACAGAATCTGTAGTTTTAGCTTACACAGTTTTACCTTTGACTGCTGTTATATCAGGAAATAGCAAATGCAAGACCCTCCAGAACATCAGATCAAAGGGAGAAAGTAAATTAGTAACTAGGGAGACATAAAACCTCCCATGTGCAGTGAGCATTGTCTCCCTGAGAAAATTACCTGGCTAAGTTACACCCACAAAATTCCAGTACAAGAGCAAATGGCTTTGAGCTGACAGAGGAGAGATTTAGGTTAGATATTAGGGAAAAGTTCTTCACTGTGAGGGTGCTGAGGCCCTGGCACAGGTTGCCCAGAGAAGCTGTGGCTGCCCCATCCCTGGCAGTGCTCATAGCCAGGTTGGACGGGGCTTGGAGCAACCTGGGTCTAGTAGAAGGTGTCCCTGCTTGTGACAAGGGGTTTGGAACCGTTCTGTGATTCTATGATTATTCAGAATGCTGTGGTGCCATCTTGTGGCAATCCTTTTTATAGCCTTTTTGTCATTAAGGTTCTACGAATTGACTGTTTCGAAATAGCATTAAAATAACCAGATTTGCTGTAGTGAGAGTTTAAGCTATATGTTTTAGACTTTTTTCTTCGGAAAAAAAATATTTCAGAGGAAGCTCAACATCAGTGTGCCAACACTATCACAATATTGCTGTATGCAAACCTGAACTGTGTTGAACTTTCCTAGCCTGAAGTTATTAATGTAGACAAATATCAGCAGGGTTGTGCCTTCCTAATAAAATAAAAACAAAAGTGATTGACAATTTATATTTATAAAAGTTACATTGGGCTAAAATTTTTGTCAGTGTTCCCCTTGAGATTAATCTCACTAGAAGGATACGCACAAACACACAAAGAAAAAAAAAAGAAATGAACAGTTTTCTTGCCCTTTTCCATTCCAATTTGGAAGCATCACCAAAAATGCTGGTTTTAGAAGGACCATGTTTCTCTGAGAACATTTCTCATCACTTAGTTTAGGAGGAAATTCTGTCTTTTTTCAAATAATTGTATTTGTTACTTCTCACTGGTTCTATCACTACATCAGTGATAGGAGAGTTAGATATTGCAGTTATCTTAGTTGTTACAAATTGAAGATATTTACTGGCATTTTCCTCTTTTTAAATCTCAGCTGTTCTTAAATTAGCTGTATTGGCTTCTCTGAAGCAAAGTCAGTTACATAACTTTTTTCTTTTGGTATCAAAACCAGCTATTCAGTAGCAGCATATGCATTTTACTGTACAACCATCATTGTCCAGACTTCTTGTTCTACAGCATACCATATATTTATTGGCAATAATCATACCCCATCTTAACTTTTGCCTCTCTAAGCCAAGGCCAAAGCATGTTAATAAGAAGAGCTAGGTTGCTAGACATCATCATTAGCACATAGCCTAGAAAGTGCCTTTCAAAGCAGAACCTGGATAATCATAACTGTGAAGTATATTTAAGGTAAAAGAGCACTTTGGCCTCATATAGAAGTGTCCGTCCCTCCCTAGCTCTAACTGGAATGCGTCTCTATTTTCCTGCATTTGCTCAGTTTTTCCATCAGTAGCACAACACTGGCTCATAGGCTGTCTATAATCACTACTAAAATCCAGTCATTCTCCACCTTTATTGTGGCTGACAAACATCCAGCTTTAGCATTTGTAACTCTGTCACTAGCTGATCTTCTAGGGCCATAAACAACATATTGGGCTTATCACAGAGCACATTTTTTTTGACTTAGACCAGTGGAGTATATGCTGTTTAGTACTGTTATATAGGAAAACTCTCAGCAGCAAGTTATTATTCTAATTTCTTATTAATATCTTCCTTAGACCACCTTAGTTTGCCCTGCTTAGTATTCATACAGGGGTAGTATTCCAGCAGAAGGTTAATCTTCTACTTTTTCATCAAAATAGGGTTGTATCAATTTATATATGTATATATATCTACAGGGGTGTTGTCATTTATGGGTTTATCACTTTGAAGCTACAGTACACTTGGATATGACTACTGGTTGCCAACCACATTATAAGACAAATAAACATTTGAAGTAATAGGATAAAAGCTGGCGAAAGCCAGACTTCTGCCGTTCAAATAAAGAGTTGCACCTCTATAAGCTTATATGTTGCAACTAGCAGTAACAAAAGTCAGGATGATACTGTGGCAGCTGACAAAAGGATTTCCCTGGGCACTAGAACACAGAAGAGTATGAGCCAGATCACATAACAGACAGCACAGCCTCGGTGCTTTACATATGCATATATGCTAAATATGCGCATACATATATTTTATATAAAACATATAAATATGCACATTTAAGTACATGAGAAGTTTGTAATTCAAATAAAGGAGATTCACCTACTCTGTGTCACTAAAAAGCTGCCAGTCTTAAACTCACAAATTGTGGTTCATTGAAGAGTTCCGTAATGCAGGCATCTTCTGTAAAAGGGTGGATTTCATTCACTGAGAAAAGAAAAACTTAAGTAATACACTGGACACTGTTGATATATTATGTAACTTCAAGGAACACTAATAGGATTAACTGCCCATAGGGACATTTAATTTCATATGCATGCAACACCAATTGTTCAGTGTTGTAAGATGAGTGATACTGCTATTCAATACTATCTCTTTTTCAAGTCTGTTTAATTATTGAAATAACAATAGTACTGAAATTGCTGAATACCCAAAAAGGAAAAAAACAAAGACAGTCCAAACTGAAACACATGGAATCCCATTCTGAGTGAGACAAACTAATAATTTATGAAGTTAAAGGAAATGCACTAAACAATCTCTAAAATCAAGGGGGTTACTCAGGTTCCAAGTTAAGACTTTACTGTTTGGAGCACTTGCAGAACTGAAACTCAGCAGGCTGACAGGTAACTGGTTTGTGGGTCATGCAATAGTTTGAAAGGTATTTCTCATGAACGTTGAAAGACATTATGTAGTTTTATTTTGTGCTCTTCTTTCTAGGAGACATCCTCCTCAGTTGATGGGTTAGGACACAGGAAATGGCAGAGTTCTGCCCAAATAAAGGAATCAGAATTTCCTTTGGTAAAAATTTAACCACCACCAAATTACTTTTTTTTTTTTTTTGAGCATAGGTCTTATTTTCAGAAGTGATCCAGGAGTTCACATTTTATCGATGGTATGTCAGATATTAATAAAGAGTTTTAAAAAACAGTAAGTGAATTGCATGTTGTACATTTGTCAAGTGCAATCACAACTCAGTTGTGGTTGAAGCCCAGGCAGCAGCTAAGTACCACACAGATGCTAAATTTGGCTGCAACACTGAGATGGGAAGGAGAATTGAAAAAAAACAAGGAGAGATAAAACCTGTGGGTTGAGATACAAACAAACACAACACCCTGGGACTGTGCCAGGCAGATCCCTGAAGGAGCCAGTAGCTGCTCTCCTGAAGTCCAGAATAAGGAAAGTGGCTGAGATGGAGGTTCAGGGGAGACCATCCTCTCTTTTCCTGGTGCTACAGAAGAGGACTGCCTGTGAGAGGAGCAGCCCCAGCCAGGATGTGCATCGTGTTTAGGGAGTCTCTTTTTGGGGGAAACATGGAGCTCTTCCTCATTTTGGGGCACCCTCAAGAGCTTTGTGGTGGCAGCCACATGGTGGCATGCCCCAAAGTGCCTGGCCCTCACTGCTGTCCGGCTCCATCCCTCCCATAGACCTGGTAATGAGAGCTCCCAGCACTGGGGCTGAGTTGCTGCTGACACCTGTCTGTCACCTTTCAGACCCTGCTTCTCAGGGACCAGAATGAAACATGGGTGTCAAGAGTTTTGGGGATCACATCTGCAACAGCAAGGGCAGCTGAGCATGGGGTGAGGCTGCTCAGGGGGACCACAGCCTCTCAGTGCCTTCTGGGACCCAGAGACATATACAGAGATTAAACTCTCATGGAAATTTTGATTGGAAAATGCTGGCAGGGGGCAGGTGGCTCTTTGGTAGTTCACAAAGGCTGCCTCTGAGCAGAATCTTCTTATCAGAGGTCCCAAGCCATGCCAAGTATGGAGGTGGTTTTCTGTCCTTCCCCAGCACTCCAGGGGAGCAGAAGGGCAGGATGTTTGTGAGCAGCTCTCTGGTATTCAGAGGAAAACCCAACCCTTGCAGGGCTTTCAGCAAAATCCCCCTTTGGCACAGCAGCTGGCAAAGCTCCAGCCTTCTCCTTCCATGCCAGCAATAAGACACAGGAACAGGTTCGCATGTGGCTCATGTCACAACTCACAACATCTGTCTGCTTAACCTGAGACATGTGACACCTCCAGCACTGGGCCATGTTCCCGTGTTTCATACCACATACCCATTAATATTGCAGGGTGCCACACTGCTGCAGGCACTGCGTAACCCACTCTGGAGCTGCGGCTGTATTGCAGGGTGGTGTCAGCTCATGTCCCCACAAGCACCGCCCTGTGCCGGGAGTCAGCTGGGCTGGGGAGGGATTGAGAGGCTGAATCTGTAACGGATCCTCACCAGGTGATTGGTGTTTAAGGCTTTGATCTGCTGCTTCTTGATTGTATTCCAGCCCCTTGATGGAATTTCTCATATGTAACTGAACCCCACTAATCCATCCTGGCCATATATAATGGATGGCACTGGATTGAAGGAATACAAACGTGGCTGAATATCAGCAACAGATGTTCGGCAGCAGTGTGGTGGGTCCCTCTGACAAAGATCCCCCACTGCCAGTACTTGCCCCATGTGCCAGCCACTGCAAAACACTTCTTGTCCCCAAAACCTAGTGTGGAGGTAGGCACAGTGACCAGCTTTGGCGATTCTCTGTTGGCCTGAACAGCAGGACAAGGCTTGGAGCCAAGCCACCGAGCCACTATTTCCAGGACTGGTGCCGGTGCCACCCACTGAGCTCCAGCACTGCCACTCGATGCTCCGGTGAAATATTAATGTAACGCTCAGTGCACTCCCTGCCCCAGCGCTGCAGCCGCGGCCTTAGCCCGCTCCAGGGCTGCTCAACCTCCAGCCTCCCCTCCTGCCCAGTACTGAGCATTACTTCTTGAACAGGGGTGAAGCTGCACCCACTTTTGGGTGTTGCCTGGACAGAACCCGACCTCCTGCGCTCAGCGGAGGGCTCCCAGCTGCCTCCTGCCCTTTGCCGCTGGCTCAGACGCCCCTCCTCGGAAGGTAAGGCCCCGCTGGGGTTGTGGGTGCCCCCCTCTCCTTGGAAAAGCCAGCCCGCCGTGGGCATGAGGCATCCGGAGAAGAGCTGGTGGAGACGTGGGCTGCCCCGGGCTTGGTCCTCAGCTGCTGGGGCATCGCTGTGTCCCACGGGGAAAGAAGGCGCAGCAGATGCTCTGCAGCTCCATCCCGTTTTCTGATGGAAACGCTCAGCACTGGGTCTTTCCCGGGAGAGGTTTCCCTCAAGAACTGGGGTGATGTGCTGAGCATCCCCACGGGGTACCCCTTACCCTGTCCCTCCTGGGGGCCCTGGGAGTGTTGGGAGGGAGGCATCTCCCCTTGCCTGACCTCCTTCTCCAGGAGGAAGCCTGCGCCTCTCCCCCCGGCAGCCACCCGGCCCGGCTGGGGATGGAGCCCGGCAGCTTGGTACCGGCGGAGCTGAAGCTCCGCAAGCCCTCACAGCGAGCCAGGATCCCGGAGCCCTTCTTCACCCACCCGGTAGGTCGCTGGCTCCGCCCGCGGGCCCCGGCCTATCCCCTTCTAGCTGTCCCACACACACACACCCCGATCTTCTCGTGACTGCCCATGCAGCATGGAGCGGCCGAGCCGGCGGAACCCAAGGCGCCGGACCCCGTGGAGGCAGAAGCGGACTTCTTGGTACCCACACATGACGAGTGGGGCCGCCCCATCCACGAGTGGAAGAGGCAGGTTATGGTACGGCGGCTGCGGGCCCGGCTGGTGGACCAGGAGGAGCTCGGCGGCCAGGTACGGGCGTCCCGGGGATGGGAAGAGACCGGACCCACGATGCTAGCCTGGAGGCCGCCCTCTGACGGACCCTCTCCGCAGGACGAGGGCTCCTGGAGCTTTTCGCCCTCCCGTCAGGCCATGTTGGGCCCCTTCGGGGAGCTGCTGACCGAGGCAGACCTGCAGCATCTGGAACGGACGGTGGAGAGCCTGCGGCTGAGGCGGCGGGGCGAGGCGTACCAGAGCGAGCTGCGGCGGCTGGCGCGGGAGCTACGCGCCCTCCTGCCCGCCCCGCTGCTCAGCATCACCGTGCGCAGCCCCCCGCCCGCTCCCGGGCAGCCGCTGCCCCTCTGGTGTGGCCGCTTGGCGGGCGCCGTGAGCAGCCTGGCCGCGATGCTGGCACACGCCGAGGGGGCGCGGGTCTCCTCTCTCAGCGCTCCCCCCGCCTCTCCCCCCGCCGCCGCCGTCGGGCAGCCCCGAGAGACGGCGGGCAGCCTGGCGCAACGGGAGATCCGGCAGTACGGGGTCTGCGTCCGCAGCCTCCGCGGGGCTTTCGAGCCCCCCTGGGGGGCGCCAGAAGAGAAGGCGGGCGGGGGGAAAGGTACGGAGGCCGCCAGCGACTCGGGCATCAGCTGCGAGGAGGGGTTTTCCGACGGCGGCGGCGGATCCCCGGGGCCAGGGCCGGAGTGGGGCAGCCTTAGGAAGGAACGGATCGTGATGCTCTTCCTGAGCCACTGGAAACGGTCCTCTTCCTACGGGCCCTCCTTGCCGGCCGCCGGGGACCCCCGGGAGGCAGCGGCGACGGGGGAGTGGGGAACGGCCCGCCTGGCGCGGCAGAGGGAGGCCATCCAGCGGCTTCTGGGCGGCTGGCGGGAAGCTGCCTCCCGCCGTCCCCCGCCGCCGCCGCCCCCTACCAGCGCCCTGCTCTCTCCGGAGCAGTTCGTGGTGTTGGCCGGCGGGAAGGCAGCAGACTACGACAGCCTGTCACTGGAGCTCTTCATGCTGGGCTATTTCCGCATCCTGGAGCAGGAGCTGTCCCCCGAGGAGCGCCGCGGCCGCCACCTCCTCTGCTTCGAAGTGTTCGAGCAGCTGGGCCGGCATGGCTGGCATGCGGTGCGCGCTTTCCACCGAGCCGTCACCGACGAAATCGCAGCCGGCCGGCGGGGCTGGCAGGACGGTTTCGAGGACATCAAGGAGAAGTATTTCGGATCCTCCCAGAGCTCAGCCTGGCAGCTGGGGGAGGCCGGAGGAGATGGGGAGGAGATCTGCCGCTACATCGACCGCAGCTTCGCCTTCTGGAAGGAGAAGGAAGCCGAGATCTTCAGCTTAGAGGAGTGATGCCCACCTGCTGGCGGGGAGGGCTGCGTGAAACCGCGGGCTGCAATAAAGGCCTTTTTTTTCTGTCTGAGCTGAGTGAAGCTTCCTGAGGTGATGAAGAAAGCTATTTGTGTGGAGGGGGACCACCCCAGCACCATGACCCCCCCCACACACCCTCTCCAGGACCAGTGTTTTGGCCCCTGGGGCGGCCTCACTCCTTGCGGTGAGGCGGCCGCCGCTGTTTATTTGTGGCTGAGGATGAGTGAGATAACATCCTATATTTAACACAACATCACAACGATAGCCAGAGGGAGTAGGGACATCGCAGAGACCCCCAGCGACTGGAAGGTCGGGGCAATGCTGCAGGAACCCCCAGGCTTGTGGTGCCCAGCTGGCTTCCAAAACAGCAAAGCCACAGGGCGACAGGGATGGGGAGGAGCAGGCAGCTCTGCTTGCACGGTGCCTTTAAGAACAGGGAGCGGTGTCCCAGTGCCGCCTAAAAATAGTGTGCTGCCCTGTCCCGGCTGGATCCCGTGTCTCAACAAGAGTGTCTCTCTCCAGTGCCGGACCGAGGCTACTTCCCTCTCGGCAGGCCGGCCGGAGGGCTGCAGAGCCCAGGTGAGAGCGGGAGGGAGTGAGACAGAGCGGGCTGAACCCACCCCCAAAACCACACCCACCCCCTAAAAATCGGTGGCAGCTCCGGCAGAGCAGCTTCGGAGCATGGGGAGGCCACGGGTGGACGTGGGAATGGGGGGATCCAGGGAGCACTTCCCTGGTCCCTGCCGGTTCCTGTAGATCAGGCGCTGGGAAGGTGCGGCTGTGCGGAGGGAGGGAGATGTCATCGCCTTTTCCTGGCAGGGGCACCCCTGCCACGCTCCGCGGGGGCTCTGTCAGCCAGCGAGGCACTGCACTCATCCCCAGCACCATGGTGAGGAATGTGGACGACTTTGACTTCTGCCTGCCTTCACATGCCCAGGGCATGCTGGAGGGGCTGCAGCGGCTACGTGCCAACCCCAAGCTGGCAGATGTGACTCTGGTGGCAGACGGGCGGGAGTTCCCCTGCCACCGCGGCATCCTGGCCCTCTGCAGCCACTACTTCTATGCCATGTTCTCCGGTGACTTCGCCGAGAGCATTGCAGCACGGGTGGAGCTGAAAGAGGTGGACCCTGATGCCCTGGAGATGCTGCTCGACTTTGCCTACACGGGGAAGGTCACCATCAACCAGGAGAACGTGGAGGGGCTGATGCGGACCTCCAGCCAGCTGCACTTCCCCACTATCCAGAAGGTCTGCAGCCGCTACCTCCGGCAGCAGATGGATGCCACCAACTGCCTAGGTATCTGCGAGTTCGGCGAGAGCCAAGGCTGCCCTGAGGTCTCCTCCAAGGCCTGGTCTTTCTTGCAGGAGAACTTTGAAGCTGTCTCTCTGCAGGAGGAGTTCCTCCAGCTCTCCAAGGAGAGGTTAGCTGCTTACCTCTCCAAGGACCAGCTGCAGGTGCAGGAGGAGCAGAGCCTGGCTGAGGCTGTGCTGCGCTGGGTACGCCATGACCCAGGGTCCCGAGCCCAGTTCCTTCCTGAGCTGCTGGAGCTGGCCCACCTCGTCTTGCTGCCTGACCAGTACCTGCAGAACCTGCTTACCACTGAGCCCCTTATCCGTGACTCAGATGCCAGCAAGGCTCTCGTCACACGATCCCGCATCACGGTGGGTACCCCCTGCCCCAAATCCCACTCCACAAACTGGTGGCTCAGCTTGGACCCTGATGGTCCTGTCCTGGCCTCTCTATCAGGGCCAGAGCGATGCTGGTGTGCAGAATTCCCCCACCTCACTGCAGAAGCTGGAGGAGGTGCTGGTGGTGGTTGGTGGCCGCGTGCTGGAGGAGGGTGAGGATGAGGACAGGGGGCTGCAGATGCCGGCCACCCCCAGGAACTTTGCCTTTTACAACCCCAAAAGTAGTAAGTGTGCATGGCATGGATAGGGCAAGTGTACACCCCTTACATGTTAATTAACCCTCCATCTACCTCGAAGCCACCTCTTGTCAAATGATCTGGTGTTAGGAGGAGCACTGGGGAAAAATGGGGGGGAGGGGAGGAATGAAACAGGGCTGGCTTAAAAGTATCATCACTGTCTGAGGGGGGTCTCATCACTTGGCTCTGCTGGGTTTCAGGGCGATGGATGGCTCTGCCTGACTTCCCTGATTACAACAAATGGGGCTTTTCCCTGGTGGCTCTGAACAACGATGTTTATGTCACAGGTAGGCATTAGTGTGGGGTGGGTGTCCCCAGGGAGTGGGGTGGAGGGTGAAGGGCAAAGATGTGGGCACAGAGCACTGGCATGGGGCCAGGGGCTACCCTCCTCTCCCAGCAAAGCCCTCTCCTAGCTCCCCTCTTGGGTGGATCTGGCAGGGGGTGCCCAGAGATGGCTGCACTCACAGGGGTGTCAACCTGACCTGTCCCTTCCCAGGTGGCTCCCGTGGGTCCCAGAACGACACATGGTCAACAACTCAGGCCTGGTGCTTCTGCCCCAGGGACGGTGCCTGGAAGCCCATCGCTTCCATGCTGAAAGCCCGGACAAACCACACCAGTGCTGTCCTCAATGGCGAGATCTATGTCATTGGGGGTAAGGCTGCAAAGACCCCATGGGTGTTGCTGGGGCAGGGGTTAGTGGGTGCCCCAGAGCAGTGGGCAGTGTCCTGCCGCCTTGCAGGGACAACGGTGGACGTGGTGGAGGTGGAGCGCTATGACCCATACAACAAGAGCTGGTGTGCCATCAGCCCGGCCCTCAAGTATGTGAGCAATTTTGCAGCCGCCAGCTGCTTGGGCAAGCTCTACCTGGTGGGTTCCTGCGCCGTCAAGTACAATGCACTCACCCTGCAGTGCTACAACCCTGTCCAAGGTGAGAGCTGGCCCTGCCGCTGCATCCCACCAACATCTTCCTGGGAAGCAAGACTGAGGGTGATCCCCCAGGCAGGCAGCATCCTGTGCCACTGGGCACGTTCTTGTGGGATGCAAGTGGGTGCTAATGGGGTTCTGGTGATGGCTGTGGCACAGGGTAGGGGGCCAGCCAGGAGTATAGCTGCTGGCAGCACAGCCCAGACCAGAGTTTCAGTGAAGATGGATCCCTGTGGCAGAGGGGTGGGGGAATACTGCCCCCCTTCAGGAGAAGCCAAACCCCTGTGACAAATGCCACCTGCTTGGGTAGTGGTCTCCCATACCACCACTACAAAAACTATCCCCACAGACATTTTTTAATGCAAGAGCCTTATCTGGAATGGGGACCACGGGTGCCATCCTGCCTGGCTCTCTGTCCCCTCCCTTTCAAACTGCCCCTTAAATAGCCATGGGCTAGGCAAAGCTTTTTTTGGTCACTGGCAGCTGCATCAAGAGCCAAGGGTGGGACTCGCTGCTGATGGCTGCTCCTTGCAGATTTGTGGAGTGTGATCACATCCCCCTTCATCCCCAAATACCTCTCGGCCCCACGTTGTGCCACCTTGCGTGGGCTCATCTACCTTATCGGGGACAACACCAAGAAGGTCCACGTGTATGATCCAGAGGCCAACATCTGGCAGAAGGTAGCGGGATGGTGGGCTGGGACAAAGCACTCCCAGGGACGTGGGCCAGGTGTTCCCTCCCTGTCAGCACCCCACAACCATACCCTGACTCCTGCTCCCTCCTGCCTGCTCATCCACTGCTCATCTCTTAACCCTTGTGGACCTGAAGATGCCCCAATCATTCCTTCCCTGCTTCGCCTTCACCTGCACTAGGAGCATGGCTTTTGTACATAGTTGCCGATTTTAAGCAGTGTTCACAATGCAGAAGCCTACAGGATGAGGGGTTTTCAGCAGGGCTTGTAGGCCTCCTGCCTTTGCACGCTAACAAAATCCTGCCTGTCCCCTCCACTCACCCGGGGCCCCCCACAGCACCCCGAACCTTGCTCCTATACAAGCAGAACAGGGAAATGCTGCTAAAAGCAAGACATGCCTGCAGGGACACCCAAACCTTGCAGGGAGGATGGGGCAAGGGGGATGTACCTGGCGCGTTAATCTCCTCTTCAGTGGGATTGGGAGGGCCCCAAGGAAGGTCCCAGTCATCTCACCAGGGTGAGATGCTTGGAACCCTCACACAGGTGCAACTTCTCCACACACTCCATGAGAATGGTGGGATGGTGGCATTGGGTGACCGGCTCTTCGTCACCGGCGGCCACTGGAAGGGCATGAATGGGGACTACCGGGTGGAAATGGAGGTGTACGACTGTGCCAAGGACCTCTGGACACGGGAGGGCTCCCTGCCTTGCCTATGGCTCTTCCACAGCTCCTCCTCCATCTTCATGGACACCTCCAAGTGGACAGAGGCTTTCCAGGGTGACCATAGGTAGTAGGAGCCTGCAATATTGACTGTCATCCTGTGTGGCTGCTCTTTCCCCTCTTGCCTCTCCTCTCTGCCAGCTCAGCTCTGCAGAACTGGGGGGAGATGGAAACCCCTCTGCCAAGCTGGCCAGGGCATCAGGAGCATGTATATCCCCCTGCCCAGCCACCACTGGGAAAAGGCTTTTCCTTATAAACATGCTTTGGCTAACACTCTCTTTTCGTTCGGTTGTTTGGTTCTGGTTTCTTTAAGAACTGCCTTTTCCCCATCCTCCAAAACCACAAAGCTTTTAGAGTATTTAGAGGCCTCTCGAAGTGTGGCCTATTCCACCAGAGATTGGCATTGCTGCTTGGTGGCCATGGCTGCTTTTCCCATAATGTTGGCATCTAGCATGGGGGAACATGAAGGGGATTGGGTGAATCCTCTCTTTCCTGACACCCAAACTTCCCCAGCACTTTGCTTGCCAAGACTAGAGTGTAAGACCTGCTCCAGAGTCATTTGATGGTTTAGCTGTTCTGTGTTAAGTTTCTACTTTTGAAGCATTAAAAATGCACACTGTGAGTTGGTGGGAGCCCCATGGGCCACACAGGGTTTTACATACAGAGGGTCACTTGTAACAGCCAGTGTCCAGTCTCCAGGAAGATCGCCCCAGGCTGTTGTGCGAGTCTCTGTGCCAGGCACTGCCCTTGCACTCACTGCGACCCGCTGTGCCAGCAGGGCTGCTCAAGGAGCTACAGCTTCTGCTGGAAGATACCCACCAGCCCTGGGGCATGCTTTAGGAAGGAGGGTCCAAGGGGGACCCCAGAACAGGAGCAGGGGACAGCAGAGATGAGGTACCATGGACCTGGGCAGCAGAGCCAGGCACTGTAATTCTGGGGCCAGGGAAATTATAGAATGGTTTCAGCTGGGGTGTCCAACACAAGAAGGACATGGAGCTGCTCAAGCGAGTCCAGAGGAGGCCACACAGATGCTTCCAAGGCTGAAGCACCTCTGCTATGGAGACAGGCTGAGAGAGCTGGGCTTGTTGAGCCTGGAAAAGGCTTCAGGGAGACCTTAGAGCAGCTTCCAGTGCCTAAAGGGACCTTAAGGAGAATATGGAGAGGTACTTTTACAAGGACATGTAGTGACAGGACAAGGGGGAATGGCTTTCAGTAATTTCTCTCTCAGCAGATTTCCCTGACCAGCCTCCCAGCAGAAACCAGGTTACTTGTATCACTTTAGCTTCCCTGCAATATATTAGCAGTTAATGTTTAGTGGCAGAAGCCACTGTCCTTTGCAACTAATCTTCAAAGCAATGTCCTGATAACACTGCATATTTGATTAAAGCAAATTCTTCCCTCATGGTTTTCCATACCAGGCATTCCCTGCCCATGGCACAGGGCCCAGGCTGTGGGCACCACAGATACACTCCCTGCTTTGTCTCCAATAGCCTCCAATCTGAGGCAGGATGGGTGCAGGGCTACGTGCCTTAGCAAGGGCTGCAGGAGTGGCACCTGGGCAGGTTGGGCATGCAGCAAGGGAGCCCCCCAGTTTATTTCTTAGTAGCACTTAAGCTGTGCCAGAAACACTGAGAGACAGCCCAAACTGCACCTGGCTCCACCTTCCCTGAGGGATCCAGGCACACAGGCAGGGAGGAGGCAGTCTCCTTGGGCTGGACCTTACTCAGGACGGCTCTCCTGTGTATTATGTTCCAAGTTGGAATTGTGTTTTTAAGTTTTCATTTTTTTTATAAGAGGGAGGGGAAGAGAAGACAGAGAAGGACAATTTGATACTTTTCTCACCAGCTCCTGTGCTGGACTTAAGAGGTGCCTCCTGGAGGGAGCACCAGATATGGGTGCTTGGCTCAGCTCTCCCAGGACAGAACACACCTCTCCCCAGCCCAAGAGCTGTGAAAAGCAGGGAGGTGAGAAGGGAGGGCGAGCTGCCTTCTGAGATCTGCCATCAGGGTTTCTTTTGCCGCAGATTGACTAAACTCCATGCTGCTCCATCTTGACTCTCCAAACCTATCTTTCAAGAGCAGAAGCAGCAGGAATATCTGGGAGCAAAAGAAGGTGGCAGAGGCAAGCGCTACCTAATGTATGTGCTGGAGGCCCACTTACTTCAACAATACAGAAGTGAAGAGTTACTGTAAGCTAGGCCAAGTGAGCTGCAGCATTAGTATAAAGCCATGAATTTTAGCTTAACTGACTTCTACTGTAGCACAAACGGATGAGATGGTCAAGCCACCTGTCCCAAACAACAGGATAGGTTTTGTGTGCTCAAGAAAACAGCCTAGGATCCAGGACCATCTCCCAAAGCTTCAGGGAACACGGGGAGCAGGAAAGGTACATGGAAACCTCACAACCCTGTGCAGGACTATGCACAAAATGGTAGGTACCACAGTACCAACTTCCCTTTAAGACTGCACAGTTTCTCATGCAGAGCAAGGAGGCTGGGCAAGAAACCACAGACACAGTGGTTCATCTCTCTCATTGCATCTCTGACTCACATGATGGGAAAGTTGCATAATCTGGAATTTAAGTTCTTTGGTAGCCCACTTGGTTTAGCTTTCACTCTGTCATTTGGTCTGAAGCCAATATTTCTCTGGAAAACAGCACATTGATTCTGCAGCAACAGCTGGTGGAGGAATGGGGACAGGATGAGATACCAGACACTTAATAGCAACAAGTACCTAAAACCCGAGATGCCTGCTCCTCAAATAGCACACAGACAGCACAGGACCTGCCTGTATCTCAGCTGCCTGACAGATCCATTTAGTGAAAACACTTTCCCAGTAAACATCAGGAGCAAACTCCAGCAACTGTATCAGCAACTGGGACAAAACCCTATTGTTTTCTGCAAACAGAGGGAAGGTACACTGCTGCTCTGAAAGCAATGTTTGTGTCACTCAAACTGCATGCAACCTCACAACTCAGCTTCAGAACCAGAAGATTTCCTTCCCAGCACTAGACAGCCCACACCACATCCCAAGTCAGTGGCCTGGGTACTGCACATACAGTACAGCCTGACTGGGAGCTCCCACCGAGTCTTAAGAGCTCATGACTCTCCCAGGGCTTCACACAAAGCTCAAAGTAATGAACAGCAGAACTACACCAGCTTTCAGAGTTCATGCCCACAGATACCTGCTGTTGCTAGCACCTCTGCCAAATGGATTTATTTGGTTTGCCAAGACATTCATGGAGGGTTGACAGAACAAGAGGCTCCCCCATAGGCTGATGCACTCTGGTAGACACTTAAAAAACATTGTTAGCCAAGTGAACTACAACTATTAGAAAAAAAAAAAACCCAACTTTATTTACACTGAAGAGCATCCAGCAGGACCCTCCCTCCCCTGGCCACACATGCACACACCCAGACTTCTCCCTTTCCTTACATCCACCAGAAGTTGGGGAACCTGCTGCCGCTCCTCATCTCTCAGTGCTCTATCCGCACCACCATGACTGTGACATTGTCCGCCGATCCTCGCTGTACTGCCTTGTTGGCCAGTCGGTTACAAGCAGCTTCATACCTAGCATCTGCTTCCAGCTTCCCTTCTCTCGTCTGGATGTTTTTATCCTGGTGGGACAAGGAAAGATAATACTGATTGCTTCCAACAAAGCATGCAAGTGCCCCAAATAAGGACAAAGTGCAAAACAAGTAAGGACAACCTCAGATATAAGGGAGGATATCCGGGCAGAAGTACATTTCTGCAAGTTGGAATCATTCCATTTCCTGTGCCCTGCCCTGACAAGCCCAGCCCCCAGCTGCCTTTTCCTCACCTCAAGGCAGGAAACAATGAAGTTTACAGCTTCTTCTGGTGTAAAGACTTTAAAGAGGCCATCACATGCTATCAGAATGAACCTAGAAATCAAGCAGAGACAAGTTCCAAGGCTGAATCTTTGGCACCCCAGTTACAGCAAAATTCCTCCAAGCTTCTATGAGTACCCACGCTCCAATCCAAACAGAAGGTGCTATAAATCTCACCTGAAAATCCCTCAGAAACACCAGATGTCCTCTGGTGCTCCAGAATCTACTATTCACAGAGCTGAAGAAATTCAAAGAACAGGCCAAAGATCCAAGCAACCAATGTAAGATCTAGAACAAGACATCCTGGCAGACCCACTGATACTGCACCATTAGCCAAGGCCATATATCATGCCCTGCTGGAAACCTCCATTATTTCTTTAGGACTGCTTCTTTCCTTTGTGCCCTTTTCATTCACCTAGTTTCTCTGTGAAGTAGCTAATGCAAGGAAGTAAGAGAAACACAGCCAGTATATGCACCACTTTAAATCCTTTACATTTCCACAGCCCTGAGGTATGTGATATCTTAATTTAAATAGAAACATTTGAACGAAAACTAAGCAGCTTAACCCAGAAAGAGAAGCATAATTGTGATTGGAAACCTCTGCTGCAGGTACTGCTGCAGGCTGCAGATGGCTGAGGGGATACAAAGGCCAAGACCAGGAGAACTGAGTCACAGCTCCTCATCAGAGAATGGAGGAGCCAGCCTGCTGAGCACTCCCTGCCTGCACAGGAGACTGCATTAAACCAGGATAAGGAAAACCGCAGGCATCCCACAGAGGAGTCCAGCCTGCCAGAGCAGCGCCTCTCAAGACATCGTTTCAGAGCCTGATGCTCAGAATATCTCTAGAAATATTTTAGTGGATCACTTGATATGGAACTCTAATCCCAGAAAAAGCAGCAGTACTGGGTTACATTCTCACCTCAGAAAGCCTGCAGGGTCACACTGATATAAAAGCTCACAGCAATTTGTCATTGCCAATCATACGTTAGAAAAGTAACTCAAAACTTCAAATATCAGAGTCAAATGCAACAGTATTTGTGGGCACCACAGCTGCTAGGAACAACTCTTGGACAAGATGGGGATTCAAGGATTGAAGCCTTAACTAACTACTTGAACAATGGTGTGTGAACTTATTCAGAGGATGAAAGAAGTCTAAGGCTCATATATGTTGTCACTGCTGCAAGACCGGTTTCTCCAGCAGAAGCCTTCACAGTATCTTGGCAGGGTAAGGCAGCAGCATTATCCCACTACACTGATAAGAAACAGTAAGAGCATCTTCTCATTCTGCATGATCAGATGTGCCTTGGGCGAAAGTGCAGAGCACATGGGGTCCTGCAGCTTGTGCTAGTGCTGAGCAGACCTAGGACACAGCCATCCCCCCCTCTGTGAGGGCACCCTTTACCTGTCATTGTCTGTGAGTTGGCAGCGTTTGATATCTGGCACAGAGATAACACCACAGTGTTTGTACTGGCCATCCCCAATGGAGCGGGAAACCTCCAGCACTCCCAGGACTCTTCCGTCCCTGCACAAGGGAAGAAAAGATTGAGAGCCCTCCACACACATGCACATCTCACTGCACTACCTGACCAGGACATGCTTCATGGTGCATTCAGCTGCCTCCTACAAATCCTGACCCACATCCCCAGCAAGTTCTCATCTTCCCTTCAACGGCTCATTCCCTTTCTGCACATTTCTGTGAAACTTTGGAAAACAAGTGGAGAGGGGGAGGAAGAAATGAAGTTAGGAGAATTCAAGGCTGTTTTCCATCTCCCTGCCCTAACTCAAATCCTGCTTAGCCCAGCAAGCCAGGGAAGTAACAGTTATATGCTGGGCTCAATTCCTGGAGGTGGAGGTTTGAATTCAGAGATTAGTTTTTGGCAAGGCATCCAGCAGATTGCATTTCAGTAAAAGCACATAATGGCAGCAGGCAAGACCATGTCTAAGCCAGCAGTCCCTCTCCTGTGCTCTGCCTATCAGGACACCAGCCACTATAGATTGGCTCAGCTGTGGGCAGTTCCAAGGAGCAAGAACCATGGCAATTCCTCCTGATGATTTAGTCTTTACTAACCACTGATTACAGCAACCAGTTCTGTGAAATCCAAGTTAAAGCTAATTAACTGAGTGCTGCTCCAATAGAAGCAGCTTCCCACTCCATCTTTCCAAAAACAGAGCATCTTCTTCCCAAAAGGCTCTTCTGTGCACTCTGGAATGGAAGCACCTCATTCATCTCACAGTCTTAAACAGCCCTGCTTACTAGAAAAGCATATCACAGAGATTTGATACTCATACACTATGCAATTTCTCTTGGGTCCAAAATATTGAACTGCAAGCAGTGGGGAAGGCTCCCAGGCAGCCAGGGAGATGTTTCCCATTCTAAAAAGAGCAAGAGACACTGGCCCATTTCTTTCCTGAGTGCAAAGATAGACCAGTGATAATCATAAGAAGCAGCATTTGTTCTCCAGAGATAAGGGCAACAAGGCACTCTAGACACGGCAGTGTGACAGAACTGAACCAACTCCTCGTCACAGGGCATTCTGCCTCTGCAGGCACCAGGGTACTTCACCTGTACAGAGTTCTCTCTTGTGATAATACCGTTAAATCAAGAAACAGCATTCACAGAAGGAAGAAAACCTAGGCAGAGAAATCAGACACACCTGCTGCGTTCAGCACCAGCTGCCCAAGCAGCCATGCACATCCATATGCACAGGAACATTAACATAATCCCACTATGGCTCCAGAAACTTCCCTCCTACTGCAGGCCATCTCAGTGCCTCAGCTAACCCCCAGGAGAGCAATGCCAATCAACATCAAACACTTTTCATGCCCTTTCAAACCATCACCAGGGAAAGGTGCAAGGAAGCTGCACACTGCAAAGAAGTGAGTTCTATTCAATGCCACAGTGTGCAGTAAGCATTAACTACTTAAACAAGTAAGTTCAACTCTGTAGGTTAAGCTTAAGCATGTCCATGCTTGCATCACACTGCCAGGCTTTCATGTGGGTTCCTGCCTCTGCAGCACAGCATCTCACCGCCATTGTAAGCCCCTGGGAAATAAACTAGCCCCTATCAACCAACACAAGCCACTGAATCCTTAAAACACCTCAGGCACTGCTGTGCCTCCCTTAGGCAGCAACAGATTCTCTCCAGGCTGTCACTACCATGAGTGCTGGGCATAGGAAACTAGAAATTCAATGCTCAGGCCCAGGGTTTAATTCTGCTCAAACCATTTAGGCATTTACCTGACATTTCCTCCAGCTTTCTGTATCCGCATACGCTCCTCATACTGGGTGGGGTTATGCTCCTTACTGAGGCTTAAGGCTGCATGTTTTTGACTGTCCTCATTGTAACGACACAGAACCGCCTGTGCTGACAAAAGACCTTCGTGAGTGAACAACAACAAAACTACAGAAGAACTTCTTGAGAGAGAGCTGCAAGTTGCAGTGAATGGGGCTACATTTACATACGGTTAGATATTTAGCACCATCAAGAGAATGCTAGTATATCAGTTGTTTTATGGGAGACAGCATAGTTGTATCCTGCACTCAGCCAAAACACGATGCTTTGCAGGAACATTTAGGGAGCTCACAGCAACTGAAACATCCCACACACCTCACCCTTCACGGTAAATAAAGCTGTTGGAAGAACCAAGGCTCCAGCAGTGGGCTTCCCATTCTGCTTACCCGGCTGTCCCCGAGGTTGGCTATGTAGAGTGTGTTGTCGACAGCTAGGACACAAGTAGCTGTGGAGCCATCCTTCCATGCTGGCTTCCTGAAGGGAACAAGAATGAAATTATTAAGGGGGTAAAACAATGTTTAAGAAACTAGTCACAGAATGCTCCCGGGGTACTCAAGGAAGTGTTAGGTGTGTGTGTGTGTCAGTGTGTGTGTGTGTGCATTGTGAAGCGTTGTGTGCCAACATGCTACAGCCAGCTAGCAGAAGCCCAAAGCAGCTGCCTCAAGCAGCTATTGAAACTGTTGATGGTGAATAGTGAACTGGACAAGAACAGCAGAACTGCAGAGTACCACCTTCTAAACACATGGCCAATGCCCAACTGGTTCAAATACTGGCAGCCACGCTCCCCACACCAGCCCTTCCTCACACTCAGCTCCCAGGAAAATTCAACTGTGGCTGGAACAGGCTCAGCCCCAATGGCTGCCCAGAAGCTACAGCACTGCAAGCAAACAAGCTCCCCAGACTCCTCAGAAGGCTTCTTATTTGTAGCAAAGGAAGGCAAAGACACAGCTGCAGCAGAGTTGCCTTCCTTTTTAATATCCCTTCCTTTTTCTCATAGTACCCCTGCACACCTGCCTCTGTCCTCATAATCCCACCTCAGCAGCAACACCACCCATTCAGTCACTCTCCTGATATTTCACTTGCTGTAGTTAAGCTTGTAAGTCTAGAGCTACAAGTAAAATAAGAAGACTTTCTTAGATTACACCTGCCGGACTACTCCTCCCCACAATTAAGCCCAACTAGGACGCCACTCTATTGAAACTAGCTTTGAAAGACTGATTTCTAAACATATATAACCCAGTTTTTCCTAACTTCGAAGGTGCATCTGAATGGAGGTCATTCATTTAGTCAGTAATACAGCTATCACTAGAAATCCTTTGTAGTGCCTTTGTCATAAATCGTATTTCTGACCTAATGGAGACTAGTTTGGGAATGACACTGTTGTGACAAATTCAAAGAAGCTCTTTTCCTTTTGCCTAGTCAAGCTTATTTATCTGATTAGTCTTAAAAGACTGAGCCAGTCTGCAATATACTTAAAACTGAAAGTTTGCAAGGAATCTCAGAATTAGGTGCATCACCAGGCTCTCAAACTGCGTTAGCAGTGCACTGGGGGAGTATGTGGGGAGGAAAACAAACAAACTCAAACATTTAAAGGACTGGTAGCAAAGTGACTGTGTTTTAAATGCAATCCCCATCTCCCCTAGTCCACACAGCTCAGCAGAGACTGAGAAAAGGTAATCTGCACTCAAAACTCAGCTGGAAGGTGGGCTGGCATTTATTCCACTGAAAGTAGCTGCTGTGCTTTTCAGCTTTGTTTTAAAAGATTCTGTTAGAAACAAGCTTAAGATGAGCAATATTTTTCTTCAACATCTCTGTTTTCAAAAGATGTGAAGAAAGCAAGATTTCAACTTACATTGGGAGAGTTAAGTCTTTCAAGACACAGCATTAAAAAAAAACCTCTGAGATGTGCTCCAACCTGGCAAGCACACACTCGCTAAAAGGAACGCAGCTCTAAAGAAAGTTGCACACAACAGCCTGCAAAGTACTGCTCTACAGATACCCTCCTACCACACTTCAAAGCCATCAACACAGAGATCCCATCTCAGGCAGTAGGTGGTTAGCCACTTCAGCAACATGGCAAGTCTTTAAAAAGAAGACAAACAAGATGCTCTAGTAAGGACAGAAGGGCACTCCTGGCCATGTTTTGTCTCCTTCCTTTACTACAAAGGTGTATTTTGGTCTAAGGGGTCCTACAGACTGCTTTCCACAGAGTAAGATCAGAACACGCCACAATCTAGCTCTAGCAGGCACTCAGATGGCACAGTTGCAGCCTGGCACACCTATCTATGCTTTGGGGTTTTGCCAAAGCATAGATGCAACTCAAAAGTTTCCTCTGCCCTGCTCAAAACTAAGGTCTGTTAGATGCAAGTGAAGAAATATAAATGCATGGGAAGCATTTACACTTACTGGCTGGATGCCTGCTTTAGAAACTCTTCATCTGTGTGTTTGAAGGTATCCAAAAGGCATCTCTTCACAGTTTTCTCCACACTTGCTACCTCACCTGTCAGACAGGGAAAAGAGCAACTAAGTTCCAGCTAAAACGTATCTGACCCATCCCAGTCCCACCCTTTGCCCACCCAATATGCAGTCAGCCAGTGCATCTCTCAGACTCTATGCACAGCAGCTAAGGTACATCTGGGTTCACACTACCAAAAAACTGTGCAGTAGCACGTATGAAGAATTTATGACACATCCCTCTCGCCCACAGGCATATTTTCATGCTTGAAGCAGCACTGCCAAAACTGGCAACAGTGCATCTCACACTTGTTTAGTGTTCACAACTGGCTACTTGTACCCTTCTGCCACAAAGGCTTCCAGCCCTCTTCCCTAGGAGACAGAGCAGTCTCACAGTAACTCCCTGGGAATAATGGGAACTGTAGAACGACGCCCAAATAAATCAATTCCCCTATCCACTGCAAGGCAGAAAAGGTGATGGTTGTCCTACAGCCCTAATTCCAGTCCTCTCACCTTTAGGAAATTTCTTAATCAGGTTCTGGTGCATATTCTGTGCTGCAAATTTTGAGGCTCGGACTCCCCCATGGCCATCAAACACAGCAAAGTACGAGACACGTGTGCTGTGAGGGAACAAAGTGTAGCAGAAAGGGGCTAAGAAAGGCAGTTAGCCAGAGAGTGGGATCGAGAACATTCATCTCTATAATGCCCTGTCCCGGGTCGGCCAGACTGAGTAAATACCGTTCTCCAAGGCACAAAGGTAGCAAGTCTCTAAGCTCACACATTCAAGCATATGCCTCATCTCAAGGGCACTACAACTCCCCAGCACTACAGAGACATCAGCCTAAGCAATCTTACAGTTCTTTCCATGCCTAAAATAATTGAAACCACTCTATAGACAAGAAACTCAGATCCCTCAGAACACAAAGCTCTCAGGACAATTACTAGTTCAGAAGCTGGATCCCATATCAGGATGATCTTTGAAAGCATTCCTTTAAATACACACCCTCCCCCTTACACACATTTGTATGTGTTTATTTGCTGAAAGATTTCAACTTTTCAAGTAAGAGTTTCCCTTCTTTAAGCATTTTCCAGTACCACAGTTAAATGGCACACTTAACTGTAAAATACACTGAAAAATCCATAATATAAGGCCTCAGTACTTATAATTAAATTGAGGGTCTCTACACACCCATGCCAACATTTGGCTAACAGAGGCTCAATATTCAGAGCTAATGGGCCCTCACAACCCTTGTGAAGTCAGTAACCAAATCCATTGAGCATCACTCAAAGGGAGGTATCCGTATAAAGTAGTCCTGTGATTTGCACAGAACACAGCTATCCAGGTCTCCCAGCGACAAGCCCAAACTACACAACATGACACAGGCATAGTCAAGAGCATGAGCTGCTTAAAGCAAAAAAGATCCTATCATGGGCTTAGCTGAAGCAAGCTGGAGCTCCTTCACCCTCATGATGGCTGCCATCCAGAGCTTTATTCTGACAGTTGTGGCCCACTTACATTTGGGAGGGCAGAGGCTGGCATTCGTCGGTGATATCATTTAAGATGACATGTGCATCCTGCATGTCTTCTCTCTCACCTTTCCTCTCTGCCACATAACCCTTCAATCCAAGAATGCCCACTGACCCTAAAGGGGAAGAAAGCAGACACATGCACACAAATCAAACTCCTCCATCTTCTCAACTCAGGCTAAAAAAACCCCAGTAAATCTGTGATCACTTTTCAGCTTTCAGAACCCTACTCTGACACTTGTAACATGGGATTTTAAGTGACTCCCAAGGTCAGCAGCTATATAAACTGCTTGGCCCATTCTGGCAGGCAGCTATAACCAAGCAGGACTGCTGGGCATCAGACAGGGCTCTTACTAAATGGTGTGGGGAGAGCAGGGGAAGTGTGTGACTGAACCTGCAGATTAACAAAGCATGGCATGATAGGTAGGCACCTGCACTGAAGTCAAATGCCCTATATATAACAGCAAGTCTCTTTTTTAGCCGTCATCCAGTGGAGAGATTTGTGGATGTGTCAAAAGAAACTGGTGTGGCTCTAGCCTTCCAGAAGTTTCACAACTAATACTCCGCTTGGCAGTACAGGAACTTATCCTGCAAAGGCTGAGCTGCTTGCTGCTCAGCTTTTGCCACTTCAGCAGGGGTGGTAAGAAGACCTGGGTGAGGGAGGCAGAGTGCCAGGGAGCAAGAAGGGGTTCCACAGGCTGCTGCAGCAGTTTGTTCCCTACAAGAAGCTGAAAACACAAGCAGACTGAAGAACCAAAGTTTAGCTTTGGTCTGGACTTACTAAGCCCAATGTCAAAAGTACAAATTAAGTACATTTGTTTTCAAACTGTCTGAAAACCTTTACAAACTTTCTTTTCCACAAGTTCTTCCCTGCCATTCTTTTCTTCCTCCTCCAAGGACTTTCTCTTCTCCCCCTTCCCATGGCTCCCTGCTGATGAGACCTGCTCAGTAGCACTGGAAGCTGAAAGAAAGCAAAAATGCAGGTGATTGAAATCTGGCAGCTCTGTTTTACTTGCGTGAATTCAGCAGCAAGTCCTTTTTATACCGAAAGCACTCCCAGGGGTGCAGGCTGGCACTTTCACACAGTATTGTGTGACCAGAGTTAGTACTGAACAAGACATATTAACTGACCACAAAGGCACACACACAACTTCACACAGCATGTACAACCCACAGCACACATCGTTGATTTGATCACTTTACATTGCGTGGCCTACCTCAGGCACAGAACAGCTGTGTTCAGCTAGGAGGCTGTTGATTCTCCCCACCAACCCACATTTTGTTTCTTAGCTACCAGCCTTTTTTGTAATTAACTGCTAAGGAAGTTAGTATTAGAGGCTGGAACACTTCTAATTTTTATTGTCACCATTATTCTCTCTAAACTGTGCCTACAGTCATGCAAAGAAATGTATTTTACTACTCTTAACATGCATATTTGTTTGGGGTTTCAGAAAACATGTTACAAATAAAAGCTAGCAAGCAAACTACGATTCCCACACCATGAACCCTCACCTTTTCCTTATGGAGATTTATTCTTGGATGGTACCCTGAATTACCTCACCACCTCCCAGGTGCTAGCAAACACTTGGCTGCATGCAGAAAGCCTTGCCAGACCACTCGTCTAGACAGCCTCTGTTCTAGACCTGTACAGACCACAGCTAGGAACAAGGTGGCAGCCTGTTCCCAGAGCAGAAAAGCAACAGAAATCAAGGCAGTGGCAGCACCAGGCCCCTGCGATGTGCTGGCTTTGGCTAGGGTAGAGTTAATTTTCTTCATAGTAGCTAGTATGGGGCTATATCAGCCAGGATAGTTGACCACAACTGATCCAGGGGATATTCCATACCATGATGTCATGCTCAGAATATAAAGCTGGGGGAGGGAGAAGGAAGTGGGGAAGATGGCTGGAGTTATGGCATTTTGTCTTCCCAAGTAACCGCTACGTGTGTTAGAGCCCTGCTTTCCTGGAGACGGCCCAACAGCTGCCTGCAGATGGGAAGTGGTGAACTCCTTGTTTTTACTTATTAAACTGTCTTTATCTTATCCTGTGAGTTTTCTCACATTTGCTTTTCCAATTCTCTCCCCCCATCCCACTCAGTATTAGGGAGCAGTTGTGCAGGGCTTAGCTGCTGACTGGGGTTAAACCACAACCACCATCTTTGCTTCCTGTAAGCACACACTTTAATTTCCAAAGTATGGAGCTTTCAGGCAGAGATGACAGGGGGCTAAAATCTGAGGAACGTACTTTTGCAAACAAACTTAAGGTTACTTTCAAAGAGCCAGAATCCAAATTTAAACAATCAGGGCACAAACAGATTGCCCTAATTATTGTCAGCCAACCTGGACACCAGGTTAACTTACTGTGCAACCAACATAACAGGCTACACCCATGGGTTTTCCTGAGAAGGGCTGGTCATCAGAGGCTTACTTCTGTCACCACTGCTGGCTGGTGGAAGATCATCAAAGAATAAAGAACCTCCTTTTCCTGGAGCACAAGAAAAAGCAAGGACTAAAAACTTTTGTCCCTCTGAGGGAATAATGCTCTGTGCCAACCCCTTCTGAGGCGTGGAAATTATAAAATGCCAGTTTACCAAAGTGAGCTAAACTTTAACTGCTGTTAATGGATGGTGGGGGCAAACTTACATTTGTTCCAGGGAGTATTTAATATGGAACATCTATAACATTCTGATGATGGGACTACAGCACTGGTGGATATGGGAGGAGCAACTAATGTCATCTAGCTGGACTTGTGCAAAGCATTTAACACTGCTCCACATGACATTCTTGTCTGTAGTCTTAAGAGGTGTGGACGGACCATGTGGTGGATAAGGAATCGGCTGGATGGCTGCACTCAAAGAACTGCAGTCAACAGCTCCATGTCCAAGTGGAGATCAGTGAAAGACGCTATTCTTCAGGGGTCAGTACTGCAACTGGTGCTGTTCAACATCTTTGTCAGTAACATGGACAGTGGGATTCAGTGCACCCTCAGCAAGTCTGCCAATGATACAAGCTGTGTGGTGCAATCAACACACTGCAGGGCAGGGATGCCATCCAGAGTCCTGGACAGGCTGGAGAGGTGGGACAGTGAAGACCTCATTTAGTTCAACAAGGCTAAGTGTAAGGTGCTGTGCCTGGGTCAGGGCAATCCCAAGCACAAATACAGGCTGGGCAGAGACTGGACTGAGAGCAGCCCTGGGGAGAATGACTTGGGGATGCTGGCGGATGAGAAGCTCACCATGATCCATCAGTGTGCGCTTGCAGCCCAGAAACCAACCATGTCCTGGGCTGCATCAGAAGGATCGTGGCCAGCAGGTTGAAGGAGGGGATTCTCTCCCTCTATTCTGCTCTGATGAAACCCCTCTGCATTCCTGCATCCAGCTCTGGGGCCCCCAACACAAGATGGATGTGGAGCTGCTTGAGTGAGTCCAGAGGAGGTCACAAAGATGCTCAAAGGGCTGGAGCACCTCTGCTATGGAGGCAGGTTGAGAGAGCTGGGCTTGTTCAGCCTAGAGAAGAAAAGGCTGCAGGAAGACCTTAGAGCAGCTTCCAGTGCCTAAGAAGGCTGACAAGAAATCTGGAGAGGAGCTTTTTACAAGAGCCTGCAGTGACAGGACAAGGGGGAATGGCTTTGGGCTGAGAGAGGGGAGATTTAGATTAGATATTGAAAAAAATTTTTCCCTGTGAGGGTGGCGAGGCTCTGGCACAGGTTGCCCAGAGAAGCCCCACTGCCCTGGCAGTGTTCAAGGCCAGGCTGGATGGAGCTTGGAGCAACCTGGTCTAGTGGAAGGTGTCCCTGCCCATGGTTGGGGGCTGGAACTGGATGAGCTTTAAGGTGCCTTCCAACCCAAACCAGCCTGTGATTATCAAAATAATAGATTAACAAAAACAAAACAACACAGGAGGAAAGCAGCTGCTCTGCACACAGGTGCTGATCTGATAAACCCACTGGTTTTGTCCTGTCTTAACAAAGAAAAGGGTTTTCACTAGTTCCATCTCAAAATGATGCTGATGCAGAAAGCTTGTGAAGCCAAAATAATACAAGAAATAGGAAACAGAGCACCCATACCTGAGTCAGCACTGCTGGCTGGTGGGAGATCATCGAAAAGGAGAGGTCCTTTCTGGGCTTCCTTCCCTGTAAGGCACGAGACAAAATCAGGACCCACTGCATGCACTTAGGGGGCGGTTTCCGGAAGGACTGCCCTCCAGCTGAGCACAGGTGGGGTGACGGTGGATAGCATTGGCTACCTTTTGTCCATCTCTGATTTAGGCAGCTCCTACGTGTGCAGGACAACCACTTGCCAGGAGATAATGTAAACTTTTATCTTGAGAACAACTTGTTTGTTTGGTTTCTAGCAATCCGCACAACGTGTATTACGACCCCTCACCAGCCAAATTGAGATATTATAGCGTGCGAGGGGCCAAGAAAGCACCAACTTATTTCAGGTAACATTACAGCTCTCCACAGCCCCACGACCCGCAGCACCACAGGGAGGGGAAAGGCTCCAGCATGGCCTAAATTGCACGAATAACACCCTGAGTCCGAACGAGCCCCAGGGAAAGAGAAAAGCACAGAAACCCCACCAAAACAAACCCAAACCGAGTCATCCCCTCCTGCAGCCGCCTCCTCACAGGCCCCGCTCCCTTCTCCTCCGCCCCTCAAGCGCTGGGAGCCCTCAGCTATCACCGCCCCGGTGCGCTCGCTGCAGGCGCGGCCAGGAGCCGGCACCTTCGCCCGCAGAGGCTTGCTGCCCACAGCGCGCTGCAGCGGGGCCGCGCGGCCTGCCATGCCGTGCCGTGCCGTGCTAGGGCGAGTCCCGGCCCCGCAGCCCTGCGCGGACACGGCAGGACGGGAACCAGGCTCCCGCCGCAGGGACAGCGCCCGCTCACCCGCCGCCGAGCAGCCGGGCTCCGGGAGGTCCCCGAACAGATCCATCGCGCCAGCAGCGCCGCCGCCAAGGCCGCTTCCCCGTGCCCAGGCGCCGTCCCGCCTCCTCCGGCTGACAATCTCCCCGCTCAGCCAATCAGTGACCGCAGGCGGACAGGAAGTAGGCGCAAGACGGGGCGGAAGCGGAAGGCCGCCATTGGCTCCGCCCCACAAAGGCCTCTGTCAACCCCCGCAGCGGGAGGTGCGGCGCCGCTCAAACACCCCCGCCGGGCTGCAGCTGCTCCGCCAATTGGAAAGCAGAACCTTTCTGCCAATCAATCCCCTTTCCCCGCCCCTTTCTTTTCCAGGCTGACCAATCCCGCGGCGGGGATGTCACGCCCTCCTGCGCCTAACCAATCGCTGGCGGGGGCAGGAAGGGAGGCGCCCCCTAGCGGCGCTGGAAATTGCCGCTGCAAGGGAGGTCTGTACCCGGTGTGCTCGTACGCGGTGCGCCCCTGGCTAGCAGCCCGGGCCGGTGCGGGCCTCCCCGCCGCCGAGCAGAAGGCGCCCGCCCTACCCCCTGTGCCCAGGAAGGAGAGCGGAGCGAGTCTGTTCTGCGTTAAATGCCACATTTATTTCAGAACCGAACAAGCCTCACGCGTGCACGGACGGCCGGGACCCGAGGCGCCAGCCCCGAGCACGGGGCAAGGAGGGCCGGGACCAGAGGGCACAGGGGGCAGACGCCCCTCAGCAGGTCCCGGCCCGCCCGCTAGTGCTCGCCCACCCTCCATGTCACTGTCCCCTGTGAGATTTCCTTTCGGATGGGGCTCGCAGTCGTGCCTATACATCAAGGTTTGCGTTCCTCATCCCGGGGGGCTGCGGTGAAGGAGGGGATGGGGGGTATAACGGGGTGAGTGCCTGGTGTTGGCGAGAGCGGGGCCAGGAAGATGGCAAAAGTAGCCTGCAAAGCCGGGGACATCCCGCAGGGGTGCTGCCAGCCGGGTCTCCCTCAGCGCCGTGTCCCGCAGCCGAGCTGTCTGCTCTGCAGGTTTGCTGGCCTCAGGCAAAGCTTCGGCTTCAGCTCCGGCTGGAGGGTGTGCCCGTCCCGCAGCCGCCCCTCGCCTGCAGCGCGGGCAGCGCTGCCCAGCCCTGGCTGAGGAACCTGTGTCTGGTCGCTGGCAGACGCAGATTCCTGTCTCCACCAGAAGCTGCCTCCGCCCTGGTAGAGCCTCCCCTCTCCCCTGGGGCACCCAGTGTTCGCTAGCCCCTAACGCTGAAATATGGGATGGTACCAACTAGTCTTTGCTAGGATGTCATAGCCCAGACCCCTCCTCCACCCCAGCCGCAGCTCTCCCATGCCCCCCGAGTGAAAACCTATCCCTCCATAAAGGGCACAAGTTGGCTTCTTGATCACAGGGCGGGGAATACCCCGGTTTGATGGGGCAGACAATTCGCCACCTGCCTGGGAAGCAGGGCTGGGAAAAGCAGCCCTGCCACAGCTCCAGGCCAGAGTGATGGGGTGAGATGCCCAAGGAGCTGCAGCAAGGCTGGGCAAAACCTGCAGGGGCTCAGGATCCCAAAACTCTTTTCCATCACCTGAAACTCAGACTGAATGGCCTCTGATGTGCAGCGAGGGGGCCCCTGCAAGCCTCTGCCTGTCTGCCATGTCCCTTCCTGTCCATGCCCCCCAACAACATGAGCGTAACAAGAAGACAGCACCAAGTCCCACACACACGCACACACACACACACACACAGACAGTGCCGGGAGGTGCGGCAGAGCCAAGGCGCAGCCGTGCTATGCAAGGGAAGGTAAGCCACCGAGGTGGGACAGCAAAGCTAGGGGGGTGCCAGGGGGATACATGAAGGAAGATGCTTGCCTTCCCACCCAGAGCTGTGCTGGATGCAGCTAGCTGCTTGGGAATCCCCAGCTGCAATCATTCTACCCCCCTCACAATGGATGAGATGGAAGATAGAGGAGAGGGAGAGCTGCTGCTGGGGAAGGTGGGAAGCAAGTTATGGCTGGAGGAGAAGGTCCTTTCAGCAAAGCCACCTCTGCCGTGGGAAGCCCCCTGGATTAACGTGCCAATGAAGGCAGGGTGGGTAGGAGGTGGGCACTCGCTTCTGCAGCAGGAGGAGTGAGAAAACACCAAATACAACAGTAAAAAGAAGCCCCATCCCCACCTCAACACCCCCACCCCAGCCTCTCCCTGCCCTTCTGACTTGCTTTGAGCCTTTTGTCCTGCTGGGAGGAGAAGGGATTAACAGCCCTCTTGGGGAAGGCTAAAGAGGGTCCTGTGGATTGGAATAGCCGTTTCTAGCCCCAGCTCTTGGGGAACTTTTCCATCCAGCGTTGGAAGCAGCCACCTGAATCTCCACACTCCCTGCAGGGATGGGACCCTTGGTGTCCTGTCCTAAGAGGGGAGGAATCCCTTTGGACAAGCCCCCAGGGGCTCCTAGGCTGAGATAGTGGAGGTGGCCCACATGCTTTTCAGAAGGACAGCCTCACATAAGGTGACAGGCAGAGCCATCCCCAGAACCCTCCTTTTCCCTCCAGCAGGACCAAGCTCCAAAGTGAGGTGACACATCTGCATGGATGTGGAATTCTCCAGCCCACCAAGATGGTGGGCTCCTCCCTTCCAGAGGTAGATGGGGCAGGTAGGAATTGCCTCCTTTGGGAAGACAGGGTAGGCTGTCCAGCCACCACTTAGGGGAGAAGTAGTTTAAGCTGCAGCGGGGTGCAAAGCAGAGGGCTGGGGAAGGGCAGGGAGCAAGGGCAAGAGCTCCGCTGCTGCCGGGCACATGCCAGGGATGTCCCAGGAGAGGCATCTCTGGGGCCCCAGCCCACTGCCAAGGCTCTCCCCTGCCTGGGGGAGGCATTGTCCAGGGGCCAGGACCCAACTTACAGGATTTTTGTGATGTAAATAGAAATAAATACTTTATAAATATCTTAACTACTGACACCTGATCTTACTCTGCTGTCTCTTGCAGAAACATCAATAAACTAGGAAATCCTCATACTACCCCTTTCCCTTCATGTGGAGGCAATTCCTCCTGCTCTCCCACCTTCAAGCTTTACCACGCTCCCACCTCTGTAGATCAAAGACCAGCTATTAGCCAAAACTGCCCTCCTCGCTCCCTCCCCTCTGACAGGGACCTTCCTGGAGCATTACAGATGGTGTGACATGAAGGTCACCCATGAGGGGATGGGCAGAAGATGGCATGTGCACAGGAGATCCTGCCCAGGCAGGTCAAGGCTTTTGCAGCTACGAACGGAAGTGAGTTTCCTTCGCAAAGGTGTGAATCGAGAGAGATCCTTCCATGGAGCAGGCAGCTGGGGCAGCAGATGGTGTGAGAGATCAGACGTTAACATGGGGAGTCTTGAGACAGAATCAGCTATCTTGATTCTGTTGGCAGACAGATGAGGTGGAGGGTATTTTTCAGGTTAGATTCTCATCTGGGCTGTTCTCCTTCTGGAAAGCTTGGACCTGGTTTGGAAAACAAGGAAAAAAAGGTGTCGGAGATGTAAACAAGGAGAGGTATGGTCCCCCTGTGTTTGGTGTCCTAGCTCCAGACTGGTGCTGGAATCCAGCCAGAGCTGGAGGGACATGGCATTAATTTCATTTTAGCCAGAGCACACAAATTTCTGTGCATTTACTCCTGTTCCCTTAGTCCTGTCACTTGAGATGGTCTCAAGAGCAAAGGGCCAGTCTCCCTGCCAGCAGCAATGAATGTTGCTTTGAACTCAGCACAGCAATGCCTCTGTACTAGCCGGTATCTGTCCCTAGATTGAAGAATTTAAGCCGGAAGGAGCTGAAATCAAGATTAACATGGTCCAAGTTCTGCCAGCTGAGAGCACGACTAGACACAGCTGGAGGGGTCTGCACCATGGAGAGCACTGGGTCCAAGACAGGGAGCACACTTGGCTGCTCACAGACCCCCCACCAGCAACTTCTCTGCACCACCCTTCACCCAGCTGCCCCTGGTACCTTATGGACCCAGCCAGGAGGGGGTTGAAGGCATAGAGCCAGTCGTGCATGTCCTTGTCACTGCTCGCCTGCAGCAGGATGCCGCGATGCTCTGTGCACACTGCGAACGTGTTCGGGGTCTGCCAGGAGAGAGCCATGGATGAGTCTCCTGCCTCAGGGGGTGTGTGGAATGGGGCTGCCTCCTGGTGCCCTACCTTGAGCATGGCCTGCTGGTCCTCACTGTACTCCACCTGGGCCTTGGAGAGATTGAGTATGGCCCTCTCTACCATGTCCTTGTCTGAGTTGTAGATGTAGACATATGGGCGCCGGACCACCACGAAGCGCTTCACCCACCCATTGGTGTGGGGCTCCAGGAAGTGCAAGTAGCCCTTTTTGGAGACAATGGGGCTGCAGAAGGGACAGAGATCAGGTGGGGCATGGACCAGAAGGAGGTGGCAATGGTAGGGCATGGCTCCCCTCAACTCCAAGGTATTCCCCTTCCTGGCTGCCCCAGTTGCTCCTACCTGACCCGAATCTCCTGGATGTCAGGCACCAGCAAACGCTGGGGCTCCTTCTCCTCCTCAGGCCGGTGGCCTGGGGACTTCTTCTGCTCTCCTTCTCCTGCAGGCTCCACGTCAGGGCTCTCCACTCTGGAAGAGACTTGGGGGGCTCTGGGGAGGGAAGAAAGGCTAGGATGTAGGAAGAGTGACAGCTAGGGAACACCATTTGACCAGGACCATGTCCCAGTGGTACAACTGCCCTGCTTGAGGGACATCACCCAAACCTCCTGGCCACCTTCTTACCTGACATCAATGGCATTGTAGCGTCCTTCCACCAGTGACGGGCAGGTTGAAGAGGGGGTGAGAGTGGTGACCCCAAGAACTGGCATGGATGGGTCTCTCATCAGGGTCACAGACATTTCAGACAGCTGTGGAGTGGAGATGTGGACTCAAGTTTCTGCCTGAAGCTGAGCACAGGCAAAGGACCAGGTGCCTACTCATACAGGGAGAGGCAAGACCTCTAGCTGGCAGGGCTCTCCCTCGGCACAGTCCCAGAAGCCACCAACTCCAGGAACCCCAGGGCAGGTGAAGGGAGCAGGGACCCCAGAGCAGGAACCACTTGCACCAAGGTGCCCACCTGGCCCTTGCCCAGCCAGTTCCTCTTAGCCACACATCCCTCCCAGCCCCCAGCAGCCCGGTGAGCCCAGGACACTGGCAGTACCTTGCTCTCACTGGCGCTAATGCAGACATGGCTGTGGCTGTACTCCCTGTTGAAGGTATGTGTGAGCAGGCGCAAGCACTGTGGAGAAAGGAGGAAGATGGCAGGATAGGAGGTACCTTCTTCCACCCGTCTCCTCCTACTCCTCTTGGGCTTTCTCCTGCTGCAGTCCCCTTGCACCCTATGGGAGCCCCTTCCCAGCTTCATCCCTGTGAGCTGGGAATGCTGCAGGATGGTACCTTCACAGCTAGTTCCTTCTGCCTCTCACTGGGGCTCTCAGGAGGTGAGGTGCGATTCTCAGCGGCCCCATCGGCAGAGAGTGGGGAGGAGACACAGGAGGTGCTTCGGGACTCAGAGTCCTCACTGGAACAAGGGGACAGGGTCTCCAGGCCCAGGCGCTGGGTTGTCTCCAGCTTCTCACGCAGGAGCAGGTAGTGCCTCGTCTTCTCCACCTGGGCAGAGACATCACAGCTCAGAGGTGACCCCTTCCCCTTACTGACATCCTTCTGGGGACCATGCATCCCATGCCCCATTACCCTGTTTCTAGCCCAGACTCTTACTTCTTGCAGTAGGCTGAGTTTCTCCAGCTCCCACTGATGGTCAAGGATGAGGCTGTCGCTGCGGGGCCGCCAGCCAGCCAGGTTCTCCTCTCCCCGCACATAGGCTACAGAGGTGTCTAGCACACGCCGGCGACGTCTCTGCATGCCTGTGAGGACAGACACATACTGTGGGGGACAGACGTACAGACCCTACCCCAACCACCATGCTGTGCCTGCCAGCCTCATGGTGAACACCCAGACAGAGGCATGGCACCCACCTGGGCTGCCGGCATCTGCCACTCGGCAGAGGCTGAGCTCGTAGACTCCCGTCACACGGTTGCTGTGGTCAAAGGGAGATGAGGCATTACCAGCTCTGTCCCATACCCATGCCCCAGTTATTTCACCCAGGCTGCTGGAATGCCCCAGAAAGGCCCCAGTCCCTGGGTAATGGTTCTCCTCTTCCAGAAAGGCAGGAGCTTCCCAGTACCTCTCAGAAGCCCTCAAGCTGCCACTGCCAAAAAGGTTGCGGATGGAACGGGAGGCAGGAAGCTTGGCATCCCGGGAGTAGAAGACCATGCAGAAGTCTTTGGTGATGACGGCAGGCTGAGTGCAGTTCTCCATCTGCCGCAGAACAGGGGAAAAAGGTGTCATGGAGTATGGGGGGACTGTGTCTTGGCAATCCATGAGGTCTCTCCCACCCCTGGTGTGCAGTGGTTTCCATTCCTGTAGTCCCACCAGGCACCCCAAACACTAGGTTGCACCCTGTCAGCATTGGTGCAGGGTAAAGGAGGGGTTTACACTGTCTGGACCCTGGCAGTAGGGGAAATATCAGACTTTGTTAGCATTACAGCAAAGGTCCTTGCCTCAATGTAGGCAGACAGGGTGATGTAGATTTTCTCCCGGTACGGAGTGACACGGTTGAGCAGCAGTGAGTTGTGCATGGAGCTATCCCATGCTGCCTCAAACTGGTAGAAAGTCCTGCAACAAAAACAAAACAGCAGAACTGGTAAAACAATGTCCCCAGAATACTAGGCAAGCGAGCAAGGAGATGCTATTGTTCCCCGCTGCAGCAAGGCCTGCAAGGACACATGGACATGCACACACCACAGGGACAGATGGGGACAGCCACTCCAGAGGACGCAGGCTCAAGGCAAAGGGGGACAAGGTGTGGCAGGAAGGGGATGTGGTACCCTTGACATGGCCAACAGTCCAGGGTGCTGGGGAGAAGGGACTGTGGGAGGAGTGGGGGCTCAGCTGAGGCAGGCAAGGCAGGGCAGGCTGGGAAGGCAAAGGAGGGCAAAGAAGGGTGCATGCCCCACTGCCATGCTCGGAGTGGGGTCTGCCACACCAGCACACCCAGGCAAGGTCCCCACCATCCAGCACACAGCACACAGCACCTCCCGGTCCCAGCCAGGAGCAGCTGTCGCCATTCAGGTGGCCAGAAGGGAGAGCAGGGAGGATGCTCAGCACTGGGGAGTCCCCATACCAGCCAAGTTCCCTTCCCCAGGGCTGCCCCGTTTGCCAGCTCTGAGCCCCACCAAGACCCTGGGACCACAGTTTTTTAGCTGGCCCCTGCTGGGCTGTCTCCCCCAGCTCTTGCTCTTCCCTGATCACCAGCCCCATTCCCACCAGGCTGCCTCACTCTCCTCACTTGGTTTTCCATAATTCCCAGGTTGAGGGAAGGAGCAGGGGACACCTGGCCCCACTTGTTCAGTGCCTATGGGGTCCCACAGAGGATGGCAAAGCCACCTAGAGCAAAAGTGGCTACCAGCCTCTTCAGGTCAGGCAGTCAAGAGTGGGGGAAGCAGGAGGTATGGGGGATCCCTGTTTCACCCCCTGCCCTGCTCCTGGGCTGCCTCCTGAGCCAGCCTTGGGTTATGGGACACCCAATCCCCAAAGCCACCTGTCGCTGCTGCAGCTCTGGCTCCTGCCTCAGCATCGTCAGGAAGCAGCAATGTCTCAATGAGGATGCTTCAGCACATCCCTGAAGCAGCACCCAGGTGGCTGAGGGGCTTTTTTGAACATGAACCAGGGCAGCCAGAGGGAGCAGGGAGAGGCTCTCAGCTGCAACTGCCCCCGTATAGGAAGAAGAGGGAGAGCGACGCTTTCAGGAGGTGCATAAAATACATTAAAAAACCCCACATGAGACAGAGCCAAGGCGAAGGATCACTTTTCAGACACAGGTTACTTGAGAAGGCAGTGCTCCCCAGGGAGGAGGAGAATAGGAGCCTCAGGGGAGGGAGGAAAAGAGCAAAAAGCAAAGGGAGGCAAAGGAGAAAGAGAGAAAAGCAGGTGGGACCAGACCGAGCAGGTGCACGCAAAATACCTAGTGTCATTTCCAAACGAAATGCTATAAGTGGAAGGTGACCCAAGGACAAACACACACACATACACACACAGAAAAACATAGGTCAGAAAGCATCGTCTGTACGGGGCTGGTGTTGGAGTAGGACCACAACCATGGAGAGTCCCTCTAGAGTGGACTCACCCTATATCAACTCCCAGGTTTACCTGCATGGGTGAAAACTCTCTGCCACCCACCTTCCTTGCAGTCTGGCAGCTGGGAAGCAGCACATGTGCTCCGCATCCCCTTAACCCTGCCCTCACTGCCATTCCAGGACAAGGAGCTGCTGCCCAGTGCAGCTCCTCAGAAAAGTGCCCCTCATGGTACCCACACAACAGGAGATTTCTTGGCCCATCCCTGGTCCACAGGGAGAGCATCACTGTACCAACAGCCCACAGGCAATGCCAATACGACCCCACATCTCCTGAAGTAGAGGGGCTGTATCCATGCTTGATCCATTCTCCTGCACCCTGGGATACTAATGGAGGGACAGATCTGTCCCCAGGCATTTCCAAGCAGGACCAGCTTCTAGATGATGAAGGAAGTACAACTTCCCAGGTACAAAGTTATGGAGGCCACCAGGACTCAGGAGACCCCATCCCCTGTCTCCCAGATGCATCTTCATCTCTTTGTGTACCATAGGACCCTCTCCTCTGGGGCCTTGGTGATGCTCCCACCCAGAGGCTGGCAGCAGCATTTGGATCTGTTGTCTCTTGCCCATACACCACATACCCATACACCCATACACCAGGCTCATACTGCAGTCCCAGCTAAAGCCCCCACCATCCTCAGAAGCCAATCCCCACCATTACACAGGGCTACAATAGTCTATGCCACATTAGGGTGTGTGTGCACCCACCATTGCACCTACGTACAAACACAACACCACCCATATGCCGCATCTGCACCCACAAGTCTACTGTGCACCCAGACATCATCACCAGGTGCCCAGGCAAGGGCTGGAGATGGCCTGAAGCCCCCACCATGGTCTACACCAGCCCTGCAGCTACTCCTAGTGGTGCTGGGGGCTGAACCTGGGTGGGAGGCAATGGGGGAGCGGCACACTGAGCACCTGATGCCAAATCGATGAGAGAGCAGTGAAGTCAAAAAGCAAGAAATAAACCAAAACCCAAATCAGGCGATGGGGATGCAGGCGTGCGAGGGGAGCAGCAGCCAGCGAGAGCGCGGCCCAAACAAACAGCAAAAGGGGCTGGTGAGCAAGAGGTGCCAGGATGGGAGGGAGAAAGGATGGGGCGTGTAGAGGGATGGGGGGCTGGATGTCCAAGTGCTGCCTCCGGCCGGAGTGAGTGCACCAAGGCGAGGGGAGAGAAAGAAAGACGGGAGGGTGGAAAAAAAAATCAATGGAAACAAATAATACCTAGGCATATCCGAATCAAGAAACTGCCTGTGAAAACACAAAACAATCACATGGTTAGTGTGGGCTCTGATGGGCAGCAGCAGCAGAGAGAAGCAAGGGGGGGACCCTGGGGGCTGCCCCCCACAACTCCTCCCTGGGCGCTCGATGCCGGGATGGATAGGTATTGGGGAGGGAGCCATATTGCTCCCTGGTCTCCTGAGCAGCTCCAAGGAACTGGGAAGGCTGGGATGGGGAGGGGAGCTAGGGCTGCTCTGGGCAGAGGAGGCTGCACGGCATAAGGCAGCAAAGCAGGGAGCACAAGCAGCCGGGAAGGAAGGTGAAGCGGGCCCTGGCTCTGCCTGCTGTCCTTCCTTTGCCTGTCCTAGCAGGCTGGTGGGGCTAAGGCATGCATACCTGCATGCAGGATGGAAGCGGGGAGGGCCCCTCAGCATCCTGCAGGAAGCCGGCTCCCCACCCCTCCCCCTACCTGGCCCTAGACAGGCTCACAGGATGGGTAACACATGGCATGCATGCTGGCCTGCAGCTGAACTGGGGCTGGCCCTGAGGCACAGACCTCCTGACAGCACAGGTGAGGCAGGCTTTTGCAAATCCTGGGACCAACTGGCCCAGTCAGGAGCTGACATAAAACAGGGCAGCCCCAGGAGCCCACAGGTGCCACAGCCATCCAGCTCGCAGCAGCCCAGCAAAAACCACCGCAGCTTTGCCTGGCAAGGCCCTCCTTGCCCAACAGTCCCCACCTGGCCTTGCTGTTGTCCCCATGGCTGTGCCAAAGTCTCTTCGTCCACCACTTGCACATGTATCTGACCCCATGGTGTGGCTCTGCTGCCCAAGCACCGTATGCCTGTCACTCACTATGTCCAGGAGCAGCTCTAGGAGCACTGCATGCTGGCACCTCCCACCCAGACCTCTATCGTCCCAGCTCCAAAAACACCCTGTCTTGGGACAGGCCACCTTGATGCAACAGTGACCCCAAATAAAAGATGGGGAAAAGTGGTTCCCACTCCCCAGGAGGACGCTCCTACACTGGAAACCACCATATGCACAGCTCAGGACCGGTCCCTGCTGCTCCCTGTGATGCCAGTGACCATCCTTGTCACAGCTACCTGCACACACACATTCTGGCCAGGGACTGCTGCCTGCCTACTGAGTTTTGCCAGCAGGCTTGGTTCAGAGGAGAGTTCTGCCCTCTGCACCCACTGGTTCCTCACACCACCACAGAACCCAGCCAGAGAGGTCTTAGAGATAAAACCCATCTGGCCCTGCTGCTCCCACACCCTTGCCAAACCCACAGTGGGAACACAGTCCCCTAGGACAGGCATCGTCAAGGTCACCCAGCCATCCCCCAGTGCTCATGAGGGTTGGCTTTCCTGCATCACTCCCACACAGACAGGGACCTTCTATGGGCACCAAGTAGTCTTTCCTGTGAGTTTGCTGGGACATGGACAAATAACCCTTTACGGCAGGTCCTCTCCAGCCACAGGGTTGGTACGTCCTCCTGGCAGCAGTACCAACCAGCTCTCTGTGCCAGGCAGTCACAGTCACCAACAGAGAGCAGGATCACCACCCAAATTCCCTTTCGTGCCAAAGCCTAGTGCAGGGAGGCCTTGGGGAGAAGGAGGGAGGAGTCTGGCAACCCTGAACCCCAAGACCCTCTGCAGCTCCAGAAAAGTACCCCCCAAGGCAGCAACAGGTCAGCAGGACCCTGCAGAGGGGCTGAGAGCCTCCCCGTGTCTCCTCTTCCAGCCCTCACCACAGTGCAGGAAGAACAAGAGAAGCAGCAGCACTCACCGGTCATCCTGGGAGGGGTGGATGTACCCAGAGGAGAGGATGTTCAGGGACAGGATGTTGGGGTCGATGAGAGACTCATCTGCTTCTGGGGTGTTCCGGATCCGACCTGCAAACGCAGCACAGGGATAGAATCATAGAGTCATAGAATAGTTAGGGTTGGAAAGGACCTTAAGGTCATCTAGTTCCAACTCCCCTGCCATGGCCAGGGACACCTCACACTAAACCATGTCGCCCAAGGCTCTGTCCAGCCTTGGCCTTGAGCACTGCCAGGGATGGAGCATTCACAACTTCCTTAGGCAACACATTCCAGTGCCTCACTACCCTTACAGGATGCCTCTCAGGTTACAGGAAGTGGCCCTGTGAGGGTCCCCATAAGGGGCATGGGCAGCCCACCTGTCTGCATCACCCCAGTAATGCCCCCATTACAGACAGCAGCCTCTCAGTTCTTGTCCACTTGGTGCCAGAAGCCCTAATACAGCTCTTGGATGTGATACCCAGGACCAAGGCACCCTGCCCACATTGTGTCCCGGTGTCACCTTCTGGTAGCTTTGCTACTGCAGGGCAGGAGAGGAGACAAGGCAGGTGCAAAGCTCCACATGGGAACACAGGTGAGAAACAGACCAAGAGGATGCTTGGGATCTCGATGGGGTGGGGGTTGGTCACAGCCTATCCAACCTAGCTTGGCTTACCTACAACCAGCTCCCGCACTTCCTTCCAGCGGATGAGGCTGCCTGTTTCATGCACCAAGGTGACAGTGATCCTCCTCTGGATGCCCTGAGACCCACAAGGCCACAGAGAATGGATAGGGGTTAACAACGCTCCTAGCAGGAGTTAGAGCCACAACAGCACCTCAGGGATGGAGTACCTGGTGGAGGAGGAAGGTCCCATGGCATGGCATGCCTCCACGGTGGTCCACAATGGCAGGGATGTAGCTGGAACAAAGGATCATGGCGTGACACAGAACCCCATCAGCCTGTGCAGAAGTGCCAAGCACTGACCAAATCACTGTGCCTCCTCCCTCTCTTTCCCACTCCCCTTTCCAGCAGGACTTACTCGCCATTGGCTTCCAGCTCACAGATCTCAAAGAAGACCATCAGGTCATACTTGCACTGGCATGGGCCGGGGCTGGGCCGAGTCATGGTGCTTAGCTTCGTTGCAGGCACTATAGCAAGTTGGAAAGACAGCTTAAAGGATGAGCTTGCTGCTGGCATCTTGAGTGTCTGATGGCAGGCAGGATATGGGCAGAGCATACAGGGACACAGTGGAAAGACACACGGACGTGGCAGCAAGGCAGGAGGGAGTGCACAGAGGGGGACAGCCCCATCCAAGGGACTTTGCTGACTCATTGCTGAGCCATCCAGGCTGAGTAGCCTCCTCCCTAAGATTCCAGAGGAGGTAGGAAGGGGGATTTGTATCATCTGGGTGATGCAGGAATGGGCACCAGGCCTTTAGGGTGTTCCTGTTGGTAGTACATTTTGGTCCACAGTACATTTTGTGGTGCCCTGGGGTCCTAACTGGTTCCCCTGGGGAAGGGGGCACTGTACCCAGCACAGGGACTATGGGTGGGCAGAGAAGCAAGAGGCCAAATCCCCTACCTGGTTTGGAGAGTGGCATCACACGGGGCAAGTGGCGCCGGGATGGCCTCAGTGGGCTGCAGAGAGAACTGTCTCAGTTAAAGCATCCACAAGGACCCCTGAACCAGCCAACTCCACCTACACCCCAGGGCCACCCCCTCCCACCACCTAACCCACTTCTCCAGGTCCCCAGGAAGCCAGCTGTACCAGGTGCTCTAGTGGCACCCAGCTGCTGGAGCAGCCCAGGGTGCACCCACCTCAGGACATCCTTGCAGAGGGGTGGGAAGGGATGCTGCTGGTAGTGCCCAAATACTTCAAACACAATAGGCTGGCTCTTGATGTATTCAATGAAGGATTTGGTCACCTCCACAGCAATCTAGAAGAGAAAGAGCCATCAAGAGCACAGTTCATCTGGGAAAGGGATGCAGCCAGCAACAGCACTGGGGAAGTGGAAGGGTGCAAGCCTGTCTGATCCCCTGCAACCCTCACCCACCCCCTTCTTTGTGGCTTGGTGATGCTCTTCCCACAAAGACCACTGTCATGCAATCCCAGCTGGGGTGGCAGGTTTTTGCTCTTTGCCCCACACATCCACTTTGTCTAAGGCTGGCTTAGCTAGGCAGCTCTGACTATCTTCTCTGGGGAGAAGATCCAGCCAACAGTCCTGCAGGGACCATAGCAGCCATAGGGGTGAGGGAATGCAGGCAGGGCAGAGGTACTAACGTTTTGGACATGATAGAAGCCCAGTGGCGGCCCCCGTCCTGTGTTCTTCAAGGGCTCTGTTGAAAAAGCCTCGTCATGGCGGTGGATGAAGCTGCAGAGGAAAGGAAAGAGACTCAGGAGCTGTGGGATAGGGATGTGCTGGAGCAGGGAGGAGAGAGAAGGAAGAAACTAGGACAAGAGTTCCCCTCAATACCTTGGGCTGGCACAGAATCCCCCGAACATGGCGGGAGTCTTTCTCCAGAAACAAGAGAAGCTACCAGACAAGTGCATGGGCTCATCCCACAGCCCTTGGGTTTGCCTCCCATCCCTGAAGAGCTCAGAGGTGGGGGTTCTGGGGCTCCCCTACATTCATCACCAACCCAAGGCAATGACCAGAGCACAGTGGTAGATGTAGGGCTGGAGGGGCACAGGGGACTCACTTGAACTGGCAGAAGATGTCTGCATATTCTGCAGAGATGCTGGAGGCTTGCAAGACTGTCACGCGGAATGTGAACATGCTGCCCAGCTTCAAGTGATCCAGAGCCGTCTCCAGTGGCCCTTCTGATACAGACTTCTCTGGGCTGTCCAGGAGAAGGTCCTCTGGTGTCACTGCAGGGAGGGAAGGGTCCTCAGTAAGGTGAGGCATCACACCCCCAGCATCTGCCAGCAGCCCTGCACTAGGGCAATAGGCTTTTGATGCTCAGGTGGGTGGGAGAGGCTGGGTGTCAGGAGAGGGGCTGCTCTCCAGCCACTTGCCAGCACCAGCTCACCTGTGCAGGTATTGTTGTTGACCTCATCAGCAGAGGGACCCACATCGCTGACCTGCCCCTGGCCTTCGACAATGCGCAGCTCCTCCTGGGAGGTCCCCGAGCGAGACATTCCCACAGCTGGGCATGACTCCGACTGGAACTGCATCAGGAATCATAGAATCATAGAATGGTTTGGGTTGGAGAGGACCTTAAAGATCACAGAGTTCCAATCCCCCTGCCAATGTTAGGGACACCTTCCACTGTGGGGCTAAGGGATGCTGGTGGTGTCCAGAGTGGCTCTCCTGGCACAGTCCATCACTACCCTAGCAGCAGGGCACCTCCAGCTCTCTCCTCCCATCCCACAGCACTTGCTCTAAGACACAGTCAAGAGCAGGGTGATGCCTGCACCTCTAGGAACCTGGTGGTCCCCATAAGGGAGTGCTGCCATGGCAGGCAAGGGGTCTGTGGTACTCAGGCACCCACCAAGAGCCAGCTGCCACCATACCTTCTCAAAGTGCTGGTCATCGAAGGATATCTTGGCTGTCCCCGACTGACGCACACCGGAGCCATAGTCAGGGGCTTCCTCATCCGCTGGAGGAGGGATGGGGGTGAGCCAGCATGGGGGGTGTGGGGAATGTGAGGGGCACATGTTTGGGGGGATCCCCCTCCTACCTGAGATGGCCTGAACTGCCACGCGCAGGAAGCCCTTCACCTCGCCCTTCTCGCTGACGATGGCCACGCGATGGACCAGGGGCACAGGGTAGAGGAGGTTGCTCAGGTAGACGAAGGCCCTGCCAGTGAGGGGAAGGGGGGAGGGACACACAACACGGGGGGGGGGAGAGCGGTCACTGCTCCCACCCACCGGTGCCCAGGCGCAGTGGCATGGCCGGCGCCGGCCGGGATCCCAGGTCACCGCTCACGGCGCAACCGCGGCGCTGCAAAGCAAAACTAAAGAGAAGGCAGCCAGGGCCAGCCGGGAAGGGTCGGGAACGGGCAGCGGGCAGGCAGCGGGCAGCGCACCGTGGGCAGCACCACGAAGCAGACCGGCCTTGCCTACCTCTCCGGCTGTCACCTCCGTGGCGGGCGGGGAGGGGAGGGGGGCTGCGCTGGTGCCACCGTGAAGCTGGGAGGGAAGAGGACCTTCTCTGTGGTGGAGAGCTGGAGCACTAGGGCAGGAGGTGCTGCGACATGACTTGGGGGCAGCTGCGGAATCACCATGGAGGGGGACAGGGGCAAGGCAGGGAGGGAAAGGAGGGTGACAAGGGAGGTAGAGAGGTGTGAAGGAGAGGAGAGGAAGAGGTCCTGGCCATAGGCCAGAAGCCTCCAGAGATGAACCTGCTCTGCCTGCAGTGTTGCAGGACTGCAGGTGGCTTTGCCCTGCTGCACTGCCTGGCTGGCAGCATTGGTGCCATGTGTGGCCTGACCCCTTCCCTTCTCATGCGTGGCTTCAGGATCCCAGGCTGCCCACCAGCAAGTCACAGGCAAGGGGCCACACTGGGGTTCAACATGATGTGACAGCTGCCCCATGTTGCTGCTGACAACTCCTGTCAGGCTGCAGCTCCCTGTTTCTCAAGTGTTTTGACTCCTCTTGATGCCTTCTTCAACTTCCCCACCAGCTGGCTTGCTGTTCGACTGCCTCCTGGCACTCTGGTGATGGCGGCTGCCATGCCCTCGGCAGTGACAAGTCACCTACACAGCCTTTGGCATCAAGCTCCCTGCTGAGAGGTGCCAACTACTCTTCCCAGCAAAAGAGGGTGCAGGGTGCCTGGCACCCTTCCCCAGGGCACCCACCAACATCTTGACATGCAGTGTCTTCAGGTGTCATGGGGCCAGCCAGAACATTTCTGCTTCTCGGCATCTCCAGGCAGCTGGCAGTGCTTTCTTGCCTTGCAGGCATGTTTGCAGACATCCAACAGCACCCAAAGGTGCCCCAGTGGGTTCTTGCAGGCAGCCTCAGCCCCACACTTGCAGCCCAAGCCCCAAAGTCTGGAGGTTCCCTCTTGCTCTGGTGAATCCCATTGACTACCAATCACTGCTTGAGGCTTTTGCCACCCAAATCATCTCCAAAGATTCAAGTTGTGAAGCAAAATTTATGCCCCATCACTGTCTCCTGCTGGGGCAATCTCACTCCATGTCTTTGAGGCCACCAGGGACAAGTGGCTGGAGTGGGCCAGGGCTTCCCGTGTGGCCCTGTGGCCATGGAGAGGTCTCCAAAGTGCGTGGATCTGAGTGCACCCACCACCCTGAAACAGCAGGGCACCTGGTCTTGAAGCCAAGGAGGTGGAGGGGGGAGGAAAGACAGGGAGGGAAGAGGGGGAGGGAAGGAGGAGGGGGACACGTGTGTCACTAGAGGAAGGAGGGCAGGGACACTAACCACAAGATTGGTGAGGTGCAAAGATGGCATGCTCAGACCAAAGAAAAGCCTTTCCAAAGGAAGACAAAAGTGAAATAACCCCAATTTTTGCTAAAGCTTTGGAGAGACAGAGCCAGCAGCTAAAAAAAACCAAAACCAAACCAAAATAAACCAAACCAAAAACCTTAAAGGAAAAAAAAAGGAAAGAAAAAGAAAAAAATAAAATACAAGGATCCAATCATAAACCAATCCAAGCACACTTCACAAGAAATGTGGCCGGCGGAGCTGCTGCACGGGGAGCCAAATCCAGGGCAGACTCAAAAGAAGTCAGAATGCGCCAAGCTCCAGGGAACATGTCCCCGGCACGGAGCGGGGCTGCTGCCACAGGGCCTTGTTTGTTTTTTTGAAGTGCCCCCAAGAGTTTTGGGGTTTTTTGATGTGTTGGTTGTTTTGTTTTTTAAAATAAGGGAAAAGGAAAAAAAAAAGGGGAAGAACCCAGCTCTTTCAGTCTGAGGCTGCAGGACTCTTATCCCACCTCCGCCCTCTCTGCCTACACTGGTCCCCCTCCTCCCCACCTTGCTGCTCATACTCTGCCTGGCAGGGTTGAGCCTGGCTTTAGCACACCAAGGAAGAGAGCTCCAGTGCTCCAGCTCCACCCCAGCTGGAGCAGCCCCAACAGGGAGAGGTTCACTGTCATGAGACCCTCTTGCTCCTGCATGGGTCAGAGGCTCCAGGATGAGCTCTGGGCACACATCACCTTGGGAAAACCCTGGAGCAGAGCTGGCAGCAACCACATCCCATCTTGGGGATAGGCAGATACAGACTGGATTTGGCAGCTGGTAAGTTTCTCCAGGCCAAGACCAATGGAGCTCATGGGCATCTCCTGGCCAACAGGTATGAAAACTCAAAGCTCTTGCTCTTGGCTGGAGTTGAGGAAGAGTTGGAGCCTGTACCCAGGTCCCCATGGCCTCCCTGAACACCTCCTGTGCCCAGTTGGCAGGGATGGCCGCAAGCCAAGTATTGGGTATGTGCAGTGAGAGGAAACACTTCTTTTCAGAGTCCTCCTCTCCCACCTGCACCCTGGTCTCCCCTTTCGTCCATCAGCTTTGTCCTCAACCGCTTGGGGACATCCAAGCCTCATGTCTGGGGGAGGGTTCACACTGACCAACTCAGCCAGGATGGCCAAGCCAGTGCCAGAGGTATGCATGGCTTCAAAGAGCCTCTATGTCACCAGCCAGCAGCACTGCAGGGAGTCACCCTGATTCAGGTCCACAAAAGTACCCAAGACCAAGACCACCATGCAGCTTCACTGGCTACTTCAGTGCCAGGGATGCACCAGAGCTTCCCTTTGTGGGGGCTGCCCAAACAGGGACCTGCCTATAGGGTCTCCAGTGGAGCTAATGTTATCTGACTCCTCCTTCTGTCCTCTACCGCCTCAATGGTTGTCACAGCCCTACCTCGGTGAGCAACTTGTTGCCCCACTGGGTGCCCCAGGCTTGGCAGCAATCCTGGACAGCCAGCCACCCACCCCCTGTGCCTCCAGCACACCCCGGAGGTGGGAGTCATGTCCGAAAGCAGTTCTCTCACGCGAAAGAGCTAGTTCCTTCCCGGCATGCTCTCCTAAAACCTCACCAACCTTCCTACTAAACTGAACAGGGGGGAGCGGTCGTAAAACGGATCCCGGCCATCACACAGTGGGCACTCCGGAAAGATGTCTTCCTCCAGGTCCTCCGCCTCCTCCTCCTCCTCCTCCTCCTGCCCCTGGTGCTGCTCGTCAGCAGGCTCGGTGATGTCGGAGTCGGGGTTCGAGAAGGTAGGGGAGGGGGTGAGATCAGCCATGCGCTCGCTCATGCATGTGTTGAAAAGAGGAGAGCTGTTGCAGCCAGAGATATCTGAACTAAGGTTAGTACAACAAGATAGAAGACAGGTTAACACCAGCTGTTCCAAACAGAGAGAGCAAGAAAAGGAATTTTGGGTTTTTTTCTAGGTTGTTTTGTTTTTCTCCTGGTTAAGTTTTGGGGTGAGTGGGTTTTTCTGTTTAAAGCAAGGGACGTCAGGAAGACCTGCCCATCCAGTGTGTCTCCAAAAGGAAGCCACCAACCACAGTCAGCTATAAAGGGCGGAGAAAAGAGTGAGCCAAGGAACTGGTGCAAACTGTGGGGATTCCCCTTGCTGGCTTTACAGGCAGCACAGGGACTGCATGTGGCATGAGGCTTGCTGCCACCCCTGCCGCCAAAGGGAATCTCTCCACGTGCATGTAGCTCAGCCCCCTGCTCCCTCTGCACGCCAGGGCAGACCCACTCTCTGGGGTAGCCCATCCTTGTTGCTGGCACGGCACCCTTCCAACAAGCATGCGGGAGGTGCAGTGAGACACGCAGCACATACCAGACAGACAGACGCTCGACACCAACACTTGCTCATGTTCGCAGAGGTCACAACAGCACAGGCTCTTGGCCTGCTGGACAGTTGCGGGTCCCCCACCTCCCGCTGTCAGCAAGCCAAGAGCCCATGTCTCACAGCACTGGGTTAGGGCAGGCAGCAGGAGCATTGTCAGGGGCTTGCAGGTCCCTCGGGGTCCCAGCAGCCAACGCAGAGGAGAGCCATCACAGACAGTATGAGCCCCGACCACCATGGTGTGGGGACAACACATCCTTCCAGTGCACAGCCCCAGAGAGGTGAATGCTGGCGGCACTTCCTCCTGCGGGCTGCCTGCAGGTCCCAGCTGTGCTTAACAAGGAGCCGAAGTGCTCACCTGCCCACCAGCCTGAACCAGGGGAAGCGGTCGTAGAAAGGATCTCCGCCGGTCACCACATTGTCACAGTCGTCAATGACACTGGAAGGCACTTCTGCTGCACGGTCATACATTTCACGCATCAGATCCAGACGCTGCCTGCAGGCAGAGAGGAATGCAGTGGGCAGCATTGAGAAACTGGGTTGAAGCCATCCAAGCCCTCCCTGGTGTGGGCATCATTCACCCACCTCAGCTTCTCCAGGGTCCAGTAATGCGTTGCCCCGTTCTTCTGGTCCTGCACCTCTACAGCCACAATGGTCCGGGGGAATGGCCGCTTCTCACGGTCTTTGGCAGCATCAGGAGGCAGCAGGTCAGGAGGGAGAGGTGAATACAGTGTGTCCGTGAGGAGAACAAACTGGAACTGGACCTGAAGAGGGGTAGAGGGGGAGAGTGAGCCACCTGTGAGGACAGCAAGCTCCATGTGCCTCTAGTAAGCTCTTCCTCAGCATTTCCCTGGCTGGCCATGCTTGTGCTGCAGCAAGCCAGAGAGGAGCCCCAGGCACCCACCTTCTTCTTCAGCTCCACACTGATGGCATTGGCTTCCTTGAGGAAGATGGCATTGCCCCAGAGCAGGTCACGGAGGGAGGTGAATTGGTACCACTTCCACTTCCTAAAGGCCCAGAGGGCCAGCTCAAACTCCCTCTCCGTCCACTGCACTGTGGGGACACAGAGGGACAGTCACCCCACCACTGGGAGGGAGCACATCGGCACAGAGGTGCACAGGAGACCCACGTTCCACTCTTCTGCAGAAATCATCAAAACCCTGTGGCGGCACATAGCCCTCACCTTCATCCTCAGGTTCTTCTTCTTCCTCATTTGCCTCAGGGTAGTACCTAGAGTCCATCTGCTTCTGCAAAGCCTCCAATTTGCTCTCATAGTCCTGGGGGAAGCAGGGAGAGGGATTATGCAACCCACAAGGTGTGACCTCCCTCCATGATGCCACATAGTGCTTCTCCCCCTGCTCCCCGCCCCAGAGGAATCCGGCATCCTTCCTCCTCTGCATCTGTGTTTATGGGGACAATCCCAGGAACAATCCCAGGAATAAGGGCAAACAAGAGGTTTGCCCTTATTTTTAAGACACTCAGAACCAACCCTTGCAAACATCTTCCATGAATACAGACATGCCTGAAGAGCCTAAGAAGGAGCAAGGTCCTGGCCACCTACCAGCCTTTGCTGCTCAAGAAGGTAGTTTGCCTCCTCCCGCTCCCTTCGGTACTGGTCCTCCAGTTCCTGGAGCCTGGGAGGAATGGAAAAGGAGTATGACCAACCTGGAGGTGGATACCCAGCTCCTCATTACTGCAACCCCTGTGCCCTCACCGCTGCTCCATCTCCTGCTTCATGTCAATGCCCTGCTTCTCCAGCAGCTCTCTTTGGGCAAAAGCCCAGTCTACGGGCTCAGCCGGGGTCTCAGCACATGGGGTCCGCTCCCGCTCCTGCCGAGCCTGCTCGGGGTGGTTGAAGCGGAAGACGTGGCTCTTCCCCATGATGATGCGGTTTCCTACAGGGATGCATGAAGGGAAAAAGGGCATGGGTTTAGTGCAGGGCCCTGTGAGACAGAGGGAGGTGGGTTAGAGCAGTGCTGGCAAGCCAGCTGTGAGAACTCACCTGAGCGCAGGATGCTGGGCTCCGTCACCTTTTTGCCATTCACGTAAGTGTCAGCACCTTCACAGGGCTCCAGGGTCACTATTACTGGAGAAACAGCCAGAGGGGAAGAAAGGAACAAAAGGTAAGGTGGAAGTAGAGGGATAAATCCTGCATCCCCTGCTCCACAGCTCCTGCAGGATCAGAAAGGGAAAGCTGCCCCAGCCAGCACCCCAGGCATGAAGTAGGGGGACACCAGGGTACCCACTGGCAGCACCCACACCCCAGGTAACCAGCAGGGCTTGGCCAGCCTTCTGTTAATCAGAGCAGTCCCAAGGACTAAAAACAGCTGGAGACTGGATGTGAGAGGAGATCAGAGACTCCAGCATGCATCTCCAGCCTCCCTAGGCTTGTCTCCCAAAGCCGTTTCACCCTCAAGTTCCTGCTGGTTTGTGGTGTGGTCTCTGCTCCTTCTCTGCTATGGTCTGCTCTTCTGTCCCACCCTGATCTCCCTGGCTTGCCTTACCATGGCAGCTTCCACATGCCTTGCATGAGCCTCCCTCCCAGCTAGCTGAGGGCCGTAGCTCACTCTGGAAGTATGGAGAGGCCATGGCTATGCAGGATAGCTCCCCTAGTCTGAGGAGAGCAGGACCCCTGCCTGTGGCCAGGTTCTGGGGACATGCAGAGGGACTGGGGTCTGTGGGAAGGTGGAGCCCTTCCAGACAAGGAATACCTTCACCACTGGTTTTGTTGTCACTGCGGAAAAGGCAGTGCTCTTCCTTAATGAAGTGCCCGCTGAGAACGATGTCCTGCCTCTTCTCGGCATCTTCCCGGCCAACCCTGCCAGGAAGAAACCCAAGTCTGATTCTTCCTCAAAGCAGCCCCTCCCAGGGCCTCCCCTCAAAACCATCCTTGGGATTGACAGGAGCAGCCCTAGGTGCACAGCAGGACCAACACCCCTGACAAGATTATAGTCAAATACATTTTTCCCACATGGCTATGGCACCGGGGATGGCCTGGAAATGGTGCCCAGCTTGAGCACAGCTGTCACCCTGCTGCCCACCCAGCAAGTCAGGCACCAAGATATAGGCTAGGTTCCCACTGCTCCATGGGACCTGGCCCTCACCTTGTTATCCCATCCTTGATGTAGTAGAGAAGACACTCAGACATGAGCGGGTCCTCGTTCAGGTTGACCAAGTGGGGTGTCTGGGAGAGACAAACAAGGAGTCACACTGGTATGCCTTGTCTACCCAGATGCTGAGGGATGCTGCCAAGGGAGGTGGGAACTCAATAGCACCTCATGCTGCCCCAGTATGGGCTCTCCTGCTGTCTGCAGCCCCAGGACAACATGCCCAGGCACACACTTTTCAAGGGGATTGAAGTGAACCAAGCAGCTGGGATGAGGATGACCTGCCTCCATATGCCTCCTTACTTTCCTCCTCAAAGGGCTGAGCCCTGGACACCCTCTTCTCAGCTGCCTTTGGAAACTTATGTTCCAAACAGGCCCAGCATGGAGCCAAACAATTCCCATGGGGAGCCGCTGATATGGCTTGGTGTCTCCTGAGGCAGGACCCTGCTTGCCTGCACTGTGTGTCCACAGGCCCTTACCTCACCATAACACCCAGCTGTGCTGTGGACAGTGTGGCTGAGGCAGAGACATGTCCCATGCAGCACTTGGTTTAGGATGAGAGGAACTAAAACTGCCTGTTTTCCTCCACTGATGGCACAAGGACACATGAAGCACCCAAGAGAGCAGGCCCTAGACCAGAGGTTCAACCAGAAGTAGTGGAGATCTGAAGCCATATCTTCATGCCAAATTTCACACCCTGGTCTCCTTCCTAACAGTTCCCTCCATCACTTTCTTCCATTGGATCACCAACCACTTTGCTCTTAACAAGGGGAGGTTTCTCCCCCAACCACAGACCTCTCTGGCTGCAGCTAGCTTGGCTCACCCCATCACAAGCTGCTGGGATTGCACCTTGAGGCAACAGGCAAAGTCCTGGGAGCATCAGTAGCTGAAGTTCTGAGTTTCCCAGAAAAAAAGAAGAGACTGTAAGAAACATCAGCCCACTGACACCTGGCATGCAGACAGGTTTCCCCCTCACAACAGTGCTACAAACCCTGGCTGATAGGAGAGACTCACTCCAAATAGTTCAGAAGAACTGGAGATCAAGGGAAATGCAGGCTTTTCTCCATGGTGGCTGACAGGACTAAGTTGGCTGTAACATTTAACCTCAGGCCCCTCTTGGGGAGACACACAGCCCCAGAGGCCTGAGATTCCTTCTGCTTACAGGTTCGTTTACAGAATGGCAAGGCTGGCTAGGAGAAGGCAGATGCTCTACCTTCCACTGGGCTCCTTGGAGACATAACCACCTCAACAGTGGCATAGAGCAGGACAATGAAGTCCTGCCCTGCTTTGCCCTTAATGAAATGGAGTTTTGCATGCTATCAATGCTAAATTTCCTCGCCAGCCACTGGAATAGCCAGAGGAGATTCCACATCCAAGATAGCTAAAGAGCAAGGAGGAACCAAGACCACCACAGCAAAGCCCCACCTCCCAGACTAACTTGCTTTGGGGAATAAACCCCCATTCTTTCTATGCAAAGGTCTGGGGTCCTGACAAGCAGCAGCTGAAACAAGAATGAAAAACAAAGATAAGAGGGTAGAGGTTTGTCCTGAAAGCCACACCAAGGCAGACAAGGGGAAAGTCCTGAAGCCTTCATCACTGAGTGTCACCACCTCAGCTGGGGACACACACATCTACTGAGGTGTTGGCCAAGTGATGGTTACACAGATGAGCACGGGGCAGCAATGTGCTGTAACTGGTGCTTGGCAGGGTTCACTGGTACACAAACTCTTTGGGCCACAGCCAGTATTTACTTAGAAAATACTTTCCAGCATGCTACAAGGAGTAAAGAGTACAGAATATTTCTGCACCCACATTTCTCAACAAGGACTTGCCAGTTTCAGGGGCAGCAATTTCAAATACCCCAAAGTATGGATTTTTATAAGCTAACACTGAAGTCCAACACAGCAAAGCCCCACTTAAGCAGACACAGCATCCAGGCAGTGGGGGCTGTACATTTAGCCATGGGTTTCTAATGATATTCACACCCAGCAGAGTCAACACTGTGATTTCCCCCATAGGTTTCAGAGGAAAGGCTAGTAAAATATTTGGGGCTGGCCAGCAGTGACAGGGCAGGTTGGAAGGGAGCTGTGGAGTTACAAATCAGCCCTTGTTTGCCAGGAAGAAGAGAATAAGATGATCCTACCTTCTTAGGAGAGAAAACACCCAAGGTGCCTCCATCCTCCCTCATGGCCACCCCCATTTCAGCAAGCAGCGCTTCCCTGAAGGAGCAAGGGAAAAAAAGAGCCTGTCAAAGCCCCATGACTCCCTGCAACCAGCACTAGACAAGCCCATGACAGGACCTGAGCTCATGGGATTGCCCCATAGATCACAGCTGTAGGGCTTGCTTCAGCTCTTTTCATGTCTCAGGAGGGTTTCTCAGAGCAGACCATGTCTGTGCAGGCTTATGTGGTGGACACTGGTGTTCCCAGGTACAACTGGACAGTCAAATTGCCAGGTGCCCCAAGAGGGGAGGAGGGGAGATGCCTGAGGACCCCCACCCCATGCCATCCCTTGAGATCCCATCCCAGTCCAACCCACCCACCTTTCCATCCGAATTGCTTCTGTCCTACGCAGTTTCTCCTCCCATGTCTCATTCAGCTCTGCAATGATCTTCTCTGTTTCCTGGCAAGCACAGGGTTATCAGGGGTTAGGACATCCTCCAGGCAGCACACCTGCCTGCTCTGCCTGGCTCTGGCCAGCAAGCCGCAGTGGTACACTGGTCCAAGTTTCAGGCCGGTTTACATGAGCCACAGCAACATTCACCCACATCTTTCCATCATCACCATCCTCAAAGAGGAACAAAGACCAGCCTCTCCATCCCCTTGCTGCCAGTCTGCTCTTGTGCTATGCTGAGCCAGGAATACCCATCCCACAGGGCAGAGGCAGCAGTCACCCCACAGGGAAGACAGCAGCACCCTACCATGCCAAGTCCTCTCCCATCTGGAAATCCAGAACACTGGGCAGTTCTGGGTCTGTCCGCTCTGCAAGAGCACACCCAAGCATTGCTTCCCGTGAACATTTCCAAATGGGTATCCAGAAAATACCGAGCCCCCTCCACAAGCCTGGATCCAAGAGCATTGAGCTGAGGCCTGCACAGTCCTGGGCACCAGTCTCTTACCTTGAGCCTTTCGATCGCCTCTTCACTGCCCGGAGCAAACATGATGCGCTCATGGAGGCTGGCGACAGAGGCTGCACGGCTGGACAAGGCCGACAGGGACGAAGAGGGGCTGATCCCAGCAATGGCATTGGTCACTGTGGAGAGATTGTCATGGCGGTGACTCAGCTCTGTCCCTCTAGCATCATTATTGTTCTCAAAGTCGGACACATCTACAGGTGAGGAAGGAGGGATGGGCCAGGGAAAGACACACGGACAGGAAGAGAGAGAGAAAGAGAAAGACAGAGACAAGAAAAGCTGTTGGGAAAAAAAAAAGTGGCTGGATGCATTGAAAAGAAAGCCAGAAATTACAAGGAAAAAGCACATGCAACAGCACAGCAGCACAGGCAGCAGCAGGGTAGGGCATATGCATGTCTCCCCCAGCCCAGGCAGCCCCCCAACAACAGCACTGGAGACTTCCTAGACTCTTGTGGATGCTTTTTTGCAACACCAGATCCTGCAGCCATCAGGTCTATGGCCAGCCTCCCTCCCAAGAGTGCCACTGTCCCTCTTGTCCTCCCCCGCTGACACAGCACAGATGATTTTCCTTGTCCAGCTGCCCTAGACTAGCTGGATTTGGAGGCAGAGAATGAGAAAGGAATGGGAGGAAAGTTGGTAGCCTTCTGCCCTACAAAAGGGTACAGGGGATGGAACAGGAGAAGCCGTGGGATCCCCTCCCTGGCAGAGTCCAACCCCTGGCATGTTGGAGCATCACCCTGGCCAGGCATCCAGAGAGAGCAAAATGAGAGCAAGGTGGCAAAACTCCCATTACAGGCACTGGTAATCAGCTGCCACCAGACCCTGTGGCAAAGGGACCCAGGTAAGAGATGCTCCTCCAGTCCCCAGTTGCAGGAGCTCAGCACGCTGTACCAGAGGCAGGCATGGCACAGGTTATTGGGTGCAGTTTGGTCAGCCATCTCTATCAGCCTGTGTCTGGGGAAGCTGAGCCAGGAGGGGAGGGGGCAGGTCCCCATCTCCTCAGCAGACTCACTGTAGTCTGGCTGCACTGCCTGGCCCAGGGTGGGATGGGGGGATAGTGCTTATCCACAGGCAAAAACCTACTGGCCATCACTACGCATCCCTCTATCAGGAGAGCACCCTACCAGTCCACCCAAGCACTGTGCTGGGCTCCAGTCTGAAAGAGCCTCAGTGCCAGCAGAAGCAGCAGCGACAGAAATCCTCATGACAGTATGGAGGAAGGAGTCCCCAGGGGGATCAGGGCCTAAGCACGGCAGATGGGGAGGATGCTGGTCCGTCCAAGCACTATGCTCAGCCCAGGTGCCAACCATGACTCTGCCACCATCCCCTTTGCCTGCTCCCTGGAGACAGCCAGCCTGCAGACAAGTAACAGTTGGATTTAATGATCTTAAAGGTCTTTTCCAAAGTAGTTGATTTTATGATCAGCTGGGGCTGGCTACGGGAGCCCTTCCCCATGCTGCATAGGTGCCCCCAGGCGCAGCCTACACCTCCCAAAAGCTATGAAGCAACAGAGAATACCAGTGATGGGGAATACACACATTTGGATCCTCCTGCAGCAGGATGGGCTAAGAAAGAGAGAGAGGGCAGGGAGCAGGAGTAAGACAGTGAGAACAGAACAAGAGTGGGTTCATCTCAGTAGGATCTGACAACACATGGAGGAGTGGCCACAGGCAGGTACAGCCTCATGAACCTCTGCCTGGCATAGGATGCTGAAGACAGGAGGGGAAAGGGGAGAAGGGGAGATCTGCTGGTGTAAAGCAGCTCTTCCTGCTTATAGGAGTGGTATGGGGGTTGCAAATGTGCACACAGGGGCTTGCCAGAAGTACCCCAGGCACACATGGGCAGCGTGATGCTGCCACATAGCCAGCAGAGCAGGATGTGGGGCAGCTGCAGGGATGCTGGCCCTGCAAGGAGAGGGGACTCCAGCCTACTGCCTGGAGCCACTGCCAGGGAGCATCGGGTGGTACCTACTGTCAATGATGTCCCCAAGGCCCTGGGCATAGAGAAGGTCACGCAGGCGTGCCACCTCATCCTTCAACTCCCGGATGAGCTTGTTGTTGGGGTCCTCATTAATGACAGCATTGCACCGGATCTGCTTTGCACGGTCAGCGTACCTAGGGAAGGGCAGAACCCTGAGCAGCAGCAGAAGCAGGGCAAACTCCCACCTGCTGGGCAAGCAGGAATGCTGCCAAGCCCCTCCAGCATGTGATCCTTTGGAGGATCCCAGCACCAGGACAAGCCTTTGGGCTCTTGCCTGAGATTGCAGGGTCCCCACTTGCTGGCCAGTGATGCCACAGAGGTGAGGAGAGCATGTGGCAATGCCTGGGTTTCATAGACCACCCTTACCCTTGACCAGTGTGGAGGTACAATGGTAATTCTTCCTACCTGAGGGTGCTGAGGGTCTCATCGTAGTTGATGTCAGCAGGACTGAGAGCAGCAACCATGGCTGTCCTGGAGTTGCCCCCTGCCGGGATTGATACGCCCGCATCAGGAAGATGCTGGTCCCCACGCCAGGCATCAACCTTCGCCTGGCAGGCACGCCCACCACCATGCCCATACCTCCCACCCGTATCCTCACCCAGGTTCTCCCGCAGCAGCCAGGTCAGCACTGAGTCCCGATAAGGGATGAAATCCGTCTTCTTCTTCTTTTTGTTCTGGGGATGGAGAGTGGAGGGAAAAGCTGTCAAACTGCCTGCTTTCTTCCAAAGGAAGGTGACAGCTGCTCCTCAACTGTGGGGACGTGGAGAAGGATGGCTCTGCCCAGCCACAATGACCTTAGGCAGCTCTGCTCAGATCCACAGGTCATTAGGGGAGCCTAATGTTGGGTACCTAGAGCCACAGGGTGATAAGCATGTTGAGGGCTCTCAGGCTCCAGAAATGTGGCTTGGATCCAGGCAGAGCCTCACACCCAAACCACCCTGTGACCCACTATGACCCAGCTGTGCTAAAAACCAACCCTCCTTTTCCCAGCCCAGCCATAGCACCTACCTTGTTCGGCCCCGAATCCTGTAAAGAAAGTAGAAAGACTGTTTGAGTGGGCTGCTTCCCTCCTCAGCACCCACCACAGCTCCCCAGCCCCAGGCAGAGGGCAGCAGTCACAGGTTCCTGTGGAGATGGTAGCCTCACCAGCCCAGCTTATCCCATTCCCCAGGGACAGCTTGGGATGTATCTGCCCATCCCTTGGAACCAGGATGATCCAACCCTCAGAGCTAGACAATCCCTGCTAAGCTGAGCCCATTCCCCATGATGCTGCTGCTCTCCTACACTCCAGCTACCTACCATTTCGGCTAGGGCAGAGATGACTTTCCCCAATGTGGTCAAGGACTTGTTGATGTTTGCTCCTTCCTGGTGGAGAGAGGAAAAGCTCAGATGCTCCCATCATTTCAGAATCTTGTTAAAGCCCAGTGCATCAGAGGAAAGGGGAAGTCCCAGTGCAGGGTGGGCAGAGAGCAGTTGCTCTTAGTGGGTAACCAGAACCTTACAACTGGGACTCATGGACCCTGATACAAGAGCACTGAGCAGTTTTCAAACAAAACCCTGTCAAGAATTTTGGCAGTGCAGTGGGCAAGGAACCAGGCAAGGAAAGGAGATGTTACAGCTGAGGATGAGGGGACTGGACACAGAATCCCTGCCAGAAGAATGGAACCTTATGCCAGCTCTCACCTTTAGTCTTGTGCCCTTCGCACCAGTGGAGTCAGCTCGCTCGCTTCCTGCCAGGTCTACCAGGCTGATTTTGCTGACCTGCAGGCAGAGATGAGGCTGTCAGCCCCAGCACAGAGCTGAGGAGGGAGCAAAGACCCCTTGACAGATGACACAGTTCTGAAGGTAAGGGTGGGTTCTGAAGGGTCATTCTTGCCAGGATTTGACTAGGAGCAGGGCTAATATCCTTGCAGGCAGAGCTGGAAGGCACCAGCTGCCAAATATCCTGTCCAGGGGCCAGTCCCTTGAAGGACTGTGAGACCAGTGCGTGCCTGGGACTTATCTCCAACCTGTTCTGACCCTCTATCAGACTGCACCATCTCATCCCAAGTGCTGTTGATAGCACACGAAGTCTTTCCTGGGTCCATGTGGATTCTCCCAGGCTCTGCTCTCACCTTCTCAGTGGTGATGTCTGTCTCGGCGTCATGCCGCTTCTGCGTGAAGATGATGTTGAACACGGCATGGGAGCGGCTGCTGGTCTCGTTCATGTTGGTGGCAGCCACCGTGCTGCAGGGAGAGGAGGACAAGAAAGTTTGACACTCTGCAGGGGACACTGGAGTGGTTGGTGATGGGGCCAGGGTTCATCTCAGGACAGCAAAGGCAAGTCTGGAGGACAGGAAAGGACTCTGGGAGGAGGCATGCAGAAGTCCAGGCTTTTTCCTGCTGGCTTCAGGGCATTTTGAGAGCAGGAAAGAGGTAAGGTGAAAATAAGCAGGGGGTACCCAATGCTCAGACAGAAGGCAACTGCCGCTCTCAGAGCAGCCAGACCAGCAAAGCATGGAAGTTAAGCAGGACCTTCTGGAGATGTCTGCAAGCTCTCCAAATCATGACCATCTCCTGCTTCCCCAACTCACCGGGCCTTGTTCCCAGAGTCCATCAGGTCCTGGATATCATTGTAGGAGGTCACAGCCAGCTTGGAAAGGTCCTCAACGTATGGGCCCATGAGGGGATGCTCCCTTACTCGCAGGTTCCCCTTGTTCTTGGGGTTCAGGAGGTCCCTCACGCGCTCGCAGTATATCTCCATGTAGCTCACCTACAGCAGAGGGTATGGGCAAGTCTAGTGGCCAGCAGCATGTGGATGCTCAGCGCATAGGCAGAATGAAGCCCTGCCCACCCAAACCTCATGCAGAGATGGGACCCCCTAAAGAGGGGTCTGCACATCCCCCATGGCTTGCAGGGCTGGGTGGGAGGCTGGAGCTGGACTAGACAGGCAATGGGGTGCCTACCTCCACCGAATAGGACATGTTGTCATTTGTTGTGTCATTGATGCGGGAGAAGAGGTCCTCACACAGCTGTAGAGAGAAGAACCAGGCTGCTCACCCGCCCATCAGAGGGATGCAGAATGCCTAAGCCACAGGGATTTCTACCTTCTCACTCCAAAAAACAGAGCCCCCTAAGTGCTGAGACAGCTCCTGGGGAGCTGGAAGCCCCCCCCCCCCCCCACTGATACAGGGGGTTCAGCATTCCCAGACTCCTCCCAGTACCCTGCTGGTACAGCATGCGGCAGCTCTCAGTACACACAGCAGCTGCTGGCTTGGCACGTGGACTACAGGTGCTCACAAACACTTTGTGTGGCCAGACCATAATTTATCCAGTCTCAGAGAAGTCCAGTGTTACACTTCCTTGTCCCCCTGCCCTCCATCGAGCACCTTGCTGATGTAACAGGGTTGCATCAGATTTTGGCAAAGCCCGGCCCTGGTCCCACCCTACTTCTCTCTTTCCTCCCCACTCCACTTTTAGTTTGGGCATCCCTCTGCAGCCAGGGTAACAGGTAGCTTTTCACCAGGCAGGACCTGGGGGATGATGCCTTGCTGGTCCTTCTCCTGCTTCCCCATCATGGTGTAGGATTTTCCAGCCCCCGTCTGCCCATAGGCAAAGATGCAGACATTATAGCCTTCAAACGCATGTTGCAACATCTCCTCGCCAATGTCCCGGTACACTTGCTTCTGAGATGCATAGTTGATGTCTGCAGGCTGCAGAGAGGAGGCAGATAAGGAGAAATTTGGCAAGGAGGTCCTCCTGCCCTCCCCAGCCCAGTGCTCCAGGCTCAGGCCTCCTGATGCTTACCGTAGTGTGGGACCAATAGGAATAGTCAAAGCTGAAGCTTTTTGGTGTCTCTTTGGGCTGCTTCGGGTTCAGGATAGCTAGGGGCAAACAGAAGAGAATGTGAGACCACACAGTCACCCACGGTACCCTGCCACCTGCATCCCACTTGTGAAGGGAGAAGGGTGTGGGGTTCAGTCTGAAGCAGTCATAGAAAGCAGAACTTGGGACCATCCAGCTCCACAGATGTGTCCAGAGCTCCCAGAGTCAGTCACAGCTGAGGAGGTGGGCACCATGGCCCCAAGCCTACACCAGTGCAAGGAACCGGGCAGAGCCTTGCCCAAACATCCTGCTGGGCAATGTGAGGGAAACAGTTCCTTCCTTTGGGCTCCTTCCTGCTTGTGGGAGCCCAACACGAGCACCAGCATGGGAGGATCACAGCCTTCCTTCACCCCACAGCTGGGGGAGTCATGCCCAAAGGCCACACGCATTGGCACGGTGGAGTGGGAGCAGTCATAGCCCCATTGGGGCTCCCCCAATCCCTCTCCAGCTCCTGTCTCTCCTCCCCTGCTCTTTCTTTTGGGTACCCAGCCCCAGCAGAGTGGTTAATGCCTTGTGTTACACTGCCAGCGGAAACAAGAGCCTGCTTTTTCCTATCCCCTGGTGAAAAGGACGTTGCCATGGAAATTGGAGACTGCATCACTTCTCATCCTCACTTCCCCCCCCCCTTCCCTGGGCACTTATGATGGGTTTTTTTCTGAAACAACAGATGCGTCAGAAGAAACCCAAATCAGCGGGGTAATCACGAGATCCAGCCACCAGCCATGTTAGGCAACATTGAAATGACCTTGCGGCACAGCACAAATCCTGTGCCCACAGCCCCAGCTGCTCCCTGCCACTACTGGAGACAAGGAGGCCACACAGCACCGAGGATGATGGACCTCCCTCCATCACAGCCCCAACCTGCTCTGCCTGAGGCTGGCACTTAGGCAGGGCTTGTGCCCTTGGGATTCAAGCTGAGGCCTTCCCAAGTGGCCCCAGGATCCAGCCCTGACCATGAAAGTGCAGCATGGTGCTGCCCAGATGCCTCTCACTGTAGGCAGGAGCCCAGCACCAAAATGGGGCTGGGCACTGGTTCCCTGCCTACTGGAGGCAGCGTGACTCATGCTCCAGATGACTACAGCATCCAGGACTAATTAACCAGGAGAAAGGGCTGGGAAATGACAGCTGTATAGCAACTGCTCATCCTGCAGCTACAACTCATAGAATGGTTTGTGTTGAAAGGGACCTTAAAGCTCATCCAGTTCCAACCCCCTGCCATGGGCAGGGACACCTTCCATTAGGACCAGGCTGCTCAAAGCCTCGTCCAACCTGAACACTGCCAGGGATGGGGCAGCCACAGCTTCTCTGGGCAGCCTGTGCCAGGGCCTCAGCACCCTCACAGGGAAGAACTTTTTCTTAGTATTTAATGTAAAGCTGCTCTAAGCCCCTGTTCCTTCTTCAGACTGAATATCCCCTGTTCTCTCAGACTGTATTCACAGGAAAGGTGCTTCAGTTTTCTTGGGCTGGGGACTTAGAAGTCCCCACTTAGATACAGACGGAAATGGCACCAGGCCATGGGGGCTGCCCACCCCTGTTAGTGACTGGTTGGTGTGTTGAGAATGTGTGGGCAGCCATTGCAAAGAAAAGCAGATGCAGAGGCCATGCAAGAAGCCAATGGAGCAACTCCAGTGGCACCTCTGCCATGGTACCCAGCCACCCAGTGCTCAGCTTGGGTCTGTCTCTGCCCTGCAGAAGTGACCCTCACCAGAGCCAAAAATTAGTCCAACAAGGGCAAAAGCAAGAGCAGACAGAATGGGGCAGCACAAGGAGGCTGTTCTACACCCCAGTGCCAGCTCACGCCGGGCACAGGGCGGAGGAGCAACCAGGGATGGCACCGAGCAGCTCCGGGCATCCCAGCTGCAGCCATCCAGCTGGTCCGGCAGAGCAGAGACTGGGACACAGGCAAGAAGCGAGCACTCCAAGAGCAGCAGTCTCCTGTCCCTGAGCAGAAATATGCTCCCCATGCCACTTTCATTCCAATTTATTTGCCCCTGCTCCATGGCTGGATGTCATGGGTGATTTTTTCCTCTTCTGTGACCAGGCATCATCCCAGGGCTTTTTGCAAAGCTGATATAAAAGATTCATGCTCTGGCCAACAGGGGTTAAAAAAGGCAGGGAAGGTACAGAGACAGGACTGAGGCAGACATACAGACATGGGCAGGATGAGGAAAACATCTGGAGATGACCCTTGTTTTCACCCTGAAGAGGCACGGCAGAGATAGCGAGCGGACAAGCACCGAGCAGGACAAAACCCAAGACCCACAGGAGTGAACATAATCACTGTATTTCAAAGCCCACAAGACTCGTGGCTTCACCTAGAGAATATTAATGGCCTCGCAGGATGGAAGCCAGGGTCGCTTCCTCGCCGTCCTGGTGGGAGCTGCCAGGAGAGGCGCCGGGGGGATGCTGGTGGCTGGGCTGGTCCCCGCAGCCGTGCAGAGGCGGGGACGCCACGGCAACAAAGCAGCAGTGTTGGCAGCCGCGGCGCAGCAAGCCAAGGGGTGGGAGCTGCAAGCCCGCGGAGCAACAAGACAGCGGAGAGGGGCTGACCCCTTCCTGCCCCGGTGCCCAGCCCCTCCTGGCCCCCGAGGGGCTGAGTGCATTAGGCACAAGAACAACGCTCCCTGCTTGGTATGTCCACGTGTCTCCGCAATAGCACTGGGAAGGGGGAGACTTGTTCTCGCCCCACGCAAACACCTTTATTTTTGGCTTCTCTGCAAGGAACCGGGGGCCCGAGACAGCCCCGCTCCGCAGGGGAGCAGCCGGCACTACCGCTTCCCCAGCCAGCAGCAGGAGCAGGACCCAGAGCCTCCCTGGCGCCTGCTCCGGGCCGAGGGGATTAGCCGATGGTGTATCCGCTCATGCAGAAAAACCTCGCCGTCAGCAAAGGGCTGGCCGAGCGCTGCCCCTGCGCCTGCCGCCAGCCCTGCCAGCCCTCCCAGTGCAAGCAGAGGTCAAGAGCCGGGGGCACAGCCGGGGGGGGTTCAGTGGAACAGGGTGGCCATGCACAGACTGATCTGAACAAACACGGCCGTGGTGGAGATGGGCGATGCCCAACGTTCTTGACCGGGAGTGGCTTCCTCGCCATGAGGGGAGCAGCTCTGCACTACGGGCAAACAAAGCATCCCTGCATAACTGGCCAGCAAATACTACTTTATGAACCCCCAACCCCTCATGCCTTCTCCACAGGTCCAGGGTAAGCAGGGGACCCAGCAGGGCCACAGAACCACCCTGCACCTTTGGGTGCCCTTCTCTCCCTCTCTCTCACTGTGGGTGTCACAGCACCCAGTGGCACGCACTGTGGGGGTGGCTGGCGCCAGCGTTTTGCCCACCACCGTCTGTGAAGCAGGAAGCCCCAGGCAGACAGGCAGGGGTTTTTTTAGACTCTATCCTTATCTGGTGGCTTCCACAGCCAAAGAGGAGGCCACCTTCCCCACCCCATAGTTCCAGCCATATTCTGGGCTGCATCAAAAGGAGCGTGACCCGGACAAGGGAGGGCATTCTCCCCCTTTTACTCCAGTGTCTGAGATCCCCCTGCAGTCCTGTGTCCAGCTCTGGGACCCCAACACAAGAGGAAATGGAGCTGCTCATGTGCATCCAGAGGAGGCCATGAAGATGCTCAAAGGGCTGGAGCAGCTCTGCTATGGAGACAGGCTGAGAGGGCTGGGCTTGTTCAGCCTGGAGAAGGCTCCAGGGAGACCATAGAGCAGCTTCCAGTGCCTAAAGGAGCTGACAAGAATTCTGGCAAGGGGCTTTTTACAAGGACCTGTAGTGACAGGACAAAGGGAAATGGCTTTGGGCTGAAAAATGGTAGATTTAGATTAGATATTAGGAAGAAATTCTTCCCTGTGAGGGTGCTGAGGCCCTGGCACAGGTTGCCCACAGAAGCTGTGGCTGCCCCATCGCTGGCAGTGTTCAAGGCCAGGTTGGACAGGGCTTGGAGCAGCCTTGTCTAATAGGTGCCCCTGCCTATGGCAGGGGGTTGGAACTGATGAGCTTTAAAGTCCCTTCTAACTCACACCATTCTATGATTCTATGGTTATTTAAAGAGGGGCAAATGCCAGATAGGTCTCTGATTGGACAAGAAGTCCCAAGCTCCTGTGCTACATTCCCCCTCCCCGAGCATACAATTCCCTTGGCACCCCACTCCCAGCCCTCCATCCTGCATGATTCTTCATGGAAGCATGGATGGGTCCCAGCACAATGTGGTGCATGGTACTTGGGAGCCAGTGCTGTCAGGAGCTGCTAACTGGCTGGTGCACAGCTTCCACACTTGGCCAAGCAACCACAGCCTGAGCATCCTCAGCCCTACATCCACGCACCAGCACTTCCAGACTCTTCTGATTCTCTTCCTACCCTGTCACCTGCTGGGTGATGCTGCCCCACTCAGTATCACCAAAACACAAGGGCTCAGTGCCATGTAGATTCTGCTGCTGCCATTTCAACAGCAGGACTGCATTTCCCTGTGGGAAACATGATGACGCCCCAGACTCCCTCTTCCAAAGGACTCCAGGAATCCACACCAAAGATCCAGGACCCCAGTGCTTGCTCCTGCATCCTGACCACACGTGCTCCAAACCAGGCAGCACCCAAAACCTCCCGAGCCCCTCTGTCACCAACACTGGCACTCACTGGTGGTGCTTCCTGACATCTGGATAATGCATTTAGATTCCCGGCTCATCTCCCGGGAGTTGAATGGCCGGACGCGCACCGCCACCTTCACAGATGCTCCCGCCATCGTGCCGGCTGGAGGTGGGTCCTGCTAGCAGGGAACAGCGGCTGTCCTGCAAGGAGGCAAGAAATGGGAGTTAGAAGATCTCACATCCCAGTCCCCATATCATGTGTGTGTCAGATAAATGCCTATGTGACAAAACCTCCTGGGGACCCTGGGCTGCCTCTGCTTGAAAGATGACATTCTGTTGCATCCCTTGATCTGCCCATGTTTTGCCTCTTCCCCCTTCCCCTTATGTCTTGGTTGAGGATCACCTGGTCAGTCCCAGGGGACATCCCTTCCTGCCATTACCCCAGGGCAGCAATGAGAGCCCTGCAGCATCACTCGGTGGGTGCCCACAACAGGGTATAGGGCCACATAGGCCCCATCAGCATCAGCATGACCCCCAAGGAACAGTTATTCCATCCCAGGGTGCCAACGGCACTGAGCAGGTAGCCCTTCACCTGCAAGCAAGCCAGCAATGCCCTGCCCATCACCTGAGCCTCTTGCCTCCGCTCCAGCACCAGCAAAGCCTGGAATGGGCTGCAGGACTGGGTGGAGAGCCAGATAAATGATGGCATTCATGTTGAGAAAAGAGGTGCTTGTTGAACACAACTGCTGATATTTGCCTCTTTTCAGCTCCTAGCAAAAGCAGATGCGCAGCATCAGCAGGAGCAGCACCAGCCAGCAAGCTGGTGGCAATCACTCAGCTGAAGTTCACACTTTGTGATCATTTGTCCACTCCTTTTACTAATAAATTATTAATCACAAACCTTACAAGATGAAATGGGACACTCTCTAACATCTGCCAGAGCAGCCACTCATTCCAGCACTGGTGTCCAGGCTCTCTGCAGCTGGTCCCATCTTCCCCAAGCCTCAGTGAAGCCTCACTAGCTTTGGCCAGAAGAGAATACTGGGATCCTTCCCTCGACCACTGGGTTAGTATCAGTATCATTCAGTATCAGCCCTGACAAAATCCATTCCTGCCTTCTAACATCCACCCTCTTTTCTGCCTGCCTCCTGCCCCCCAAGCTGAGCCTGCCAATGGAAGAGGAGCTCAGCATCGCACAGCATGAGCTCCTCCAGCATCCCTACCTGTGCGACTCCTGCCTGCTGGACTCCTGCAAGGGTGCTTGCAAATGCCCTGGGCCTTTTGAACCTGGTCTTTGCCCAGAGCGAGCAATGGCACAGCTGTGGTTATGAAGACCGCAACCTGATGGAAGTGGAGCAGTAAGGATGTGTCCTCAACACAAGATGGGTTTTCCCACAATGGAAATGAAAAATACAAATGAGTTTGTAGGGAAAGGCAGGGTGAAGGGGAGAAAGAGGAAAAGAAATCCAAAGAATGGACAGTGTCCCAAGAGAAGAGGATGTCTTGAAAACAAACCGAGGTTTGACAGCTCCGGTTTCATTTCCAATGGGGTTGGGAGGAAAGCCAAAGGCAGGTATACTAATGGCGCAGTGGAAAAATTCACAGCCAGAAAATGTTACAAGCTCGGTGCTGTCTTTGCTTGCTTTAAAAGCCAGCTTGCGCTCCTGACAGTAGGAGGAGGACAAACCTTCTCCCATTCCTGTTCCCAAGCCCTCCTCTCACTGCCCACTCCAGAGCTCCCACTGTGCTCAGTCAGCAATCACACCCTTAAATCCCACCAGCTCCAGAGCTCAAGCATTTGGTCTCAGGCTTTCCTCAGCATGGATTACTTTAAGCAGGTGTTTAACACCACTGCTGAGTCCCTGAGGCAGCAAGCGGGCTGCCACATACCAACAGGCCTCTGCTTTCCCACCCTGCTGCTTTCTCAGATGGGGAGAAGGAAAAAATTAAGCAGGACTCCTTGCCAAAGGACAATGAAAAAGTTGGGTTTTCCCATAAAATGATAGGATATATTCCTGGGTGGAAAGACTGCATCCTCAGGGGGCCATCGGCTTGAGATGCTCCACCCTGTGGCCCTACTGGTGATCAGGGATGATGGAGCACTCAATACCCACACAGCAGGCTGCAAGTGCTCGTGTCAAAGTCTGCCCTGTCCTTCTCCATAGCTTGGATAGCTTCCTTCCCCCCTGCTCCCAGGGCTGTGAAGAGGTGGTTCAGGCCCCCAGGCTCCAGCCTTGCAGCACAGCACTTGGCAAGAGCCACCAGCACTGGAATAGTACCACCCATCAGTGACCCCACCAGCCCTGGAACTGACTGCTGCTCATTCCATCCCGCCCCTGTGCCATTCCCATCACAGCCCCCTCCAGCCCTATCATTTCCCACGAAGCAGCTCTGGTTTCTCTTTCGTCCCACTTTTCTGGATGCCTTATCTTGCGGCATGCCATCTATTGATGGCTGCTTGCCCTCCTCTGCCAGGAGGGCCCACTCAGTCCTACTGCAGTACCACCACAGCCCACCCTTGCTGGCTGTGCAAAGCCCCCTCATCGCCATCAGGACTGCTCCTCTCCCAGTGCCATCCTGATGGCCACATCCCGGTGTATTCCCAGCAAGTCATCTGGCTTGCCTAGCCCAGGGTGCGGGCTCCTCTCCCTCCCCGTATTCACTGCTGCAGATCAACAAGCTCAGCTCCATTTTCTAGCTCCATCCATTTCCTTCAGTCTCCTTGGTCGGCAACGTGCCATTTGCTTCCTTCCTGCTCCTCTGCAGCGATCTAGTCCTATCTCTGACACAGCAGTGCGAGGACTCCAGACAGCACCGTGTGCCTCCTGAGAGTGCCAGCAGCCCCCTGCCCAGCTCTTTCCTGAGCTTTTCCTTCCTCCAACTCCTATTTTCCTGGCTCTGTGGAATCAGTCTGCACTCCAAGCAATGTGGCAGCACCACCAGCCAGAGCCAGCACCACATCCCTGGCCGCAGGTTCTCAGAATCCCTCAGAGAGGGGGCACACACCGCAGTGGGCAGGCAGGGCAGAGGCAGGCAGCCTCCCCCCAGGGCAGCGGGTGGCTCAAGCCCAGCTTGCTCTGCCCGGGGATAGTCAGCCACTGCCTGTTTAATCTGCCATCGAGAGAAATTCAATAAGCTGCTATCAGCCTTTCCCTGGGAGCGGGCCAGCACCGTGGCCCCACTCCTGGCTTCCTCCCTGCATCCTCCCGGGACCACCCCACACACAAAGAAGACAGTGGAGGAGGTCAATAGAGTCCCCAGTCCACGGCGTGGTGGGCAGGAAGGTCTGGATCTATCCCCCAGCTGTGCAGGGCATCTCTCACCCTGCTTCCTGTGCAGCCTGCAGCATCCCTGCCAGCCCTAGGTGATGAGCGAAAGGCCTAGAGAACCATGATTAACTGGATCAGCTAAGATTAATTGGGCAGAGATGAGCTAACAAGAGCTCTTTTAAGTCCGAGGGCTACCAACTGGCAGCCCTCCTGCCACTGCCGAGAGGTGACCACTGGGATGGGGAGCATTGTCCCCAAGTGCCACCCACAGCCAGCTGCTCCCCTAAGTATGCTGCAGGGACACAGCGTGCTGCCTGACCCCTGGGTGCTGCAGGACACCAGGGTTCCAGTGATGCTAACGTAGGTCAGTATAGCCAGGATGCCCCATTCCCAGCACCCAGCACAAGGCAGGGGCTGGCCCCCCTGGGGCTGCAGGCACCTCTGGCAACTGCCTGCACTGAGGGAAATCAAAGGTAAATTTCTCCTTTTGTCTGTGCAGCACATCCCCACATCACCTCAGCAGTGAGGGCGGATGCCCCATCTGGCCGAGCCTCCTGAGCCATGGTGCTCTCAGCTGCCAATGGCTTTGTTTTAGCAAGCCCTTACCCTGCACCCTTTTTTGGTCCCCCCAGTTCTGTCTGAGACCAGGGGACCCTGCCCTTCCTCTGAAGACAACAGGGATTATGTGGGGGAATAATGGTCCAGATGACACGGCATCATTGCACACAGCAAGGGGCCATGACGCTGCAGTTTCCCATGGGTGGGGGAAGCAGCTTGGAGGACAGCTCAGGGCACGAGCAGTCTCCCCCCCGCCATCCCCAGCTGAAAAACAGCCACCAGCTTCCCTGGAGCCATCTTGGGTACCCTGCCCCTGTGCCTCCTCGCCTACTTCCCACCCCTATGGGGGCAAACGACTTTGGGGCAGTGCTTGCAGCTCCTGATGAATTTCCATGTGGATTAAAATTTTCAGGAAGCAAATCTAAGGCCACAGATGAGGGGTTTTGCTTGCTGCTGATCAGCTCCCTAGCCCTGCTGCAAAGGCGAGTCACCTCACGCTCCATCGCCTGCTTTCTCCATTCATTCTTCCACATGCTAAAACCAACAATGGGGAAAAGCTGCACGGAAAAGGCAGCAAGCTCCGATGGGTTATCAGTATGGCTGGGCACAGACAGGGGTGGGCAGCTGGGAGGAGGGACGGGAGAACACCAGGTTCTGGCCCCGCCTGGGGTTTGGGGGCTGCAGCTCTGACCACATGAGGGGGGGGGGGGGAGGGAGGAGTGGTGACGGCATCTGTGCCAGCGCCCGCTGCCATCTCCCAAACAAAATGGAGGTCAGTGGCAGCGTGCAGGGATGGATGGCAGATCCCACCACTTCCCTGGCTGAACCCCAGAGAGGGTCTGCTGCCCCTCCCCATGCCACCAACATCACCTGCCTTGATGCTACTCCAGGCACTGGGGTGTGGAAGTACGGCCATGGAGTGGCAGGAGAAATGCTCAGCTAGTTCCTTGTTCTTCCCAAGCCTCGCAGCCAAGGCGTGGGACATGACAGGGCAAGAGATGCTGGCACACCGGGGCCTATAGAGTCCAGGGGAGGGGACACTGCCCCATGCGGGAGGAAGAGGAAGAAGAGGCAGAGGAGAAAGACAATGGAGCAGGTGCAGGGCTGCTCCCTAGGAGCCAAGGTGGCCAAGCATGGGGCTCTACACCAGCTCTTCCATCCAGGGACCATCCACTCCTTCAGACAGAAGCCATCGTCAGTGGCCCGCAGTGACATGGCAGCCCTTGCCCTGCTGCACCCAAGCGCAAGGTCAGCAGCACAGCTCATCTCTGTGGGGCAAGCAAGGGCCTTGGCTTTGCAACCATCCCACCACCCCTCCCCGCATGAGACCGCCAACTGAGGCTCCCGCGGCTTCCTCCAGCACTGTTGTTGACTCTGAAGCATAATGATGATGGTGCAAGATGGCTCAGCATCACCGCAGAGCCACCTGCCACGGAGGGGAGAGCTGGGACAGCTCTGGGGTGAAAAACAGTCCCTGTGTTCCCTCCTACGGGCAGCGGGGACAGCATCCTTCCCCTCCTCACCCCAGGCTGGTGCCGCGGCTGAAGAGGCATCGCCCCATCCCCAGGAAGGCCCCCCCCTGGCGAGATCCTTCTGGAAGCCGGGGCGGCACCCGTCGGCTGCAGCGCTGGGGACCCGCGGGCATCCCCCTCCCTCCTCCATCCTTCCCCGCGCCTCTCCGCACAACGCCCGCGGCCGCAGTCCCCCGCCCCGCCGGGCCCCGGGGAGGGAGCGTCCCGCTTCCCCCGCCTCAGCCCTGCCGGGGCTGCATCACCTCGGCCAGCACCCTGGGACCGCATCCGCGCTACCGCAGCCCCGCCCGGGCGCGGCGGAGCTGCCCCATCCAGCATGATGCCGCCCGCCCCTACCTGTGCTTATGCTTATTATGCCCGTGCCCGTGCTCGTGCCCGGCTCGGCTCCGCGGGGAGCAGCGCTCAGCCGTGGACCGGCGGTGCCGGCATGAGGCCGAGCCGCTTGGTGCGGTGCCGATGCCGGTGCCGATGCCGTTGCTCGTGCCGATGCCCGATGCCCGATGCCCGGTGCCCGGTGCCCCGCCTCTGCGGCCCCCGCCCCCCCACCCCGCCCCGCTCGCTGGTTGGCCGACACCACCCGGAGAAAGGGGGGGGTGTGCCGGGAGGGCGCGAGCAGGGGATGGAGCGGTGACGTCAGACCACCCCCCCCAACACGCACACCCCCGGACCGCGCTGCGGAACCGCCGCAAGGGCGCGGGGAGGTGCGGAACCCCCGCGTCACCCGGCAACCGTCGCCTGGCAACCGCCCCCCTCCATCCCCGATTCCCCCCGGTAACTCTGCCCCCTACAGGGTTCCCCTTCCTCAAGCCCCTGCCCCGGCCCCAGCCCCGGCGGTCGCGGCTGCCGGATCCACCTCCGGCAGATTCCATCACCCCGCGGGGCCGCCGAGCCCTTCAGCACCCGGCGCGCCCTGCCCGTCTGCGCGGCGGAATTAAACCCAGCGCGGAAAGGAGATCAGGCCTCGGCGGCCAGCTGTTTCCAGCAGCGCATCCTCCCCGACCGCTCCAAGCCCGCCGCGGGGCCGCATGACCCACCCTGCCCCACACTTCACACAAATCTCCCCGGAGGACAGGCAGCCAAGGGGTCTTCCTCTACCCATCCGCAGCAGCATGGGCGTCTCCTGATGATGTTTCTGGGGACTGAGTGTTTTTGCGATGCTGCAAACATCGGTCAGCAGTCCTGGTGGTGTGGAGTCACAGGATCACAGAATGGTTTGGGTTGGAAGGCACCTTAAAGCTCACCCAGTTCCAACCCCCTGCCATGGGCAGGGACACCTTCCACTAGACCAGGCTGCTCCAAGCCCTGTCCAATCTGGCCTTGAACACTGCCAGGGATGGGGCGGCCACATCTTCTCATCCAAAGGTGCACATGGCTGAAGCACAGGATGAGGATCTCAGGATATCTCAGGACATTAGGACTTCTTGCCCTCACTTCGGTAGATGATGGTAGCAGTTCCATGGCTATCTGTGGTTTCCAAGCAGCGTCAGCCATGCCAGCTCCCAGCCCCTCTCAGAGATGACCATCCATCTGCTCAGCCAGAAGTGCTGTCACCTGGCACTGTTGCCAGCCCCACAACCCTGACCCAAACACCTTCAGCACCAGTCATCAGTGCCAGCTTTGCCAGGGGGACTTTCCACCCAGCTCAAACATTGCTCTGGCCAGGAACCTGCTCCTGGATCTGCAAGGAGCTGGCAGTGGTAAGCTTGCTCATGTTTTGGAGCAGGGATGACAAAAACTTGCTGGAGGTTGGACATGATGGGCCTTGGACACATGGGGCAGGTAACAGGCACACATGGCCTGTGGCATCATCAGGACATGCTGAGATGCCCACAAGCCAGGCTGAGCCCACAGAGCACACAGCTCACTGCAGCAGGGACTGTAGTCATGTCCCACCTGATGGCTCTGTCCTTGTGAAAATCATTGCAATGGCAGCCTCTGGGCAGCAGTCATTCAGCCAGGTGTCCTGCGGGGCAGGTCCCTTGGTCAGGGTAACCTGGCCAACAAGAGCTTTGTGCTGCTGGAGGAGTTGTGACTGTGCCAGTCCCAGCTCAACCATCCCACAGCACAGAGCCTGTGTGCCCAGGAGCAAAGATCCCACCTGCTGGGATGGTGTTGGGAACCATCAACCACAGTGTCCTGGGATCCATGGGGATGGGGTCTGTGTGGGTGCTTGCGGGTGCCAGGAGCTGGCATACCTGAGGAGCAATCCCCCCAGCACTAGCAAGTGTGGATCCCCATAAATGAGGGGACTGAGACAGCAGGGATGGTGCTGGTGTCACATTAACCAGACAAGGAGGTGACCAGGGGCAGAGTCCAGGCCCCTGGGGGGAGCACCGAGCCCTGGGGTCAGGGTCCACAGAGAAGCTGGTTGCTGCTGGCACGGGATGCACTGCGCTGCCCTGCTGCTTGCTTCACGGGCAGCCTCTGCTGCTCCTCTCCAGACTCGCCACGCCATGGCCTCCAACCTGCTCCACATCCTCCCACCCCAGCGGCTGCTCCGGCCCCTGGCCGTGCCAGAGAGGCTGCTGCTTGGGCCGGGACCCAGCAATGTGCCCCCCCGCATCCTGGCTGCAAGCAGCCGGCAGCTCCTCGGCCACATGCACCCCGAGGTGCTGCAGGTGAGCTGCCCTGGCCCAGCCTTCCTCCCTTCCTACACTCTTCCTCCCTTCCCATGAGGGGATGGGAGGGCAATAGTGGTGCCAGTCAGTCCCCTGTCTTCACAGGTGATGGATGACATTAAGGTGGGTATCCAGTACGCCTTCCAGACACAGAACAAGCTGACCCTGGCTATCAGTGGCACTGGCCACTGTGCCATGGAGGCTGCCTTCCTCAACCTGGTAGAGCATGGCGACACAGTGCTGGTGGCTGTCAATGGCATCTGGGGACAGCGTGCGGCCGACATCGCCAGGAGGCTGGGTATGCCGGGGACAGCCAAATGGCACCAGTGGGGCTCACGGAAATGCATGCGGGTGGGATGCCAGATTGTGACCCCTGGCTTGCTGTTCCCATCCCGGCAGTAGTGTCCAGTGAGTGACATGGCTTCTGCAGCCAGAGTGCGCTCCAGGATTTTTCCAGGGTGATGTCTCTCCAGTTAAGTGGTTTATAGCTTTTCCACTGAGCAAATCCATGGGAGGCCAGATCCCCTGGGGGTGGCCACTCTCATGGTTCATGCATAACCAATTCCCCCACGGAGCGAGTGACTGCCCAGGTGAAGGCACACCAAAACTTCACTCTGCCTCTGCCCAAATGTCTCCCAGGAGCCAGTGTACATGAGCTGCTGAAGCCCCCAGGCGAGTACTTCACTCCCTGGGACATCGAGGAGGTGAGTGCTGGCCATGGGGCAGGGCAGTGAGCACAAGCTGGCCCCGGGGTCAGTCACCTTCCCCTCTGTTTCACACAGGGCCTGATACAGCACAAGCCCTCAGTGCTCTTCATCACCCATGGCGAGTCCTCCACAGGGGTGCTGCAGCCACTGGAGGGGCTGGGCAAGCTGTGCCACCGGTCAGTGCACAGTGGGCACCTATGGGGGCTGGCAGGACCCCAACATGACCACTGGGGATTGGGGCATGGGGGTTTACATGCCCTGGCTCTTCTCTGGCTGTGTTGTACTAGAAGCTGTTGATTGCCAATGAGATATGTGGCCTTGGGAGACCAGGATTCAGGGGTTGCAGGCAGAAAGGTGTCAAGAGGAGGTGGCAGGGACACCAGGCTGAGCTCTGTCTTCACACAGGCATGGCTGCCTACTGCTTGTGGATGCTGTGGCATCACTTGGGGGAGCCCCCATCTTCATGGACCAGCAAGGTAAGAGCCACAGTGCCATCACAGGTATTCAGGGGACAAGAGGCTCACAAGGGAGGACAAAGGAAGAAGGGAAGGTGGAATCAGACTCACTGCTCATATTTTGGGCTAGCAGCACTAGAAACTGGTCCAGCTGCAGCCAAAGAGCCTGTTCCCCTTGGGGAACCATCAAGTGGCAGGTGTGCTTGGTGCAGGCCAAACACAAATGGGACTTGCAGCATGTGCCACTCTGTGCTTCCCTGAGCTTGGGGGGCTCAGCATGACCCTGCTGTGAGCCTCTGGTACCTAAAGAGTTGCCTCTCCTCTTGGGCAGAGATCGACATCCTGTACTCGGGGTCTCAGAAAGTCCTTAATGCACCCCCTGGAAGCGCACCCATCTCGTTCAGTGAGCAAGCCAGGTAGGGGCAACCATGTACCGACACGGGGAAAGGCAATGGGGCTGACAATCTCCTGCTTTGCCAGACATCTGCTCCAGCCCTCTGGAGAGTGCACCCAGCAGCAGCTCTGTATGGCCAGAGCCCTGCCCATCTCTGGGCAGCCATAGAAGCTGGAGCCACTGTGTTCACTTTGGAGAGGCCCTCCTCCAGAACTGACTCCAGTCTAGAGCTGACAGGGTCAAGGTTTGGCTCCTCCCAACACTCTGCTTCACCAGGGAGAAGATTCTAAGGAGGAAGACAAACCCTCCATCGTTCTACCTGGACATGCGTTGGCTGGCAAACTACTGGGGCTGTGATGGAGAGGCGCGAAGGTGAGGGCAGGCTGTCTCAGGACAGATGGCTGCAGCTGTCCCACCCACAGCCTTTTGCCCCAGCTTGGGGGCTCTGTCTTCTCATCACCCTGTTTTCTGGTCACCAAGTGTTCCAGGGGAGATTTGCATCCTCCCTCTGCTGTGTGAAGAGGAGGAAGAATGCCAAGCCCTGGTTCTCTCCACCATGAGCTGCAGTACTGCTCTGTGATGGGCTGGGCTGAACCCATCTGTGTGCTCCTTGGGTTTTGCAGGTACCACCACACGGCTCCAATCAGCAGCTTCTTCAGCCTACGGGAAGGCTTGGCCATGCTGGCAGAGCTGGTGAGTGGCAGCAGGCAGGCATGGGGGCACAAGCAGTGCTGGTGGGCTTGAGGGAGTGGTGGGTGCCAGGAAGTGTCCACCAGTGGCAGGGACCTTCTCCCTCCCTCCTCTCTTCCTGCAGGGTCTGGATAACTCCTGGGAACTCCACCGGGTCCACTGTGCCCAGCTGTGCCAGGGGCTGCGTGACCTGGGGCTTGAGCTCTTTGTGAAGGAGGAGGTGAGTGTAGGGCAAGCCCACAACCATGGTGCAGGGGCAGTGTGAGAACATGGCCCTGATCAGCTGGAGATGTGCCTGGGCAGCTTTTGATACTGGAGAAAAATCTCACCACCCAGAGATGCTCTCTCCTGGCAGGCTGCTGGGCTCACTGAGGGATAGGGCAACAGCCAGGGGATGCAGATTTAACCCGGTTTCTCTCTTCCCCAGAAAGCGAGACTTCCCACCATCACCACTGTTAGGGTGCCTGAGGGCTATGACTGGAAGGAGATCACAGCCTTTCTCATGGACAACCATGCAATCGAGATCTCTGGGGGCCTGGGCCCCTCACTAGGCAAGGTGGGCAGCGTGCTCCCCTCCCACTGCCAAAGCCGGGCATCAAACCCAGCTGGAGCTGCACCCATGCCCCACAGTTTGCTGGTGCTCCCTGGCTGCAAACAGCAAACACACAGCTGGATGCATCCCATCCCCTGCAGCGGTGCATAGCGGCTCCTAACCACACACAATTGCCACACATAATTGAGTAACCGCGCACATAATTAGCAGGGTGACACATCTTTAGAGGAACTGTGTGTTAAAATAGGAGCAAACAGGGAGTTGTACGCATGCACTTACACCCAGCAGTGCACATGGCCGTGCGACTGCTCCACACAGAGCCTATGCTTTGCCACAAGCCACTCTGCTCGCAGAGCATGGATACAGAGGTGGGCACAGGAGGGAAACACTCGCCCTTCTCCTAGGTCCTGCGGATCGGCCTCATGGGCTGCAACTCGACCAGCAGGAATGTGGACCGTGTGCTGCATGCCCTGCGAGATGCCCTGAGGTGCTGCCGCCGCAGCAGGCTGTAAGCACACACACACACACATCCCAGGATGCCGGCAGGAAACACCACAACACCCAGCAACCCAAGGCAGAGCCAGAGAGAGAAGCTGGAAGAGCAGGGGATGTGGAGGTGAGGGCTGTGGCTTGGCAGATGCAGGACCTGGTTCAAAACCCCTTCTCCCAGTGCCTGTGCAAGGTCACTCCCACCCTGGTGGCTTGACCCTCCCAGATTCCCCCTTCTCCCGGGTACCAGCGCATGGCAGCCCCATCTCAAGCTGACATGAGGGCTGCATGCAGGATCTGTGCACGGGTCACTTCCCCTACCACCACTATCAGCCTGCACCAGAACCCAACAGTGCAGGACAACAGCCACCCCCCGTCCCAGATTAGGCACCCTAAGATGAAACCTGCACTGGCACCCAGCTCTACCAGGGGAGCAGAGAGGCTGTGCATCCCCACCCAGCTGCAACAGACATGTACTTGCCTCCAGTACCATCTTTCCTCAATAAAGCAACATGACAGTATTCTGCTCCCTGGCCCCATAGCATGCCTTGCACCCCCCCTGAGTTTCAAGACACCCCAATGGGGTGGCAGAAGGATCCCTCTCAGCTCTGCGGAGGGACTTATCACTGGATCTTGAAGAGAAGCTGGCACATTCCAGAGTGGTGTGCACCATCCTGGATCTGGTACATCTGGAAATAGGCAGAGGCAGGTGGGGAGTGACAGGAGGGGGCTCCCTGCTCTGCTTGAGCCCCATGCCCCAGCATCTCCATCCTCCCACAGCCTCCAATAGGGAGGGTTAGCACATGCCAGCAGCTGGGGGGCAAACTCCAACACACCTTAAGCTGCCTGACCTAGCTGCCTGATCCAGTGCCAGGTTTCTGGCACTGCCAAAATCTGCCTTGCAATACCAGCTAAGGGTCTGGCATTTCATGGCTGAGCAGGATGTCAAAGCAGCCTGTGTCCCAGTAGGACCTGTCCTCAGTGGGTAGCAGCAGGAGGGCTCGGGTGCTGGGGTCTGCCTGCCAGCTATCAATGTGCGCAGTGAAGGATCTGGCTTGAGAAACTGGGAGACCTGTATCCTCACAGCTAGGGAGAGGATACCTGCAATGACCTGAATGCATGGGGATGCTCCCCAGCCACCCACGTGGCCTCAGGCATGCACCATCCTGGATCTTCCTCCTATGCCCACTTGTGGCTCAGAGGAACCTGGGAAATTGCAGCATGGGAATGCTGCTGAGCAGCTTCTGCCTTTCCGGGAGAGACAGCAGGGGAAGCAAAGCAGGATTGTGCTCTCCTACATGCAGTGAGGAGGGCTGCAGGCAGCCCTGGAGAGGCCCCAAGAGGGGCCAAGCATCCAGTTGGGCCGTTTTGTGCCCAAACTAATCCTGGGCTGGTCCAGCTGTTTGCTTGGCCCCTCCTTGGGGCTGGGTAGCTGTGCTGGCAGGCAAGACATGTGTCATCCTAGCACTGCTCCCTCCCTAGTCCGCCCAGGCAGGCACCTCATCACGCTGCTGCTGCCGGATTCCCAGGCTTGCTCCCGAAGCCTGAGCAAGGATCAGAGAGCTGCCATCCTTCATGTGGCCAGGGTTCAGCCCCCATGAACAACCTGGGGGGCTCCTTCAGTTACTTCCTCCTCCCCTGTTTCCTTGAGCTGCTTGGAACCTGGCTGAGGTTTTTCCCACACACAGGACAGCAGATTTGGTATCCTGAGGGGATAAATTCACCCCCATGATAACACATTCTTTCACTTTCTCATCACCTTTTTTGCCTGCATCTGGACGTGCTTCCAGCCATGGGGTATTCCCAGAGCAAGGTCACCCTGCTTTGTGCACAGCTGAGCTGCTCACTAGCAGCAATGGGGAGAGGCAGGGATGTAGTGGGCCTCTTCTGGGGCCTTTCAGAGGCTGTATTCAAGGAAGCCCGTCACTCTGCTGCCCCTTGAGCTGGAGCAGCTCCTGCCACCTCTTCACCACAGAGACAATGTCAAAGCGGATGGTCTTCCAGCCATCATGGATCAGCAGGGAGAGCACCACAGCATCTTCCTGCAGATTTTCAGTGCTGAGATCACTGAGATGCGAAAGGTTTGGCTGTGGTTAGGAGGTTACCGCAACCAGTCCTGTGGGCTGAACCCAGGTGTGTGCTGCAATGCCCATGAGCACTTCTCACCCCACTCAACTCATCCCCTTCCAACGCTGCGGTTTGGCTGTGGTTCCCCAGCAAAAGCCTTTCTCCAAACTCCACTGGTGTGGTTTTCGGGAAGGAGCATCGCTTTAGCAAGGCTCAGGGCCAGCGGGTGTGGGCTCAGCAGGAAGCCCTGAGCAGCTGAACAGGGCCATGCTGCTGGGTGGCTGCACAGTGCCAACACAAACAATGTAGTCCAAGAAAAATGGACCAGGAAAGGTCTCAGGCTGTGGGGGTAGAGGAAGACACAGGGCTCTGCCTTAAACATGGAGAAAGGAGAGAAAAGTGGGCTTGCTGGGGCCGGGTTAATAATTCTAGACCTGCTGGTCCTCTCACATCACCTCTCCATCAGGGCTAAGATTTATTTCAAGAAGCTCCTTTGAAAATGGAAATTCATGAAGAGCTGATGGGACCCCCTATGCGCATTCCCAGGGTCCCTTCCCACCATGTCCTTCCCAGATACACCATTCCCAGCTGGGGGCCCATGCAGGGGTCAGACCCATGCCCGAAGGTCCTGGTCCATCCCTGATGCACTTCGAGCCCACTCTCCAAACAGCCTCCTCCAGGCAGCAGGAGGCGCTTGGAGCCCAGGAGAGCTGGGAGTTTGGGTGAGCCAAGCACACCAAGTCCCTGAGGAAACCCTCTCTGAGGACTGAAGGCAGAGGTGTGTGAATGCTGCGTGGTGCTGCCACCTGCCAAGGAGAGGGCCATCAGCCCAGGGTATATTCCCAAGGGTGACTGCTGCTGTGGGATGGCAGGGAGTAGTTTGCATCTCCCCTTCCTTAGCTAAGGGCAAAACCTGTCCCAGCACATGGCAGGGTGCTTGCTTGTTCATGCAGGTTTTGGATGGGCCACGCACACAGGGACTTGTGCCCCAGCCTGTCTCAACAGGAACCACCACAGAGCTGGGCTCCCCAGCCATGCTGGAGGCAGCTCCCATCCAGGGAAGTGTCCCACTGGCCTGCACACCTGGCTGAAGCAGGAAGCAGCATTGGCAATGCACAATGGCCAAAACAAGAAGTGTTTTCAGGTACTGGAGGACTGACTAAAACCAGGCATCCCGCACCACCCTCCTGCTCCATCACATATGCAGCGCTGGTCCAGTCCTCTAAGTTGGCCCCCATAACACTTCCAGATATCGCAGGTGTCCAGTCCCAGATGGTGCCTGACTGGGGTGTCCCCAGGCCAGTACTCCAGCACCTGCAGGGCATCACTGTGAGTCCACAGAGGGACTTATATAGTGACAGCATCCTCAGAGGCACAGAGAGAAAACTCGAAGGCTTCCAAGTTCCTGGCATAGTCCACAAGGAAGCAGGGCTTCCTGGCCTGGGCATCCTCCAGCAGGGTCAGCAGGATGTCCTCGGCCTGCTGGAAATGCTCCAGCCACAGCCTCTCATGGGGCATGGTGGCCCTGAGGGAGCTGTGCCAGTGGGAAGCTCTGGCTGCCATGGCAGCTCTGCTGCTGCCCCAAGCCTGCTCAGAGCCGGAGCTAAAGCATGTGGGCAGGGAGAGGAGGGCTGGGAGCCAGCGCAGGGTGGGCGGAGGGAAGTCACAGCCAGGCGCTGACAAGCGCTGCCGCTGGGCACATGCCAGGGAGAGCTGCTAGGAGCACCGTGTCCTCCCGGGGCAGATCCAGGGCGGGGAACCGAGTCACACCGTGGCCTGCCAGGCAGTCCAGGGGTGTGATGAGGAATGCTCAGCCAGTGGGTCACACCAGGACCGTGCTGTGGTCTCCCACTCCCCTCCTGGCACCCATGCTGCGTGCCAGCAACATCCCCTCACAGACAGTGACCGATGAAGGCAACCCACCGCCCTTCCACCCTGGCCCAGTTCATCTCAGCTGCCTGGAGCTGTCTGGGCAAGTTTGCTCCCAGCTTGTGTATGCGTTATGGCTGTGGGAAGGCTGTGGGACCCCGCAGCACCATGGAGGTGCTCAGCACAGTGCTGCTGGCCCAGACCCATGCCCAGCCAGTGGACACAGAAGGTTCAGGCTCAAGCTCAGTCTCAAGCTTACCAGACATGGGCAGACCGCCACGCCGTTGGCCTGGCAGAGCCCTGCTCCCGACCAGGCTCCCCTCCAGCGGGCCCCGTTGTCACCCCGGTAACACCGGACCCGCGGTCTCCGTGGGTTCCCATCGGCCGTTGCCCAGCGACGGCGCTGGCCGCGGGGAGCATCGCCACGGGAGGAAGCGCAAACCGGCGCTTACGACCCCAGATGCAGCGGGCAGCGGGAGGCAGCTGTCCCCAGCCCGGCCCAGCAGCCGCTAGGAGGAGCAGATGCTGCGGAGTCAAGGTCTGTGCTCAGAGCCGAGCCTCGCTCACCTTCCGACTGCAGAGAGCTGCCTGGGGCAAGCTCAGCCCGTGGGGTTAGGACAGCTCTGGCCACAGCAGGGCAAAGGCTGGCTCTTGCTTCCGCACTGACTTTCTGGCTGTACCCCAGTCCTTCTGCATCTCCCACAAATCCTGAAGAGGGGAGGTGCGTGCCGTGCCCATAAGGGACTCTCCATCATGGACTCTAGCAATAGGACAAGGGGGAATAGGATTAAATTTAAACAGGGGAAGCTCAGATTAAATATGAGGAAGAAATTCTTTACTGTGAGGGTGGTGAGGCACTGTCACAGCTTGCCCACAGATGTAGTAAATGCCTCATCCCTGGCAGTGTTCAAGGCCAGGTTGGACAGAGCCTTGGGTGACATGGTTTAGTGTGAGGCATTCCTGCCCATGGCAGAGGGGTTGGAAATTGATGATCTTAAGATCCTTTCCAGCCCAAACCATTCTGTGATTCCTGGGGATGGTGAGTGACCCACTGGATGATCAGGGTGAGGAGATGAGGCTACCCCCTTGGGCAGCTTGGGACTGGTGGGGGAAACAGCATGACTCTGAAGTCCTGCTCCCATCAGTGCTAAAGCTTCGGTGGCAGAAGGAGCAAGTGTGATGTGACCCTCAGCTCCTCACTGCCTTTGGCACCCACACTTTGTGGATCTCCTGGTGCCACCATTGAGAGATAAGTACTGCAAAATCATACCTTCTGCCCCTTCCCACAGGCCAGAGCTTTACCCTTTCCCCTTCCTCCTTTCCCCTTCTCCTTCTTCTTTCCCCTTTTATTTTCTTCCTTTACCTTCCTCCTTCTCCTTTCCCTTCCCCTTTCCTTTTCCCTTTCCCTCCTCTTTCCCCTTCCCCTTCTCCTTCCCTTTCCACCTCCTTTTCTCTTTTTCCTTCCTCGTTCCTCTTTTCGCTTTCTCCTTTCCCCTTCTTACTTTCCCTTTCCCTTCTGCTTTCTTTTTTTTCCCATTTTCCCTTCTTTTTCCTCTCCACAACAGGCAAGGGACCAGGATCAGGCCCTGGAGGAGAAGCTACCCATGCTGCCAGGCACAGGGGTCTGTGCTGGTGCAAGTCTCACAGCCAGGCACTGTGCAGGGCCGGGCATTCAGAGCAGTACCAGGACAGGTAACCCAGTGATGTGTTCATAAATAGCATGTCACCATTGGAGGAGAGACTTTGAGGAAGATTTCCTAGCAGAAATGTCAGGCCATGGAAGACATGGCTGGAGCACATGGTACTCAGTCCAAACGAGTCACTGGAAGGCTGGTGGGGAATGGCCTGGCACTGGCAGAGGGGCAGGGCTGAATGAGCTAATCGCTTGTTTTCCATCTCAGCATTTTATGGTTCTACGAATTTTTGCTCCATTAGAGACAGGAAAGAGAAAACACCCCCAGAAGAGCAAAGGCAAGCAAGAAAAGAAAAAGCAGGGCAATGGGATCACTCGACATGCAGGGGTGTATAGGGATCTGTAGCAAGCCCCTGGTATCCCTCACCCAGCTTGATCCTCCACAGGATCATAGAATCACAGAATGGTGATGGGCCTCAGCACCCTCACAGGGAAGAAGTTCTGCCTAATACCTAATCTAAATCTACCATTTTTTAGCTCAAAGCCATTCCCCCTTGTCCTGTCACTACTGGCCCTTGTCAAAAGTTCCTCTCCAGATTTCTTGTAGCCCCTTTAGGCACTGGAAGCTGCTCTAAGGTCTCCCTGGAGCCTTCTCTTCTCCAGGCTGAACAAGCCCATCTCTCTCAGCCTGTCTCCAGAGCAGAGCTGCTCCAGCCCTCACAGCATCTTTGTGGCCTCCTCTGGACTCTCTCCAGCAGCTCCACATCACTCTTGTGTTGGGGTTCTAGAGCGGGATGCAGGACTGCAGGGGGATTCTCACAGGAGCAGAGCAGAGGGGCAGGATCACCTCCTTCAACCTGCCTGTCACGCTCGCTTTGATGCAGCCCAGGATACAGTTGACTTTCTGGGCTGCAAGCACACACTGCTGGGTCATGGTGAGCTTGAGAATGCCACGTGCAGTGTCACTGCTGAGCTCTGGGCCATGCAAGATGCCACTGCCACAGAAAGACATCATCAGATGTTTGAGCTGGCAGGTGAAGGAGCTGGCATTGGAGATTGGGATGCAGGAGGTAGGTGATGCTCTGCCCCACCACCCTGGCTCTGCACCAGCCCCAGCGCCAGCACTGTCTGAGTCAGGAGTTCACCCCAAGTGGCATAGCCCCCGGCAAAAAGGCTGGAATGGAGACAGGGGATGCAGGCAGGGAAGTCAGAGAGGGAGGGAGAGTGATTTAACATGACAGGCTGTTTATTTTGGCAAAAAGGCTTTCTTTTCAACAGATTTCAAAGCCTGGCCCTAGAGCTGGGGGGTAACACAGAAAGGATCAGGAAAGCAGGGGTGTGAAGGGGGGTTCAATGGGCACTCAGACCATGAGAGAGACACAGAGGAGCCCCCTACCTGCTTGTCCCACGGAAGCCAAGGGCGCTCACAGCCCGGGTGTGCTCTCACGCTCCCGTGGAGTCACCCCCTTCCAAGGTGCCCCCACGGGCGCCCGCATGCTCCCGCACACACGTGCTTGCCTGCACGCACCCGCGCACATTCGCACGCTCCCCCAGCCCCTGCGCCTTCCTCCGGGCCAGGGCTCAGCTGGAGTCTTGGCTTCCCCAGCGACGTTTCAAAAGAGGCTGTTTATTAAGAAAAAAATGCTAGGAAAGAAATAATTATTATAATCACATTAAGAGCTTTGGCTGTAAAAACCCTGTGAGAGCACGGAGAAGGAGCCGAGGCTCTAACGGCAGGGAGCACGGGGGGTGGTTTTCCTGCCTTGTGCTCTTTCTTCTTTCAGGCCCGGTCCAACACCCCCCCCCCCCCCCCTTCCACCCCCTTTTCCTCCCCTTTATCCTGGGAAATGAAAACAATTTATTTAATGATGGATCGTCCCTTTCTCTGGTCACTGACCTTCTGAGTGCATTTCTGCTGAGCTCAGCGGAAAACGCAAGCCTGGGTTGTGGATCCCATCTGTGGGTGGGGGAGGGGGGGAACTCACCCTCATCCTTCCCAAAAACCACAGCAACAGTCCCGGGGAGCAGGATGGGGCTGGCGGGGAGGGTCCCCACAACAGCAGAAGGCTTTTCTGTCTTCACTGCCCATGCAGCCCTGGCCCCAGGGCTTTGGGAGCAGATATGGGGGCAGGAGTGGCCCTCAGAGCCCCCCACCCGATCCATCCTCTTCTCTCTCCAGGATGCCCACAGGGGCTCCTAGCACCCATTGCCTTCTCCTTGATCTAGTCTGGGATGCAAAGGCTGTGCTGGGGTGCAATTCTGGAATGGGAGACAATGGAGCTGTACCCAGGGTGGCTGTGGGGAACAGTGCAGTGGTCTCCATCCTGCCAGCAGCTATGTTCCTGCCTTGCTGCCCAGTGGCAGGGCAGTGAAGGGGCTTTCTTGGCTTGGGGTGGCTGCAGGAGGTGTTTTTCAGACCTGGCTATGGGGCCAGGCACGAGGCCAGGGATAAGGCCTGGGACGTGTGTGGGGCTGCATGGGGCTCCAGCAGCAGCTGGCAGCGTGCACCCCACAGCAGGCAGTTTGGCTCCCAGCCCATCCAGTGCTTGGCCAGGCTCTGCTCCTCTGGGAGGGGAAAGCCGGGGGAGAGAGGGGAAGGGGCAGGATCACACCAACCAGTCACTTCTTGTTTGGGAGGGAGCTGTCAGCACCAAGTGTGCATCGCCCGGGGCCTGGGCATGGGTGCAACCCGGCATCCCCCACCATCCATCCTGTTCAACCCCCAGCTGACCTGCAAAACAGGGATGGAGCAATCCAGCATCCAGCCCCCTCCCCTCTGCCATGGCCTGTTGCTCAAAGCATGGTTCTTGTAAAAATGCGTAAATATTTATACAAGAATAATTTAAAAAACATGGTCTGTCAAATAATCAAAGCAGCAGAACATCTGAAGAGCTTTCAGCTGGATTGGGAAATCCGGTGTTGCTTTCCGACACCACGCTGCGATGCTGGAGGTGCTCACGGATGGCCCTGGACCTGCGGGCTGCTGGACTTTCTGGTGTGGGTTCACGGCAGGTTTGAGATCTTCATCCATGTGGTTTGGGGACCATGGCAATGGGAGTCTTTCATTTGCATCAACTCAAGCTGGCAGCTGCCAGGAGCCCCAGCAGGGGACGGAACTTCACTGAGCACCAGTTTCAGACTCACATCCTGGTTTTGGCACTGTCCCTTGCACCAGGACCCACCCAGGAGCCAGAGGAATCCTTGGGTGAAGTGCTGCATCCCTGTACTCCCCAGGCTGTGCAGCCAGGCTGGAGACTGTCATGGGAAGTGACAGGGTGGCAGCTGAGCTGCAGGGTGGCTCCTGGTGCCATAGGTGGCAGGGACATCCAGCGGCATCCCTATCCCTCCAAAGCTGGCAGTACCCTCAGCATTTCAAACATTTGGCTTTGCAGTGAAGGGGTGAGAGCTTTGGGCCAGGGTTTCCCCCATGAAACGAGATTTGTACGCATCTAAATGGTCTCACATCTCCATCTACACTGGTGTCACCAGTTGCCAACATAACCACAGTTCTTCTCCTGTGTCCCTGTGGCACCACATTCTCTCCAATGCCACCAAGAAGTTGTAAGCTGCTGTTCCACAAGGAGACAGAGAACAGCCTGAAAATGGAAGCTTCTGGAGCCCCCAGCCCTGTTTTCCTTCTGCTTGCCTGGGGCTCTCATGGCTGGAGCAAGGTAGGGGACACAGTTGTCAGCCAGTGGTGACCTTTCGGCCATAGCTCAGCTGACACACAGCCCCCAGGTGCCTCCACCACACAGTCTGAGGGTGTCTCTGGGTACGGGGAGAGGTAAGGGGGTGCAAGAGAGGAAGGGATCCCCCTTTTCCCGTGGCCCTGCAGAGCTGGAGGGCAGAGGTGAGCACCGCTGTGGGCTCGGGCAGTGCAGGGAGAGCAGGAGCCCTGTGTTGCAGTAACCTCGGTCCTCCTGGCCGCCCGCCAGCCCCTTCCCACCACCCGCATTTATGCGCGTGATTCCTGTTCTTGCATTCTTTGAACCCAGGCCAGACAACGAGTTCAAACCCCTTCATTAAAACCTCGTTCCCTTCCTCCACATCCAAATTCCCATGTACCTCCCTGGGGTACCTGGCTGCTTCACGCCCCCCCGGGAGCCTTCTTCACCCCCTCACCCCCGCAGGAGGTGATGCTTGTGCCGCGCACGTGTTCAGCATCCATTGGGAATGCTCTCTTGTGCTCAGCCTAATTAGCTGAAGGGAGGGGGAAGGCCAAATCCAAACCATGTGCTGACCTGCAGGCCCCTCCGCCCGAAAGCATCCGTGCTGAACGCTCTCTGGATCATTAATAGCTCCCCCTGGTCCTTTCCACACGTTCCCCATTGAAAACGCGGGGGGCCTGGCTGGGGGGAGGGTGTGGGTAGGGCTCTGTGCTCATTCCAGGGCTGCCTTTCGTGGGAAGCAGCAGGAGACCCCGGTGCTGTGATGCTGAGGAAACACAGGCTTGAGGTCGGTTGAAGGACCTCTGCCTCCATCCCTTACTCCTGGAGGGGACATCTGCCTGCCCCTCCAGTGCAGCTTTGCAGTGTGAGAGCTTGCACTGCAGAGTGCATGGTGCCCACTGGCCTCCTCAACCCACTTGCCCAGGTACCTACACAGCCCAAAAGGAAGCACTAGGTCCAAATGCTCCTAAGACCCACACCAAGGTGTTTTGCTGAGGAGCATCACTGGCTGTGGATGCCAACAAGGGCAAGGGAAGCCTGGGATGCACACCTGGCATGACCCTGGACCTGCACAGTCCCAGCCCAGCATCACAACCTCACCAACCCCACACCTTGGGGTGGGCCCAGATCCATTTTGGAGGCAACCAAAAAAGCTGGGCACCCTAAAAGCAGCTGCAGGCAGAGGAAAGGGGCATTTGCTCCTGAAGAAGGAGCAGGCAATGGTGGCGGTGGCCAGAGCTTGGCCAGATGGTGCAGGGAAAGGGCTGTTTCCCGCTGCGCTCCTCCCAGCCTTCCCAGCACAGAGCCCGGCTTCGCACCGGCTCCAGCTCCTGGCCCAGAGGAAATGGCTGCTGGCCGGGGCCCACAGCTGTTTTCCCCACTCGATTTGCTGCTTTCAATTTAACGTCCCGGGGAGCTGGATTGGGACAGCACAGGGGGAGCATAACACTGCTTTCCCATGCACAGCCTGCCTGGAAGAAAATCCTTTCCTCACACTCAGGGCGGCTGCTGCCTGCCCTGCCTATCCCTGGAGGGAAAACCCACTGGCAGGAATCCAGGGTTGGCCCCTGTGGGGATGCTTGTGACAGGGGTCAGGTTGGTACAACCATGTCCCCATGTTCTTTGGGAACTGATCTTGCAGTGGGGCATGGCACGGCACGGCAGGGTTTGGAAAGCCTCCAGTTTTTTGGAAGCCCCCATTTGCTCCCTAAAAGAGATGGGTCTCAGATGGGCTGTATGGAGGGGGTGGTGGTGCCCCCACTGTGTTCCCCGCTCCAGCATCTGCCGGGCCAGGGAAGGGGAGAGCAGCCTAATGCCTTCCAGAAGATCAGCTGTAAATGGCCAGGGAGGGTAATTCATATCAAACTCATAAAGCCTTTATTAGTGTCTCAGGGGAGAAATCCGGATGTGGCCGTTTATTTATTTTGGATTTAGCTTTTTTTTTTTTCTCTCATTTTTTTCCTTTTAACATTTTCTTCCAGGAGATTTTTAAAGGGACAGGGACACCTCGCTATGTTTAGCAGCAGAGCTTGACTGCCAGCACAATGTTTGGTCCTGGACCCCGCTGAGGTGCCTCTGGCATCTCAAAGGGTTGGGCAGATCTTAGAGTCTGGGTTTAAGAGCCACTCCAGGAGGGAGCACGTCCTGGTGCTGTGGGGGACCAGGAGTGCAGAGCTGCCCCATGGGTGTTTCAAAGCCCTGCAGCTTTGCCCTGAGTGCTGCATCCCTGATGACTGCAAGGTACCCCCTGTGCCCAGGCCCACTCTTGGCCTTCCACCCCCATGCCTCAGTTCCCCTGCTCTACAGAGAGGTGATGATCCTGGCAGCCAGCAGCACTGCACAAGGATTTTGGAAGCTCTCACACCAACGGCAGAGCTGGTCCCCTTGGTGAGGCAAACGTTCCATGCCGGTGTCCATGGCTGGTCCTAGCCCAGTCCCACTGCTGTTTGCTGCTCTTTACTCTTTACATAATTTGTTCCTTGGGTCCTTTTCAATTTGTACCTCGCAATTGTTACAGAAGAGGATATTTATACAGCAGGGGTGTGGAATAACACGGAAAACCTCTGGAGCCAGGGAATGGATTCCAACACCATCCCAGAAATCAGGGGCAGGCGACAACTTTCTGTGGTTTTCCCAGAACCTCATATAGCACTGAATCCCTCGTATTCCCCACTCCCTGGCTGTGCCTGTGCACCCTCATTGCTCCTGCTGTGGGATGGGATGTTTGGGCATCAGGAGGTGGGAGGGGAAGGGGATAGGGCACTGAGCATTCCCCCTTTCCCCTCTGGTCTCGATCCCTCAGCCCAACACCTGTCCAGCAGTAGTACCCATGATTAACTAATTAATGACCAAACCCGGTGATGCTTTTCATTGGGGTCTCCCAAGGGGCAGCCCCACAGTTCTGTGGGAACTCAGGCTTGATAAAACCATTTGCCGGTGATAGATGTGGGGTGGGTGTGTTGTTTCTTTATTTTTCTCCAGTGGAAACAAAGAGGCCCTTGAGCCTGGAGCGTAACTTAAAACATGGCATTCCTGAAAAGAATTTCCTGATAATATTTTTAGCACCTGAAAAAAAAAGGAAAAGGGAAAAAAAGAAGGGAAAAAAAAGCATGTAACACTTTTTTTCCCCCTCTTTCACGTTTTCCCCCTTCCAGCCCCTGTTTTAAGGAAGCAGAGGGGACCCGCTGCTCAACTGCGGCCGCGGGAGGTGGATCCTTGGACGGGGGCTCTACACCCTGCGTGTCCATCCCCACTCCCCCCCTTATAGAGCATGGGGCTGCCGTGGGGTCTCTCCGCAGGGGGCTTGGGAGGGAGCGCGACGGGGGGGTCGCTGCGTGGGGTCCCCGCTCCGCCCCAGCTCCGCCCCGAGGGACCGCAGCCCCTCCTGGGGACCCCTTCATTTGCATAACCCGGCCCCTGTCACCGCCCTCCCGGCGCGCCGAGAACCCATTGGCTGCCTGACCCGGGATATGCAAATCAACCCCCTCGGGGGGCGGGGCTGGAGGGGTGAAGGCGCCCGGCGCGGCAGGGGCGCTCCGAGCTGCAGTTGCCGAGCGCTCCCGAGCCGCCGGCTCCGCGCCCCAGCCCCATAGCGCTGCGCTCCGGGCAGCGGCCACCGCCATCTGCGAGCCCTGTGCCCGTGGTACGGGCGCCCTTCCCTTGCCCCAGCCATGCCGCGGTGGCCGGTGCCGGCGTGAGCAAGCGAGCGGCGGGTCCTCGGCGGCCATGCGGGGCCTGGCGGGCTGGGCCGTGCTGGTGGCCCTGGGCGAGTGGCTGCTGCTGCGGGCGGGCGGCGTGGTGCCGCTGGCGGATTTCTACCCCTTCGGGCCCGCCGAGGGCGACGCCGCCACAAGGAAGCAGGACGACGGCGGCTCCGAGCTGCGGCCCCTCTCTGTCCCCTTCCCCTTTTTCGGGGCGGGGCACACCGGCCTCTACGTGAGTACCGAGCAGTCCTCCCAGGGGCCTCCTATTTCCTCTTTTATTTAAATCCTCACTGTCCCACTCGGGTGGATCCAAGTGCATCTGAGTTTCCATGGTTGGGTGGTCCCCGTTTAACTTTCAGCATCAGAGGAATAACAGTGTGCTGAGAGCAGGGGAGATCCTGTGGGACAAGAGCCAGTGTGCCGTGGCCCTTGCTGGGAGGAGGTGATGGCAAGGCTCCCAGTGCGATGCAGAATACACAGCTGCCCTTTGAGTTGTACTGCAGTGGGGTTTGGCTGGCCACTCGGCACATCTTGCTCCCTTTCCTCTCCCCCCTGCGCCCAGTGGGTCGGACACACTGCTTGGAGCTCTGCTCATGTGCTCCCTTGCAGCCCCTGACCCACCTCGGGGGGACAGTGGCCAGAGAGATCAAGTCACACCTGGTCCATCATGTCCTCTGCAGCTGTGGCCATCCACTCCAGCTTGACCCTGAAGTCTTTTGGGTAGCGCTGCCTCCAAATGCCTGCCTTGTGTCATGGACTGGGGTCTGTGCTCCCCATGTCAGCTCCCACCTGGAGCAGTGAATCCACGGGTGTCCTGTTCTGTTCTCTTCTCCATGGTTTGCTCTGGACTGACTGATAGTCTGAACCCAGCTGGCTGAGAAGGGGCTGAGCATCACCTTGGATCTGGGCTCATGTACCGTCCCGCTGCCTTGGCTAAGCACAGGAGGCCCTTGGTCCTTGCTGGCAGTGGTTTGGGGTTTTTTTTTCCCACTAATAAAGACATTAGCCCTGCCATTGGGTGGGAGGGACCTGGGCTTGGGGCTTGAGCTACAGTGGAAGGGAAGAAGAGGTTGGAAGAAACCAGGGGAAGTGATGGCTGTCCCATATGGGGTCTAAGCACTGCTCTGGGACTTGGAGGGACTGCAGGGCTCAGAGGGCAGTGTTTCTGCCTCCCCAGAACCCAGACTCCTTGGCTCTGCAGGGCCAGCTCACTGGGCATGGGGGTGTGTGTGACAGGGCTGCCCTTCCCTAAGGGGCTTCTATGCTGGGGGAGCTGACCTGGTACTGTGCTCACCTGGAAACCTCTGTTCTCAAGGGCTGCCTCCAACCATCCCCTCCTCCTTTGCAAAAACCAGAAACAACAACAACAACAAAAGCCTTTCTTGGCTCCAGCTCTCTCCCATCTTGCTTTAATCAGGGGAAGAATGTTCCTCCGCGGACACCGTGGGGTTACGGAGGCTTTGGGAAACAGGAATCCTCTTCCCCTTAGTCACAGCACGGACTGCCCGTTCACACAGAGGGGCTGGGGACCTTCCCAGGGCCTGCAGGATGCCATCCCAGCCTGCCCCTGCCAGGTGACATGCTGGCTTCCTCATGGCTCCTGGCAGGACACTGGCTCCCAAGTCCTTGTCAACATGTCAGCGTGACACTGCTGCCTGCTGCATGCCAGGGCTGCTCTCTCTGCTTGAGGGCTTCTTGCCTCCTCCTTGACTCCCTCCCCCCTGCCTTCTCACTCTGCGGCCCAGGGGATTGCTGGGGTGGTGTTGCTGGAGCTGGTATTACATGCTGGGGGGTTCAGCTGAGGGCCTGAGCTGCTGTCTGTGCTGCTGTCGCTTGCAGGCAGCACCCTGGGCACGGGAGAGGAGCAGCTGGAAGCTGCTGGCCCCGCTGTGATTGCCACTGCTGGCAAGGTCTCCTTGGGAATTTGGAGCCCGAGGGCAAGAGTGTTTCCCTTTGATCCTTGCTCCCTCCCTGCCTGCTCAGGCAACAATGCAGGCAGGAGTTTTCCCTCCCCTTCCTTGCTCCTGCTGTATCCCCAAGCCAGAAGGTAACATTCTAGGCAGCAGCATTCACTATCTCTAGCTTCCTTCCCTGGGCTGAGGGCTGCCTCTACCATGCATCCCTAGGCTAGGCATCCCAGGACCCTAATTGTCCCAGTGAATTACTGCTGGGAAGGGCTTGGAGCTCAAAGTAGCTTGCCTTGAGGTCTCTAGTATCTCCTGCTTTAACAACAGCAGCCTGCACTCGGGGCTTTGCATGGGATGCACTTGGTCATCTGGCGACTATAAACCCACCAGCTCACCCAGTGCCACACATACCAGCAGATGGGTTACTGACAGGCAAGGCTTTCCCCTATCCCAGGCCGGTGACTTCTGCTGAGCCGAAGACTGCAGACCCACAGGCTGTGTGTCAGCCCTTAGAGAGCAGGCGAGGCAGCCCCAGGTCCCACCACGAGTGCTGCCGTGAGCTGGCCGAGCTCGCTGGGCACTGTTTGTTTAAAGCGCTGGGGCCGCTGCAGTTTTCTCAGCTGTTTTCCCCTTCCCCTGGCCTGGGCGCGGTGGAGAACAGGGCTGGTTTGTTCGGGTGGCTGCCTCCCTGCAGCCACACTCCAGCAAGCGGGGGGCCGTGGGTGCCGGGGCACAACTCTGCTTCCAAGGGCAGGAAGGGGAAGCTCTCCAATATTTGTGGAAAGGGGGGTGGGAAGAAAGGTGAAATGGAAAGTGCCTTTAATACATTCCGCTGGCAGGAATCAACTGTGGCCACCCGTTTCTTTTCTTCCCTCTCCCCAGGTGAACAATAATGGGATCATCTCATTCCTGAAGGAGGTCTCCCAGTTCACACCAGTGGCCTTTCCCATCTCCAAGGACCGGCGTGTGGTGGCTGCTTTCTGGGCAGACGTGGACAACCGGCGGGCAGGCGATGTGTACTACCGGGAGAGCACAGAGCAGTCCATCCTGGAGAGAGCGAGCAGGGACATCGCACAGTATTTCCCCGAGTTCCCAGGGTTTTCCGCACAGTGGGTCTTCATCGCCACCTGGTACCGAGTGACCTTCTTCGGGGGCAACTCGTTTTCACCGGTGGGTAGCTGGGGCAAAGGAACCATGAGTTTAGGAGTAGAGTTTCTTTAAAAGAAGCATCCCAACAGAGCTTTGATGCTTTCTGTGGCAGTGGTACTCCTGTCAGCAGGGCTAAGCCATCCCCAGCAGCTCTTTGCTTTGCCATAATGGAGCAGTGCTAGGCTGGCAAAATCAAACCCTCCTCTCTGTGTTGCCTAACGGCTGCAAATTGCCAGTGTCCCCCATTTTGGGTACCAGGAGCTGGTCGCAGACAGGGTTTGGTGCCTTTCTTCCAGATGCCTGACAACCACATTTCCATTTTTCCTGCTGGCTGGGGTGCTGGGCAACCAACCCAACTACCCTTTCTAGCAGAGGACTGAGGCTCAGAGAAGCACCCCTTTGCTAAATGCTTTTTTCATCATCTCATCTTCTCACTGGTTTGCCTGCCTCACTCCAGCCTGATCACTGCTCTTCCCTTCCATGCTGCAGGTAAACACTTTCCAGATTGTCCTCATCACAGATGGCAAGCTCTCCTTCACCATCTTCAACTATGAGTCCATCACCTGGACCACGGGTATGCACGCCAGCAGTGGGGGGGACTTTGCCGGGCTCGGCGGCATTGCAGCACAGGTAAGTGGCAAACGTGGTCCCAGGGTGCCCAGATAGCACATCTGCCCCAAGAGCTTGTGGCTCCTGGTTTGGGTTTTTTGGAGGTGGAAAGCCTCCCCTGCCATTTTTTCTTTACTTTAAGTTGTTGAATATCCATGTGTGCTCTGGCTTCCAAAGCTGAGACCATACAGGGGGCTTTGTAATCCTGAAACCACAGGTCTTTGCCTTGGCTGCTGCCTTGTAGTCCCTTTTCCTTCCTAACCACAGCCTTTAAGAGCAGCTGTCACAGCCAGCACAGCTTTCACTTGTATTTATATTTCATCCTTGTGTTTGTTGTTGTGTTTAAGGTGAAAAAAAAACAATCCCCCACCCGCAAAAACCCCAGTACCCATTCGGATGTGAGAATTTTCTGGCAGTTGATCCGTGCTTGGCTCCCTGCCTGCCAGCCTGCAGCAGGCAGGATGCTGCAGGTGGAGAGGAAGCGGATGGGTTTTGAATCCCAGGGGAGGGTCCGAGTGGGCAGCATGGCTGCTTTGCCCCATTGTGCTGGCTGTCATCCTGGCACATGGACAGGGCTGAGTGCTGGCTGGTGCTGTGTGGAAGGGGTCAGCCAGTCCAAGCAGTGCTGCTGGCAGTGTTGAGTAGCAGGCAAACAAGCCTTTGTGTTCCAGCTGCCTTCCCCTCTTCGCTAGTGATGTCTCTTTACTCTCTGCCCTTGTCCTCCCAGGCAGGTTTTAACGCCGGTGATGGAAAGCGCTACTTCAACATCCCTGGATCCCGCACCGATGACATCGCTGACGTGGAGATGACGACAAATGTGGGTATCCCCGGGCGCTGGGTGTTCAGAATCGATGATGCCCAGGTGCAAGTGGGGGGCTGCAGCAATACAAGTAAGAGGACAGCAGTTAGGTTTATTTAACTCCCAACCCAACCCCACACTGTTCTCCAGCCCTGTCTTTTCTCTGCCTCAAACCCCCACCTCTACGGGGTGGAGGAGGCGACTCAAAGTACTTGGGGAGGGAGGGGATGCAGCCATGGGGGGGACCCTCCTCAGCACCTGCCATGGCTGGGGATGGCACCCATGGGTGCCCCGGGATTGGGAAGGGGCTGGGAGAGCAAATGGGGAGGGGAGGAAGACTTTTGAGATTAAAAGAGCTTGCGGGGAATGATAAGGGAGGCTGGGAAGAAGGTGACAACACACACCGCAACCCCACCAGCCTGCTGCAGGCAGAGGAGGGCATGAGGGGCTGGCACCCTTGAGGGATGCATGCCTCCATGAATCTCAGGAGGTTGGGAAAGCCATGTGGAGAGCTGCTGGGTGCCAGCCTCCCTGATGGGGCTAGGGTACAAGGGTTGGTCCATGCTCCCCACCCCAGGGGGCCTGACACATCCCCTTTCCCACACTTGATCTGTGTGTGTCTCGTGTGTTACCAGTGGTTTTGCTGTAGATGGGCTCTCCCATACCCTTTACCTCTGCCCTGGGTGATAAGAAAGGGCATGTCCATGTGCCTGCAGCCTGAGGGGCTGACCCTGTGCAGCCTTTTCCCCTCCCATGGGAAGAATTAAAACTGCCCATCGTGTCCCAGGGGAGCCCATGAGGAGTGAACCCTACCCTGCTGTGAGGCAGGCAGCCCCCATGGGCTCTCTGAGCGCTCTGGGGAGCCGGGTGGGTGCAGGGACAGCCCCTGCTGCTGGTGTGGCTGGAAGGTGGCGGGTGAGCTGTGTCAGGATGCAGGCTGATGCGGGGCCACCGCCTGTCCCCACAGCCTCTGTCTGCCTCACACTGCGGCCCTGCCTGAATGGGGGGAAGTGTATAGAGGACTGCATCACAGGGAACCCCTCCTACACCTGCTCCTGCCTGGCTGGCTTTACTGGGAAGAGGTGCCATGTTGGTGAGTGTGGGTCCTGAGCGAGCTCCCAGTGCTTTGCCGCAGGAAGCGGGTTTCATTCCTGGTGTCACTGCTGCGTGCCAGCAGTCTCTGTGTTCCTGTTCTGTCCCTGCTCTGAGCTCCCACCCCATGTGGGGCTGTGTTTCAGATGTGGACGAGTGTCTCTCCAACCCATGTCAGAATGGAGCCACATGCCTCAACGGTGCTGGCAACTTCAGCTGCATGTGCCCACTGGGCTTCAGAGGTGCCAACTGTGAGACGGGTGAGCATGGGGACACCAGTGTGGCAGGGCTGGCTCTTTGCTGGGCTTGAAGAGCTAAAGCCCAGGCTTGGGGAGCACTGCTGCTCTTGGGAGCACTCTTCAGACCGGGTTTCCTGCAGCAGTTTGCAACAGCCAGCTTGGATTTCAGCATGCTGCAGGCAAAGGAACCTTTGCTCTGGCCTCAAGCCCTTCCTGCCCCTGGCAGCGCACACTGCTTGAGGGCCCAGCTCAGTGCTGCCGCCAGCACCTCTCCCTGCTGCCCGCTGCTCCTTCAGTGAGAAAAGCTGACAGTTAGTGTTAAACAGAAGTCTTGGAGGCCCTGCTTTTGCAGGTGATGCTGTGGTCCTGAGCCCCCTGAAGCCAGTGGGGACTCTCCTGGTCCCTGACAGGGCTGTGGTGGCCGGTTTCTCCTGCTGCTGGCCTCCATACCCCCAGTGGAAATGCTGCCAGAATGTTTGGCTCCCAGCAAGCCTCTGCACTGGTGGAGGAGACGAGGAGGGAGTTGACGTTTGAGGAAGGGAGGGAGGAATTCCCAGCCCAGCATGCTGGCATCCAAGAGGTGCAGGGGGATAGAAGGGCTGAGCTGCCCAAGGAAGGTTTTGGGAAGAACCAGAGCTGGGACAAGGCCACTGTCTCCTGCCAGAGGGTGCACTGGTGGCTCCAAGCTACACCCTCTGCCCAGCCCCAGCATCGCTGTCTGTGCAGAGGCACGTGCCAATCCTGTGCCTGGGTTGATCCCCCCTCTTGTCTTTTCTTTTCTTTTCTTTTCTTGGTGTTCACCTGCAGAAGAGCTGCCATGTGAGAGCAAAGTGTGCCACAACGGTGGGACATGCCAGGCAGTGAATGGGACAGCAGTGTGCTTGTGCCAGCCGGGGTACACAGGGCCAGACTGCCAGACAGGTCTGTGGCATGGGGAGGAAATGGGGGCACCTCATGCCTTAGCAAACTGCTTTTCCACTGTGCTTCAGCCCCAGCTGGAGTTTTGGAAAGGGAGTGCTTGGGATAGGAGGCAGTGTGTGAACCGGCTGTACCTGCACCTAACTGCCCCTCTTGTCCTCTCCTTGCAGAGCTGAATGAGTGTGAATCCAACCCATGCCTGAATGGTGGGCATTGTGTTGACCTGGTCGATAACTATACCTGTATGTGTCTGGAGCCCTTTGTGGGACAGCGCTGCGAGACAGGTGCCTGCTTCTGCATCCTGCACCACAGGATGACCCATGCCAGGGACTGTGTCCCCAGTGCTCAGCTGGGCTATCATGACCCTCTTCCCAGGGCTGGGCTCTGCTCATCACTTGCTCACTTGCTTTCCCCCACCCAGACTCATCTATCTGTGAGGACCGGAGCTGCCGAAACCGACAGACGTGCAACTACATCCGCCCAGGCCGCTACATCTGCACGTGCTCCCCGGGTTATTATGGCAACAACTGCCAGTACGGTGAGCAGAAGTAAACCTTGCCCAGCCTGTCATGGGAGCTGGGTGGGAAGGGCAAATTGCTGAAAAGGGGCTGCATCAGCCATAGGCACTGCTGAAAGCTGGCAGGCAGCATGTGACTTACAGAATGGAAAGATTTCTTCACTGAAAGGGTGAACAGGCTGCCCAGGGAAGTGGTGGAATCACCGTTCCTGGAAGCATACACAAAACATGCAGAAGAGGCCCTTAATGACATGGTTTAGTGGTGGACTTGGCAGTCCTGGGGTAAAGGTTGGACTTGATGATCTTAAAGGTCTTTTCCATCCTAGTTGCTTCTATGATTCCATGTGTGCAGGGGTTGTGGTGATGCCGGGGTGGGAACTCCTTCAAGCAGTGCTGCTCAGCTGCAGTGGGGTCTTCAGTGTGGACCAGTTCTGTACTGGCTCCTCTGGGGCAAAGCGTGTTCTAGCCCCATGCTGGGATGGCTCTAGCTCAGCCTCCCTCTTCCGTGCAGGCGGGCCCCGTGTGCCTGGCGCCTGCCTCTCCCAACCCTGCCAGAACGCGGGCAGCTGCCTGGAGACGGAGCAGGGCTACCTCTGTGAGTGCCAGGAGGGCTACACTGGACAGGACTGTCGAGACAGTGAGTATGAGGCGGAGTCTCTCCAGTGGGGTTTGGCGTCTCCAGGGGAGCCCTCACATTCCTAAGAAAGAGAAGCAGCACCCCCTGAGAACCTGTTTGGTGCTCCTGGACTGGTTAGTGGGTCCATCCTGCTGAAGGAGGCTGTGTCCTGGGGGGGCTTGTAGCTGCCACCCACCTGAGCTTCCCCCATGGATGGTATCCAGCAAGGCTGCTTGGCTGTCGCAGCCCCACAAGGGAGAGGGGTCCTGGGATGCTCCCATCTTCTCTCTTGCAGAGCTCTCAGAAGGCTGCGAGTGTCGCAATGGAGGCAGTTGTCTGGAGGGGAATGTCACCATCTGCCAGTGCCTGCCTGGGTTTTTTGGTCTCCTCTGTGAATTCGGTAGGTGAAGGCTTCTCACTTGCTACGTTTGTTCCCTCTCCAGGATGCTTGAGCCAGGCAGGCTGTCGGCAAACAAGGAGAGACTTTGCCCATGCCTGAGCCTAGCATGGTGCTAGGGGCATGCCCTGAATTTGAGCCTAGAAATATTGTCCCTGGTGAGGAGGCAACACTTCCATCTCCAACACCCTCCCTTGAGCTGTGCCTCTCCCAGCTCTCTTGTCCCAGCCGGCTTCCCTGAGTGGGATGGGAACCACAGTCTTAGTGCGCTCTGTTCTGAATTTCACTGGGCATCCAGGCTGGCCCTTGCTGTTTGCATAGTCTCTGGAGGGGTACAGAGGCTCCCTCCCATCTCCTCAGGCCTGTCAAAATTAAGAGAACCCCCATTTCTGGCCAGGCAGCCAGCTGGGTGTCCTGCTGCCAGCTGATGGAAGCTGGTGCTGTCCGTGTGTTTGCAGAAGTCACCACCACCCCGTGCAACATGAACACGCAGTGTCCAGATGGTGGGTACTGCATGGAGTATGGTGGGAGCTACCTCTGCGTCTGCCACACTGACTACGGCACCAACCACAGTGAGTCTCATCTGTGGAGACGTGGGACTAGCCCTGGAAAGGGACACAGATGGGGGCAGGGACTGTGAGCTGGGAATACTGTCATCAGCTAGGCAGCAGCCCGCACACTGCTGGTCCTACATCCTCATTGATGCCCTGTGTTTGGCTTTGCAGCAATGCCATCCCCTTGCGACTCAGAGCCCTGCCTGAATGGAGGGTCCTGCGAGGTACATGATGACTCGTACACCTGTGAGTGTCCTCGAGGCTTCCTTGGCAAGCACTGCGAGAAAGGTACCTGCATGGAACTCTCTGCTTGCCCCGGGATCTGGCAGGGGGTGGGAGAAAAGTGGCTGCTTGCTGAGCTGCAGCTGGAAGTGGGCACCAGGTATCCCACCCTACCCATGGAGCGAAGATTGCATGTCTGCTTTCATGGCCTGACAGTCACAGCAGCTGATCCAGTTGTTTAGTTTCCTGCACAACACCATCAGTGTTGGAGGTGGTTTTGCATGCTTGAGCTTTGGACCTCAGGAGCAGGTGCCAGTGTCCTGGCATCACATGTCTGTGGCCTCCTTAGGTCCTGGCATAGGGAATCGTGGTTAGGGTAGGAAAGGACCTTGAGATCTAGTTCTGCACAGGTTATTCAGCTGTGTTAGGGAGGCCTGGGTGCACTTGGTGTTCCTGCAGCAAGGGGTTTGATGGGAGGCAGTGGCCTTCGGGATGTGGGCAGCAGCGGGTGACTCCTTGCTCTCGGTGTTCTCTGCAGCCAAGCCACGGCTCTGCAGCACGGGACCCTGTCGCAATGGGGGAACCTGCAAGGAGGCAGATGGCGAGTACCACTGCTCCTGCCCCTACCGCTTCACCGGGAAGCACTGTGAGATCGGTACGGCCTCCTGCCCCCCACCTGGGACGTGAGGCAGTTGTCCCGCTCACTGCTCAGCTCCCACCTGCCCTCTGCCCCCAGGTAAGCCGGATCCCTGTGCCTCTGGGCCCTGCCAGAACGGGGGCACCTGCTTCCACTACATTGGCAAGTACAAGTGCGACTGTCCCCCAGGCTACGCTGGCCGGCACTGCGAGATTGGTAGGTGTGAGCAGGGTGTGCCAGTGCCAGGGGATGCCTGGGGAGGTGGTGGCAGCAACAAACAAGGCTCGCTGCTTGCTTTGAATCCCCTTCCCTCTAATTTGAAGCACTTTGGATCTCCCTTGTACCCTGCTGAGGGGAGGAAGAGAGGTGGCTCTTGTTTCTGGCCTCTACCAGCCCCGCAGCAGTCACTCTTTGTTCTTCTTCTAGTGCCCTCCCCGTGCTTCCTTAGCCCCTGTGAGAACGGTGCTACCTGTGAGGACCTTGGCGAGGGCTATGCTTGCACGTGCCCCATGGGCTATGTAGGGAAGCACTGCCAGACTGGTAAGGGCTCTGTGCTGCCCCTGCCACTCAGGGGCTTGGAATGCCTCTCCAGGTCCTGCTCAACACCCCCATCTCTCCCCAGTGGTTGACTGTGGCATTCCCAGTGAGGTGAAGCATGCCCAGGTGTCTTTCAACTCCACCAAGGTGGGCTCTGTGGCTGAATACCAGTGTGAGCTGGGCTACACCCTCAGCCAGCACCACCCTCGCATCTGCCACTCACCGGGTGTCTGGAGTGACCCTCCTGAATGCAACGGTGAGGAGAGCTGGGGAGCAGCTGAGCCCTGGGGCACTGTCCCAGTAGGCTGTGGCCATGACCCCACACATGTACACCGGTCCTCCCCTATCTGTGTCTGCAGATAGATCCCCCCGGGGACCCCTCCTTAGTGCTCATGTCTCTTACCTTGTCTCTCCCCTGCACAAACACCTGCAGAGATCAATGAGTGCCAGTCCCAGCCCTGTCTGAATGGTGGTCAGTGCAAGGACCGCATTGCTGAGTTCCTGTGCTTGTGTGAGCCAGGTTACACCGGCCAGCATTGTGAATCAGGTAAGAGACTATGCCAAGTACACTCCAGGGCTACTACATGCTGCTCCCAGCCGGCTGGAGGAGCAGGGAGGGCTGTGAGGGCACATGCGCTATTTGTGTCTCCCCTACTAATGGATTCTGCATGGGCATCCCCATCACTGATAGGGCACTGACTTACCCTCATGCATATTAAGCCCATGCAGAGAAGCCCCAGATCTTGAGATCTGGGTGGGAAGTGTCCCGTGGCTTCAAAGCTATTGGCCAGGGTGGGATGGGGCAGGGGAAGAAGCAGCTTGAGGTCATGCTGTGCTCCTGTGTATGCACATGGTCATGGTTGCATGTGGACACTGGCTGAAGGAGATAACGGGTAGTGAAAGGTCTGGTGGGACTCTATGGCAGGCAGCTCTAGCCCTGCTTAGGAGAGGATGGCAGTGGGAAGAGGTAGGATGCCTGCTGGGAATCAGAGGAGGGCACATGCCGCAGGCACCTTATGGGACCTCTTGGCACAGCCCCAGACTGCCAGCCATACAGAGTGTCCCTGAGGACATGTCCCCAAGGACATGTCCCCATGCCCAGCTCCCACTGCAGCCCCTGTACAGGGGCAGACATGGGATAGTGGGCTCCTGATTGCTTCAGGAGCAGGGCTGTTCTTGTCTGGTGGGCTCAGGGTAGCAAGTGATGTGGGGAGGGTCCACATCCTGCAGGGGAAGTGCTGCCTCTCCAAGTCTCCTCATCCCCTGCTGCTGGCTCTGTCTTTGTGCTGAGCTGGTGCCTTTCTTCTTGTCACTCCCCAGATACTGATGAATGCCTGTCGGAGCCCTGCAAGAACGGTGGGAACTGCCAGGACCTCCCTGCATCCTTCACTTGCTACTGTCCCGAGGGCTTTGTGGGTTCCCAGTGTGAGACAGGTAGGGACTTGCACTTCCAGTGGGAAGCTGGGCTGTGGGCACTGGGACACACTCAGGACCTGTACTGGTTGTCATTTTGGGCACCCTGTCCCCAAGCCATTACACGAGGGGCTCGCTGCCTGTTGTGCCTCCTTGCCTGTGGTTCCAGGGACAGAGCTGAAACTGCTCTGGTGGGGAAGGAGCAAAGGACAAGATGTCCACTGGTAATGGATCCGCTTTTGAAGGCATCCACCCCTGCCAGGGAACATGGCCACCATGGCACTTGGGTGTGATTCCGGATCCAAAATGGCTGTGCTGAGCCCTGGGCTGCATGTCCATCCTGCTGTCCCTTGGGAGGCCATTGCCTGGCTGCTGCCATGCTGGGGGCCCCCTGCTCACCACCACCCTTCTCCGCCTCCAGAAGTGGATGCCTGTGAGTCAGGCCCTTGCCAGAATGGAGGGGAGTGTGAGAGCTACAGGGGCTCCTACCTCTGCGTGTGCCCGGAGGGTTTCTTTGGCTACCACTGTGAGACAGGTGAGGTGGGAATGAGCAGCTTGGTGCAGGGTGGCCGATGGCTGGCAGCCGCTAACGCCACCGCTGTGGTACCTCCACAGCCAGCGACCCGTGCTTCTCCAGTCCCTGTGGGAGCAGGGGGTACTGCCTGCCCGGCAATGGCACCCACAGCTGCACCTGCAAAGTCAGCTACACAGGCAAGAGCTGCGAGAAAGGTAAAGGCCCTCAGCAGTGGCACCAGGACGTGCGCGGGGCTCGACACTGGCCCAGCAGTGGCCACTGCCCGTGCGGGACTCGATGCCATCAGGGACCAGCAGCACTCCTTGAGGCGGGCAGGGCTGGGGTCATGCCTCTGTGGGGGGCAGCCAAGGCCACACCAGTGCCCCGGGAGGGCGCTGAGCCGCTGCTGCAGACACCAGGCTTGGCGTGAGGACGCTGGGGACAGGTTTGCTCGGCCTCCTGCAGCAATGGCGATCCCGCAGAAGGGGAGGCTGAGGTGTTCGAGGGAGGCCTCTCACTGCCGGTACCAGCCTCCCGGGGCCTCTTGCCCTGTCTCGCCGGTGCCATTGGCCTGGCAGGCGGTGGCAAGCACTGTGTCACCGTGTTGCAGTGGCCGGGAGTGCTCCTGGTGCTCCTCCTGTGCTGGGCAGGTGGCAGCTGGTGCCTGCAGGGCCCCTGCCGGGTGTGCCAAGGGAGAGAGCGAGGGCCCCATGCTCCATCGCTGCTGCTCTTGCCTCTTGCTGCTGGGGTCTGTTCTCTAAAGATTCATGGCGTTACCTCTCCCCTTTGCTTTTGCCCACACCCTGAAGAATTGCTGCCACCAACCTCATTAAAGGTGGAAAGGGTGGAGGACACTGGTGTGTTGATTTCTTGGCACCCACCTGAGGACGCAGCTGCCAGGCAACTCATTGACGGCTACGCCGTGACGTACGTATCCCTCGACGGCTCTTACCGCAGGACAGATTTTGTGGACCGAAGTCGTTCTGCCCACCAATTGCGGGCACTAGCCTCCGGCAGAGCCTACAATATTTCTGTCTTTTCAGTCAAACGCAACGTGAACAACAAGAATGATATCAGCAGGCCCGTCATGCTCACCACACGCACTAGTGAGTAGTGTCCCCAGGGGGATCAGGTCGTGACCACGTGTGGCTCCCGCAGGCGCAGGGGCTTGTGCTGCCTCCTCCGTGCCATCGGCTCCAGCCGCAGCCCGGGCCTGTACGGAACCCCGCTGGGTTTGGTGGTGCAGATCCTAAAATGCAGACATGGGGGGGGCTCTTTGGAAAGCACTTAGGCACAGAGAATTGTTGTTCCCTTTGCTATGAGGAAAAGGGGACTGAACCCCCTGCGGCTCATCGGGCTTCTGCCCAGGGGCTGGTAAGGGAGCCAGCAGTGGGGACTGCTTCTGGATCCTGTTCACCAAGGCCAGGCTGTGTCTGCTGCACTGGTTACTCCTTGTCACTAGCCCCAGAGTAGTGTGGGTCCCCAGTGCTGCTTGATTGAGCTGGAGAAGCCCCCATACCAGCCAGGCAGTGGGGCTGGGTGATCTCTGCTTACAGTGAGCCCTGCAGGAGAGTCTCCCACCCCACCATCCTGCCTGGCTCAGTGTGGGGATGTGCCAGAGAAGGCAGGGGCTGGCAGGGACCTCTGTTCACAGGTGGAGGAATGGGGCACAGTGATGCCTCTATGAGAGCACAGGCAGGCAGAGCAGCTGCAGTTCTGCTTTCTAGAGCAGGCAGATGTAGAAATCAAATGCAAACTGAGGATGGAGGGGATTAGACCCAGAAAAGAGGGGGATGGTGGTGAGAAAGCCCATAGGCCACATCCCCTGCACTGGGTTGAGACTGAGTGAAGCCGAAGGCAGAAGGCAGGCATGGCCACTGGGCATAGCAGGAGCCTGCACCCCTGGCCACATCTTGGGAGGCTTCAAGACAGGGTCTGATGCCAGGCCAGTGAGAACTGGGCTTAGTATGTGGCTGGGCCATATGGTGGGCTTAGGACCAAGTCGAGGCACTGCAGCCCCATTGGAGCTGAGGGGTAGTGCTGGGGCCAGAGGACAGCCCCAGGGGTGCAGCGGATGGCATGAGGCCTTGCAGGCAGGCAGATAGATGCACCTCCTGCCTGCCCACAGGTGGTAAGGATGGGAAAAGATCAGTCCAGCTGAGCTGCTCCTGCTGGGAAGTCAACCCAGAGGGGCAGGCAGGACCCCCCCTTGCAGGGGTGCGGGGAAGAGATGGGGCGACCCACAGTGAGCAGCGGCTGACCGCAGCCCTCTCCGCTTGCTCCGGCCAGGACCGCGTCCGGTGGAAGGCTTTGAGATCACGAATGTGACAGCCAGCGCCATCACGGTGCAATGGGCTCTCCACCGGCTCAAGCACTCCACTGTCAGTAGGGTGCGTGTCTCCATCCGCCAACCGGGGGACCTGTCAGACCGCACCGTGGAGCTGAACAGCAGCGTGGCCAAGTACACCTTCCTGTGAGTGGGGCAGCAGGCAGGCACTGGGCCAGCTGGCCCTCCCAGCCTGCCCAGCTTACCCCTGCCTTCCTCCTCCACAGGGACCTGCAGCCAGGAGAGAAGTACATTGTCCATGTCACAACACTGAGCGGCCTGGGGACAGAAGATCACCTCTCAGAGAGTCTGGCCACGGCTCCCTTCCACGTATGGACAAGTGAGTGGGGTTGTCTTTGCCACCTCTTGCTGTTGCAGGGGCCCTGAGGCTTGGCAGGGGCAGGGCAGCTGCAGCTTGTGGCCAGCAGGAAAGCTGTAGGGAGGGGAAGGTGCTAAAGCCATCGGCCTGTCTGGCAAGCACAGCGGGCAGGAGCTGTGCAGGCAGCCCTGGGGAGTGGCAGGAAGGGCTGCAGCTTGTCCTCCCCTGCCAGATGGTTTTCCTTGCCCAGGATCAGCATGAGCTCAGCCCCGTGCGAAGTCTGCACAGGCCCAAGTTGTTCCCCTGTGTATGGCAGCTGGAGGGTGGTGAGGGCCAGACCGGGTGCCAGGGTGCAGTGAGGCTCTGCCCACTTTGGCAGGGACCCAGCACTGAGCGTCTCCTGCTGGTGTGATGCATGGTTGGAGCCACGCTGAGGGCTGGCCCAGGCATGCTTACAGGGTGGCATGTGAGCAAGTAGGACAGTCACAGTCAAGTACATGAGTGCTGACCTTTTTTCTCCCCGGCTGCTGCCTGCCTCAGGGCCTCTTCCCCCCCAAAACCTCACTGCCTCCCGTGTCACCACTACATCTGTGTCCATGGCATGGGAACAGCCGCCTGCCGGTGCCGTCGAGGGATACATCATCAATGTCACCACCGCTCAGAGTGTGAAGAGCCGCTATGTGCCCAATGGAAAGCTTGTGTCCTATACGGTGCGAGACCTGCTCCCTGGGCAGCGGTACCGCCTGTCTGTCACAGCTGTGCAGAACACAGAGCAAGGCCAAGTGCACAGTGAGCCTATCTACCTCTACGTCACCACATGTGAGTGCCCAGCTCGCCGGGGCTGGGGTTTGCTGCAGCACGAGGCAGTGGGTTAATGAGGCAGTGGGGCAGGGGGTTGGAGGCTAGTTGATCAAGAGTTATATGCTCATGAGGACTTGCTGCCCCAGAACTGGGTGCTTGCAGGAGGCTCTGCGAACAGGAGGTGGGGGTTGCAGGATGCTGCATCTGTTAGGGGAGTGCACATGCTTCACTGGGAATGGCACTTGCAACCCAGCCTTGTGGAGGGTGTACACGTATCCCCAGGCAGCTCTAAACAGCATCCTGGGGACAAGGGGACTGGCTGGGAGTTGGGCTGCCATGCAGACTCATGGCCTCCCTCCTACTGAGTCTAACCCTTTGGTCTGCAGTGCAGAGGGATGGGGCTCCGGAGAGACGGTGGAGCCAAGCTGGACACCCCCGAGTCCTGCGCAACAGGCTTCCTCCAGCTTTTCTGCCTGAGCTCCGCTTGCTAGCAGATCACAACACAGCTGAGGAACCCTCGCCAGCCCCCAGGTAGGCACTGCTCCAGCACTCCTGGCCCTTCCACCTGTGGCTGGCCCTTTCTCCCAGCTCCTGTGTCTGGGTGCGCACATGATCAAGTCAGTCATGCTTCTGCTGTGAGCAGGTCCCCTGCTCTGCCCAGGACTCACACTGAACCCAGCATCCAGCCCTAGACTGTGGGATGGTTATGGCTTGGGGGATCAGCAAGGGCCCCTTAGCTTCATGGCTCTTCTGTTCCAGGTTCACCGAGCTGGTAGATGGCAGAGGGAGGATCAGTGCCAGGTTTGGCAAATCCATCAGCATGAAGACACGTAAGTGCTCTGCTGCTTTTCTGCTCACCCTCACCCCCTTCATCCAGTGTCATCTCCTGTGCCTCTCCCCAGGACAGGGTGGCAGCTGGGCAGGCTGCTGTAGGGATGGTGGAGCCATAAAGGAAGGCAGACAAACACCTGCCCTGCTTGCTAGACCCCTGCTCAGGGAGAGGGGTGACTCAGAGCCAGTCAGGAAGCCCAGAGAGGGACCTTTGCTGATGGGAGGCAATGCTGGCTGTGGTAAGGCTCCCTCTCCCCTGCCAGCAGCAGCAGTAGCCCAGGCAGTGACTCTGCTGTCCTCCAGCACAGGCTCTGCCTGCCCAACAGCCTGAGACCCCACTGCCAAACACAGCCTCACATTTGAGGAGGGTACTTGGGAGAGAAGCCCCTCACTAGCCCAGGACCAGCCCTTCATTTGCCATCCCTGGAACACCAGGGGTCCAAACGCCATCCCCAAGATCTCCTACCAGGCCTGGAAACCCCACACAATGGGGTAGGAAAGGGGTCTGGCACACCTGACAACAGCCCTGGGCTTGCCACATGTCTCTGCTCTGCTCCTGCCTCCCCAGGGGAGGCACAGCCTTCTGTGCCCCACAGCCCCCCAGGAAGGGGGAGATGGTCACCCTAATTCTGGGATTAGGGTAGGAATTAGCTGGGAAGGGCTAAACCACTACTTCAGGCCTGACCAGCCCGCTGATGCTGTGGGCAAGCTGGATCCCATTGGAGGGGCTGCCTTTGGGTCTAGCTCCGACTGGAGGTGACACTGTACTCTCTTGCTGCCCAGAGCCAGATGCTCCAGTGAAGCTGGAGAACTTGGAAGCATCCAGCCACAGCAGCCTGGCACTGCAGCTGCAGGAGAACAAGAGCAAGAGTAAGTCTTGGCGGAAGACACATGAGCAGCAGGGCCTGGTGCAGGCCTTGCAGACAGGCAGAGCACTTGGCACCAGCCCGCCTCCATGTTGCTGCCCTACCAGGAGGCACACAAGGGGCACAGTGTGGGTCCCTGCCAACTGCCCCATCCCTGTTTACCCACTCACAGCTCTCCCAGGGAGCACCCTGGCATGCCAGTGGGGTGGGCAGGGCTGTGCATGGGGTCTGACAACTGTTATGTTTTGCAGGTGAGGGGCAGAACTGCTCCATGAACCCCTGCAGGAACGGAGGCACCTGCACCAGAGATGTCAAGTCCTACCATTGCAGCTGCCGCCCGGGGTTCAAGGGCCGGCTCTGTGAGCTGGGTGAGTGCTGTGCTGCTGCTGGGGGCTGAGCTCACTCTTGCACGGGATGGCATGTGCCCAGCCTGGAGCTGTCCTGGCCACAGGTGTCCTGGGGCACAGGTCACCAAGCAGCACCCAGCTCCTCTCAAGGGTGCTCCCACCATGCCCAGACTCTGCTAGAGAGGGAGGGTTGTGCTCTGCTCTTGTCAGTTTGGGCAGAACAAGGAGTGCAGGTCTGCTTGAGCCAAGGCCTTCACCTCCACCAGCTGGCCTTGCAACCCAGGCTCCTGCCCTGCCCATGTAGTTATCTGGCACTGCAAAGCTGGGGGCTCCGCTTCTCCTGGTGGGCCAGCTCTGTTGGGCCCAGCCCTCCAGGACAGCAAAGGGGCAGCCAGAGGGGTTTACCTTCCCACAGGGCACAGGCAGGCAGGGCCAGAGATGAGCTTGTTGGTAGCTCCCCTCTCCTATTCCCCAAGCAGCCTGCAAGAAGGTGCCACACTCGTGCACACGGCTGTACTCGGAAACCAAGTCATTCCCTGTGTGGGAAGGAGGTACCTGCCACTACCTGTGAGTACTGCCTGCGTGTTGTGCTCTCCCCTTCCCTTGTGCTCAGAGCCGGGGACGTGTCCCTGCAGCTTGGCTCTGGGGAAGGGAGCGCAAGCGTGAGGCTGTCTCAGACCCCAGCTGGCAGCTGCCCCCTCCCCAGTGCAGGCTGAACAGCTTTGTGTGCCCTCAAGTCCCTGGTGCTGGCCCGCCAGTGGTGTTTCAGGGCAGGTTACTGCTGAAATGACAGCCCCCATAGCAGTGTTACCCACCTATGTGTCATTGAGGTTGTATTTGGTGTGTGTGTGCTCCCCCTGCCTGCCAGCCCAGTTCCTGGGTGCCTTTCCATCTGTAAGCAGAGGGCTTGGCCAGCCCTGCTGCAATACCATGGCATGAGGGGAGGGTGCATCTGCTTTGTGTCCTCCACATTACCAGTCTTCCTGTGATGGAAGCACAAGGGCCTGGTGTGTGAGGTCAGTCAGTTCTGACTACTGTAGCCTGGATGGAAATGGAGGAGATCCCCAGATTACCCCCCTTGTACTCATAGAAGCAGATCTGTCCCTGTTATTCCCTCTAACTTGTCCCTCTGCTCTGTGTGTAGGTACAGGAGAGTCTACAAGGTACGCCAGGATGTCTGCTACAAGGAGAGCTGCAAGAGCACCAGTTCCGAGACAACAACCAGCAGGTACAGCTAGCAGCAGCACACCAAGCACTGTCCTTCCTGTGGCCCAGGACAGGGCCATGCAGTCAGACAGTGTCACTGAGCATGTGTGGGGCTGCCTGGGCTCAGCCTGGAGTGGGAGAGGCACTCCATGCAGAAGAGAGTGCAGGGAGCACACAGCCATTGCTCAGATGCCAGCTCTGCACTGTCCTCCCTGCAAGCAATGGCTGACAGCGTTCTCCTCTCTTCTCTTTCAGAAAACAAAGCACCAGTCACACACTGAGGAAGTCCTAAAGTAAGTACCTGCTCTAGGCTCTCCTTAGCCATGGTCAAAGAGGGGCAAATCCTGCATATCCCACATAGGGAGCTGGGGAAGATAGGGGTGGAGGCCAGAGCATGGTCTAGGCTCACACTGCCACGTTGATGGGGTGTGAGGGCTCTCCAGCTCCTGCGCTGGTTTGGCTTGGGCATGTGGCTGAGGGCTCCCACTTGTGGTGGGGTTGAAAGGCAGAAGGCAATGCCCTGCTTCCCTGTGGCTCTACAGCCCTATGAACAATAGATTCCTGCACAGAAAGAGCCTGGACACTGGAGGGTGCAGATACTCATCTCCCAGTCAGAGACAGGTGCATAGAGTGGGAAGAGGCAGCTGCAGGGCTTTTGGGGGACTCTACACACCACCAGCTTATTCTCCTCCTGCTCCTTCACAGGATTCAAACAAGTAGAAGCTTCATCTTTCCACTTCTAAAGGGTTTTCTTTGTAACATCAGGAAGATCAGATCTGCTCACTGGGTTGAACACAGCAGGGGAACCTTCCTGCCTGATATCAGCCTCTCCCTCTTCTCCAGCCAGTTAGGGATACGCAGCCAGATCGGCACACTGAGCAGCACTCCCTTCCCTCCTCTGGACCAGCACTGCCTGCGCTCTGGCTTGCCTTACTCTAGCTATCTCTGCCCCACAAGGAGCCGAGTGCTGGTGTCCCGCAGCAGCTGGCTGACTGCCCCCAAGGTGACCAGCCTTACTTTGTCCCCCCACCAGCTGCTCTGCACGAAGGCTTCCAGCTCTGCTCAGGCGTCAGTGGAGCTAAGCCCTGCTCCCTACCAATAGCATCTGCACCAACCTGTTTTTGTAATCCAAAGTATAAATTACCCATAACCGCTAAATAAAACAGTTTAATGCAGACCAGAAAGCTGTAGCTATCACCTGAAATGTGAGCCCACAGCAATCTGGTTGGAGGAAACTTTCCCAGTGTACACAAGCTAGAAATGGGGATCGACTCCCCTTAGCAGTGAGGGGAGCACAGGCACTGGAGTTGCATCCCCATCTCCTCTGCTCTAGCAGGGGAAATTGAGGCAGCTTCTTCTGCCTGCCTTTTTCCTTTGCTTTGTAAACAATCCCTGGTTTAACCAGCTTTCCAGATTAGAAAGCAGTAGAGCACCTAGAACGAATTTTAAGTGTTCTGTACAGCAGAGTTTGTCAGCCAAGTCATTAACACAATGCTGTGTGCCTGTAAGCCAGTGCAGGGCACAGTACAGGCTCGGGGACAAAGCAGTCTCCCCCTGCCACCCCCCTGAGCTGCTTACAGCACTTCTGTTCCCCACAGAGGAGCAGACCAGCACGCAGCACTGCCCCACCAGCTGCGGCAGGGCAGACAAGGAAAAAGCGTAGCTTAGAAACATTCCTAGTTTTTGTGTGTACGACAACACTAGTTAAACATAGATTTGTGTATTACCATACACAGTGTATATTATAAATTAATACATACCAGAGATATATTGTAGTTATGGTATAGAGTGTTATCTCCCCAGCAGCGTTCTGCAAGCATTGCAGGATGCTTTGTTCTTCAGCCACACATGTCAAGCTGCTCTCAGAGCAGACCAGGCCCAGGACTTTCAGTGCTCCTGGCACCATCCTCTCCCTCCCAGTAGCAGCTGTCCAGGCACTGGGGAGCAACAAGGACACTGTAAAGCCACAATGAGAAGGGCCAGGTGATGTGCCCCGCAACATGAGCACTGCAATCCTGCTTCCCCTGGTCATGAAAAGAAGCCAGCCCCTGCCAGGAAGAGCAGGGCAAGGGGAAAGCCACAAGAGCCTCTGCTATCCACAAGGGAGGGGAAGTTTTGGGGCCATGGTCAGAAAGTGTATGCACCCCAATGTTGTCAGCCATGAAACCAACACCAACACGGACTGTGGCAATGGCAGTGGCCCTGCCATGGGATAGTCCCAGGATCTATTCCTGCAGTGACAGGCAGTGTGGTGCGGCTGTGAGCCGGCACAGCAGCCTGCCACTTCCTGCCCCACCCCCAACACACTATGTACTGCAGCCAGAAAATTTTAACCTAGCCTTGGAAATAAATTAGCTATTTTGGTTTAATTTTCTTTTCCAAATAAAAACACTTTATGGAAACTGGATATTTTAAAGTAGTTGGTCATTGAGGAGGAACGAGAGTTATTGTTGTGTTTTTATACATGGGATTTATTGCAAACACTCAGTGGGGCTCCAACACTCGGAGCCCTGCAGCCACCAAGGCATGTGCCTATGTGGGGTGGGGGTCCTGAGCATCCACAAGTGCAGTGGGTCCTGGGAGTGTACTAGCATAGGATAGCATGGGCATCTTGGAGCCTCACCTTCTTACTCCCGGGCTGGTTTACTTCCTTCACTGTCAAAGTCTTCATCTTCCTCTGTGTACAGAGCATCCCTGTTCTCCTCCTCTTCCTCCTCCTCCTCCTTCTCCTCCTCCTCTCGAGCCAGCAGTTTCTTGAAGACCTCAAACTCCTCTGGAGTGGAGTGGGCCACATTGGCCAGGAAGTCTTTCTCTGAGAGCTGAATTATGTCCTTCAGTTTTGGGTTATTTGTCTGGGTCTGGCCTTTGCACGGGGTCTGGTAAAGCCCCCGGCGCTCCAGGAAGATGTGCCGGTTCCTGAGCTCAGCAAAGGGCATTCGGAAAAGGCGGGCCTTCACCATCTCCTTCTGCTGGACTCCCATCCTGAAGTACACGTACTGCGGGCAGGACGGGGTGGCTCATGCTCTCCTGGCCCCGGTACGCACCACGCAGGAGACCCGTCCCCCGTGGCTGCCCCCCTCACCTGGAAGTGGTGGTGGAGCTGGTGCGGCTCCTCTAGCAGCACGTTGGGACAGGTCCACAGCACCTCCCGGAGTTGCTCCGCTGTGAAGAGGCACCGCTCCCGCAGCAGCCGCACCGCCGCCGCCATCCTCTTCCGGGGCAAGGTGAAGAGCTCGGGGCAGCGGATCAAGGCCCGCTGCAGCTGACCTGCGGGCACCGGCGTGAGCGGGACGGGAAGTGCCGCTTCCCGGTTAACGCCATCCCCGCGTCCCCCCGCTGCTCTGCCCTACCTCCGTCGAGCCCCAGGCCCCGAAGCTTTCCGGCACGCTCCTGCAGCCGCTCCGTCGGCATCCGCAGAAGCTCCGGCCTCCGCTCCAGCAGGCCGAGGATGGCTTCAGCGTTGAGCCCCAGCAGCAGCAGCTGAGCCACCGCCGCCTCCCGGCGCTGCGGACTGAGCCGGGACTCTACGCCTAGCAGCCGCTGGGCCTGCTCCTGGCTGAAGCCCATGTCGCGCAGCCCCGCCGCCTCCCCGAAGGCGCGGCGGGGGCACAGCCCCGCAGCCCGCACGCAGCCACGCAGCAGCCGCCCCGCCATGCCCGGCACAGCGCGGCCGCCCCGGGGCGGGGCAGCGGAGGCTCCGCCTCAGCCGCCGGGGCACGGGGTAGTTCCGCTCCCGCTGCGAACAGCGTTGGGAGCTCGGGCAGCTCGGAAGGAGGCGGTGGTGCCGTGACCCCTCTTCCCCAGGGGAAAGCATAACTGCTCCTAACCGGCCTCTTCCCGAGCCACAGGGGAGAGCTCGCCCTCAGCAAAGCAGTCGCGGTAACGCACGGGGAGAGCGCAGAGCGGCAGCGGCAAAAAAGCGCAGGGAGCCTGTAATGGAACAAGGAGCAGCCTGATGGATGCCACCCTCTAAAACTCAGCCCAGAAAGCGCTTTGGAAAGGAAGGTCTTCCCAAAGTCGATCCCGGTTGCAGAGGTGATTTCTGCCACGGGAACGAGGCAATAGGGAGCTGTCCCCCAGTCAGGGCAGAGGAGAAGAGGTCCAAGCCCTGGAGCCAGGATGCGGCCTTCCCTCAGTGCCACAGTTAAGCTGCAGAATACATTTTAACATGAAGTTACAATGCAATAGGATGGTTTGGGTTGGAAGGGACCTTAAAGCTCATCCAGTTCCAACCCCTGCCATGGGCAGGGACACCTTCCACTAGACTGGGTGGCTCAAAGTCCTGTCCAGCCTGGCCTTAAACACTGCCAGGGATGGGGCAGCCACAGCTTCTCTGGGCAACCTGTGCCAGGGCCTCACCATCCTCATCTTTTTTCCTAATGCCTCATATAAATGTGTTCAGATGGAGGTAAGAGTCAAAAGGTGGATTCCAAGAGCTAATCTTTAATATTTTAGCTGGCTTTAAGAGCCTTGATTTTCCAGCCAAGTCCTCTTGCTTCTCCACTGAGATTACATCTGACACTAGCAACAGACATGAGAACTGCTGCATTTCCCATCACTTACTTTCAGGAAGTCTGAGTCTGGCTGAGCTGCACACTGAAGGATTTCACCTCAATATTGTGAATTGGTTCAAGTTCTTTGTAATCTACTTTTTTATTTCCAGTATCTTTGTCTCATAAAAATCAAGGACTATTTTTTCTGGATGTAGAGAGGACTGACAAACAAAAAAAGGGGGGAAGGGACATCCCCTATCATGGAGTTGTCTTTCAGAACAAGTGAAACTACATATACAAAGTAAAACCAGCCAATAAAAATATATCCTGAGTGATGAACAATTTAAACAAGACACTAAAATCTCTGTCTCACAAGTTTAAATCACATCCTGTATAAGAGTAGTAATAGATGCTTATGGCTAGAAGGTTTTCTAGAGGATTGTGCCCAGGTGGAGCAGCTTAAGGCTGCTCAGTACTGACCACCAGATCTTTCTACATGAGAGACATAGCAGCAGTCTAGGGCTTACAGTTCATTCCTGTCGATTCTTGAGTAAGGGAGTTATCATTCCACAGGGAGGGATGTGCTGTGGAGAAGAATGGCAGCAACGTCTCAGGCTCAAGCCCTGGCACTCCACAGCCGCTGCTTCTTTCCGGTGAGAATATGCATGCTCAGTCAGGAGCATTCAAGACTGGCTCACTCTCCATGTGAGGAGCTGGGAGCTTGTCTCCATGCACCCACTCACCAGAACCATTTCTGAATCTGCTGCTTTCTAGGGAGAAAGACAGTGAGGATTGAGCCACAGGTCCTACCAGACAATGAACATACTTTCAAACTGGGCATGTTTGGATAGCAGTAGGTGACCCGATGAGAAGTATCTTGCTAACCAAAGTTCCGTCTTCTCTTAGAAATCATTCTGACACGCTCAGTGGGCCCTGGGTGGGGGAGAAAGCCTTCAGGACATCTCACCTGTCTCAGCAGAGAGGTATACCTCTTCCCAGGCATAATCACCCAGGTTCACAGGCTGCTTCAGCCACTGATCCTCTACTAACATCACCAGAGTCATGCGCTGCTCTGGAACAGGATGCAAGAGGCCAACCAAGAGATTCATGAGACCTAGGCAGAAAGAAAGCAGTAAGAGGAATGGTTCGGGCTATATTTTAGGCATGCTGGGAATGCAAAATATGGTTTATATTCAAAGAATGCAGATCATAATTACAAATCCTCCCCATAAAACCCTGGTGCTGTACTGTTCCATCACAGTCTTATTCACATGTGCTCAGGTCTGGGAACACTCTGAGATTTCCAGGTTGTGAAAACAGAGAACTGAGCACAGAGTTATAATACTGAGGAGGACAAAAGTAGAAACAAATGCCACAGAGGCCACCCTGACTCACTGTTTCCAAGCCCAGTCTTATCCTGCAGTCATCTCGTGCTTGCTGTGTGACTAAATATGCACTTCAGGGGTCAGGGAAAGCTTTCAGGATTTATCAGTCAATTGCAGCCCCCTCAAGCCTTATAACCACAGTGCTCCTAAGGACCCCTGAGGATTTGTTGATGGAGATTTTATTAGCCTGACATATAATTAGCATTCTATACCTCCAACAGAAAACAAGGCCAATGTATTTTTCCTGTGAGGTCAAGCCATACAATTCATTCAGAAGTTATAAATCCACACACTATCATCTGTTGCCAAAGGGACATGGCCTTAACCGGTAATGGTTCAATAAGATAAAACATGCATTAGAGTTACATGACTGCCATTTCTGATCTTAAAGTTATCTACTAGACTGATCCTACCCATCAGGCATTATTTGTTCTGGTTTTCTCAGGTATAAACCTCACTGAACCCTGACCAGCTGATAGCTGATTCATCATAATACATGGGTGCCCTGGAATTTGAAACGAATAAAACATAGGGCAGACAGCTGTGCTCATCATAGGTACTGAAGAACTGCAGAACTTACCTGAAAAGGATACCCTGGGTAACCGCTGCACTGAGCAGCTTTTACAGTCATTGCAGAGCACTTTTTGAAGCATTTTTTTTCCAGTCTTCCCTTTTATTTCTGGAGAATAAATATTGTTCATACCTTCCCAAGACATCTACTCCTTTAGAAAAGCAAATGGCAAGAAGTTACCTTTTGAGACAGGCTGAGGAGGATTCAGGACAGCTGCCATGGCCTCCTCCAGCTCACAGAAGGGATTCTCTCCAAATACTAGTGTATAAAGGGTGACACCAAGTGACCACATCTCCAGCTCAGGGCCACGGTACCTATGCAGAGATAAACTTGCCTAAACTCAGATTGCATATACATAATAGTGTGCTGAACAAAGTAAAAATAGTCAACAAATAAAAAAAGTAAAAATAGTCCAATAATAGTAAATAAAGTAAGTTGATAGCTATTACTTCCAATTTCTGTTTTAAAATAGGAGGTTTCTGAGAATTCTAATAAGGTTCTCACATGTTTTTGAGAAGTCTTCTCCATGTTATGCCTCTCCATGAAAGAAAAACAACCAGAAGCATGGCCAGTTTCAGTTAATGAATATGTAGAATATGCACCTAGACTTCCACATATGTAAGCTGGTGACAGGAGAACTTAATCTTCCTCCTTCTTCACCATAAGCCAAAATTATCACGTAAATATTTAAATGAAGGTCAGACACCTCCTTGTAATCCCATTTACCTCCTCCCAACATTTTGAAAGCAAGTGTTTTCTGGAAATAAACATTATTGAGATTCTATCTGATAAAAAGGGAGAGTTTCTTCACACAGTAGCAGGCTGAATTCCCAGGGTAGCACTGCATTTTCCAGCTCATTTCCAGCAGGGATTTCCTCTCCTCCTTGCATTGCTTCCCCCTTTCCCATTAAGAGAAGCTGCTCGAAGGACCTATGAAAACAGCTGTGAACTGATTGCAAGAGAATATACTTGCATGTACAATTAATGTTTATCACCCTGGGATGATAAGGCTTCCCTCCAGGGGTGAGTATGAGACTGCCAGCCTCCAGGTAAAGAGCACTTGGAGAAGGAGAGAATAGGGAAAAGTCAGCTAAGATTTGGGCAGAACATCCAAGACAGAACATGACAGGATGCAAGGGAAGAATCCTCGAGTCCAGAGGAGCACAAACATCAATGGGGAGATGAACAATGATCAAACTGCAAAAAATTCATACAGGGAAGCAAGTAGGAAAGAAGGGAGCATACAAGATGAGCATTGGAGAAGTACAAAACACAGACATGGTAAGAGGCAAATTACACAGCAATACTTGCTTATATCATCTCTATAGAAGAGCAGCTTTTGATAGAGACCCACGAGTGCGTAGACACAGGTATGAAGAGAAGGTTAGTAAGCTGATGTACATGCTATGAAAGATTAAGGAAAAGGACACATTCAAGTGCAACCCAATTCATCTAAACTCTTCTACCAGGCTGGTAATTAAACTCAGGCTTGTTTTTGAACTTGACTCTGCAGTTGGCCAGACATTAGTACAAAGCTTTGCAAAACATCTGACCAGAATAAGACAGCCTGTCAACAGACTTAATCAGAAGAAACTTTGTATGTTTTCAAGCCTTTAGAACTAATTTCTGTCACCACAGTGCCCTACTTTATATGCATTTAAAACTTTACAAGTAATTTCTGTCACTGCAGTGCCCTAAATCTCACTGCAGTTTTCTGTGGTTAGATATTCTAGTACAGCACCAATGGCAAAGCAGCTTGGCTTCTCTATTCCATAATTTTTTGGTGCAATAGACACAAAAATGACTTTTCAGAGGGTGACATACGGTTTGCCAGACAGCACTTCTGGTGAGCAGTATTCAATTGTCCCACAGAAGGTATAAAACAATTTGCTGGGTTCCAGGTAGGCAGCTGAACCGAAGTCCACTAATTTAATTGTGAAATCTTCAGCAATGACAATGTTTTCATCCTTGATATCTCTGTGAAGGATGTTTCTACAGTGAAGATACCCAACAGCTGATACAATCTGAAAGAAGAGGAAAGAACTAGGTGTTACTATACTGAGGTGTCCTTCTGGATAATCTATGTGGCATCACTCAGTTTCAATAGCCACGTTTTGGCTTTTATATATATATAAACAAGATCCTAATTTTGGTAACAGAAAACAAACTCAGGCATGTCTGTCAGCTTTGCTGCAGTAGGGTATCTATCTTGGGAGAGACTTAAAATAGCCTTTGCTTGCTTTCCTCTCACAAATGTGCAGGAAGATGGCATATGTGCTTGGGTTTTTTTGGTTAGAATATGGTAGGTTTTTTTTGTTAGAAGCATCAGGGCTTACTGTTACATTCCTGCAGGTTACTCTATTTTTATCCCAGCTTCATTCAGAGGGTCCTTTGATTTATCCAGAAGGATATTACTGTGTGCCTCCAATAATGCAGGATGACAAAGCATTTAAGAGTGAAGCTTGGTATAAATAATAAAGTCACTCATAATTTCCATTCTTTTTTCTGCATGATTCATGCTGTAGTGCCATAATTAAGAATAGCATCAGAATTTTATCACCTTGGAGACAATCGTGATTCCTACCATAATATATTTGAGCAAGAAAAGCAGATGGCTAAGGAAGAAAAGTTTCTATTTATAATACAAAACTCCCTCTGCAGACAAATACTGTCCAGGTCTGAGGTAATGAAGCACCCCTACAGACTCAAGGTTGATTTAGGAGAAGAGCTTATCCATCACACATCTAAAGGGACCATTGATTGCAATTTCCACCTTCCATCAGCACCCCAGGCAAGGGGAGTGTTCAGTGTGTTACCAAGTGCAAAGTAATTCTTTCATACCTTTGAGGAAGAAATTTACTCCAAAACACGTGAGGGGAAAGTGTCAGTTATGGTTAACTCAATGAACAGAGGACAATTTAACTCTCAGATGAGTTCCTGACTCACAGTCAACTATCTTGAGTTATTTTGCATTATGCTACATTAAATTCCAAGATAATTTCTTGATATTAAATTCCTTAAAAAGAGGAGAGTCTCTTACACCCATAACCAATCTAAACCAAGCATTGGTCTAAGTGAAAGCGTAGCTTTTACTGGGGCTTGGGGCAACTTCTGTGCACTTTCCTCCTTCTGCAGAGGATATGTAGCTGCTACATGGATGGTCATCCTGATGACAGGGGCTGTGTGCTGCTCCCATCACAGCCAAGAGGCAATAGATTTATAGTAAATCCTTCTTTTATTAACCAAATTTTAGCTGCATGTAGCAATTTACATTCGCAGTTCTCACCTGTCTGAATATATAGCTGGCTAGTGGCTCATCCAAATTGTGCTGGCTATCAATGAATGTAAAGAGATCCAGACCAGATCCATGCTTCTCCATCACCAGCTGGAAGAAGTGTTCATTTTCAAACACATCCAGCACCTATAAATAACAGACTCTTTTAATTAGGTGCTTCATCCATCCTCAAACTGCCTTTTTTTACTTAAGCAAACCTTGTTCTCCTCTTGGAGAGTTAATCAACATGTTTTATAATCTTTGAAGTCTCATTTCACTGAGCAAAATGTTTCTTGAAAAAAGAGCAGAATTAAAACCAAGAGGAAATCTCTTTCTGAGGACACCCCCAACAACCACCAAACAACAACCTCAAACCAGAGGAATCAAGATATGTATGCAGCTTATTTCCTGAACTAGTACAGGTTCAGATGTGACATCACACTTCCAAGATATGCATCTCATCCTCTTGAAATAACATATAGGCTTTTTTTCCCTACTAACAGATTTCCTGTTACAATCAGATCTATGTTGACATCATTTGCTTGGGGTAAAAGTGTTGAAGCCAGTGACAGTCTGCTGTAACCTACCCTCCAAGCCAAAGCAGGATAGGTAGGTTCTTTTCTTTCCTGAAAAAGTAGATTTTAATACAGGATATTTTTTCAGTCCTGAAGAGAAACATGGGACACCGAATATTCAGAAGGAGCCACATGATGCAGTTCAAAATGCATTCACTCTGAGTTCACTGTACCTTAATGATATTGGGGTGCTGCAGCTTCAACAGGATTGCAATTTCTTGAGTCACTCTCCCCAGATCAGGATCATCTACCCAGCAGTCCTCAAGCACCCTGTCCTTCCAGATGAACTTTACGACGACCTGCACAGACAACAGCATTCAGCATCAGCTGCTAAAGTATGGCTTTAAGTCATACTTTTTAACTCATGGTAAGTTAATTTCTAGGAAAAGTGTTAGTGGGCCATATTACTACAAGTACAGAAGTAAACCAACCCAATGTGCATTGCTTATAGTATCTTTAAACATATTTAAACTAATTTAGGCCTAGAAGCCAAGCAATGCACAGAAATCAAATGTATTTATTTTGTTTTTATGGATGCTATGGAATCCAAAGGCTTTGTCAGGACAGCTCTTTTATCAGTTACAACAATGTTGACTTCTGGCGTAGAGGTACAGTTAACACTCATGCAGAGAAACACCAGCACTTGCCTCTCAACACCCAAGATACTTCTGCTGATAGAGGAGGGTCCCACAACCTCAACATGTCTACTCCACATTCTTGAGTTGTGGCATGATAAAGATCTTGAAGTTTGTCGTTCTCTTTAGTAACAGAAAAACTGTAATTCTGTTAAGCTTAATATATCCTTCTTTCAGCAGGTTAAAGTAGATACATGGCCAGTGTCATTCTGTGCCTGATGTCTTAGATAACATTGATATACTGTTATATACATCAATGCAAAGATTTTGCTGGCCTGTTTCCATGAGGTTAGTGATTTTGGATTTCTATTTAAACAAAGGAAAAGCCCAGCTACCAAAACTCAACCTTTAATAGTGTAGTGTTGACATTACACTATTATTCTAACCTTCAGTTTTCATCCTAAATTATTGCAATCAGATCTAAAAGAAATATTTAACCTCCTGATGATCTTTCTTGCCCCTGGCAGTCCAGACAAAGCCAAAAGATCCTTTGCCAATAAGACGGAGAGTGTTATAGTTTTCTGCATATTCTCCTTCACATGCCCTTAGACCCTCAAGCTCTTCAGCTCCTCGGGAATTCTCAAAAAGTGAAGTTGATCTGATGGCCTACATACAGAGAAAAAGAAATAGCAAGAAAAAAAAATGAATACCATAGAATTATATTTATAAAATGAAGTAAATACTGAAGAGAAAGTACATACCTGCAATAGCTAAGAGCAGTGATATTTGGTTTTGATAGCAAGAATTGCATATCACTGTAAATATCACCATATGAGAAAAGCCAACAATCAGCTCTCAGCAGCTACAAATACTGCTTAATTCACAGAAAGGTAAAGGAAACAGAAGCATATGCACCTTAGATGCTTGCACAAAATTGTCTCTGTGAGTAGGAAAATTAAGTACTTGTGGTCTATCATCACAGCAGACACGAAGAGCAAACAAGTTCAAGGCGTATCCGCCTAAATGTTAACATCCCAGTAAAATCCCTAGTAAAGAAACACCACATGCTTTTCTACCAAGGCCTACAACACTGCATGAAAAATTAACCACAACAAAAGTTTGTCTTCCTCTGAGGAGAGAGCTTGGGCTTGTTTGTCTTTGCAATTACTCTGTTTCTCCACCAAAGACGGCATCTACAGTGTAACAGAACATCTTTATGACATACACAGCCTTCCATCCTGAGGGGAACCAACAAATCTCACAGGGGCATTTGTTTTGAACAATGAAATTTGGAGTTATACATCGAATTATCAGAACTGCTTATATTTTGACATACATGTACATGGAAGATGATTTTCTAAGAGGAAAAATATTCCAAATAGTAGGTTTTGCAAATAGCCAAGCTTTTCACTCAAATATCTACTTTATCTCTCATCTCATTGATTAGGCAGGGGAGGGAGCGTCTCATCTGCAGTACATTTCAATAAACAGCAGCTCCTAGAGGCTCCTGTAATTTGGAACTGTCACCACTATACATGTGATATCTATGTATGGACTTCTCTGTTAAGGTCATCATAAAATTCAGCTGTGTAAAGATCTAGAGAATTCAAGAAATACAGAAGCTCAATCAGTTTTCTTTTGTTGCCGTAAGTCAAGTCAGTGGGTTTTCAGCCTGGTATTTCATTTCTTAATAAGGTTCTGTCATTGGTGCCAGTGGTTTAAAAACCACATGGATGCAAACTTCTGTTGTAGATGTAATTAGAGCAGCCCAAGAACAAATTGGGTGGTTTCATTGTTCAGCCTGGGAAAGGGAATTCCACTAAGCAAAACACACACTACCAGAATGTTACAAAACAGCAATTTGAAACATTTCTTTTGAGGTAAAAATAACGAAACAAAGAGCAATATCCACCCACAACCACCTGACATTTTAGGTTTAAAACCTTTTTGACTTTAGCTTCAGCTTAGCAGTCAAACAAAGAGATGCTCAGTATTACGCAACAGTAGAATTTCTTACTTCTCCAAGACTATTTGTAGAAAGATCAGCAATAGACTGGGCAGAGCTTGCTAGACTGGACAGCAAAAGCTGACTCTTTGTTCCAGCTTCCTTCTGGCTCTGCAGAAGGTCTTTCACCACCCAGACACAGAAAAGCATGGCAGGGTCCTGCAGTTCTACATGTTTCACTTCAAAGAGTATACCTGTAGAAACAGGTAAGTTAAAATGGTACAATGAGATTTTAGTGTTGAATGGGACCGCAGACATTTTAGGACAAAATTCTGAGCTCTTATCAAAGTGACATTATTTATCTGGGGAATACCTACCCAGGAAAAATCACCAGAGGGGCTGACAACAGCACGGCTACTCAGAGATAGTTGGCGGCTACATCCATGGTTCCCAACCCCCAGAAGAAATTTTTGTCAGTGTTCAACTGTGATTATTAGTTTCACATTGCTACTCTAACTTACACCAAAATGGGGATTTTATACAACAAGCCACTGAATCCAGATGAATAACTTAATGAAACACAGTCCATTACACAATTTAAATACAAGTTTTACAATGGAGCTTATAACTTCTGTTCAGAAAAAAAAGTTACTCAGTTCAAGCCTTTAAGTTATGTTTTGAGAATATTTCTGACTATTCAGTCAGGATTAATCTCTTAGTAACTTTCTGCTTTATACACCTGCTTTTCTAATACCCTCTGAGTAGACTGTGGTACCATTTTTATTTTAGATGCTAGAGCTTCTTCCTTCCTCTCCACCATAAGCTTCTAACCAGAACTGTCTGCCTTCTGCAAAAATGTGGGTCGAAAAGAACACCCCAGTAAGAGTTTTGGGAAGGGGAGAAGTAGGCTTAACTTACTTAATTGTGACCCATCTCTGTGGCAGCAATTGCCAGTGTAGCTGCCTTCCAGAATCTCCAAAGTCAAAGGAGCTGCTGGGTTCAGCCTTCCTTCTTGTTTCACTGGGGTTGATGTTATTTTTATGTCCATATTTTGTTGCCCATGCAGCTGACAGTAGTTTTCAGGACTACAGTTGCTCTTCAGTGGGTTTCTGTTGGTATTGTCCCCCATGGTCTCTGCAAGAGTTTCAGGCTTCTTAATAAATGCTTTGGAGGATTCTTCAGTATCTTCTAAAGGCCTTTGGGAGACCAGCCACCCAGAACCAGTTTCTGTAACAACACCATTCAACAGCTGCTTTTTTTGCCCAGCTGAAAAGGCACTGGTATTCTGAGTTAGCATATTGCCTACACCCAAGTCCACTGCATCAGAGGATGCTCCTACATGAGTTGCAGTAATACCTAAACAATCGTCTGAATGCCTCTTGACATCAATATTCAGACCCAGTACCTCAAGACTAGAGCAAATGCAGTTCAGCTCAGTGTCTGATTCTTTAACATCTTCAGAGGTTGTGGCGACTGCTGCAGAAGCACTGCAACCCATTTTATTTCCTGAGCAGACATCATGGATAGTATTTTTTCCGTTTGCAAAGAGGGATGAAGCATCATTTAGCAGGCAGTGCTCAACCACAACATGCTCAAGACTGGAATGTTTTCCATCACATGTGAAGTCCGAGTTTGACAACTGCCCTGTAGCCATATGGTTTTGAAATTCTTTTCTGCAGTTTGGTGTTGTCTCAGAACATGGCTCATCTTTTGTTGGTGTTCCAGGTGAGTTACAAGTGACATCTGAAGGCGACTTAATTGGGGCATAGGATTCAGTATCTAGATTGTCTTCTAGCCTAGAACAAACAGGCAACTGTTGTGAATTGTTTAGTTAGCTGAATTCCTTTAACTGTGTTCTTTTTGACTGGGTGGCCTTACTTAGCATAAGTAGTTGCTTAGCATGGGTAGCTGAAGTTGCTGGAGCCTTAAGAAGCAACAACCTGTGCTTAGTTATGTAAGCAAAAGCCAGTGTAAATGATGCCAATGCAAACTGGAAGATAAAGAAGATGCATCCTTAGTAAGGAACAAAAACTGGAGTGACAAGAATTTCCTGTCCTTCATTCACTACAGCTTCAAGGCCACAAAAGAACCCAATGATAGACAGGAGACCCCAGACCAAAATTCATCATTGGACCAGCAACAGCATGGGATGGTCCAGTGCATAAAATGTAAGGGTATGAAACCTCAGGAATTTCTTTGTTCTGGGTCCCTCCCTGGAGGCATCCAGCTCAAGCCATTCCTATTCCTGTCCCACTCAATTATTACACTGCTTTTCTAAGAATCAGATATGTGACGTTGCTGTGGAAAACCCAGGGTGAAGAATTTTCTTTAACAGCAACCAAGCAACATTTACTGTAGCAGCTTGTCCCCAGGCATCAACAGAAAACTGATGCTTCAGCTTTTCATACGGTAACCTGCAGATCCAACCCTGTCATGGCAGGTTTCTGGGTAAGACTCTCTGTGGTGGGCTGATAGCCCATCAGTAGCAAGGCTGTCTTTACTGCAATGGTTCAAAGTTATTAATGATAACATGATGGTAAAAGATTGAGAGAACTGTCATACTGTCATATTGTATACTACCTGCTCTTCTGTTATTATGGTCGCTATTTAAAACCTGCACCAACTGCTTTATTTTCTGAAGTTGAAAAGAAAAAGCAGAAAGCGGTTGGCACAGACATTCAAGATCCTAACAAATTTCATTTTGACCTAAGAAGAGCAGGTACACTTGAATGGCACTCTTTCCCTATGAATTACTTCCTCCTCTAGCTTCATTTCTAAGTATAGATCATAGATAATTTACCACAACAAAAAGCCACATATGGCAGGATACTTCCAGACCTCAGAACAGATCCTTTGTCTGTCCAACAGAAGATACATGTCCCTAACCACCAATTTCACCATGGTTCACTAAAGCCCACAGTACAAGGTATTTTATAAACATTTCTATTAGTAAAAATACAAAATAGAAACACAACCCATGCAAGAGAGCACTTAAAATCCAAATGTGATATGAGAGACATAAACCCAGGAGAGCACAAGAAAGTTCTTGCTCTAAAAAGCAGCAAGAACTGTGCTGTAACAGACTATACACTAAAAAGGGCAGTAAATGTTTTCTGATGGTTAGAATTTTTAATGGAGAAGGCTTAAAATCTGAATTAAGATAAACCATGTTGGTACTTGAGGAGACTTTCTAACCTTATAACAGGAAAAAGACCTGGAAACGTACAATAAAAATGTCTGGATTTACGTAACACAGCAGCCTGTTTTAACAGATGACCTGACAGCTACACCAAGCACCAGAAGGAACAATACTTAGAATTCATTCCAGGTAACCTGGCTTCAGTGCAACACCAGCTGGTGGATACCACAGAAGGAGATAAACATCCACTGTTTCTGATTTAGCAAAGACAGAGCCGAATTACCTTCCCTAGTCTGGATGAAGCATTTGGTCCCCTTAAAAGATGGAACTCCTGCAACTTTACAATTGTAGGTTGCACAGATATAAATTAAAATCTAAGGTAGGCAAAACTTAACCTTTCTTGCAAATAGCACTCAGATTCTAAAAACAGTATAGTACAGAAGGCTCTTGTTACATATTCCCACAGACATCACAGAGGTGATAGAACAGTTTTTGCTGGTGATTACCACCACATATGTAAATATGCAGTCCAGGAAATGCCTACCTATGAGAGGGAATGGGTGCCACTTCAGGAGGTGAGGGAGTAGAAAAGAAACTGGTCACATTATTTTGTTTAGTCTCATCATGCATTAATTTTTCATCTTTGTGTCTTCTTTCCAATTTCTGCTCTTCATCTCTTGACAGAAGGCTCGATACAGATGTAGCCAAGAAGCTGCAGTCTATACCAAACAAGAAACAAAACCACACCAATTTCACCTTTTGTGTTTAGGCTTTGGAGGCTACAGTGATTAATAACAATCTTGGAAATGCCTCCCTCCGTCTCATCCCTAAGGAACTGAGTATAAAAGACTAGATTAAAGCAAGGTGGTCCAAATACGAACACTCCACTCTGCTTTGGCTTGAGAAATCATCACATGCAGGAACCTAAAAGTTCCAGGGATGCAAAAATTTGTTTTCCTATCAAAGCTCCTGGGTTAGCTACTTGAAGTTCAGAGATATAAAAAAAGGCCAGTGACCATACAGAGACTGGAGTTAATGTTAGACAAATAGTAGCAGTAAAAAAATAGGAAAAAAAGGGCAAAACTCACATACACTCTCAATTCCAAACACTTCAAATGAAAAGCTTTAGACTGCATTTATAGAACTCACAGAAATTGTCAGACAAAAGTATACAGTCTAAAAAATGGTTAAGGGAAAGAATAAGAAAAGAACTTTCCTTCTCCAGTGACAACAGATCAAAAGAGAAAACCGTAAGTGTGCAAGATTAAATAAACCAAGTATTGCTGCTGCAGAAGAAGGTAATGAGTAGACAAATCTAGATTTGAATCTAAAACAATCCTTCCATTTAATAAAGGCTGAGTGCCAACAATGCTTTCTCACTGAAGAACTGATCCTAGATTAGAGTCATCACTTCATCAAAGAAATACCTGAGACATCTCGCACTGTCTATTAACTCTTTTTTGTTCCAGCAGTGTGCATTGGTTTCAATGCACATGTGCATTTTTAAGTAAAGAGAAAAAAAAACAGGGGAAAAATACCTCAAAACAACAGAGACAAAACCAGCATAAAAGATTTCTTGTGGTAGAGATCACAGAATCGTAGAATAAAAGTATGTACTTGGGTTGTGTTCTGTTTTGGGCACAGCTAGATGGAAAGACAAATTTGAAGACATGAGGCTTCCCTGCTTCTGTTTATCCTGTTGTGTGCAGGGAAATAAAATTCTGTTAAATTCTTTGTAAATGCAGTGAACTACATCACAAGAATATGTGATGCCTCCTACTAAAACTCCACAGCAACATAACACTGAATAGTAGCCAGCAACATAAGCCAATTCAGAAGACTATTAGAATTCTCCCTTAAAATCATAGAATCATAGAACAGTTAGGGTTGGAAAGGACCTTAAGATCATCAAGTTCCAACCCCCCTGCCATGGACAGGGACACCTCACAATAAACCATGTCACCCAAGGCTCTGTCCAACCTGGCCCTGAACACTGCCAGGGATGGAACATTCAGAACTTCCTTGGGCAACCCATTCCAGTGCCTCACCACCCTAACCGTAAAGAACTTCTTCCTCATATCCAATCGAAACTTCCCCTGTTTAAGTTTTAATCTGTTACACCTTGTCCTGTCACTACAGTCTCTGATGAAGAGTCCCTCCCCAGCATCCCTGTAGGTCCCCTTCAGATACTGGAAGGCTTCTATGAGGTCTCCACGCAGCCTTCTCTTCTCCAGGCTGAACAGCCCCAACTTTCTCAGCCTGGATGAGAGATAGCCCTGTCTATAGCTCTGCTGCAATATTGCTGCAAAACCTGTGTTTTATGTGACTTAAAATACTCAGAGATCCTAACAGCAGAGGGAAGGAAATGGAAGTGCTTGTTAAGTACTAAGCATTCTCTACTAACAGTGTAATTTCCAACTTGGATATTCAGTTTCATCTTCCTAGCAACAAAGAAAGAAGCACAACCTCAGGTGAACAATTCAATTTACCTTAGGGTCTTAGTGGAAATTCAATTTAAAAACTGCACGGAGGTACATTGCTTTTATAAAGCATGTTCACAGGCAAAGCTCTCATCTCTGTAATTTTAACTTTGTTCCTTAATGTTAATTCATTTTGCTTTGTTAGAGCAACCAGAGCCAGCTGCATGGCAGGCAGTAACATCTTCAAGGATGCACTCACCCTCTGTCCCCATGGAGCCGTCAAGAGGAGGTAATGGCAAAGAACAGTCACTGCGTCTCTCCATGTTGTTATAGAAACCAGGGATCAGGAATGTAATGTTCTAAAACACAGAAGAAAACCTTATAAATCTAAGTAGGCTCTCACAGGTTAAGGACAAATGCTAACAATCTGTATTCATGAACCTGATTCTCATGGATAGCCAGGCAAAAGTGATCCATGTGACTTACAGAGCACATCTAAGTGTGCAGCTTGCTTTTGTGCTAGTTGAAACCCACATGAGCTCCTCAACACTGCAGAACTTATCAATTACAGTAAGGGAATGTAGTTATCATCATACAGCTCACTCACCAAACACGTGGAACACAGGCTTTGTGACAAACAGACATGAGTATAAAAGAACTTTACAATTCTAATGGATAAACTGACAAAGCAGTCTTTTGGGAGGGATTAAACCTCTTGTCTTACCTTTCCCAACAGTTCTTTCTTCTCATAGCCAAAGAGCATTAAAGCAAAACTATCCTTGATGCCACAGATGGTTCCATCTGACTTGACAGTGATAAGACCACTGATGGTGAAGAAAACCACGACTGTAGCAGAGTAATGATACCCTGTGAAACAGCTGCCTTTTTCTGCCTGCAGAACACCATTTTTCTGCACTGTCACTTGGTCCTCCTCCAGAAGGCTTACTTGCAGCTTTAAACTGAGAGGAAACATGTTACCCTCTCTGGATCTGCCTACAGCTCGCTGGATCCTGAGGTTCTGAATTAAAGCAAAAAGAAAAAAAACAAACAGGAAACCTCTAACTAACCAAATGGTTTGGTGTTATTTCAGTATTCATATAAAATTACAGAGGAACCTTCTCAAGAAAAAGAGAGCAGGAAAAGAAAAACAAACCAATCCTGTAACTACCAAAATGAATAAAGTCTGGTTTCCTAAGGATTTGGAATCCAGTGTTAAACTCCTGTATGAACAGCCTGATGAAGAGGACCAGGGAAGTCCATGCTACGGCTTTCCAGCAATTAAGGCACTAATACAGCCACTTTCAACTATCTAGCTGGCCATTTTAATGGAATTTGGAGGATCTGCTTATCCTTTAAGTCTTTCACTCCTCAGAGTGACATGACTGAATCCACTGAAGAATGCAAAGGAATTTTAAGGAGCTTTCACAGACAGCATGATTTCCTGAAAAGCCAGGATTGAAGAAAAGTGTCTTTTACCAGGTTCCACAATGAGAAGCTGGGGCTTGGTTTCTTTCCTAGAGAATAGTTAGGAAATATTCTGCCAGCAGCTCCATAAGTTTTTCAGGGGACTTCTGCTTCTCTCTGAAAAGGCTTTTTTGTTACATAAGCACGGAAAACCATATGCACCTGCTTTCCAAACGGCAAGGGTACAGAATCATAGAATGGTTTGGGCTGGAAAGATCCTTAAGATCGTCTAGTTCCAACCCCACTGCCATGGGCAAGGATGCCTCCCACAGGTTGCTTTGGAAGAGTATGGTTGGTGCTTATACTGTACCTTTGGGATTTTTTTGTCTAGAGGAGGGATCTGCACAGAAGGAATGAGGTCCTTTATGTGGAGCCCAACTACTTCTTCCAGTGTTGGGTAGCCATGGAGATGGGCAAAATGGAGGTCACATGATGTAATCTCTCCCTTGAGAAGAATATTTATTTTAATTTCAGCATTTTAGCCACAGTCCACTCAATCTCCTATTAACAGTTTTGGCAAATATCTAAGCAAATGCAGGAAGTTTCATTCTGTAGCCCTTTCATGGATAAAACTAACTAATAAAACCAGACACAGCATAATGCAATACTACACCAACATGATCATGCAGACAGCCTGCCTCTTGCCATAGGAGAAAAGCAAGGGTCTCCAATGTTCCCCACAATGCTTTTCCTCAGCAAGCTGATCCCTTTGTAAGGGCATCCCTGCCATGAATAACCAACCCCCTGCGAAACCATCACTGTTCAAGTCTAAGATGTCCCTGAAGGAGAAACAGGGTATTTTAATGTGACTTGTTGCATATGTGAAGGTGAGCTGTATGGGAGATAGATGCACAGGTCCTGCATGTGCAATCCCCATTTCAGGCAGTGCTTCATGTTCACAAACAGTAACGTGCCTGCTGGCTTTTAGACACATTTCATTTGCACATCAACTCTCACAAACTGCAGACTCATTTGATCATTAGGAAAACACTTACGTCAACTGTGAAGGAAACAGAAGCTGAAAGTCTTTCCACTGGTTCCAGCATAACCACACAACACTGCTTGTCCTTGCTTCTTATTTGCCTCAGCCAGACTGAGACAGGGATCTTCTCTTTGAGATGGCCTATGACATCCACCTTTCCAAAGGATTCAGAAATGTAGTCAGAACTTACTATGTTACTTAGCAAGAATTTCAAGCGAGAATAAGATATTAAACCAAGAAAGATCCCCGTCATTGTGAGAAAAACATTGTTTCTTGACTACTAGTTCTCTTACTGGAAGAAACACAGTTTTAATATAGAGATTAAGAGGTTTGCAAATAATTCACTGATGATACACAAGATGTTACTGCTTTTGTATCTTCTCTTGCTGCCTCAGGAAACCTAAAGGCATTTCCTGCAGCATAAGATATGTGCCAATCTTACACCTTGCATTCAGTGAGAAGTGCCTTTCAGAGATACCTTGTTTAAGGAATGGCCCCTGGTGCTAACTAATACGAATATAACTAATGTTACATTAGTAACATGGTTCTTACTTTCAGCTGCAAAAACAGCAGTTCAGTTTCTTATGGGAGGAGATTCTTCTTAAAGCAGAAAATGTTTAACTTATAACCTGCAGTGTTCCTATCAAGCCTTTTATCATTTTTATGTGATCTTGACAAGAAGGGGTTTATAAATTACACAGTGACTCCCATAAAGTATAGGAGCATATAGCCATTGGAATGGCTGTAGCTTTGAATTAGTGCCTTTATCAGACGTTTAATTTTAACCCTGGATTTCAGTGAATCAAACTTAAAATATTCCACCTCCCCCACCCCCACACAATTAAGGATTCAGGAAGATCAAGCTCCAAGATGCTGGCAATTTCAGTACAAAAATAACACACCAAGAAGAATATGAGCTCATTTTCAAAGTATTTTCTAGTGACAACTCACAACAGCAGTAAAAAAAAAAAAAATCATTTGGAGACATTTTTCATGCAGCTCTCTTATAAACAACCCTGCTATAGGCAAAATATCAATTCCCCTCCTTTGCACCAACTGGGGTGTTTTGGCACAAATATTTCACAGTATTTGGCTGACTGTAACTCTGTGATATGCACAATGCAATTTAAAATAATTTTAAAAGACCAGACAATGGAGAACTTTTCCATAATAGGTTTCTCCATGTTAAGCAATTGTACTGATTTTCTTTTTTAGAAAATCTAATGTCCCTTAAGTTCTGATTTGGTCAATCATCATGACTATACATGTTGGCAGCTGCAAGGCTCTCATGGGTGCCTCTCAAACCATCTTTTGCCCTTTGAATCCCCATATCTGCAAACTTTTAAACCAAGCAGTCCTACAAATGCCATAACTGCCAAATCCCCATAAATTAAATATCTCAGGGAATTATATTGAGAATGTTAACAAACCCCAATCAACCAAACCGAAACCAGAGTGTACAAAACCACTGTATATGGTGGAGGATATTTTCTTGAACTTCTCACATACCACAGTTCCTGAAACTACAGATGAACATTCATCAGTTTCTATGTACTCCTCACCAACAGCTTCCCATGCCTCTTGAGTGGATTTGGATATAAAGTGGGACAGCTTTTGGCCAATGAGTTCCTGACTGCTGCACCCAAGGAGCTTGCAGGCTTTGTCATTAGCCACCAGGATCTAGAAAAGGGGAAAAAAAACCCCATGCAAATCACAAAAACAAAACAAAGAATACAAGTTCTAAATTGTGTTCATATATCATCATCTCCTCAGGCTGTTGATTTAATGTCTTATGATATCATTTCCTCCTGGTGGTTCTTTAAAATTCTGCATTCTTCACAAACAGTTCACTAAAGCTTCTTATTCTAGGATATCACTTGCCCACATGCCTTCTTGGTTGAGAGGGTTTGAGACATTGCTTTCCTTTTAAGTTTCCTGATTTCTTTTAACTGTAAATAATTACATCCATGGAGGCAAAACTACAAAGTTGTATTTACAAGCAAAGGCTGGGAAAGACACAGAATTTATCCCTGAAGGCATGAAGCAATCACACCAGTCATTGGCATACTTAAGCCTGTGTTAGAAAGCAAGTCAGAATTAGACACCTTTAAGATGGGTAAGCACGAACTGTCAGTTCAAGCTAAAAATGGCACAGCTCTTTAAAGTTTTTGGTACTCAAATTAATATTTATGTTTACTCTCAGAACAGGGGAGAAATTCTCTCCTTCCCAATGCAAAAAGCATATTTATAGGGCAGATAGAGACCTCATGACACCACAAACCCATCCCAGGGTTGGTGCTTAACAGGAAGAAGGCTTAAAGCACCTTCTGTTTTGGTTTCTTCCTTCATGCCACTTCACAGCTGCAGTCTTCTTTATTCCATTTTTCTGTTTGAAAAAAGATTCAAGACAGCTGCGCTTCTGCTACTGCCTTGTATATTTTGCTAACCTCAAACTGCAATGGAAGTAAATGTGTTGCCTTTGTAAGACTGTTGAGTTTGAGCGGACTATAAAAGACCTTCATGTCACCCCAGCTGCCTTCAGACACATAAGAGTAAGAGGCATTTCAGCCTGTCTGATGTCATACAACCTGTACCAGTTACAGCCTGTTTAGTTTAGCACTTACTACTGAAAATACCTCTGTTGTGTTGACATCCACAGTGAAGATGGCTTTGTTTGGGTTGCGTGAAGCAGCTGGGAGGTACTGGCTGGACTCTTCCACGAGGGTAACCAAACAAGAGCAAGAAGAGCTTCCAATGGAAGTGGAGAGAGAAGAAGCCCACTGAGCTCCTGAGTTACCAGTTTTGCTCATACAAATGTTATGAGCTGCCAGTGAAGACAAACAGTATGAGCTCCATTTCTCTCCTGTGGGAAGATAAAAATCAAGATCAGCTATGTAGCTATACCAGTCTACTACAGTATTAGGGGAATGAATAAAAAAAAATTAGCCGTCAGCTGAAGCAACTGCCAAGTAACCCCAAAATACATATTCCTAAATCTTTAAAGAAATGACAAGAAAATAGAATCAATGAAACTAAGGTAAATGGAAACAGTTCTAATAAACATGTCTTTGAATCACAGCCACTGGAACAATTAAACTCAGTCTGTAGGTTAGAAAAAAGTTGCCAACACTCGTAAGACTCAACCAGACCAGTTTACCTTTGTTTTTCACTTAACAGATTTTAAAAGGTTTTGAAATCTCTCAAGATTGAAGCTGTTATTAAATGCAATTACAGTAAGTGTTCAAGCCCCTATTAAATACCACATTAGTCAGAATCTAGTTAATTAACTGTTCAGAAGATGTGACACTGAAATACCTGTGCCCACACCAGTTTTTTATGTTACACAATGCCAAGTGTCTGTATCGAAATTTTCAAAGCTTTTGCCTGTAAAAGATGTTTTCTTGGGAAGTGGCATCAGCAGCCAAACGCCATCACTCCACTCCCAAAGCAGGAAGCAGCTCTGAATGTCTAGCAGTAGTAGACATTCAGTAGACTGGTAGAAGCATTATGAACAACTCATCACAAGGATATCTCTGTATTTATGCACCGCATACAGTATGAATACGATCATCGTGATAAAGCAAGGAGACTTGTATCTGGATGCACTATGAACTGAAAAAAACAATAAACTCCCAACAGAATCCAGAACAACATCTTTCTCCTCATTTCAAACTCAGGAGATTGGAGGGTGGTTTGATGGCAGCCAATAAAGGTTGCCCAGGGACAAGTACAGGTGCAGATCATCTATCCAGCAACACCTCTCCTGTAAACTCTCCCAGCCTGCAGTAATCTATGGCTCAGATATTTATTGAACAAGCAGTTTCTGGCAGCTACTTGTTGCTATCACCTGTAGGTTTGGGAGAGAGAAGGAGGAAGATCTGAAACCGTCTGAAACACATCACCTCCACTGACAACACATGAACTTGATCTCAAAATACAGTGCTCACCAGACAGAGATGCTCTAAGCCGGCAGAGTTGAGACAGCTGGCTTTTCCTGCTTTTGCTGGCCCAGGGGTAGGATCGATTTAGCTTATCAGAGTCATTCAGGTGAGCACAATCTAAGCCTACTGATGAAGGCAGAAGACTTCCTTCAGAGTGGCTATAAGCCTCGGCTGCCATTATCACCCTCTGGTTGCCACGCCACACCTAGGGAGCCACCATCTGCAACAGAAACAAGAAATTCAGTCAGGCACTATCGTTGGATCACTGACAGGTAACAGTTCCATCTAACCCAAAGCAGCCGTGTAAGCTGTGGCAAGACTGCAGCTCATTCTTGCATGTCTCAATCAACTTTTTGTCTCTGTTTGTTAACGCAAAAGTCAACAAATACCCAACTCTCTTGACTGTTACCCTGCCCAGGCAGTATAGAATACCTGTGATCAACAGGACACCTCCATCGCACTCTGTAAGAGCCACCAGGCACCCAGCCGGACACCCCGTCCCCGTTCTTGCTCCAAAGTTTGAAAAACTTTGGTAGTTTGGAAAGTAATTACAGGTTTAGGTCAGCGAGTGCGGCACTGCCAGCCCGCCTGCCGCCTGCCCGAGCGCCAGCCCCAGCCCGGCGGCCACCGCTCCTCAGGGCGGTCACCACACAGCCGGAGGACGCGAGGAAGTACGGGGCGGGACTAGGCAGCAGCGACGACCAAGCGAAGGCAGGGGAAGAGCGGCAAGGAGGGGAGCCAATGGGAGGCTAGCGCGGGAGAACGCGAAACTGACCCTGAATCACGGACTCCGCTCCCTTCTTCCCTCACCGCCGCCACCACCACACACCCCGCTGAGAGCCACCGCCCCCGGACAGCTCTGGGTCCCCCGCTCCGGGGCTTAGAAAGCTGCAAGCGGAAGGCCCCTCCACAGGACGACAGCTTCTCTCCAAAGAACTAGCAGGCGGAGCGATAAGGCCGCAAGCAACTCAAGCCCGAGGCGCCGGTTGAAAGGGAGCCGGTTCCCACGCCCCGCAACAACACCCTCAGCACCCGCCCTACCCACGGACACATACAAGTCCCAAACGGCCGCGAGGGCAGGCGAACTCTGCACCGCCCCGCCCCCAGGGCGCTCTAACCACAGAGGTGATTGGCTGCTGCGAGCCACCAGCGGCGGGCTCTAATTGGCTGTTACGACGCTTGAGGCGGTTTCCGGAAGGGGGCGGTGGGAGGAGAAGCAATATGGCGGCGGGGAGCGCAGAGGTACCGCAGGAGATGATGGAGGGTGAGGAGAGCTCGCTGGAGCCAGTACTGTCACAGCAGCTGAGGGGATTGGGACGGCTCGCCCCCCGGGCACTGCCGCTCGGCGGGGCGGCTGCCAGTTGCGGGGGATGGGGCCCTCCGTGCCCAGGCAGCCGTTGGGTGTTCATCTCGAGAGCAGCTTCCCCGGGGGGACGGGGCTCTGGTTGGCAGTCGATCTGGGGCGGCCGCCTGAGGCCGTGAGCCACTGTATGTGTGTGTTACCTGGGGCATGGAGTGGTGCCTTCCCTCGCTCCGGAGGCTCCGCGCGCGAGAGGTGGAAGACGTGGGCTTGTGGAGATGACTCTGATGTAAAAAGTAATTAGGAAGAAATCCCCAGGTGTTGCTTTTTCTCAGTCGCCCATGAAACAAGAATAAACGGGGGGATGAGGAGCAACAAGGGACTTCAGGCCCCCTGGACCAGGGTAGCCACTAGAGCAGTGGCTGGGTAAATGGTGAAGGGAGCTTGCAGGTTGTGCAGGGGAGACGGTTGCTTTTATCTGCAGGGTTTTATATCTTTTTTTAATTTTTTTGTCTTCACTTCTTTGTGTCATTGGCACTATTGTACATGATACTGATTTTTTTTTCTAAAAGCTTTTAAAACGTAATAGTTCTAATTCCATCTCAGTAGTCTTTGGAGTTGCACTTCATTGATCTAAGAAATTTCCTTTTTCCTCCAGTCGTCTTCCCAGATTGTTGGTTTTAGGAAGATGTGATGGGAGGAAAAAGTGCATCCAAAATCAAAGTAGAAACAAGGCGTAAGAGGCCTTTTATTTAAGACTAAACCTTTCATTTAGTTAACTTAGGACTTCTACTAACTGCATGGTGGTATATGTGAATCTTGGTTATTGTATCTGCTTGCTGTTTCTTCCCCCTACCCCATTGCTGAAAATAGCCTAATTTTGCTGTTATGTATCTTACACAGTTGATAAGCGTATTGAGTCAGAGGAGTCAGGAGACGAGGAAGGGAAGAAGCAAGCAGTTCGCTTAGTGACAGACCTCAGTCAGCAGAGCCTGAGAGATGAGCAGAATGGAGAGAACTCCACAGGTACCTTGACAACATAAACGGTCACCTTAGGAAGTGTTGTCTTACCAGTGTGTCCAGTTGCATGTGTGTGTCAGTGTTCTGTGTTTCTTGTGGCTATGTGATGGTTGTATTGATGTAAGTTAACAACATGAACCTGCCTTAGACAATCTTCTTCAAAAATAAATAAATAGTAATGTTATTGCTAAAATAAAGCTGCCTTCTTTGTATGGAACCACTGATATTAGACCTCTGGTGTTTTCTTATTTATTTATCCATCTGCATTTCTTTTTGAGATCTTCAGTATCAAAATGCAACACACCTTTACTCATGTGTTTGTTTTGTTTTGTTTGGGTTTTTTTGTGGAAACATAGTAACTTTCTGTGTAAAGACGCTGTAAATGTTTATTAGAAATTAACATAAGCAGCTTTTCATAATTTTGCTTTAGTGTATGTAGGTTTTTTGCCTAAAAAGTTGCCAGATTGCTTTGGAAGGCAGAGACTCCTATTTCTATATAGATTGAGGGAAGCTGTCAGTTTTTATTTCTTAGGTTTAAAAATTCTAAGATGTATCAAAATTGCATCTTTTTGAATCCTCTTGACTTTTAACTTTTGCTATTGTTTTTATTGCTTGGATTAAAGCATTGGGTAGAAATGCTGACAGACTTCTAAGCCTGTGCATGTTTGATGGAAAGGTTTGCTTTACAGTAGCTTGTATAGAATCTGTCAGAGCAGATCCATTTCTGAAGCTGTATGGCAATATGACCTGGGCTTCTGGTGCTAGCTAACAATCTAAGATATAACAGCATCCTTTTTATAGAGATGTTCATGTGATTATTATTGGTATGGAAATGGAAGTGAAATAATACAGCAAACTTCCCGCAGCAAATTTCAGTCTCTTTTTAACTATGCACCTACTGCATTTCTCTCCTAATCTTTATGTTGCCCATTAGGATCTAAACGAATCTAAATGAGCTCTGTGTGTGTCTAAATCATTTTTTATTAAAAAAAAAACAAACCAAAACAACCATCCCTATATATTAATTGCAACATGCTGTGGTGATGACTGCAAAAGTGTTTAGAGCTCACCTCGCAAATTGTATGTCCCAGGTACTATATGATTAACACAACCATGCAGATCAATCACAGTTTTCCTTTGCATGCACAACACTGAGTATTTGTTCAGCTGACAAAATTTAGTTGTGAGTTTGAGGTTATATATTTTTATGCTGCTCTCCCAGAAATTGCAATGCTGGAGAATATACCTCAAGTGATGCACTGTTAGTGCAGTGAAAGCAAGAAAAATGCATTCAGTTTTGGTGCTGAATTACACTGATATTATTTAATATAAGCACCATGTCATTACTACTTCTTTCAAAGTGTTAGGATTCTGAAAACTTCTAGGGCAGAAACCAAGCAGAGGGATAATTTTGGAACATTTGCGCTAGCTTCCGTGCTGGCTTTTGAGTTTCTTGTTTGAATGGAAACTGAAGAGTTTTCTACATTCTTCACAGAAGGTCAGAAATAGAAAGAGCTACAGCAGCTGAAATTTCAACTTTATCATTTATCTGATTCTCTAAGGAATAGTGCCTCTGCTCAGAAAGCTTATAACTTGGCTATTTATAATGTTTCATGCATATGGAGTTAAGAAGTGTAGTTAGGCTTTTAGTTGCTCTAAATGCTGGTGGTACTGTGAACTTATGTAACTCAGTAACTACCGCTCTATACTGCGGAACCTGGGTTTCCTGAATGCCGTCTTTTTTTCCTACATCTGCAAAGCTGTGCAGCCTGCAGGCGTGGGTTACACAGGAATTCACTGGAGTAACTTCACTGCCACAGCAATGCTTTATTCCCCCTTGAGAAAGCTGCTGCATTAAAAAGTGTGAACTGAATCAGTGTTTGTGTATTAACTGCATGCAAGTGAAATTGCAGTTCTGCTTCTAAAGTGATGGTAAAAGGGTCAGTTTAGAGTGTTCTGTGTCCACTTGGTTCATAAATAAAACGTTGGTTGACAATTGATAGGTCTGTAAATTGGGTAGAACCATTTTTGTTTCTCTCCTTTGAGAGAAAATGTAACATTTCCATGCTCATGCTGATTTATCAGTGTTATCACTATACACCCATCACTTAGACTGCTATGTGGGAGAGTGTTTTATACACAGTACATAAACTTTGAGAATTAGTCTTGTTACATGAATGAATGACTTCAGTTTTAACATGCATTTATTTCAGTGAATTTGATACACATATCCTGTGTGATGTAGTTTTGCACCTTTGGACTTGAGTGCCTTTTTTCCTCAGGCTGGCTCTACCAGCACTGGTTGCTTAAAGCCATATGGCAAGAAATATGAGGAGCTACCCTTTGACAGATCCAAGAACAAAGTATTTAACATATTGCCAAAGCTTCATGTGTATGAAGTGGTCTGCAGTGGCTGCTGTGTTGAAACTCATCGTTTTTCTGGCAGCCAAACAAGGCCAAAGTTTTTTTAACTGAGTTATTTTTTTTGGAAGAAGAATCTGTTTTTTTATTTACAGAGTGCATGACTGGCTTTATTGTTTGACAGCTTCAAAGTCTCAAAAGTAGAAATTCATTCACCATAAGCACTAACCACTAGTACAGCTTAATACAAGGAGAACAGTTTTGGGTTTTATGTGATATCTGAAATAACTGTTGTTCCAAACTTGGACCATGTTCCTGTTGACTGTACATTCGGCTAGGTACTTGTTTGGCTTGCAGCACTTTGTGCTGGTGGCCTTTGCACCCTAGAAATAGGTTGAATAGATGCAGCCTTGGTAGCAGCAGGATGGGTTGTCCCACTGCCCTGCTGAAGTGCACAGCTCCTCATCTGGAAGAAAAATAAGAAAAAGTGCTGTCAGCTGCTAAAATGCTGACAGGTGTGTGTTTGTATGTATGTATGCATGCATGTCAGTTTTGGTGGCATTTCTATACTACAGTTAAATGTCGTGAAACCTACCAGCTCATTTTGCATCCCCAAAATACCATTTATGCTTCCTACTAATTTATGGTATAAAGATTATTAACAATGAAGGACAGAGGAGGACTGCTTTTCAGTTGTAACTTTGTGAGTCAGTTCAGTTAGTGCTCTTTCCTATATGAATGCCTGAGGAGCAGCCCAGATACAGCAAGGTAAATGATGGTGCATGGAGCTATCAAAACCTTGGCGTTTGATGGCAGTATTAATAACTATAATGCTTGTACTGCTCATCCTTACAGTACTACTTAATGGTGCCAGGCATCAGTGGATAAACACTTGTGAAGTATAGGAGACATTTGGCATTTACAAGGATGCTGTAATCATGCTGGACTATAAAAATAGTGATTACTTCTGGGTTAATGGAATTAGCATGCATGTGGTAGTGCAGGAGTTAATGCAAAGCCTTTGGGATGTGACTAAATAAAATTGAGTTTTTTGGTATAGAAGCTAAACACAGAAGGGGAAAGAGGTTGCACATTGTATGTCTGTTTTGCAAAGTCAAATTAGATGTTCTTTGGAAGGTGATGCAACTAGCACTCTGCCTTCAACAAATGGGAATCAGGCATGAATTATTCAGCATGAATTTATCCAGTAAACTTCACTCCTTGTGCTGGGCAAGCATAGCAAATGTTGGGTTGTCTTCCAGAGCTATAAACACATTTTCCAAGAACAGATATGCAGTGTGATAGTGTTTTTCTAGCATATTAGGGAGTTCAGTCAAACAAAAGAAGGGAGATCTACAAAATCACAGAATTGTTAGGGCTGGAAGGGAACTCTGGAGATCATCTACTCTGCCAAAGCAGGCCCATCTAGAGCAGGTTACACAGAAACACATCCAAGTGGGTTTTTAATATCCCCAGAGAGGGAGACTGCACAATGTCCCTGGGCAGCCTGTTCAGTGCTCTGCCACCCTCAACATAAAGTTCTTCCTCAAGTTGAGGTGAAACTTCTTGTGTTTTAGTTTATGGCCATTGCTCCTCATCCTCTTGCTGGGCACCGCTGAAAAGAGTTTGGCACCATCCTCCTGGCACCTGCCATTGAGATATTTATATGCATTAATGAGATCCTCTCAGTCTCTCCTTGTAAGAAAGATGCTCCAGACCCCTGATCATCTTTGTGACCCTCTGCTGGACTCTCTCCAGTAGCTCCTTGTCTTTCTGGTACTGAGGAGCCCAGTACTGGATGCAGTACTCCATATGTGGCTTCAGCAGGGTTGAGTAGAAGAGGAGGATCACCTCCCTTGACCTGCTGGCCACACTCCTCCAAATGCACCCCAGGACACCCTTGTGCCTCCTGGCCACAAGGGCACACTGCTGGCTCATAGTCAACTTACCGTCTACCAATACACCCAGGTCCCTCTCAGCTGAACTGCTCTCTAGTAGGTCAGCCCCCAGCCTGTACTGGTACTTGGGGTTCTTCCTCCCCAGGTGCAGGACCCTACTCTTGCCTTTGTTGAACCTCATTAGGTTTCTCTCTGCCCAGTTCTCCAGCCTATCAAGGTCCTGCTTGATGGCAGCGCAGCCTTGACGTGTATCAGCCACTCCCCCAGCTTTGTATCATCAGCAGACTTGCTGAGGGTAAACTCTAGCCCTTAATCCAGGTTGTTGATAAACAACTTGAATAAGACTGACACAGTATTGATCCGTGGGATCACCACTGAAAAAATCCATGCAGGTGTATGCACAACATTGACAAAAGCTGACAGTAATTAGGAAAGAAAAAGGTGGGGTTGCTGAAATGCTTGTTCCTTCCTGGCACTGTCACTAGACAATTAAGAGGCCTTGGCCATGTTTTAGGTTATCAGAGGAACACAGATACTCTGGGAGGTGTATATCAGAGGGATGATGGCCATAAGTGTAAAGAAAAGGAATCATGCCCCAGCCTTCAGGCAGCATTATCCAGCAGCCACACAGGCATGTCTTTTGCATCTAGGCAAAACTTCTGGTAAGAGAGCTTGGTATTTAGCTGCCACCTTGACATCCAAATAGGTGAAGAATACTTTTAATGCAACAGAGTATCTGAACTGTGCATCTTCTGAGGAGCATTTGCTCCCTTTGCCTCTCTAGATGTTAGCCATTGTTATCTTGCCTTTAGCTGTCAGGTAGAACTTCATAATGTATTTGCTTCTCCTGCAGAAGAAGCAGAGACACCAGTGGACATGGAAACAATTAGCCTGGACCCAGAAGCTGAGGTAAAGGCAGATTTTTGTCCTTACGGGCTTTATACAGCAGGAAGAAAAGGTCTAGGCAAAGGCAAGTATTGAAACCCAGTTAAAAGATCTAATTCTTCTGGAGGTGCTGGCTACCAGTGAGCTGATTGCTGCTGTCAGACCCATGATTTGTAATTGGCACAGATGCTTAACCAGCTTTGTGTCTTGGCATTGACAGCCTCATGAGCCACTTAGCTGCAGAGGTTTTGAGTGTGGGTGGGATGAAGTGCTCTCTTTTATTAACTGACCTGCAAAACTGGAACATCTGGGATGGGACAGCACTGATGTGAAGTGCGTTGGCTGATTGCCAGTGGAAAGTTAACATTCACAGAATGACCAGGTTATTTGAACTATCAGTGGTTTCTGTTAATCTGATGACTGGAACTGAAAATAGTGTGTGTTCCAGCTCAGCACTAGCAAAGTGGGTAAGAGAATGTTAAGCAACACTTCACTCATGCTAGGCAGCAGAGTTTGTCTGTCTCAGTAAACTCAGAAATTACTGCAAAAATAATCTGATTTTGGCAAAATAGTGCTCAGACTCAGGAAAGGGCTGTTGCCTTTTCACAGATACTGTGTTTTCAGTTGATAGGCTTAGGCCACCTGTTTCTCCTGGGGTTGGTAAAATCATGTGCCAAACCCAGTTTTCACTAGCTTTTTGAAGGGAACTTTTAATGTGTTACACATTTTGTAAGTCTGTCATTTTCCTTAGAACAAAGTACCAGGTTGGTCTTTGGAAAGACCAAAAAAAAACAACTGCTGAATCCTTCCATTTCTCTTTCAGGATGTTGACTTGAATCATTTCCGAATTGGGAAGATTGAAGGATTTGAGGTGCTCAAGAAAGTGAAGGTATCAGTCTTAAGGAATAGAGAATGCCTCTTGGAATTTGAGAATGACCTATAAAAGGGCAGATACAGGTTGAGATATCCTGATGAATTCACTTCAGGTTTAACTGAAGGAGATAGTGTTTATTCATTTGTCAAGTAATAAAAATCCTGGGGTTTTACAAGTTGATTTTGTAAGTGAATGAGAAAAAACACATCAGGGTTTATCCTAAGGGATACATTCTGTACATGCACAGCAAGCTTAACATAGAATAATATAGATTAGAAAGGGCCTCTGGAGGGCTCTAATAGAGCCCTGCTCAAAGCAGGTTCAGTTAGAGCATGTTGCTTAGGGCCTTCTCCAGCCAAGCTCTTGGGTATTTCCAAGGAAGGAGGTTACATAGTCTCTCTCAGGTCTTGCTATAGTGTCTGACCATCTGTGTGGTAAAAAGATTTCCTTCGGTAGAGTTGGAATGAAAGAAGAAAAGAGTCTATTTAAAAAAACAACAACCACCAACCAAAAAAAAACCACCCCCACAAAAAAGCCCCAAACAAAACACAACAACAACAAAAAAGCCCCAAACCAAAACCCAACAGAACTTAATGGGGAAAAAAAAAACCAACAAACCACTTTATTGTCTGAATGCCATTCATATCCATTTTCCTGTTTGTTTTCAAACTTTTCCCCAACTATTAGACTCTGTGTCTCCGTCAGAATTTGATTAAGCGCATTGAGAACCTGGAGCAATTGCAGACCTTGCGGGAACTGGATCTCTATGACAATCAAATTCGGAAGATTGAGAACTTGGAGTCTCTGGTGGAACTTGAGTGAGTCCAGGGGAATCACCAGGATTAGTTTGAGGGTGGTTTGCTGTGCACTGAGTTACTCATGCTGCACTTATTCCAGTATTTATCACCCAGGCCTTTCTCGTGATTCATTTGGGTGCTGTGAAGGGTAATGTCTGTTATCCGTTAACATTTAACCTGTGCAGTCAACTAGCTTCATTAACCTGAAGCTCACCAGGGACAGTCAGCTGGAAATGAAACGCGTGCTGCATAAGGCAGTTTAAATGATAGGTCATTGCAGCTTCTGTGCAGGTGTGGAAGCACTCAAGACCTCTTTCTCTTGGCAGTGAGGGCTTGGTATAACAGGTTTTTTTTTCTGACAGGAGATTTTGGGTGGGATTAGGACTTCTTATGATGGGTGTTAGGGAAGGAGTAGTGCTCTTCACAGTTTCATGCTTCAGGGAGCCTTGATATTGTCCTGTAAAAGTCAGATCATGTAGGCATGTGTCTTTCCCAGGGATTATTCAGTACTAAAGACTGGCTTCGTCCCACAGTGGTACTTCATGGCTGGGCAAAACAATGGCTGTCTTCTGCATGGGACAGATTGTCTTTTTTCCCTGACACACTATAGAAGTAGCTTGAAAGTTGTATTTGTTGCCATATCCAACAAAAATAAATAACACTTATGACTGTAGCTGTAAGACCTAGGAGAATCTGATCTCTGCAGATAGTGAGGTTCTCCACCAATTTACAAGTGTCCTTCCAGAGTCATCTGTGCCTGATGGACTGAAGTGACTTTTGTTTTGTTTTACCTCAGGATCCTGGACCTCTCCTTTAACGTTCTGCGACACATTGAAGGACTTGATCAATTTAGCCAACTTAAAAAACTCTTCCTTGTCAACAACAAAATCAGCAAAATTGAGAATTTGAGCAACTTACAGATGCTGCAGATGTTAGAGTTGGGATCCAATCGAATTCGGGTAGGCTTGCTTTGCAAGATGTAAGCTGGAGAGTTCTGAGCTCTTTGGCTTGGGGTTCACCTTTTCTGAAAGTGCACTTCATTGACTTGCACTTGGAGCTTTGTTCTTGTTGTTCCAGTCATTTAATGTGTAATTGCTTATTGCTGTGCATGCTGTGTGCTTTAATCATGTGCGCATGGAGTGCCTGGCTACTAAAATACTGTTTTATTAATTTCTCTCTTTAGCAAACTCATGCAACCCATGTGTGTTGTTGCCTTTTGCAGGTGACGGTTTCCTCCTGCTACAGAGTACTTCTGTATTGTAAAGTTTGTGACTTTTTCAGTGTAGGTGATTTAAAATCTCTTCCACTTAAGGAGAAGCAGTTTTGAGTAGTCTGTCCTTCCTTAAGGTGTGCTTCCCTGTGCTTTCCCCGGTTTGTAACAGAACTGGTGAAAGAGAAGACACAAAAGACTAGGCACATGCAAAGTAAGCTATTGATTTTTAGAAGCTTTTTCCAGTTCTGTACACTTTAGGTAATACTTCCAACAGATGAGTGCATTTCAGTCTGAAAATTGTGTAAGTTGGTGCTCCTCATTTACAGTATCTGAAAAATTACTTGTTAGGCTGAAAAAGCAAATTAGGGAAAGAACCATTTGTCCTCTCTATTTCAAGCCTTGTGCAAGCACACTTCTCTTTCTGGAAAAGCAAATTTCAGCTATTACAACAGCCTTTTAAGGCAGAAATGTATGCTGCTTTTATGAATTGGAAAAATTTTTATTTTGCTCCTAAAGGTAAATTGGAGTGAATTATTTTCCATCAAAAACAAATTCTGTTTTGTAAGTGAAATTACTTAGGGGAATAAATCTAGAGTGTGAGAGCATCAGCCAGATCAGGTGAGTGATCAGGAACCTTGGAATTTACACAGGTAGGGGAAACATGATTTAGAGAGGCACTTTCCTTTATTCAGCTATAGGCTAAGCACACTGATCCTTACACCTCAAAGCTGGGTTAAGCAAGAGTGTGGTGTCTTCCATATCTAAGCATCACTACCTTCTGCAAAAAGAAACAAATTGGCTAGATTTCTGTATTGATACTTAGGTGGTACATTTCCACTAGCACTGTCAAGCCAAAGAATATCTTTTAAACAATTAGTTTACATTTATTTTGCGTGTTTTCTCAGCACTGAGCCTGAGCATATTAACAAAACAACCCAGAGCCCCAGAGTTATCACTGTATGGGTAACATACATATGCTTGTATTGTGGAATTGGTGAGCTTCTTAAATGACTTCATTTTTAGCAGTGTTTTTCTGTTTATCTGCTAATTCTATTCTTCAGACAGCTCTGCTCTATGCTGCTAATGGCTTTATTGGAGTGGGTAACCTGTGTCTAGGCCAGGCATGAAGAAATAACATCTCATGTTAATTGGGGTGCCTAGAACTCTATAGCTTTCTGTTGGGAGCGTGGCCTTGCTTTTTGCTTTACAGGTGGGCATATCCTTACTCTTTAGGGTAAAAGCCTATGGACTCTGTTCAGGCAGCGTTCTTGGCTCTAAGATGCCATATACTCATCCCCTGTGCATTAAAGCTTCCGCAGTAATGCTGTCTTAGTCATTTTGCTGCACACTCTAACCTTTTGGAGTGAGTCAGTCACGACTTACTAAGCACTTGCAATTCTGTTCCTTTTGTATGAATGGTGGGGAGGCAGAACTTCATGCTTAAGCTGACACATTTCATGCTTTTTTCCAAACTTGGACCGAGGCAACTATAAGGCAAGCACTTATTTATTTGCTCCTTAGATCTTTTTTCCCTCATGTCCATCTGTTTCATATTCTCACCTGTGGCTTTTTTATAGTTTTAAGGACTGTTGTTTTCCCCTGACTATATCTTCTCAGTATCCTCGAGAGTCACAAGTATTTCCTCCTCGTGGCTGGGGGAGCTACCAATGAGCAGCAAATCTATCATTTTCTTGCAAAGTCAAAACAGGGGTAAGTCCACAGGCTAGAAGGAGGGTGAATCCAAATCTGAGCTGATAAACATCTTATGTTGAATCTGGTGGCAGTTGCGGGATAGAGGTTGAAAAGCTGCTTTCCTTTCCAGAGGGTATCTCTGAATTCATAGTGTGTGTGTTTGTGTCCATCTTCCTCTTCCTTTATGCATGTGCAGGTAAATATGCACACACACAAACACACAGTAACCTAAGGTGTGGTAGGACTTGGTAGCTTGTCTTACCAGCACTACTAGTCTCTGAAACTGCCAGACACAAAGGATGTGGAAAAGCTGAGATGTCACAAGGTACTGAGCACCCAAATCCTTTGTTTTCTTCAGTTTAAAGGAGCCTTTTTTTAAGCCCACCCTTTTCCCCTTTTCTTGCCCTTTTTTCTCTCTTCATGTTTTCTGGTGCCACTTCATTTGTAAATAAAGAATTCTTGATGCCTCACAGAGATCCTTACTTTCTCCCACTGAAGGCTGAGCTCAGGACTTAAACTGGTGTAGCATATATGTTCTGCCAGTAGCATGTGTATTTAAAACACATACATCACTTTAATTGGTCTGTGTATGTTCTGCCAGTAGGAAGAATATGTAGTCAGTAGTTAAGTATATGAACAAATACACCCATGATACAATTAACCCTGCTCATGATAGCTGTTGTGCAGATAAGCTGAAAAGCTTGTCTCTGTGTTATGTGGTCACTGGTGGGCATTTGCAAATTGTGTTTTCTCCTCCCAGATTCTCTTTCCATTCACTAGCGACAGATTTTTCTGCTTCACAAATGAGCTTCTCCTGCCCAGAATGCACCTTGTGGCCCAGGGAATGTCATTTTCAGTGTTCCCTAAGCCTTTCCATTCTCTGCTTTTGCTTCCTGGGCAGCAGAGGCAACAGCTGGGGCAGTGACACAGCCCTCGCTGTGTTGAATAGCGGTGCCACAAGCCAGCTGTCACATGGGCTGAGGTTCAGTGTCACTGCACAGTCCTGCACTTACTCGGGTCACAAGGGAGGCCCTACCTTGTGCATGCTTTGTGTTGTGGAATTGACAAGTTTGTGTTTCTCAGGAGTGCAGCTCCCTGGATTAAGGCTAGAAGATGCCAACCACATGTACAGGTTGGAGTTCTGCATTGCAGCAATAACACTGTGTCCTTTGGTCATTTTGCAGGTAATTGAAAACATTGACTCCTTGACTAATCTTGACAGTCTGTTCCTTGGAAGGAATAAAATCACCAAGCTCCAGAACTTGGATGCACTGACAAACTTAACTGTGCTCAGTATACAGGTATTAGTTCTACTTTGTACTGTTATGTTTGAACAGCTTTGGTTATATGAACAGCCTTGTAATTTATGATAAGCTCTTCTGAATCAGCAGGTCTTCAGTGTTTGAGTCAAACTCCTGGAACAAAGTGTGATATTTTTTGTGCTGACTTTTCTCGTTCTTACATACTAAATGAGATTGACAGGCACTGATAAAATGATAAAACAAATACTTGATTTTTATGCAAGAAAGACAGGAAATTTATGTTATCCCCCATTTCCTTCCTGAAATACAGTTTCCTAATACATTACAATAACATCAAATGAGTTATGCCCAGGAAGTTATAAGGGGTCAGTGTCACTATCCTCTACCTGAAGAGGGAAGAAACGTGAACAAGCCTGTGCTAAATGAAATCTGTCTTTAACGAGCTGATGGACTTTCTTTTTAAAAGATGGAATAAAAGACACTCAACAAATTTCTTTCATTGAGTCACCTTCTCATCCATATGACAATAGTAGTGTATTCTGGTACCTCTTACAGCTGTTGGTGAGACAGGCATGCTCACTACATGTTTAGTACCTGTATGCATCATTATTCTATAGGATGTAAAGAATTACCTTCTGTGGAGTGTATTGGGATTGAAGTGTTGTAACTCCTGTTCTGACCTTTCCATTGAAAAGACTTAAAAAATTAATGCTATTAAGACTTAGGCCTGTCCAAAGACACCAAATGGAAAACTTTCAGGCTACAACTTTTGATGGGAAGTTCACAGTCTGATTCTTCTAAACTTAAACATCTTGGCTTGATGGAACAAGCTGAGGTCATGAGATCAGTGTGAACCCAAGCAGACAATTTCCCCTGTCCATCCATACTTCAGATGGATGAATATATGAATACATGGTTTTTCTTCAGTAACTCCCCTGTGGTTTGGTTTGTTTAGAGTGGACTTAAACTGTTATTCTGCTTTCAGAATAACCGTCTGACCAAGATCGAGGGGCTGCAGAGCTTGGTGAATCTGCGTGAGCTGTACCTCAGCCACAACGGCATTGAAGTCATTGAGGGACTGGAGAACAATGTGAGCAGGCTCTTGCTAAGTGTGCGACAGGGCTATTGCCCCAAGCTGCTCCAAGTGGCTATGTTTGTCTGGAAGCTTTTGTTCCTCAGCTTCACCATTTGTATTTGGGGTCCTCAGTCTCTTCAGAAGACCACAAAGATCTAAGTATTTGTTATGTTAAAATATCTTGCATGGGTGAAGCTTCTCCAGAGCTTCTGGAGTAGATGTATTTTCATGACCTGGGGAGGGGAAACACAAGATGTGATTAATGCAGTAGCCAGGCTGATCTTCAGCAGTGGAGAGACTGATGGCCACAGCTGGCTGTCTCTGCTGCAGCCTTTCAGACAGCGGGTTGTAGATACCCAAGGAGGAGGTCTCAGTGTGACAGCAACTGGAGCTGGGACTAAGAGACAAGCAGTGGCCTGTGGCTTCATGTAGACATACATTTCTAGATGTCTGGATAGGATTGATTTCACAGAAGCCTGTAGTGTTTTCATTCTTACCTGACAGTAGATGGCATTGTGAGAGAGCAGAGACAGTCTGGAACTTAGTTGGCTGGGAAGGCAGAAAAACATAAAACTTCTAAAACCTGATTTTCCTCCTGCCAAAAGTTTTTCAACTCTGCTGCTCAAAAAGACACTTAAGAGCTGATTTTTAACGGGTTTCTCTTCTTAATGTACTGCAAGGAAAGCTCACTTTTTAGGAGTCCTTAGCTGGCAGTTGCCATCTGGCCAGTAGTTGCATTCATTTTTTCCAGAGGGACTGGGAGGTCAGTGACCCTGCTGAATTAAAACAGTATTCCTTGCTGTGTTTAGGCAGTGAGAGTTCTTGTGCTGCATGCGAGAGGCTGGCAATAAAGTGTCTGCTTCTGACGGTTTCCTGGGCCTGCAGAAACTGAGGCAGAGAAGATGAAAGAAAACTCAGTCTAATGTTTTTGTATTTGTCTAGAACAAACTCACAATGCTGGACATTGCAGCCAACAGAATTAAGAAGATTGAAAATGTCAGTCACCTAACAGAGCTGCAGGAATTCTGGGTAAGCACAACCTGGAGTTGTTCCTGAAATGTCTACAATGGTGAAAGAAGCCCTTCTGGTAGGGAGCAGTGGGAAGGTGTTGTGTACTTGTGTGTCTTGGAGTAAATTTTTCCTGTTCTGGTGATCAGCTTTAAGATCTTGACAGTCTGCATGGACAGAGCAAGTGATGGTTTCTTCAGGGGAAAGAGTTGAGCTTAAAAACTTCTTTGCAGGGCTTTGCTTAGTGTTAACGAGCCTGTCTGTACCTAGGAGATAGCCCCTGCCTTCACACTCATGGTGGTTATGAAACAGCCCTGCTGTGTCCTATTTTTGCAGATTTCATTTTTCCTTAAGTGAACATGACAGTGTAATAGGGGCAAGCTGATATTGTCTTGCCAGTGCAGTAAAGCACGGTACCTGTTTAGAGCAGAGTTCATATGTTCATGTCATTCTGAAGAAAACAAAACTATCTTCTTACATCCATTCCTGTGAGGTGGATAACTGTTTAAAGTTTCTTCTGTTTCTTTCTGGCACCCTAAATAGGTAAGCCCTTTGTCATTCATAAGTCAGGTCAGGAAATATGCAGAGACACCCCCTCCTGAAACGCAAAGTCCTTTAACACCTTAAGGAAGCAGAATTTCAAATCCTACAGACTCCAGGAATCTTCTGGTAGTTTCCCAGCACCACCTCCCCAGTGGAGGGACTAAGACATCTGAAGGTCCAGTGACCTGGCTCAGGTAATGCTGTGATGAGCTGTAGCAAAAGGAAAGATCTAGCAGGTTTCCTTTAGGATCTTAGACCAGGGTATTAACTACAAAGCCTTCTTCAGCTGGAACACTGGCAGTTCCCATGAAGAAGCAGTTTTCTTTCACAGAACTAGCTAGTGGGATGCAGCTGGGGAAAACGGAGCTGCTTATCTGCCATGCAGCAAAGAGCAGAGAAGAGATGCAGAGCAGCTCTGCAGAGAAGGACTTGGGGGTGTTGGCTGATGAGAAACTGAACATGAGCCAGCTGCAGTGTGCACTCACAGCCCAGAAAGCCAACTGTATCCTGGGCTTCATCAAAAGGAGTGTGACCAGCAGGTCTGAGGAGGTGATCCTGCCCCTCTGCTCTGATCTTGTGAGACCTCATTTGGAGTATTGTGTGCAGTTCTGGTGTCCTCAACATAAAAAGGACACGGAACTGTTGGAACAAGTCCAGAGGAGGCCATGAGGATGATCATGGGACTGGAGCACCTCCCGTATGAAGACAGGCTGAGAAAGTTGGGGCTGTTCAGCCTGGAGAAGAGAAGGCTGCATGGAGACCTCCTAGTAGCCTTCCAGTATCTGAAGGGGACCTACAGGGATGCTGGTGAGGGACTCTTCATTAGGGACTGTAGTGATAGGACAAGGGGTAATGGGTTAAATCTTAAACAGGGGAAGTTTAGATTGGATATAAGGAAGAAATTTTTTAATGGTATTGAGGCACTGGAATGGGTTGCCCAGGGAGGTAGTGAATGCTCCATGCCTGGCAGTGTTCAAGGCCAGGTTGGACAGAGCCTTGGGTGATATGGTTTAGTGTGAGGTGTCCCTGGCCATGGCAGGGGGGTTGGAACTAGATGATCTTAAGGTCCTTTCCAACCTTAACTATTCTCTGATTCTCTGATTCTCAAATGGGCACAAATTTCCCACTGTACTGTGGATGCCCAGTGCAAGGAACTACAGTTGTTGAGGGGTACCAGGGCAAATACATTGATTCTTTATATGGTATGTATATTATTATTTTTAAAGGTGGTGGTGGTGTAGTGACAGCCTCTGTGGCTGAAGTCTCTAGGTTGGACAGCACATGGCCACCTTGCACACTTGGCTTTCTTGCCCAGGCAGGTGAAGCATTCATTCCTTTGCATGGGAATTGTTTTGCAGTACAACCACCGAGGCAGCTCCCAGGCTGAGCAGAGGAGAGCCTGAATGGGAGAGCTCGATCCTTTCTCTGGTGTACAGGAGCAGGTTTTGTGGGGGAGAAGGGAAAATGTCACTTCTCACATCAGTTTGGGACCTTTTTTAATGTTTCCTGGGAAGTCATGAAAGTAATGATAGATGTTACAGTGTTGTGAGACAGGTTAGTTTTACCCTCCTGATGCTGTGGTGTTGCAATAGTAATCTTGCTCAGTACGAGATGAACCACAAGTTCAGATCCCTGGTGCCTGCACTTGGCTGAAGAGCCACTGGTGTGAGGCTGCCATCTGTGGGCTTATGACTAAGCGCCTCTAAGTCAGAATACAGCCTAGATGCTTGAGACTGACACAGAAAATGACAGTCTTGCTCAGAATGTGTGGGTTTAAGCCCTTCCTGAATCTTTGCCAGCAAAGACAGGCCTTCCTCATAGGAGAAGGAAAACTCCTGTCTTCACACTGGGGCTGATGGAGCTCATCCAGCCGTGTAAGGCCTTCCATCTAAGAGAAGGACACTAACCAAACCTACGACCTGCAGACTTTGCTGTCACTGTCCTAGCTCACTAGCCTGGCAGTTAAACCTCAGGTGTAAAGGGTGGGGCCAGTTTTGCGCACACTGCCCTCACCTAAAAACTCCTCTGCGCAGGCTGCAAGGGCTTGGCTCTCACTTGTGGGTATGGATGGGTGAGGATCCAACTGGCAGGTGCCAAGGTGCATGGGAAGCTGCAGATCCAACCTTGCATGTGGGCAGACCAGCGCATGGGTAGCTCGAGATTACTCGGGAGATGACAGTCCTGGTCAGACACTCCCTGATTGCCTAAGCACTCCAACCAGATTTGCATATCCCACATGCCTTTGGTCATCGTGCTTGGAGTAAGTGTGGTTAAAGCCCTTCCCAAACCTTTGCTTGCAAAGCCAAGCCATCAATCAATCAATTATATAACAAAGATTTCCAACCCTTAACTGAACAACATATGGGCTGGGACACTACAGACTGTCTCAGTTTCCTGCTAGGGCTTTCCCAGCACTGCTGTGGGTAGTTTCCTGCACACTATGCTTACTTTGGCAGTGCCTGTGTGTTTTGCAGATGAATGATAATCTGGTCGAGAGCTGGAGTGACCTGGATGAGCTGAAGGGAGCAAAGAACTTGGAAACTGTCTATCTGGAGCGAAACCCCCTGCAGAAGGACCCCCAGTACCGGCGCAAGATCGTGCTGGCCCTCCCCACTGTCCGGCAGATTGATGCCACCTTCGTTCGATTCTGAGCCTCCTGCTGCCCTCTCTCTCTCCTGCCCTCCTTGCAGCAATGTCCCAGCTGGGTTTTTTATCCACTTACCACTCACTCCCCAGGTCTTCAGTACACTGACACTCGCAGAGCAAATGGTCCAGCAAAAGCACTGAATACCAGATCTTGTGTACAATGCACTCATTGTTTTTGAAATGTTGTTGTTATAATTATTAAATCTTAACACAAGAGACTTCCTTGTGCTTGTGTCTATTATTTATGGCCAAGAAATATTGCAACACACTGGAGCCACTTACTGACTTTGGTTGACTCTGCAGGAGTCATCACAGTGGGGAAGCAGAGCATCAGCCTGCACAGCATATTCAGGATCCGGGTGTGCTGCAGGTGGCTTTGGTGAGGACATGGACTGTCATCTGCCCAGGAAGCTGACGTGCTGGTGGCACAAGCTCCTTTCCATCAAGGAGGTGGGGTGGTCCTGGTGGAGCAGACACCCTGGGTGATGGCCAACTGCTGCTGGTGGTTAAGGGGCTGTTTGTTGAGTACCTGGAGATGGGGAGGGACAAGCCTTGGGGGGGGGAGGGCTGGAGCACTGCAAGAGAAAAAGCTGGTGGGGAGGCAAGAGCTACAGGAGCTCCCTGGAGGAAGGGACCAGCCATGGGAGCTTTCACTCCGAGAAGCCCATGAGTGCTGCAGAGAGAAGGGCTGCTCACTCCCTCAGGACAGGGCTAGGAGATGGTGTAGCTGCTGCTGCCATCTCTCAGACTGTCCCTCCTGGTTCTGCCATGGTGGCTCCTCTCCTCCCTGCTCACCACCGGCTGGAGATCCATCTGGATGCCGAGTTTCATCCATGACTCCCCACAACCTGTGACTGAGCAGGCACAGGGCTCTGCTGCGGTTACCTCCACCCCTTGATGCAGCTGCCTGCTGCATGAGCCCCACCTCAGCAGAGGTTGACACGTGCAAGCTGGAACTCTTTGAACCAGCCAAGCAAGGGCTGCCCTGGATCAAAACCCACCACAGAAATAATACCCGTGACACTCTGAACTGTTTCAGGTTTTATTTTAGAATTTATAAAATTCCAGTGTCATCCATACTCATGAGCCTTTTTACATGTTTGCATATAGTCTCCAAATTCCAAAGTTAAGGCCAAGGGATCATTGCTATGGAAATGTACAATATGGAAGACGTCAAAGAGAAGAAATGGACACACGCCACAGTCTGCTGTGGAAGGAGGGTGGTGGGGGACAGTATTAGGTACAATCACTTCATGACCTTCTTTAGAGTGGAGGGTCGGGCTATGGGGCATGAACTCAGATGGTGGTGCCCCAAATGTAACTCAAGCCTAGCTGTGCAACTGGTGAGGGGCCGTAAAGAGGGAGAGGGGGGTAATAGGCTTGGTAACGTAGGACAAACCTAAGCTACAGGGGCAATAACCATTTCCTGACAGATGCAGATGGGAGGATGTCACCCTAACTCTGACCCACCCTGTGTCTCCTGTGCTGGAGCCAAAGCCACCCTGGGCAGCCAAGTGCCCTGCATCAGGCCGAGGTCAGCTTCAATCATGTCTCAAACCTAAGAAGAGCACTGTGAGGTTTTGGTTCAACTTCTGCATAGCAGCCTCTTCCATTAAGAGCTGGAGTGGGAAGAGGCGTCGGCATGTCAAGCCCGCCAGACAGAGGGAAAGGCAAGGATGCTCATCTCTGCTTGCCAGTTTTGGACCTCTGCTCTGTAAGCAGCACTAGAAAGGAGAGGCTAAGGGACTCCTGCTTGGCCAAGGATGAAGCAGCTGGGATAGAGGAATGGCTCAGACTACAACTCTGTAGGACTAAGGCAGGTGAAAGAAGAAACAGAAACCCCATACTCCCTGCCTCCCTCCTCAAAGACAACCTCTTCCTGGCTGGAGGAGCTTGGACACAATCCCCCCACCCCCTTCATGCAAGCCATGGCAGGACCTAGGCACAAGCGGCACAAGAGTACAGAGCATGGATTACCCTCTACCACCCATATGATGGAGGCCTCAGGGAGGGCTCAACACCATCAGCCCCCCCAGTGCCATCAGAGCAGAAGCCCGGCTCACAGCCTCTGCAGCCCAGGGCTGGGGCAAGGCTGCACCTACAGCCTTGGGGCCAAACCCTGTTCTAGCTCCATGAGCAGTCCTACAGTTCTCTCCATTCACAGTCTGCCTCATCATCACCACACTCTGCTTCCACCCAGAGGAGCAACCTCTGCCCCTCGGAGACAAAAGGCTCCTGTTACTCCTCCTCAATGCTTCTGCTCTGGATGCAAGGGCAAGAACTGGAATAGCTGCTCACCCACTTACACAGAGGCCACCATCGTACTGACTTTTGAGGTAGAAAGAAGGCAACAGTAATAGGTGTTCCTACCGCTTTTGTGCCTAGATCCTGCAGTGCTAGTAGAGGACTACAGCTTCCCAAGGCCATGCTTCCCACCAGCTCCTCCTGGGCCATGCCACTGCAGCATCCTTGGCCAACCCAAATCTGTCCCATCTGGCAATACTGTCCTGTGCTGGACCACCTGCCTGCTCTCACTGTGGGCTGTTGGAAAGGGTGAACGTGGGCACACAGGAACTAGGAGCGGGGTCTGTCATCACGCACTGGAAGACTTGTCAAGCGTGCAGGTGGGGACTGTGCTTGGTGCTGTGCTCCGAGGTGTTTACGTGACCAGGGTAGCCGTAACATTGCTCTGGTCCCTTCCATCTCTGCTGCTTCTACAGCCTACTGAAGGCTTTGCTCCTTTAAAAAGCAAGTTTCTGACCTTTTAGATTACTTTAAGCTCTCCCCACAGTCAGCTATCAGCATTAAATGAATTTTTGGCAGTTAAAAGGAAAAAAGTTGATTGCACTCTACAAAGGTAAGGTAAGGCCTGGGATAAACACAAAGGAAAGAGGGCAAACGTTTTGGCTTTAGAAAGTCAAGGAAATTTATTTCCTGAGGTCATGAGACAGGAAGTAGATTCCTAGCCACAGTAAAGGAGGTCTCCTAATGAAGGCGAGAATGCCTAGTAAGACATGCTCAAAAGAGCAGATTGCTCTTGGGAAGCTGCAAATCTTAGCCACTTTGAGTCAATTATGAAGTTTCTAACAAAACCACACACATTTAGTGTTTGAATCTGAGTGAAGTCTTGTTCCAAAGGAGGAAAGAATATCCATCAAGAAATGAGGGTGGGTCCTAGCCACGGTGATAGCTGAGGGGAGCAGGATGGGGTCTAGCACTCCAGACACCATTAGGAGACCTCTTGGGGCAATTGGCTTGTGCTCCAGCCGCTGGGTCAGATTTCAGACAGGAAGTATTTGTGGCAGGTTAGTGTCAGGTCAGCGGGCTGGAGGAGGTTCTGCTTCCAGGTCATTATCGTTTGGGTCCCCAGGGAAGAGTCTTGGGGGCCACTTGAGCCCCAAAGCTGGGGAAGTCTTCAGAACTGCTCATATCAGGGGCCTAAAGCAAACAAAAAGGGAACAAGTTAAGCTCCTGCCCTGCTACAAACCTGCATGGAGCTCAGCAGCATTTCTGATGTCCCACGAGTCCTTAGGACTGCCCAGGGTGGGTGGTGAAGCCATCTAGAGATGACATCTAGCAGGGTGCAGATAGGAGCAAGGCAGACTCCAAGGGTCCAACCTCAGTAAATCAGTCACTGAAGCAGGGTCAGGCCCGTCCTGCAGCAGAGCTCAGACAGCTCGAGACAGAGCTGCCACATGTCCCAGATCACTGCTCCCAGCCAGAATACAGCTGCAAAGGTGGAGCTGGTTCTGTGCTGCAGGAGAAGAGGCAGAAGTCCCAGGGCCTTGCCCCTAGAAACAACACAACCTGGCAGGACACTTTCTGGTAAGGAACCCCCATTCTCCAGCAGCTCCACAGTGGGATAAGTCAGTGTGGGGAAGACATTTGCAAGAGACAGCAGTGCTCTGGAAGCTAGAGAGGCATAACCAGCCTGCTCTCACCTTGCCACTGCTTTCTCTGCCACCAAAGGAGGAAGGAACACTCTGATTCCTCAACCAAGAGAAGAGGGCCAGACCTCAGAGTAAGTCCTTGGCAGAGGGGACCCTGTGCCCCCAGGCCTGTAGCAGAAGCAGCACTCACCTTTTCATTGTTGACGGTAGCCCAAGGGGCATCTCTCACCACAAAGCCCTTGGATGGGGTCTTGGACTCTTCATGTGAAGAGGGCTTCATATACACCTGCATTGCCTCATTGTCCACCACATCTGCAAGCTGTAATGACACAGCCCAGTTAGGGGGGAGGATCCTGAGAGTTCCTCAAACTGGTATAACATGCTTCCCTCTCACCATCTGACCATGCTGCAACCTGTCCAAGGTCACCAGTCTGTTTTACAATTACCAAACACAGAGTTTCTGCACTAATCCGAGGGCCACCAACAACTAAGTGATGCAAATTGCAGCAAGACAAGCATATGGACACCCTGCTGGTGCCCCAGCATTCTCATACACTGTCCTCTCCTGGATACTGGGACCAGTCCTTGCATTGCTTCACAGAGCACAGCCTGGGCTCTGCACCCAGTTATTCTGAGGGACAGTTGCAGAGGACTGTCTGCCACTTGCACAGGGCTTAAGTTCTTCAATGCAGTGGCAGAAAATACCACAAACAGACACTTCGCACATCAAGCTGTAAGGCGGAGGAAGTCCCTTCTCTAGCCCCTGCATGTATTTGTTGAACACTTACATATTCTTCCTCCAAATTCAGAATGTGATCGATAGCTTCTTCCACATTCTCAGGGAGTCCTGTCACAGTCACACAATTGGGGTCAGGAGCTCCACTCTGGGGAAAGCGAATATCCACCTGCAACACAAGGAACAGGATGGATCTTGCATCTGCACATCTGAAAATCCAGACTCCCTGCAACCTTCATCATTAGATTCTCAGAAGAGAAAAGCCATGATCTGTTCACTGCCACAAGTCTCTTTAGGACTTCTACAATTCACATGCTGGAGAGTGCACTGGAATATACCTGTCCTTGAAGCCTGTCCAATTTCCCCATGACAGAAGGCAGACCAGAGTCTGCAGTAATGACCCATTTTCCAGAAGCTTCATCTGTTCTCACTGCCCAGAGGACCACTGCTTTCTGTGCAGCACTTGCTGCAGAGGCATGAGAGTTTGCATTTCCAGACAGTGTCCTCACACTGCTGTAAGCATTTTCATCATCAAGCCATTAGCATGAAGCACAATAAGCTTTCTGTCTCCTCCACAGACAGAGTAATCCTGGCTGACAATTGCTTTATGGAGCTGGCTTAGTGTATCACATACACAGCCACCAAGTTTTCTCACAGCTTGCCTTCCAGATGGGTGCAAGGAAGCCAAACTGAGTCTAGCCAAGATGCAAGTCTCCAAAAGCATCATCACTTTGGATTCACATTCACTACTGGCCCTGTAGTAAAGCTCACTGCTATTGCCACACTCTGTCAGGGGCAAAGGTCCCTTTTCAAACCAGCTGACTGCCACATCTGGAGCACTGAGAGTGTGTCAAGATTCCCAAACTCAAGAGCATCAACAGTGACCTGGAGAGGTAAAGAAATCTGCAGTATTTTCTTGAGTTAAGCTCAAGTGGAGGGGGTCTGGGCACAGAGCTCCCCAGCAACAGGCCTAGCTATCCACTGTGAGTACTCAAGAGTAGCTGACATAACCACCTGCTCCCTTTGAAAGCCACCTGGGGACCCTGTCTGCAAGAAAACCACGAAAAGGGCTGCACAAAGGGACAGACCTCAGTGATGTTTGCTGGGCTAACCCAGAACACCAAGGAAGCACTTCCAGGTTCCTCTTCTGGCTGTGTTCCAGCAAGACAGGAAGAGCTCAGCCTCTTCTCTGTGTGGCTCCCAGAAGATGACTCAGAGCTGAGGTTGCCTGGGAATGGTTCAGCTGGTGTCTGGGTGTGGTGTCCAGGTAGCCCAGCTGCCTTGGGCATACCCAGAGATTCTCCTCACATGCTTGTGGTGACAGAGGTGGAGGTAAGCAGGACAGCACTGATGTTTCTTTTGTGCCTGCTCCAGCTGAAGGTGCTCAACAGGCAACACAGAAAGACTACAAAAGATACAAGCCTCGTGCTCCAGAATTCAACCTCTAGCATCAAGCTGATACCAAGCTCTTAGCACACTGGCCATTCAGGCCCAGCCCAACTGTGTGGCACTGCCCCGCTGCTCACCTTGAACTCATCCATGATTTTGCGGATGGCTTTACCACGAGCACCAATGATGCGTGCGTGAACACGATGGTCCAGAGTCACATCCTCAGACACCATCTGCTCCAGCTCACCAACGATCTTCATGATGGCATCCCGGGCAGCCTCAGCATTCTTCTCATAGCCAGTGATGGTGATCTGGTCTTGGGCCTGGTAACAGGGAAGTGTGTGTGAGACTATGCTCATAAGCAGCCGAGCAAGTCTTCTCCCTGATTTACCCCTCCACCTTATCCAGAGGCAGTGCTGGGAATTCAGAGCTCTGAAGAAGATGCTGTGCTTCCTATGCTCAGAGACAACCAGCAGCCCTCCCTTGCACACCTTTTGACCTCTCACCTGGCTTTCATCATCCTTGTCAGGGAACTGGATGTTGACTTCATGCTCTGTGCGTATCTGGGTGATCACTGCTCCCTTCCGCCCAATGATTTTAGGGTGATACTTGGGATCCACAGTCACTGTCAGCTTGAAGCTTCGCAATGCCTGCAACAAGAGAAGCAGTGTGAGAAACAACAGCAGGGAACACATCATGGCTGGTCCAGTGATACCCATCTACAACCCAGCATTTCCTTCTGGCTTCTGAGATGCACAGAACAGATTCTGCAGGGTCATGCTTGAGTATACGTGGCTATAGAAGAGGACCCAAGATATAACATATGCTGGGACCTTGTGCTTTCACCAAGTTCAGCAGGAAACTACAAGTAGCAAACAACGATCCAACTCAACCCTTACTTCAGAGCTGTGATAAGGCTACAGTGATAATAGGTTCAGAGAGATGCCTAGCACAGTGAGGTTCCCACCCTGCAGAGTCCAGAAAGCTCATGAAGTGATAAAGACTTGGACAGTCTAAAGTTACCTAAAGTAAAATCTGAGAACTCTCCTGTCAGTTCATGTAAAGTGAGTTACATTTGGGTAACACACTGATGAGCACTCCACACGCACAGAGCACCTAAGGGTACTCTGAAAAGATGAGACCTTCACCTGACGGACAGGCACAGGCCTTACCCGATCCTCTTGCTCAGCCTGAAGCTCTTTCACTCTTTCCAGCAGCCCTGCCTTGGCACGGTCCAGGTTGGTAGACAGACCAGTGATGGTGATGATATCCGACTGCAGCTCAGGAGCAGGGACCTGGATGTTCACCTGAGTAACAAGAAGCAATTATCATTTTGTATCACTTGTGATGCTGTCACTGCATGCTGGTATCACTGAGACCAGCTCCCACCCAGACAGCCCAAACCACAGAATCATAGAATGTTGAGGTTGGAAGGGACCTCTGGAAGTCATCTGGACTAACCACCCGTCTCAAGCAGTTGTGTGGTACTGCTTCTAGATGTTCTTTGAACAGAACACTTTCTTCAGCTATTACCAGATTGCTTTGCTCTAGGGCTTCAGCCCCTAGCAGTGCTTGTGCCACCCTGGAGAGGCTAGAAAACAAATACATGTTCAATAGGGCTGTCTGCAGCCAATCTGCATCACCACAGGATTCCCTGTGGGCTTATGGGGAATTTTCCCACATGGACAAGCACAGCAGAGCTGTTTCCTATGGCTTAGAAGAAAAACAACTCTCACACTGGCAAGAAATGCCTGTAGGCACCAAACAAGTTATGCAGCACTCATGGCATCAACACTAATCGTACAGCTTCTGCACAAAATTTACTGAGCTCCAGAGCCAGTGACGAAATCACACAGGTCTCATTTTCTTATTACAGAGCCTGCATTCCATGGTCAAGCCACAACGGTCCCGAGTATGCCGCAAATGACTGCCACCACCCCAAACATGGTCACTTGCAGATTCTTCAGGACAGAGGAGACTGGAGGAAGGGTAACAACTTACTTCAAACTCATCCATCATTTTGCGGATCCCAGTTCCCTTCTGGCCAATGATGTAACGGTGAAGATCAAAGGGAACCTCCACCTCAATGGTGACAGGAACCAGAGCCTGCAGGGAGTGGAGCACAGTTTACCAGCTGAAATACTTCTCCTGTCTTTCAGCTTGCCATATGCTTGCTCAAAAGAATGTGTTGCTGCACTGAGTTATATTTGCTTGTAGTCAGGATACAAACTTTACAGGAAGAGAGAACAACTGCAAACACCAACATGACCTATTGGGTGTTAAAAACATTTTTTCCAAACAAGCAATCTTAAACTCTGCCTCTGGGGACACGCTGTTTTCATATCCTTGGTTTCCATCTAGCAGAGACTTTGAAATCATCACTAAAGCAGCATGGCAGCATGCTAAAGCTAGAATGATTCAGCCTCAGACTCCTCTTTCCAGCTGTGCTCCATAAAACAAGTCTGTCACGCTTTTATGGCATAAAAAAAGCAGGACTGCCTACAAGCTCTAGCAACTGCGAGGTCAGGCACAGTGATTCAAGCTGCCAGGCTAAATCACAAAGCAGAGAACTTCCCTTGTGCAGTACAGACCACCTCTGCAGTCAGCATCAGTGACCACCTGGACTGCAACTGTGACTGTCATTTTTATTACCACCATTAAATTCTGCAGTAAGCTTCCTGCATCAGGACATCAATACATCAGAGGGCTAAGAGACTTTGAAAGCCACATACCTGCAGTGCCTCCTTTGCTGCCTCGCACTTTTCCCTACGGCCAGAGATGATGATGATATCACACTTCTTTGGAGAGCTGGGATCTGCATCCTTCCCATCCTTGCCTTCCCCACCTTCCTCACCATTCTCCTGCATGGCTGGCTCTGCAACTGGAGCTGGAAACCAGGAAAGTCTCACATTAAATGCACAGAGGCCCCTCTTTGCTTGTTATCTCCCCCTCCAGATCCTCAGGCTCTGACTGGGCTTTGCCACTAGAGGTCTGACACTATAGACTACTATGGAGCAGGTCACTCCTAGCACAGGCAGCTCACCATGGCTTAGTCTGGAATGAGCAGAACAAGAGCATTCACTGAGACAGTCTGCTTCACACCTCTCTGCACAGCACTGATATTGCTTTTGCCTGCACAGAAAGGACCTGCAGTTGCACAATGGAACCAGTAGCTGCACTCCTACATTAAGAGAAGCAACAATGAAAGCTGGTAGTTTCTCCCCCAACAGGGAAGTTCACCAGCATAGCACTGGATGTTGCAGCAGGATGGCTGGTGCTAGGCCAGAGTATCCAACAGGCCCCAGCTGTGCTGAAGTTCAGTACATCCAGCAATGGGGGCACGAGCTCAGAGAGACCTTGAGAACCCTTTTTGTTCGGGTAAGTCCCTGTGCTCTGCAGTGAGAATACATTCAGAACACTGAGGTCTGCAGTTTCACCTCCCAGAACTGTCCTCTCTTCCTGAAAGGACAAGGTTGGTGCTAGCCCCAGATTTAAGGACAGTACAGGAAACACCTGAGGTCAGTTCTCCACAGATTTTAAGTAGAACACCTTCCCTGATGCAGAGTGCAGGCACTGCATTCATGTGATCACACCAGCTACCATGCAAACATGTGTCCATGGGTATACCTGGGTTCTCCTCCCTGTCAGGGAATTTGATCTGGACAGCATAGTCCCGGGTGATCTGCTGGATTCGGGATCCTTTGGGGCCCATAATAGAGCGGTGGAACTTCTGTGGGATGGTGCATTCGATTGTCACTTGGGCTTCCTGTGAGAAAGCAGAGTTGCTCTATTGCAATGCCGCCTCTTTCACACCAGGAAACAGGATGCTGGTGCATGGTGAAATCCGTAACAGACATAGAGAGAAGTCAGGAAAGGTAAAAGCTGCTGAGAGGGGAAAAACTGAAAGTTTTCTAGAATCTGTCCTATCTTAGAGAAGTTAACAGAGGATTTCTTAATGAAGGCTGTCTCCAACCCGTGATGTTAAGGGGCTTCCAGGACCGAAGCTCAAGGTGTCTATTACCCTGAAGGGGAAGAAGCATTAGAAGAAAGAAAAAAGATGAAGGAAAGAAGAAAAAAGAACAGGTCTGACAGTTGTCCACTTCCAAAAGCCTAAACCAACACCATAGGAAACCGCAGAGAGTAATCACCACCCAAGGCCAAGCATGAAGAAGTACAAGAAGGCTCCTATCTTTTAATGCCTAGAAGTATGCCAAGGAAGGGTCTCCTATTTCTACTCCTAAAAACAAAGAATTAAGAAAGAAACAGTTTTCCTGTGACATACCAGGTCCTCAATGATCTCCTGGATGCGTTTCTTGGCTGCCTCCACACAGTCCTTAGCTCCTTTGAGGGTGACTTTGTCGCTCTGGGTGCCGGAGCGTGGGAAGCTGACCATCACACCACCATACTCATCTGCAATCTCACGCAGAACCTGCCCTCTCCGGATGACAAAGTGGCGGTGGTGCTTGGGGTCAACCACCATGGAGTCTTCAACCACATTATCCTGCCAAGAGATGACAGCCAGTCAACCCTGCCTGCCCTGGCGATAATCACGAGTTTGCTGCACTCAACAGCAATCAGTTTAGAACCTCATCCCCAACAAGTAACAGCAAGCAGAATGTTCCTGAGCTCCCATAAAGGGCAGCAGATGTTTAGGAGAAGGAGCACCTCCACACTAGCTCGTTACATCTTGCTACAGTGATAGGCAAGAAAACAGAAGTAGTAGTTCATAATACCAGGTTCTTGATGAGAGCCTCCAACTCCTTCTGTGCCTCTTTGACAGCCTCCTCAGTTCCCATGATAGTAATCAGCTCCTGATCTTTGTCCTCGGAGGTTGGGAAGATGATGCGGGCCCCAGTGTTGTCACGCACCTTACGGATGTTGCCACCTCCCTTACCAATAAGGAATTTATGGTACTCTGGCTTTGCACGAAGGTCCACGGTGTAACTCTTTGTTTGCTGAAAGGAGTCACATACCCATGGAACATGACAATGTAGTGAAAATACACATCAGCATCAACAGCATGCATGTATATATGTTACCTGCACCCACGAACAGCTTGTTGTAAGAGCAAGGCAGATGCAGCGTGCTGTCCAAGTCAAAAAGGTATACAATGTCTTAAATTAATAACACTATCTGAAAGATGTTCTCAGGTAGTGTTATTAATCAGCTGAAAAACTAATCTGCACAGAGCACAGCTGGTGACGAAACAAGCAGAAAAGACTTCCCTAGGAGAAGGGTTTGACACACAAGTCAGCATAACCATTTGCCAGCTGACTGCTGCAAGCCAGGCAGCAGAGGCAACCAACTAATCAGGAGAATATGTTCATATGCTCATGTTAGAAAGGCTTTCTTGCTATTAAAATGACCAGTCAGCCAGCCACAAACCTGGATACATGCAGTAAAATGGAAGAACTTGAGCTGGAATTTAGAGATCAAAAAAAAGTAAAGGAGATACACAGAGTAAGCTGTTTTGTAGAAGTGTGGATACCCAACAGCAATCAAACCACAGGAGCAGTGAGCCTTAATCTTTTGAGTATGCCCCAGCCGTGGCACAGAAGCATTACAGCCAGTTCTACAAATGGGGGAAGCACTCACTGCCACAACTACGGAAGCGTGGTTTTCCTTTAATTATCTAAACTGTACTCAAATCCCTCAAAAGAGGATTAGGCTGTCTGATGCCAGCAGCTTCCTAGCAGGCAGAGGGGATCATTTCAACCCCAGGAAAAGAAACACCTGGCCAAACCAATCTGCTCCTTCCCTTATGAGAAAAGGCTCACCTTTTCCTCTGCCAGGTGCAGCAGCTGCTTCTTGGCTTTCTCCACATCCTGGGCTGGGCCCCTGATGGTCACAGTGTCACTGCCAGAGCCCTCGGTGGGGAAGTGGATGTGGACTCCACCACACTCCTCCATGATGGAGCGGATGAAACGGCCTTTGGCGCCGATAAGGGAATTGTGCAGTTTGGAAGGAATAGACACCTCCACCTCTGTGATGTTGGCCTAAGAGAGGACAGTACCAGGCTTTTAGACAAGCTGCAGAAATGAGTTTGCACCCACTTGGCTTACCCTTTAACTCCTAGGAGCTTTGTAGAGCTGTAAGAAATGCCTGACCAGAGGGGTTTGAGACAGGCTAATCTTGACACTTGAGCAGCCACAAACTTAGGTTCAAGAATCAAGAAGACGACTGACACTCACATTTGTCTCCTCCCTGCCCTCTCCCACTACCAGCACTTCTGTGTTTAAGTCTTCTAGCAACATGTTCAAGTCCCTCATACATGACAGGCCAGTAGTTTCACTTACCAGCTCCTTCTGGATGGCAAGAATCCTGTGGCGAGCAGCCTCACAGTTTGCTCTCTTGCCTGTGATAACAATTGTCTCCGAGTTGCTGTTCTCTGCCGGGAGATCGATTTTGGTGTTGCTTTCTTCGCGTATCTGCCACAAAGGAAAAAAAATCTTAGAGATATCTAATGTCAAAAAAAGATTATATTTGCCATCACCAATAGGCAGGAGAGAGCAGGAAGTGGGATTTAGCTGCAGGTAGTGACCATAATGAGCACTGGTGATTAAGAAAGTTATCTCACCTTCTTTATGTTGGCACCTCCTTTCCCTATGATGTTCTTGTGGAATTGTTTGAAGATGGGGACAGAAATAGAAAAACTGTTTTCAACCTAAGAAGGAAAGGAAGGAAGAACCAATATTACACTGTCATGGTGCTCCATCCCAGGGACCTGATAAACAAGCTTTTGACAATAGACTTTGACCCAATAAAGTTCTCTATAAGGCATACTTGCAAGAATAAGCAAAGGCAAGTTCCTTCCCCTATAGCCCTTAGATAACAAATACCATACCCCTAACCCCAGTCAGCCAGAAGAGTGTTCACAGCTTCCTCATCTTGAGGTGTTTCAGCCCTAGCCAAGCCAGTACAGCTCTGCCCTATGTAGGGTTATCTAGGCATGTAGGAGAGAACAGCAGACAGGTGACACCCTTACCAGGTCTGCCACCATCTTCTGCATGTACTTGGTGCACTTCTCCACCTCATTTTTGGGACCTCTAAGTTGGACAATGTCACTCTTGTGCGCAGGGTCTGGGAAGTTGATGATAACCTGCAGGAGGCCATAATTTACAGTCAGCTCAAGCAAATGGAAGAATTGCTCTGTCAGGCAAATGCAAAGTGTCAGGAAGATTCTACACATCCGCTTTCCCATTCGGAAAGGGTAACCATGTTAGCAGCCTCCAGCCAAAAGAACTATCTTCTCATACATATACATACAGAGCCAATAAATTTATGAATTGGGAGACAATGTGTCTACTGCCCAAGTAGGATATATCTACTGGATATCTACTGGAATCCTCTGGATTCCTCATCTCCTAGAAAGCCTTACCTCTGGGAATTTCTCCCGGATTTCTCGGATCCGCTCGCCCTTCTGCCCAATAATGGTCCGGTGGAATTTTTGTTCAATGATTAGGTCCTTGGTGCGTTCATTTTCCTGATGAGAATAGTTTACACTGAGTGTTCAGCAGGAGAGCCACAAACTTAATTCCCAGTCTGCTGCCTGACAAGTTTACTTGTCAGCACTCTCCCTCTTTTCTCCTCCAGTCAAAATTCACTCTAAGTTGACAGAGAAGTGGTATCCAAGGGAATAGAGGGCCATATCCATGAAGACAAATTCACACTTGTCATGACATCCAAGTGCTTGGTGGGCAAAGGGCACATGGAAGGCCCTGAAGGTTCCAAGGGAACATAAAAGCCTAAACCCTGTGGCTTCCCAAGCATCACATCCTACTCACCATACGGGAAGCGAGTTCCAGCAGCTCTTTCTTGGCCTGTTGGACCCCCTGTGGGTCTCCTTCAATTCTGATCAGGTTGCTCTTCTCATTGTCCGGTGGAATACGCACAGACACCTTGTAGAGGTCCTTAATCCTGTTAACTTTCAAGGCAAAGACCGTGGTGACACAGTCTGCTAGGACAAGACTTGGAAGCAAGGCATCTTGCTTATCAATGCCTAGAGACTGCTTAAAAAGTAAATCAGCCTCTGAGAAGGCACCAGAGCTCAGCAAGAGCAGATATGTGCCACAGAAGAACCTGGACAAGTAAATACTGTGCCATCTACAGAGCAAATAGTTTGCAAGTCAGAGTGAGGCATCTGTCTCTTCCCCATCTAGATCAGAACATGATCATCCATTTCTAATCTCAAATTCTTTTTTGAGAGAAACTCACCAAGCAGATTTCTACCACTCCTAATCAGCTGCTAAAATGTAATACACATAGAGCAACTTCAAAACCAGGCAATTCTCCAACCTCATCTCCAACAACGTATTTTCGCCAAGACGAAGTAATCCCACCACTGTTCAACCTCCCAAGACACCCTCACACATTAAAGCCATCCCAAGGCCTCACCACCCATTTACCTTCTTGTGCCAACACCACCCCAGAGAAGCAGAGGAAACATGATGAAGACAGCACACTGGATGAGCTACAGAGCCCCTTATATGCTGGACTAAACACGGAGAGTCCAAGCATAGGAAGGATTAGAAAGGCACCCCACTTACTGTTAGCTCCATTCTTGCCAATGAGGTGTCGATGGAATTTGTGGTCAACATTGATTTCTGCGTAATCCATCCGGTTGATCTATAAAGAAAGTATAGAGCTTAGGTAGGGCAGGCCACCACTTCTGTCTTACACCCTACGTACCGGTCTACTGACTGTAGTTGTCTAGTGCTGGCACTGACTGCAGTAGCCAGCTACAAACATGCTCCTGCTATTAAGGAGAGCAGTAGCACTTCTCTGGTTTGAGCTGAGAGCACCATATTGTGAAAAACTAAAAAGGAACTTAGATGGCTCTCCGCCTATGACCGAAAGAGAATCCTTCCTTCTCTGCATCGAAAGATTTAAGATCTGCAGCTGATTTTTTTAAGAATGCTATGGGCAAGCTTCATAACCAAGGATTTCCTCCACCTGACTCAAAACTTGCTTTCTGCAAGTTGTTAAGCATGCCAAGACATCACAGGGACATCATAAACATGTCATCATCTCTGCTCTGTTGCCCCTTCTTCCCCCATTTGCTTTTTATGTACCAGAGCTTACCAGATCCTTGACCATGACTTCAATCTGTTCCTGAGCCACATTCACATCTTCTGTAGGTCCTTCCAAAGTGATTTTATCCTCTCCTTCAGTGAATTCGATGTGAACCTTGAGAGGCAAGGCAATAAATCCAGTAAGATACATGATACAAACCAAGTTAGTGTTAGTGTTAGTGAGGCCTATACCACCAACCCCTGTTATTAAAAGATGTTTTCCTTCTCGCAAAGTACACAGATCATTCCCATGGTTTCAGAAACAGGTAACTTGCAATTCTGGCCATATCACAGTGTCTAGAGATCAAGGCTTTGTTGCTGTCCTGGAGTCTGCAGGGCTTTGCAGAACTTACCATCTAGCTTTTCTCTAGATACCATCTAATTCACAGAAGTCACCATTTCCAGGTATCCTACTACATCAATTCTCAAAATAGTAACAGATAAAGCTTCCTTTGAAAGGCTCAACCCACGAGAATAACAAAGGATGAGTAGTGTTTGCAGCAGTAAAAGAGAGGGTCTCCTTGACATCTGCATCACTTCCTCCCTGGTTTTACCCATGTGTCTTGGATTTAGCTGGGATAGTTAATTTTCTTCCAGTAGCTGGTGCAGAGCTGTGTTTTGGCTTTAATTCTGAGAATAATGCTGATAACACACTCATGTTTCAGTTGTTGCTCAGTAGTGTTTACCTTTGTCAAGGACTTTCAGTCTTGTGCTTCACAAGTGAGGAAGGACACAAGAAGCCGGGAGGGAGCAGAGACAGGACACTTGAACCAAACTAATCAAAGGGATATTCCGTACCACAGCAGATCATGCTCAGTATATAAACTGGAGGGACTTACCTGGAAGGGGATGATCGCTGATTGGGCTGGCTATGGGTCAGGAGGTGGTGAGCAATTGTGGTAGGTCAGCAGGTGGCGAGCACACAAGTGCATCACTTGTCTTTACTGGGTTTTTGGTGTAGTGTGTTTTCTGTTTGTTTGTTGAGGGTTTGTATGTATTTTTTTTCCCTTTAGTTTTATATCTCTCATTATTCCACTTATTATTAGTAGTGGTGCATTGTACTTCAATTATTAAACTGTTCTTATCTCAACCTGTAGGTTTTGCATTCTTCTGATTATCCTGCTCATCCCACCCAGGCAGGCAGGAAGAGGAGAGTGAGCAAGCAGCTGCGTGGTATTGAGTTACCAACTGGGGTTAAACCACACCATACTAAAATACATTTCCCTTTTCTATAAAGAGTGTTGTGGACTAAACCATATTCTACATCAAGGGTGTCAAGCTAAACAGCTCATCCATACCTTTGGCATCTGCTGAGTTATTTTGGCCAGGTTTTGTCCTTTCTTTCCAATAATGAAACGATGAAGCCAAGAGGGGGCAGAGACCGAGGAGACGGTAAAACTGTTGGCCTGAGAGACAGAAAAACAGAGAAGCTGTTTGGTGGACAGACTGGAAGAGGTCTTCCAAAAATTCAGTTTCAATTCTCATGCTGCACCTGCAGTATTGACTTCTAAGCTGCTCTCCTGACAGCTTAGAGACAAACACCAGACACCACCCCCCACCCCCAGCTTCTGGATATATGTCTATGGGACTTTCAAAGAAGGCTTAACCTATCCTTTATGTACCTTTGCATAGACTTCAGTCAGTGCTTGCCCAAGCTTCTCAGGCTCGCCTCGCAGTATCACCGTCTCCGAGCTACTGTCAGTGGGTGGGATCTCGACAGAGACTCCAGTTTTCTCCAAGATCTCCTGCAGGGAATTCCCCTTAGGGCCGATGACATACTTGTGCTGGGACTTCTTCACCTCCACTGCAATGGTTGTAGTCTTCTTTTTCTGTAGGGGCAAAGGCACTAGGCATCAATCAGAAGGGGGAAGGGAAGGACAAGAGCGAAAGGAAGAGGCACTAGATGCAGTGAAACCCTGCACCCAGGAAAGAATGAAGCAAAAGTGAGCACAGTGGTTCAGCAGTATTCTAACACCCTTTCTGCCTACAGAATGCCTTGTGCCCAAAAATTCACAGGTGAAGTACAAAACTGGTATTCAGTGTCAAGCTCCCTCAGACACTACATGGAAGAGACCACATACACACATCCCCTTGCACAACAGGGCTCAATGCCCAGCTGTCCCCTAGGCAGTACTGCAATGCAACACCATGTAGGCTACTAGGCTATAAGCTGATTATCTCTGTTGAAATTCCAGACTGGTACAAATGCAGACCTAACCATGAAGAAAAACAGCCTGACAACTCACAAAAATGATATTGTAGTATAGTAGAAAATTGCAGTATTGTAGAAAATAAACTGGAGTGAAATTCACTCTTCTGCAGCTTCTACTTATGTAGCAACTTTGATACTGTCAGCTGGCTGCCACTGCAGACTTCACACTTCCTTCTTTAGTAGCACCTGCGTGAACAAGAGCCAGGGGAGCTCTTTGTGGTCTGCTAATTCCCATCATGTAGAAGAATGAGAAACCTGTCACCTCCTTGGTAGTATCACCCCAAGTCATACTCTGCTCAGGGAGGAAATTGTAAGATCCAGGGCCATGTACTGCAACGGCTGCTGAGCCAGAGCTGACATGAGAAGGACGCAGCAGAGGGATGCACAAGAAGAGGGACTACAAGCAGGTAGGGGTAAAATGGGAAGCATTAGGGACCATCCATACCTTCTCCTCATAGATCTTCTTAACACGAGCCACAGCCTGGGCCAGCTGCTCCTTTTCTCCTGTGAAGACTATCTCTGTCTTGTTGACGCTGGGTGGAGGAATGTTGATGCGTGTCCCTGTGTCCTGCATGAGCTCGCTCACCAGCTTGTTGTAAGGGCCAGCAATGAAGGGATGGTACACTTTCTCCACATCCAGCCGCTCCACGGCACGCTTATCCTGGAAAAGCCCAGAACAGACCTCAGTGGGAACTGCCCTCCATATTACAGTCTCTGCCAGACACAGCTAAGTTCCCAGTGCTGTCTTGCTTGACACTCTGGCCCAAGTACCTTTTTTCAGTTTGCAGGTTTGTAGATCTCCATCTTTTTCAATCTATGAACACTGCTGCTGGTGATTTACAATAGTTACCTCTGTAATCTCCTCTTATCTCAGCTGTCATCTAATAGGGTTCATTTCAAACATGAAACATGCTTATCTGACTTCAGAGATGGACAAAATGGAGACCCACAAGTTGCAGAACCCAGCAGCAGTGCTCATGCAGCCAGTGGCACAGTATGAGCCTCAGTATAAGCCACTGACTATGGCCACAGTGTCTAAAGGAATCTAATATACCATGAATAAGCAAAATGGCTGTCCAGCTAATGCCATGAGAGATATCACAGTACTGAAGTACCTGCTCAGCAGAGATAAGCAGGATCTCGTGTCGAGCCTTCTCAATCCCTTCTTTAGTGCCGGTGATCTTGATCTGGTTGCTGGGGTCATCTGGGCGGGGGATCTGGATTTTAGTTGCAGTTTTGAGCTCCAGGTCCTGCAGCTTCTCACCATTCTTTCCAATGACAAAACGGTGGTGCTCCTTGGGGATGGCAACTGTTGCTGAAGCCTGCAACACAACAGCCAAGCATCTATAAGAACGTTTGCCTGCAGTGGCAGATTCACAGGAACAAAGCCAGGAAAAGCAAGGTAGATGCTGCTTAGCAGTAATGCTGAGGAGCAGATACAATGACTTTCCAGCACATTCTGTGTAAGAACTGATACTGTACCAGAACAGTTGATCTACAGTGCCTGTATACCAGGAGTCTAAAGCCCACCTTTCCCTCAAAACACTTCTGTTTGCACAGGAGTAGTACTCTGTGTTAGCAAAGGCATCTGGGTACAGACAAGGAGGTGTCTATCCTCCAGTGCAAGACACTGGAGCAATACCAGACAGCAACTGAGACAATGGCTCATGGGTGGAGTTTATCTGAACTCTGACATCTGCTGCCAAGGCTATAGAAAACACGACACAGCCTGACTCCTAGGAAACAGAAATTCAACACCACAAACCTATTTTAGCAGGCAGACAGCTCAGAGATGCTTACCACTACTAAGTGCTAAGGTGTCTTCAGTGCAGTACTTGCTGCTCCTGGGACTGCTTCTAGATGGTCCCTCTTTGAACTGGGGTCCCAAGAGCTTCTCTCAATCTACCATTAAAGGGCTGGTCTGTAACAGGCATTCCTGACTTCTTCCCTTCTCACTGAGTTTTTACTGACCTGGTAGCTTATGATTGCTACCACATTTGTGAATATCTGACTACTAAGAATAATCAGACAATTAAAATTGAAGCTACAATTAAAAAAAAAAAGCAAACCAACAAACAAATCAAAACCAGATCACTTGGCATGACTCTTCAATTTGGTGTCCCTGTATCAAAGCCAGCCAAGCCTAGCAGAAGCTGGAATACAGACACACCTTTCAGACCTGGGGCCAGGGCAGTAGGAGGTATATTTGAGGACAGTGAGGAATTGATCTGTGGCAGTAAGACCTGAACTATTTTTTCAGACGCATATTATGTAGGGTTTGTCCCTTTCTCTTCCCCCTGGCAGAGTATGACACATGGGCTGAAAGGACTAAGCAGACATGGTATTAACTATTGCAGTAACTACCTTTGACATCACACTTTAAAACACACTAGGACACCTGGCTGTATTATATCCTAACAAGAACTGCCATCTTGAATATGAACTCAAGAATCTGAAGGGAAGAATTCAAAACCTAGCAGAATGAAAGGAGAAGCAATGGAAACAACGGGCCTGTGGCTCCTTACCAGTGTGGCTTGAGTTACACAATCCAGAACCCTGACCTGAAGCTTTCAGCTTTTGGCAAGACTTCCTCTTTGCTACTTCTATTCCTCCCATCCCTCCACATTCTCCTCTGAAGGACTTCAGAAAAAGCAGTCCTGTCCTCACATACTACTAACCTTGCATGAGGGGCCTGCACCCCCTCTGGCACCAGCACCTCAGCACAAAGTCACTGTTTGCAATTAAAGTGTTCAGAGATTGCAGACTCCACCCTTCATGCAACACAGTGGCCTTTAATTAGCTTTGAACCCTATTTTAAGCCTCATTTCCATTCCAAATTGCCAACTGTGTGCTTTGAAAATATATGGCAAAGCTGAATTAGTCATCTAATAACACCTCTTTGGCTTATAAGCACACACGCCCAAGGGTCTCAAAGCATTTGCGAGTCCTGAGGAAGAGCAAAGACAAAGTGAGAAACAGTTAGATGCCCTCACCTGAGTCTGCAGTCGAGCAACAATCTCCTTCCGAGCCTTCATGACTGCTTCCAGCTTGCCAGAGACCATGATTGAAAGGCCCTGGTCCTTTGCAAGAGACAGCTCCAGGTGAGCTCCTGTCTTCTGCATGATGTCAAGACAGATCTTGGCCTGCTCGCCTTCTCCAAACTGATTCATGTCCTTGTATTTCCTCTCCTCCAGTGGCACATGAAACACCTGCTCAGTCACAGGATAGATAAAAGAAGGGCAAAACAAGCTGTCAATATGTTTCCGATTTCCAGTGCTTCCCTCTGTTACTGCCATACAGGACTTTACTGGCATACTAAATTCCAAGGTTTGTGCAATCCATCAAGCTTTGCAGTGGAGACATCAGCTGTGAACTGGAAAAGTGCAACAGCACTGAGCAGGTAGTCTGTCCCACACTGGGTGTCTGCTTAAAGTATATGCTATGGAGAGAATACTTCAGTGGATTAGTGCTCACTAATTGAATTCTGCAAGTCTCCCTTCAGGCCTGCTCCAGCTATTTGTGGAACAGGGATGCAGAACTTTTAATGGACATTTTTCCAACACATCCCACCCCTCCAGAACACTCCTAGCTGTCAGCTGCAGCCCTCCTCGTGCCCCAGCATACAGTAAAACAAGAAGGCTGTCAATTTGACACACTAAGGATTTCATACTCCAGGGAAAGCTTCACTTCACCTACTTTTTGGAGGGCGGAAATCAGAGTGAGATAAGATACCAACTCCCACCAACCTGAGTGATGACAGAAGCCTTTATTGGTCGGATTTTGCTCCAGGGCCCAGCAGGTTCCTGGGCGGCTTCCAAACATGGCGCTTTCTCAGGGAGCGGAGGGAAGGCTTCCTTGTAGGTTGGAGGATCATTCTCTTCTTCAGAGTTTAAAGCTGTAACTGGGGTGAAGCAAACACGGTAAACAAGAAGCCTCTATTCATAGGCAATGCAACTGTATTTAGGCACCAATAACAAAAGAAAGCAAATGACTTATGCACTACTGTAATCCTATTACAGTTATGCCTGTGGAGCAGCCAAGTCTGGAGCACAACTGACCTCAGCACAGCACAGACTGCAGTAGATGCCATGAACAACCAGCCTTGTCTGAGCTGGCACTATGGATGCAGGAAGTAAACATGCAAGTGAATAACGGCAGCAAACAGCACAGTTTTGCAAACTTTGTCAAGAGGGGCTTAATTAGGGGAGAACAGGCTGAGCAGAAAGAAAGTGAAAGGAACAGAGCAGGGCTGCAGTCAGAAGGGGGTCAAACACATCCAGAAAGAAGCCAATGAGAAGCACTGTAGTCAAGGTAGAGTCCAGGGAAAGGCTGTACCTTATGCTGGACTCAGCTGTGAACTGGGCCGTGCCAGCTGGGTCAGCTCACAGCTGGAGGATATGTGCCAAACCCACCAGTGAGACAGTTAATACAGTTACACTGACTTCCCCCAGCACCTGGCTGACTAAAAGGAGGAAGTGCACTGCTCCCATGAGGCTCTCTTGTAGCTCAATGCCCCATTCTTGTGTGTGACCTGTCCCACAGCTGACAGCACTGCTAGCCAGAGAAGATGAAGATCTCAGGCCTGCCTCCTCCTGGCCCTCCACTGTGCAGCATCACCACGGTGTTCTCATGGTGGAAAGCCACTAGTCTAGGAATGCAGAATGCAGTGCCTTCACACTTGTGGGGAACTGGACATATGGAGTGAGCTTGGGTACAAAGAACCTTGCCTGTGCAGTCTGTACTTTGAGGTGCATCACAGGAACTGAAGTGCATTTCCTCACCTTTCACCTGCTGCTGAGCCAGGCCGCTGCGGTGTTCAGCGAAGCTCTCCTGGGTCAAAACTGCCACGGAGCTCATTGTCGACTTCCCACCCACACACAATCCGGGTATGCCACTGGAAGAGGCAGTGGTGGCAACACTATTACAACACCATTCAAGATGTGTAAAAGTCACTCCAAGAAGACAAAGTATGTGTTACTGAGGACATCTTCAGTTAGCCTCTTGAAAAGTACCTACAGTGTCAGCAGCTGCCCAGTTTTCTTGCTGAACCAGAGAGGAACTCAGAGGGGATTTTTCCTCACAATACAGTGGTCACCAAACCAGGGCTCCTCATTAAGGAGACACAAGATGTGCAACTTAAGAAAGTCACTCACAGGGGGGACACCAGAAGCTGTCAAAGCATACTCTAATTAATCTGTAAATTACTAATGGTGTGCAATTTTTAAACAAGCATCCAAAGGTCTGGATAGTCAGTCCAAACCACTGCATAACCCTATAGGTAAAACAAAAAAGGGCCTAGGATGCTGCTTCTTCCTGAAAAAGACTTCTTTAGGTGCCTGAACTCCCACTGACTTTGGGCTACACTCAGGAAGCCACTCTGAGAAACAAGCTCAGCACAGCAAGATCTTTGGTTCTCTCAAAACAAGAACTTACCAGCTAAATGGTCAGTAGCCAGAGAGTCCGTCCTGTAAGCTGCCCGTTTGTCAGCCTGCCAGCTTTTGCTTTAGGGACAAAAAAAAACCAAGCAGAAACACCAGAATTAAAATTATGCACCTGCTGCAAGACAAAAGGAAAACACGACACCCCGTTACTCTAATTCTCAAAAGAGCACCGTACTGCATTTCAAACTTGCCACCTATCAGAAATGTTCTCATACTGAGTCACATCTCACCATACTTTACCTGTCATGTTTTACTAGAGCTACAGGCAACACCACTATCTACTTAAACCTCACAGCAGGAAGTCTGGAGTAGCTACTCTTTCATCAAACTGGCTACAAGAGCAGCCGTCCAGTATCAGGCAAAAAATATAGTCAATTACTAACAGATGTGCAAGATAGACATGAAATTTCAGGGTTGCAAGCAAGAGCATCAACATTTAGTCAGAAGAGACTAGCAACCTGAAAACCTGCCAACAACATTGCCATCAGTCAGAAGTTAGGAATGTAGTTTAGTGGAGATGGGCTGAATCAACACAGACATCCTCACAAACAAAGGCAAACACTTAGCGCTATCCACATACAGCTGCTGGTCAGTCCACCTCTTCATTTTTTATTGTAATAAGACGATGCACCAGGTACTGAACTCTGTCTCCAGGCCTAAATCTGAAGAACAAAACCTATGCTGGTTTACATGGACTATTTTAAACACATACACAAAATGGAACCAGTAAAAAAAGCCCAGACTGTTGATGGGAGTTTTACATCTCCTGTATTTGGATCTGCAGATTTACTGAAAAAGGGGTTAGGAATCTAATTAAAACTGTACAAGCCAGTATAGCACACACTGCTAGGTGTACAACAATTCCCCACATCTGAGTCCCCCCTAAGTGGTTGTATGTGCTCTTGCAGGGCTTGCACTCTTCTAAAAGTCAGTGCCTCTGATTCCTCAGGGACATGAGGCCCCTCTCCCACACAAACCTTCTCGACAGCAAACTCTGACATTTTTCAGTAAACTGACAGTTGCCATTTCTGGCTCCCAAACTCACAGTGTTGCTGATGTGGTGTCTCACATCATGACACAGTAAGCAAAGGCAACAGCGGCCAAAAAGGAAGCAGAGAAGAACAAGCACAGTAATGCAACTGGGCTGTGTAGGCCTAATCCGCACCTCAGTGAAAGCCAGAGGGTTTTTCCCTTACTTCAACATGCCTCTTACCAGGCACATGGCAACGGCACCTGTGCTATTGAAGTAATAAACCTAATACTGCAATTAATCCTGTAATGATCTGCTACTACGAGGTGGCAGCTACCAGGACAGTCAGCAAGCTATGCTGAGGCATTGGCTGGTGTGTATGAATGGGGTGGCTAGTTATCTGATCTCTTGCTGTTCGTGGTTACGCTATGGCGTAGCATATGGTTCCATGTACACAACTCCACAGCTCAAGCTGCCACAGAACTAAGGAAAGCCTGTTAACAGCACAGCATCTGTCCCACAGTATTTCAGCAAGACCTGTAAGACTGACGCAGTAAGCTCCTCCAGCCCGCAGGGTCACATCAAGGCTGACACCCCCTCCTGGCTAACTGCAAACAGCAAAGAGGGCAAGAGCATGAAGCATTCTAAACATCACAAGTAGCTTCCAAGATCTGGCTAAAGCCTCACTGACAGCACAGATGTGCTTAACTCTCATTTCTCTGGAAAGCACCACCTGGCTCATCTTGCACATGCTTTCCTCCTCAGACAGGCAAGGAAGAGAAGCCACTGAGCAACACCCAATATAGCACCTGTCTGAGTGCTGCAGCGGCACAGCTGCTGGTTACACTGTGTCTGTCCACACCAGCTGCAGAGCTCTTCCTTGCAAGTCTCCATCTCAGAGAACAGTTAAACATTCGAAGAGGAATCTAAGGGCAGTGTTTATCCATATGAATTTCTGCTTTGTCATCCATACAGCAAGCTAAGAACAAATGCTCTCCATTTCCAGTAACCTCAAACATCTGGTACATTGTAGGCCTCAGGGATTCATCTCTGGCCAAAATTGGAGGCGGCCATCAGAATGGTATTCTAAACGTAATGTCAAAACCAGCAGCTCTGGCACTGCATTTGGAGCCTACCCCTCCTCGACTTCCCACCTTTGGTTTTGAAACTCAGCTACGTCACACCAGCATTGCGGCTGACTGGGTCAACAGGTTTTCAACTGCCTAGTTTAAACACTGTCTGTAGCACTGGCTTTATGCGACAAAAGAAGTTTTAGAAGTCTAGAGCACACTTAAAACACAGAGAATGAAATCATCCTAAAAATAACCATCAGCGAGGAACAGACCTAACCACATAAGAAACATTTGTATGAAGAGAAACAAAAGCAAAGTCGTGAGTTACAGTGCCAATGCAACCAGTATGTGTGGACAGAAACATCAGTTACGTGCTATTTAAAAATATAGTTAATAAAAAATATTAGCTTTTTGTTAATCAGGGTAGCTAAAATCAGATGCAGGTAGGATTGCATGCTGCAATGGGGCTGGGCTGGTTGCAGCAGCATCTGACTGTCTTCTGTCAGATGTCCATTCAGGGCAGGGTGATCTCTTGGTCGATGAGTGGTCAGACACAAAAATACTTGCTTTCTGAAAACCAGCTGGCTCTCCCAGATGTTGAAGGCCCAAGCCCTTTGGTTTTGAAGAGATCGTGCAGGCAGACAGCTGCTGTGTGGCAGGACAGTCTCCCCCTTCACACTGATCCCTGAAGCAGTACATCTGAGAAAGTAACACAACTGGTTCCTGAGCCACAGCCAGACTTACACCTGACCTACCCCTGTATTTACTCTTCCACCAATGCCATGACCCACCACATTCCCCACTGTCACTCCTCGTCCTTGGTCAGGAAGCGTTGTGTGAGCGCAGCTACCAACGTGCACTCACACAGTCCTGGAGAGCCCTGGCGGTACTTCCCGCCGGGACCGGGCTTCCATGGCCACGCACGCAGAGGGGCAGCCGGCCTCTGGCGGTTGCCTCTCGAGTGGGGCAGGCTGCGCCTGGCACCCTCCGGGCCTGCACCGCTACAGCGGCACGGGCAGCGCAGCAGCCCAGGCTGCTAGGCACCCTCCACCGATCTCCGCGCTGCCCGGCCGCGCCGAGGCGGGGAAGGCTCCGGGCCCCGCGGCCTAGGCCAAGCCACGCTGGGGCGGGCGGCGCCACCAGCGCCACCTCAGCACTGCCGGCACCGGAGGCGGAGCGGCGGGGCGGGGCGGCGCCCTTAAAGGGCCCGGCGGGGCCCCGCTGTCACCCGCGCCCCCCGCGCGGGGCTGAGCGCTAGGAGGGTGCGCACCCCAACGCACCGCTCATGCGGGAACGGGGCCGGGAGCACGGCGGGCGCCGCGCCTCGGGCTAGCGGCAGCCCCAGCACAGTACATCTCGGCCCGGTCCGCCGCGGCCCTCTGAGCTGCAGGCCGGGGGCGGCCGCAACACACAAGTGGGGGAAAAGGTACTCCCGCCGGGGGCTCGGCGATAGCCGGGAGACTGCCGGTGGCGGCAGCGAGTGGGGCGCGGAACTGCGCGGGCACGGTCTGCCCCGAGTCCGGCGTTAGCATCTTACGAACGATGGCCCACGGAGCGGGGCCGGGGTGCTCTCCCCTGTAAGTCACATCAGGATCCGAGGAAAGGCTGCCCGCCGACGCCGCTCCGCGGACTGATGCGGCGCTTGGAGGAGCGCCCGCCGCCGACCGTTTTGGCTTGTACCAAGCGCAAACCCTCCTACCACCGGGGACTACGTGGAGCCATCCCGACCCTTGCCGCCCCCTCCCCACACACCCGCGGGGCCCAGCATCCCCACCAGCTGGGCTCCGGGGACGGCGCCACACGCCAGCGCTGTCCAACAGCTGCTGTCGGCTGGCACAGCCCTTTCGACACAGGCCGAGGCCGCGCCACCGGCTGCTCCGAGCGCCCCTCTCCCCGAGCGGCTCCCGCCGGACTTTGTCCGGCCCAGCCGGCGGGAAGTTGGCCTGGAGTTTCCCGGCACGTCGGTGCCGAGGCAAAGGAAGCGAGGCCGCGCCGGGCCGAGCCCCCCCCAACCCTCCACGTCGGCGCCGCGGCAGAGGAGCCGCCCCCCGTCCCCCGTGACTCACTCCGGCCGGTGCCCGCTCGCCCGCCCTGCTGGAGAACCGGAGCGCTCCTGGGAGAGCGGCACGGCGCCCGCCCCGCCACCTATATAGGCCGGGCTGCTGCCAATCCCCGGCCCGCACGTCAGCGGGACATGCCCCTTCCCGGCGGAGCCGGACCGCCACGCGGGCCACGCGCCGCCGGGGGCGCCCCGTCGCCTGCCGGCCGCGGAGGAGAGAAGAGGCGGCTCGGCCCGGGAACCCGCGGCTCTGGCGGCGGTCCCGCTCCCGCCGCCCGGCCCGACAGGCTGCATGGCGAGGGAAGAGGGGCGCGTCCCGAGGGTTGCCAAGCCGCCGCCTGCTCCAGCCCACGGCCGCCTTGCCTTCCACAGCGTAGACACGGGCAATGCCTCCCGTCTGTGGCCCAGCGGTTCCGTGGGGCGCGGAAGCTAGAGCTGCTGCAAAACCGAGCCTGCGCGGGTGGCTCTCCCCAGCGCCGGGCCAGGCCCCTCTGCGGTGGCGGAGTCAGCTCAGCGCTCCAGAGCTTCCAACTACACAGTGTGCTTAGCTGAGGCCGGTTCCGCGCAGGGTTTGTGGGCTAGAGAGGCTCACGGGGGCTATAAGCACTCTTAAAACCACGGCTGGCACCGGAGAACAGCCAGCACCTGGGGATTCTGTCCTGTCCTACAAGTGGAGAGGGACACTGAGGCCCCAGCCCCAGGCAGCCAATTCCTTCTCCGTGCAGCTTATGCCAGAGCAGCAGCTTCTCTGCTGCGGAGGTTGCAAACAGGAGAAGGAGCAAATTAAGAGCAAGATTAAAAACATAAAAATTAAATACCCCCTCACCACCAACAGCCCCCCCTCCTTATTCTAATCTCTAACATGGAAATGGGGAAGAGCAAAGGCAAGGCAAGCCAACAAGCACAATACTCTCCTGCTGAGAGGATGTTTATTAAAGTTTGTGCAATATAGATGTTTTTAATTATTAGTCCTGTACCCTCAAGGAACTGAGGGAGGAAAAAAAAATAATCATCACATCAGTGTAAAAATACATGGAATTTGAGCTGATTTTTGCATTAGCTCAGTCTCTGCCTGTATTCCTACACAGGATTAATTTTCCTCATCATTCATAAGCTGCACTTAGTGACTGCTTTTCTCATTCACATCTTGCTCTCTCCCAGACCCTAGCAAACTAAATACCAGAACCTGCTTTGTGGAGCTCTGACCACAGACATTCAAGGTCTTTGGGAACAACTGCTTTTGATTACATGCAGTAATATTTAGATATATTCATGTGGTGTATTTTATGGTAAGATAGATGGTATTTAGCCATAAGTAAAATTATGATTACTTATTACTATTATTGAGCAAGAGTAGATTTCTCCAGTTTTCCTTTTTTTTAATCCTGTGGTTTTTAATGATGAGGACATCATTAAAGCACCTGAACTCTGACTCAAGCAACAATTTATCACTGCAAATAATACACTTGTGGGTGAAATGGGGCAGTATGTTAAAGGGAGGATGCAAGGATACCACTTCAAGCATGAAGCTGCCACACAGAAAGGCAGCAACTACTACTGCCACGTCATACACGCTTCCAAGAGCTGGCTCAGGCGCCTCCAACACAAACCATTTAGGCTGTGCATGCCAGCAGCACCCCGTAAGACACACAAGCAAGATCATGTCTACAGAGACAGAGATGGTTCATGCAAAAGCAGAGCTTCAGGGACCTGAAGCAGCACCTCCAGATTTTGGACACTTCTGCTACCAGGCAGCAGCTGGGAATGCAGGGGGTTGTAGTCTGGGACTTAAGAGCTGAGCACCCTGAACCTCCCTTGAGGTGCATGATGCTTTCACCCCCTCATGTTTATCTCCCCAGAGCAAAGCAAGCAACCTCCTCTCAACACTCCACTGCACCCAATTAACCACAACACTGGTAAGTACTGTGATCCCTTGTGCAAGGAATCAGAGAAGCATCACAACCACCAGACCAGAGCATCTTACTGAAACACCAACATCCTTCTCCCTTTCATTATCTGGTTTAGTATGGGCCCTCTGTAGGGACATGCCACTTTATGCCTATGGGACAACAAATGTCCCTCTTCTGCTCTGTGCAGTGTTGCTGCCACTGGGGTTGCTAGGAGAGGGACTTTTTCGCAAGAGCCTGTAGGGACACGACAAGGGGGAATATCTTCAAACTGACAGATAGAAGATTAATATTAGATATTAGGAGAAAATCCTTCCCTGTGAGGGTGCTGAGGCACTAGCACAAGTTGCCCAGAGAAGCTGTTCAAGGGAAGGCTGGATGGGGCTTGGAGCAACCTGATGTAGTGGAAGGTGTCCCTGCCTGTGGCAGGGGGGTTTGGAACTGGATAAGCTTTAAGGTCCCTTCCAACCCAAACCATTCCATGATTCTATGATTTCTGGTTTTTATCACAGCTTCCTCTCCAGGACCATTTAAGAAGGAATCTTCCCCATGTATTTCTGTAGCTCTTCCTTTATTTGAAGCTGCAAGTAGTGGGAGGGTAGCCTGCCAGGCCCAGAAATTACTGGAAGGCATAGAGCATCTCACTGCATGCCACCCTCAAATAATGATTTCTGTCACTGCAAAACTGTCACAGGCTATTCTCCTTAGAGGAAGATCTTCCACAGGAAATGAGGGTAGTGCAGGGGGAGAGCTCACCTTTCCTCCCACATTCAGGAAGTACAGAAATGTCCTGTGCATGGATAAAGGCATATTTACTCCTCCTGCCAGCACATCATCAACCATCTGCATCGCACCCCATCTTTCTTCTTCAATAAGGCAATGGCATATGGGCAGACAGAGGGTTGCAGGGGCTACTTGGTATCTGTTTTGTCTCTACTCACCCCTGAAGTGCAATGTCACACCAATAAATGAATAAAAGCTTGCTGTGGAGATGCATGTAAAATGGCTCCTCTAAGTCAGGCATGGGAATTTTTGGTAGCTGAGGAGAGAGGAGACAGAAGGAGGTACCCAGCCCCTTGACAAACACCAACCTGCCTCCCTTCCTCTAGCATCCCATATTTTAGGAGCATTATGACAGACCCCGTTTTCGTGACTTGAAAGAAAATGGAAGAGAAAGCCTCCCCAAAAGAGCACAAATACGTGACAGAAAAGTTGAACAATTGGGCAATATGTAGTTTCCATGGCTTATCAAATTGGCAGTTCCTATCACCAGTCTGAGGGAGGACACAGAAATAGGACCAACAAAAATATGAAACGCACACAGAGATAAAACTAACTCTGCACAAGTTCGGAGCTTGGTTTTTTTAACATGTGTTTGCCAATGAAAGAAAAGGTTGAGGAGTTAAGAAGCTTTCCATAATCACACTACCTCAGGACTCTTGGGGAAGGGAGAGAAAACTTTCAGCTCCTTAAACCACTGGAGCAAAGACCACAAAAAGGTTGGTCTTTCCTGGCACATGCACCCTTAGCTGAGCTAGGATTTTGCAAAGGATTTCTTTTAGCCTGTTCTTATTTTCTGTTGTTACAAGAGATCCCTAATTTTCCTGCCAGAGACTGCAAGCCTTATTTGGAAAGCAACCCAAGTATGCTCCAAAGAGTGTATGCTGTGATTTTACTTCCTGTTAAATATAACTCCAGATTTCTAGAACTGTACAAACAGGCCCCGTTTTTGTACTCTGGGTGCTTATCCCACACACCTAAGTTAGAGAACACCACAAAAAAAAGCTATTCCTGAAATCATCTATTTCAGCACATCTCTCACCAGCGGCATGAGCAGAAAAGGGCTGGGGGAATACCTTGCATCACACTAGAAAAAAAGTGGGTAAGGATTCAGGACGCAAAGCACTTGTATGCCAGAGAGTACCATGGTTCTCAATCAGAGCAAGTGAGAGACACCTCTCAGCCCTAAAGCTATCTCCATGGCTTGCAATAGGATCCTCCAATAGAATGCTTTTATCTTTACAGGAAAACCTCTCTTAAACTGAAGCTAAAGCTTAAATTATATAGATCCTTCTGCCAGGAGAATGAAAAAACCTTCATCAGAAAAAAAAATGACTGAATGTGAGTCCATGTTGCTAATGTCTCTTAAGTGACTTTGAGACCAGCTTTTCTGTATTTGCCAAAGGGAATAAAACTTCCAGGGATGTGCAAGTCAGGCATCTCTCTTCCCCATTTACACATCAGTACTAGGAAGAAATTATTCTGTAGGCTAAATTCTGCCTCTCAGCTGTACTGAATGCAACCCCATCATCTTCAGAGACCCACTGTAAATACCCAAGTAGAGAACTGCTTGTAGAAAGAGAAAAGTCTAACTAAACCTATACGCTAATCCCAACTCCAACCATTTAATCATGTTGTCAAGAAAGGAGGAAGGTGGAAGAAAGAGGAGCAACTGCATGTATGTGTCTCACACAGGACCTATGTGGTATAGATAAGGCATCCCAGGGGAGTGCAACACTATTCCTGGTAAAACCTACATTGTTTATAGAGGGCAATTCTCTTGCACAAGCAGAAGAGCTGACCAGACATCAAAGGTGACTAACCTCAGCAGGCCTCTCAGGCCAAAATGGTTGTTTAAAAGACTTGCTTTTATTTCCTGGGCACCCTGACAATAAAATTATGCAACCATCAGTTAGCCAAAACCATATACACTGCGCTTCTTAGACTATCACAGTGTACAATATAAAAAGGGGAAAGCAAATTAGGTAGGAAGAACAGGAGCAGTTTACTGGTGCGGACAGAGTTCCAGTGTGAGCAAGTAGCTTCAAACCTTCTGACTCCAGAGAGAGAAAAAAGCTGCTAGTTAACGGGCAGAGATGCATGTTCTACACAGGAATACTGTGAGAACTAGATTTAATACAGACAAACCAGGGAAGAGACTCAAATTCTGCTCTTAGTTTTGCTGCTGATTCATTGAATTGATCAGTGAAATTCAGTTACCCTGGCTGTGCATACACAGCAATCTTGATTTACTCTGTGGACTCATTATTTCATTTCAGGTTGCTCAGAAGGCTGTGATCCTTGGATGCCAGGTGCTCTGACAAAACAAATGCCATTTCAGAGATGAGGAAGAAAGTCAGTGGACAGTTTAATAAGATCAATGCAAAAGTAAAGCAAAAGGAAACCACACAGGATAGGTCAGAGTCTGTCCTACTTACACTGGGAAAGAAATCCAGTTACTTAACACAGACTTGGTTTTCAGAAGTCAGGATTTCAAATAATCAAGATAAAATGTAATGGGATGAAAACAGAATTAATACATTCAGATCAAGAATGATGGATCTGAATTTCCCACCTATATTTCAAACAAATTTAGGAATTGAAAAGGTTGTCAAAAGTAAAAGCAGATTTCAGGTTCTTGGCCTTGGGGAGCCAATAAACTTTGAAGAAGAATGTTTTTTAAATGTGAGGGACAAAACAAAATAAATTATCTTCCTGTGTTGCTTTACAACTTCACAGCAAAGCAAAACACTGACTTGATTCAAGATTAGGAAGAGATTCCAAAACCAAAGATTCCTGATATATTGCCTTGTAAGTGGCAATAGCACAGAGTAGCAGAAGTGAATGTAGTCAAAGAAATTCAGAGTATCTGACAACAAGCTGGAGGTCTGAGTCTCTGGGGTCTCTAGTCCAACCTTCTGCTCAAAACAGGGTCCAACCTTCTGCTCAAAATCTGCTCAAAACAGGGTCAGACCAAGGCATTCAGGACTTTCTTCAGATCTTTGAAATCTTCAAAGATGAACAAGCTTTCTGGGCAAACTATTTCAACATCTGACTATTCTAAGTCTTCTACCTGCAGTCAGAACCTTTAATTTCAATTTTGGATCTTAATGCTGATCAGAGCTTGCTTGTTAATTTAGATTCTCCCCCTGCCCCCAACCATGTGCTCATCACAAACAGGTGCTTTCAGAGTGGTGCTGCTACACTGCTCTCTGCTGAACCTGCACTGCAGAAGAAAAATATTCCACAAATAATTAGCTGAGAGCTACTTCCCAATGCCTGCTAATGTCACAGTTACCCAAGAGTAAGGATTGAGGGGATACTGCAGAACATGGCACAGGCTATTACTCGCTTTCTGTTCTTCAGAAGGAAACTTTCACTTCATCATCCTCTGGCTGCTGGGTTGGAGTTCTTTTGTTTACCTTTCCAGTGTCTCTTGTTCCCTTTTCCTTGGCCACTGCAATATAAAATGAACACGTGGCAATTTTTAAGTCTTTTTCTTTTTTTAGAGATGCTGCCAGAAGCTCTCATGTGCTACACATCACACAGCCTGGGAAGGCAGAGGACTTGCAAGCCCTAAACTCACCCTTTTCCACATTAACTGCCCTATGTGCAAACAATTCAAAGTTGACCCTTATCTCATAGCTTGAACCTGTCACCATGCCCCCTAAAGACCCTCCTGCAGATACTGTTAGGCTAATGCTTTGCAGGGCAGAATTTAAGGAGCTGTTTATAAAGTTTATAAAGATGACAACCACTTCTTTTCACAGAGAATCAATTAGCTAAATATGTACAGCAAACAAAAAGTAGCAAACTAAATGAGACAACCCAAATGACATTTTTCAGGGGGGCAGGGGACAATTTGCAACTTCAGCATGTAAATTCTGTTTATAGACATTTGCTTTTGTCTGTTTTGGTTCATTTTTAACTTGCTTAGCTACTAGGTATTTATTGCGAAGAAAAAACAAAGCAAGGTTGTTGATGCTCTGTGAAAGACTTTCAAGATTCCTCAGTTACTAATGTTTATTGGATAACAAAGGCTTCAGAGAATGCTGCAGCTCCATTTTTATAAACTTTCTATGTGGTCTGGTATGTTTCCCTCCAAGTTCCAGTTCTCCAAGTCACATGGCTTCACAAGACTCTCCAATTCTGTAATATTTTCCCCCTTATTTCTATCTCTCAGTTACACTAAGCAGTTTGAAAATATGACCCAAAGATGATTGTGTTATTGTGATGAACAAAACCCTCAAAAGAATAAAATAAACTTGCATGGAGGCTACTGCTCTGTCTGGAGAGGGAACGAGCAACTTAAAATTGAACACCTAGCCCCCCCCCAGAAAAAAAAACAAACAAAAAACAACAAAAAAACCCAAACCAACAAACCCCAAACAAAACAAACAAGAAAAAAATCCATACAAAAAGAACCCATCTTCACTTTGGCAACAGTTCCTCTGAAAAGGCATTAAAGGAAATACCTGGTTCCAACTGCCACTTGTTTAAAGCACTGACAGGACCCTCACTATTTAACCACAGCCTTCCCTTTGTCCTATTCGTAGGACATGCAACAGGGGCTGAACACAGCCACAGACAAGCACTAATTCCTAATCTCTACTAGGCCAAGTAAAAGGCTCTTCATGTGTTAGACAGAATTACATCAGAGTGATCTAAACCGACAGTGAAAAATCCAGACAGTCTTCTCTTCCAAATCTGCAAGGCCACTCTAAGCCTGCTATGAAAGAGGAGCAAGCAAGAACTCAGAGTAAAACTATTTCCACGAATTGTAACAAATAATATTATTCTATGCTTAAACCCTCTTTTCATAACTGACTCATTGCCAGTCCCACCTTGCTCATCTTTGAGCTGAACAAGAAGGGTACATGTGCCATTTTAGGTATCATTTTTTTTGCTTTGATACCTTATTCTGTACTGTCCTCCACCCAGTTGCTACTGTCTTTTTGGATTAATAAAAAAGAGTGCCATAAGCAATATGAAATATCAAATAAAAAAATAATAAAGACGGATTAACATTTCTTAAATTTCCCAGAACATCTAAACTTATCTAAACACTCACTGCTTGCTCTCATTTTTACCCACAAGTCTGTCACAATCCACAGAGCCATCAACTCAGTATTTTAATAAAACTGTAAGGGCAGTTAAAGCAGAATTTTAAAGTTTCTTCCATCCTACTTAACTTTCTTTACTTTTAAGCAACAGTCACATACATACAACTTGCTATTCTTCAGAGATTTCAAAGGTCCTTGTAACACCTAAATCCCATCAGGCTGCAACAGCTGCTGAAGTATTCATTTTGAAAACAAAAGCATATGCAATAACAGGCCAAGCATAACATACTCCCATCTATACTCTCACTCTGCTGCTCTGTGAGCTGTTCTCAGCGTTTCTTTCAACTGCTTCAACACAGGTTTACTTTCAGCTTTATCACTTGAACAGAGATAACAGCAAGCTTACTTTCTACTGTGCGATGGAAACAGCCAGGGCCTTGTTTGCAAAGAGCAGAGCCCTGCTCCCCTCTTTGGGAAGGGCAGGAGAGATCAGCCAGCCCACACCATACCCAGTGCCCACAAGAGACACAAACACCTCCAACTCCTCACTCAAAGCCATAGCCAGGGCAAGCAGCAACCAGCCCATTTGGATTGCTCCTGGCCTCTCACACTCACTGGGGCTCTCTAAGACTGCCTCTGTCCCTGCCAGTGGAGAAATCTTCCTTGCATTAACTCTGACCCTTATTCTCTTTCTTTTCCCAAACTTGACCCATGTACCCACCCCATGCCTGATGTCCGTGTTCTTGCCACACAGCCTGGCCTAGGCTTTGTTTGTTGCTCATTTTTGGCAAATATCCAGTTTATTGTGTGAAATATCCAGTTTAATTCTCAGTGACAAAAATGCAACGGTAGACAGAAAAAGAGCACCAGAAACAACAGGAAGAGAACCAGCAAGTGGTACTACTGCAGGTGGTAACAACCAAATAAAGCAACAGCAAAGTGTTCACTGTTGTCCTAAAAGAAAAAAAAAAAAAGCTTTGGCCAATTTTTCAGACAATGCACTGCAAAACCTCTGAAATACCAGCCAACCAGACCTAGCAGAGTTGAGGGGAAATGGGACAAGGGAGTGAAGCCTGTGCTACATGCCAATACCCTAAACCAAGCTTGACATTTGAATCACGCAAGAAGATTATTCCAGTTATACAATCCCTGAGGAAAAACATGCCAGAGGTTAACTTTGTGAAAGTTAGCCATGCCTGCCTCATGATGTTTACTGTGAGATATAATACTGGTAACCTTCCTTTAAAATCAGAGTGCTGATACAGACCTTATCACCTGCCCTGCATATGGCTCAGACAGCACTTTTATGGGCTTTGACAGAGACTCCAACAAGCAGTTATCAGCTTAATAACACAGGGAAAGGACTGGGTCCTGCCACCTCCAAGCTGAATAGCAATAGTCAAAACATAACAGGGTTCCAAGTCTTTTGTCCTTAAAATCTGGTTAGTTGCTGGGCTGCTGCTAACCACATAGCTACAGCACAGTAATATCAGTCACCGTATCAGCACTTGTTTCCAGACATGTTTCATTCAGTGATATTTTTTGTGCAGGTAAAAGGTATGGTGTACACATAAGTTATACGCATGGACATTTTATCCAGAATCACCCCACTTTGTGACATGTTTAGATGCAAGTCACTCGTGGAATTGTTTGTTACACTGGGTTGGTTTGGGTATTTATCCTCTTTCATTAATGCTAAGTAAATCTATCAGTTCCATCAGTTCTTTCTCATCAACGATAAACCTTTAGTAAAGACAGCAAAACTGCCGGAAACCCTGCTGCTTAGCATAAGAGGATGTGGCACTACTTCCATTTTCTGGCAACAAGTAAACCCATTTTACTTTACAATTAAACAGCATCACTGAAAGAAGGTTGCTTGAATATTACTCTGCTATTCAATACTCTCAAAGGCAAAACTTTTCCTGCAAATCATTATTTCTTGGTATCTTACAGCTACTGAACCAATCCATTTCCTTCTTCCAGTGCTGTTTTTCCACTGAAGTTAAATTCGTTACAATTTCCTCTAACCGAGGTTTTTGTGGTCCACCTTTTCTCTCAGGTTGCTCCCTCTTTTTCTGCCTGCTGTTTTGTGAGCACCCCTCTTATGACTCTAGCTGGATACAGCTCCTTGCTTCAACCCTGCTCCTCACAAAAGCATGTCATGCTTCCATCGCTGCCTCAGCAACACAGCCAGGGCAGCTGTGGCCAAGGTCAGCCCCCTGCACCCACACAGCAACTGGACCCAGACTGCTCCTTTGGCCTCTGCTGAGGAACCTGCTCCTGACACTGAGGCGACAGGTTTATTCCCATGTCCAATAACTGAAAAAGTGCAACTAAAGACACTTCACTAAGGCAAGAGCATCATTAGCACCATAAGTGCATTTACAAGTCCTGTTGTGTCTGCCTCACCCCCGCAATACCACTACCATTTTGCTTTAGAGTAGTAAGTAGAAATCCAACTGGCATTGTTATTACACCAAATGGGTTTTTTTTAGAGTCAGATTAAATTAATAAATTAGCATGGTGAGGTATAAAAGTATCTAAGTTATTTACATATTATCATATCTAGTACTAATTTGTAAAATACTAGTAGGGCTCTTTCAAGCCTTAAAAGATCCATCAGAGTCAATAGTCAACAAAACTGAACCAGTTGTGAGGGACAAGTTATGTCTACCAGCAAGTTCAAAGAAGTATCTGTATTGTATGGTAGGTGCTAGAAAGGATGCTCTTATTTCTGTGAGGCTGCTGGGAAAACACCAGAGCTTGTGTAGGTAGAAAAACCAAAGATAACCTAAACGAAGGAAAATAGAACCATTTCAGCTTTAACATAAGTAAGTATCTCACAAAACAATAAAGCCAGAACATCCATGACAGCCTGACTACTTTTCCATGTTAGAATCAAAATTTTAAGCCACATAAATCTCCCAGTAACCTGAAGTCTTTTATACACCTTTTTTCAACCTGACTCCATGATTCTCTTGCACTGAAATCACACCAGGAGAGCTATGGGGCAACATGAGTTCACAGAAGGAAGACAGGGAAAAAGGTCACTAGAATTATTAGGCATGCAGGACTTTTCCATTTAAGGTGGTAAAGTAAATCACAATATTTTAATAGCAGATTTTTCTGATATAAACAGCCTTTCTTTTAAAGCTAAAGGTCTGCTAAATATAAAGCCACATGCTGAATTCTCTCAAGTATCCAGGATAAGCATGTAACCCAAAATTATTCTTCTAAGCTAGGAATTTCTAAAATGAAACTAGTTCTTGAAACCAGCCCCAAACTGTGGATTTCAGACTCTTGCCATAATTATGAGCAAAGCACCTGAGGTCTGGAGACCAGCTCCAGGTGTCTTGAGCTCCTCCACAATCCCTCCCTCAGTAGGTCATACTGACCTCCTACTCCAAACAGTCTCACAGCCCACCCACCCTAAATACCACAGCCTCCTGGTAACAGACTCCCCTGGAATAGCTTCTGGATCAAAGCCCTAGAAAAAAAACCCCAAACAATAATCAAACAAAACAAACCAAATCTCCATCAGCAAACCACACCACACAATACAACCTCATACTCTCTTCTTTCAAGGTCAGGATAATTAGGAAAAGGAACAGAAGCCTAATCCTGAAGCTGGATTTTATTTTCCTATCTCCTCTTTATCTGTTTTCACATTTCAATGCAACAACACCTACTTAACTCTTGCACAGACCCATATTGCAAAAGTTTTACAGGCTCTGCACCTCTCAGTAATGTGCTCTTGGACAAGTCAGACTTGTTACTGGTGAACATGAATTCCTCAGCCACTTTGAAAACCCCTGTTGAAACTTCTTCAGCAGTGCATGGGTTTGTCAAGATTATAACAGCATTCCCATAAGGGTAACTACAGAGAAGAGGCTGTTATTATGCTTGATCCACAGGGTACTAAGAGGGTTATATTTCTTGTTACAGTCTCTTGCTTCTATATGCAAAAGGAAGAGTATGATCTGGTCAAGGTGGTATCAGCTGAAATACTGCAACCAATAAAACATCCCAATTTTATTTGAAAAAGTATGAACTGCAGAGGCTGGTCTGTCAGGGATGGTTCTCCAATGTGATAACAGCTATGAAATTCAAGATTACAGATCTCTCTTCTAACAAATCATACATCTTCAGAAGCAGCTTAATGTGAATTGAAAAAATAAATGAGCTACTTGACTGAAAACTATTAACTGCCCCTATTGTACCAAAAATAAGTTACTGTTGTTACCACCATGCTGCACTACGCAATGATCACATTCTGCTCCAATTCTAGATCAGGGGTTACCTCTTTCCTGATCATCCCAGTCTAGAGAAGTAGGACCAATGAAAAAGTAGGGAACATAATAATCTTTAATACATAAGAAATGGTGTCATAATTTTTTTTCACCTTTTCAGGGAGACCTGGGGGAGAGGAGAGAAAGAAGACAACAAGAAACCAGCTTATCTTGCAGTGAAGGAGGAGAGAGGAGGAGTATGTGTCACCATCAGGAGTGAAAAACCAGAACAATCTACACAGGACAAACACAAGGGAATCTTTTTTTAACTGCTTCTTAGAAGTCTCTTAGAAAACCTTGAGAATGACCTAAGCTTACTGCATCCTGCTACAGTAGCAAAGCTCAGACTAGACAATTACACTCTCTTCTACACTACATTTACAGACCTCCATACTGTTACCTCCACATCTAGCGAGCACGTTTCCTATGCCTGTCATTCTGATTTGTGAAAGACATACTACTGTGGACTTCCCTGGAAGAAAAAGGTTAGGGATTTTTTGTGGCTTGAGTATGTGGGTGTCCCTACCTACGATTTGGACTACACTGCACGAAAGTCCAAGTAAAAACAGGAAGAGTTTTTTTTCCAACAGTTGAAATCTGAACAGGCAACGGGTTGGAGATACAGAGCTTTAGCAAGCACAGAACTACACTTTACATTATTGCTTCCTTTCCTGCCCTGCCTCTGATACATGCTCCTCTGTCAGAGGGAGGGATATCTAATCCCCCTATGGAACAATACATGAAACACCACTTTCAAATCTGTGTTGAGTGGTGGGGGAAGGAAGACCAGTAATAAAAAAAACAGCAGTTATCATATCTGTTAAATTGTCTTCTACCTGAAAACAATTTTGTTGCATCTGAAAAGCAACAGTAGGAAAAAGTGAGAACAAATCATTGGGCAACAGCTTCATTTGCTTTACAAAAAAGAAAATATGCAAAAAGTCAATGCAGCACATATCAGTATGCAGAATTTTCTCTGTTATTACACACCAGTATAGGAAAAGAAGTGACTCTTAACAAAAAAAAAAAAAAACCCAAACAAACCCAACAACTATGCAGTTCTGGTGCCCTCAACATAAAAAGGACATGGAACTGTTGGAACAAGTCCAGAGGAGGGCCACGAGAATGATCAGGGGACTGGAGCACCTCCTGTATGAAGACAGGCTGAGAAAGTTGGAGCTGTTCAGCCTGGAGGAGAGAAGGCTGCATGGAGACCTCATAGCAGCCTTCCAGTATCTGAAGGGCACATACAGGGATGCTGGGGAGGAACTATTCATTAGGGACTGTAGTGGTAGGACAAGGGGTAATGGGTTGAAACTTAAACACGGGAAGTTTAGATTGGATATAAGGAAGGAAGTTCTTTACTATGAGGGTGCTGACGCACTGGAATGGGTTGCTCAGGGAAGTTGTGAATGCTCCATGCTTTGCGGTGTTCAAGGCCAGGTTGGACAGAGCCTTGGGTGATCTGGTTTAGTGTGAGGTGTCCCTGTCCATGGCAGGGGGGTTGGAACTAGATGATCCTGAGGTCCTTTCCAACCCTAACTGTTCTATGATTCTATGAAATTCCTTGGTACTCAGTGTCTCTAATCTTCTCCCAGCCAGAGTTGCAAATTTGAATTCAAATTCTAAACTGGAGCTGTGAATTCAAGAACATTGGCTCTCCTCATCAGTTACAAGCGAACTGCTGATGCTATTACTAACACTTCCAGAACAACCAACACCCTTGCTTCTTGTGTTTCAGTGGAAGGAATTACTCTTGCCAGTTAGGAACCCTTTCCTACTGCTTGGGGAAGGCCAGCATAAGAAACACTACTTACCATCTGCCAAGCTACTTCAGCTACAGCCAAACTGGGCCCAAGAATCATGAGCGCCCTGTGCTTAACCATCTTCAGTTCTGCTTAATTGCAGGATCACCCTGCTCTATAAATAACCTGCAATAAAACCACACTGCAGGACTAAAGGGCATTTAGTGAAGAAGAGCAATTTCCCTTCTGTCACACAGAGGTAGGTAGCTCTGCCTGAACAATCAAATAATGGTTTGGGTTGAAAGGGACCTTAAAGCTCATCTAGTTCCAACTCCCCTGCCATGGGCAGGGACACCTTCCACTAGACCAGGTTTCTCCAAGCCCCATCCAGCCTGGCCTTGAACACTGCCAGGGATGGGGCAGTCACAGCTTCTCTGGACAACCTGTGCCAGGGCCTCAGTACCCTCACAGGGAATAATTTTTTCCCTCATGTCTAATTCTCCCCTCCGTCAGCTCAAAGCCATCTCCCTTGTCCTAACACTACATGTTCTTGTAAAAAGTGTCATCATCCATTTCCCCCCCGTATTTCTTGACAGTACCTTCAGGTATTGAAAGCTACTCTAAGGTATCCCCAGAGCCTTTTCTTCTCCAGGCTGAACAAGCCCAGCTCTCTCAGCCTGTCTTCACTTAAAGTCACAGGTGAGACAGAAACCTTTCTCCACAACAGCCCATGACCATAACCTCACCCACCACCAGTGCAAAACGAGACTATTACACTGAAGCTCGAACTCTAACAGTCCAAGAGGCCGGCCAGGCCTCAGGACAGAACCTGCCATCACGTTGACACGGCGGCGGGGCTGTGGAAGACGACCTCATCCGTGTCACAGCTGGAGGTATGCAAGCCCTCCTCAGCGGGGTTTCCTCCGGGGCAGCCCGGAAACACCGCCGGCTGACCCGCGGCCGCCGCAGGGAGTGGAAGCGGGACATGACTCATGTTTTCTGTCCGCTCCCTGGCGCGGAGCGGCAGCAGGGACCCTCCGAGCAGCTCCCGGGGCCGTCCCGAAGGGGAGATGCATGGTACGAGGGGGAGGGCGCCCGGCGGCACGTGGCCCAACCGCCGCCAATCGGAAAGGCCGGGACCATAGAGCGGAGCCGAGCGCTCGCTAGACGTTCTGCCCGGGGAGCCCGTCTCTCTGCTGCCGCCATCTTGTTGGAGGCAGCAGAACCCACTCGGCCGCCCAGCTGAGCAGCGCCCTCCTCCTCACTTACCTGAGGCGCTCCCCACCCTATGCCGCCCTCCCTCGCGGTCGGCGCCACTGGGCGCCGGGACCAGTTTTACCTCTAGTAGGCCCGCAGAGAAGCCTATGCTGGTTACGAGGCCGAGGGGCCGGCCGCCATCTTGGTAAAGAAGAGGGATGTGCGTGACCTACCAACATACGGGTGATCCCTCCCCCACGTACCCTTGGCCGGTAGGTTGCTATGAGAACGGGCCGGGCGCATGCGCGCCTGTCCCGGCACAGCCCCTGGGGTGTGGCCTGAGGGGCGGGGTGGAGCCACCGCGCTCCTCCCACTTACCCCCCAACGGCGCGCGCGCGCGGGAGCTGCGGTTGTGGACGTTGGAGGCTCGCGGCGCGGATCGGCTGCTGAGGTGAGAGACGTTGAGGGCAAGGGGTGGAAGGAGAGAGGCTGGCCAGGTGAAGGGCTGGCGTCGCCTGAGTGTCTGAGGTACCCGCGAAACAGGAGGGCCTCGGGGATGCCGTTCGCCCTTTTCAGAATGGGTGAGGTATTCACTCCAGGGCCCTTTGCATGAAGCGCATCCGAAGACATTCGCCTAAAGAAAACACGCCAAACCGAAAACCCAAACCAAAGCTCCAGCCGGGTTGTTAAAACCGGAGGGTAGGGAACATGATGGACCAGCTCCAGAAGAAAATCTGGACTGCGTGCTCCTGCTTATGTGAGAGCACTCAGCCGCTGCCCTCAGGGGAATGCTGTGGGAAAGATCTTATGTGAAAGATTTCTGTGCTTGATCCATATGCTAAAACGTAATGTAACTGCAGCCATCTGCATAAATAGCTCTCTTCTGTTGGTAGCTGTGAGAAACTTTGCTCTTGGCCTGCCTCTAAGAAATAGTTGTGCGACAGACAAGCCTCTTGAATTAAAAGAATGTCCTTCTGTTCTAGCAGGATCTAGTTTTGTTTGGCATTGAAGATCTCTCATGGAGAATGGTTAAGTAGGAGTCAGTGACATCACTCGGCAGGAAACACTCTTGGAAGGAAGAGTTGCTATCGAAGTAATCTTGCATGATGATAAAAGACTGGTAGATAACCTCCTCTGTAGTTGAAGACTTACTCCACTGGTCAGAGAGCTGCTTATTGACTGAAATACAGACACTGCAGATAGTGAATTTTCAGCATGAAATGTCACTTGATAAGTGTGTTTTCAGTTTTTATTCCGTATGCATAATCAGGATGCCAGATTTTTGTGAGTTCAGCTTCATGTGAAATGACAGCAAATTGCTTCAGTGTTCAGCACCTTTAGTTTGTCTCTCCCATCAAAAAGCCTTCCTCAGAGCCGACCTCTTCCTTATCTTGGGAGTGGAGTGGGAAACCAGCCTGGTAGCTGTTAACAGTGAAGTAATCATAGTGAGCTAAAAAGTTGCATCTTCATAAACCTGAATTAGTTTGCACTTGCATATATATGTGTATATATATATAAATAATACAGTAGCTTTGAGAAGCAAATGTGATAGCTGCCAGAAATAGTTACCAGTTTGAAAACAGCTTTGCCTTCTACTTAGCACAAAAGAGTCTGGGTTTCTGTCCTTCTGACATTGAGCACCTTGCTTTGACCTGAAGATGGCTTTTTGATGGGAGGGGCAGACTGGAGGATGCCGTGCATTGGAGCAGTGTAGTGGCATTTCACATGAAGCTAAATTCATTGACACAAATCTGATTGGAAGACAGAAAGAATCAGATGGTGATCATTTAAAAACCATAGAATGGAAGTGGGAGTGAGCCAGATAAGAGGTAGCTGTGATATGTAGGCTTTGTGAGTGGGAACAGGCACCTTTCTCGTTAAGAGGGCAAGCCAAGGGGGGCTCTAGAAAGGGATCTTGGAGCACTCATCACTTGAAGATACAGCATATGCTGGCATTTTTATATTGCCATAGTAAATTACATGATCTCTTGAACTCCTGTAAGTTAATAAGATACAAGTGTGTTGATGGATCTTTGTCATAGAGGTGTTAAATGATTTATTGATTATTTTTTTGCCTGTTTGCTTTGTATTTCAAAGTGATGCAACTGCATGTGAAAATCTTATCTTGGCAACAGAAGTTTAAAGTGACTGAGTTTGCAAACACCCATATGAAAGAAGAGGAGAAAATGCTTCATTTTGAAGCTGTCAGCTCTTTACAGACACTCAAGCACGAAAGGAAATGCTGAGGGGAAGGAGGCTTAAAAGGAAAGAATAATAGACCTTAGTTGGTTTTTTTGGGGGGGCTTCTTAGCTTTGAAAGATCTGTTTCCTGTAAATAGTGAGATGTCTTTAGCAGTCTGTTTGGTTTGGTTAGTTTCCGGAAAGGATGTGAACTTTGCCTCTGAAGGCTTCAAAATGGTTTGTCATAAATTTGGTGCCTTTAGCACCCCATATTCATGTTGCTTGAATTTATTGTTATTCATAGGAGTGATAGTTGCTTAAAATTCTGCTCTGCACTAGCAGTGAAGAGTCAATCAAGTACTGGTACTCTGTGGAGCAGTTGACACTGTCTCAAAATCTGGTCAGCCAGTCAAGAATGTTTCATTTTCAATTTAATGTACAACAGTGAATATTATATTGTTTTCTGATTTCTGTTATTTGTGCGGGTTTTTTTATATAATTCTTAGTAAGTTGGAAAACATTACTTTTTTTTCCAGATTTGTTCCTGACCTTCCATAAAAATGTCCAAGGTAAGAATAGCATTTCTATCTTCCAGTGTAACAATGTGAAACAGGCGTATGTTTTTAAACGTTAATCTGCAAGGGCAGAATGTGTACTTGCATTGTGTTTGATGATGATGTGTATGCTAAATTTATGGGTCATAAATTTGAGAGAATTCACATAATATTATATCATATCACATAGTATTGAAAACTTGAGTGATGTAAAGCATACATTAAAGTAGTTTCCTAGAAGTATAAACCTCTGCAGTTAACTAATGTTCTTAGAAGTATTTAATTTTGGTTATGGAGTTGCATACACGCTCCCTGGTGCATTTTCATTGAAACTTCCATTCTGCTACTGTGTTTTGAGAAGGAATCAAGAACAGGATGTTCTGAGATTTAATTTCTTCATTTACTCATATGGTCAACTGATCTTATAGTAAAATCCTTCATAAACAATGTGGTAACTTAATGTATTATTGACACACTGAGATTCATTTAATTTTGGCTCCCTGCACTTGGTATAATGGATAAAATATCCATGTTAGCTTATTGGAGTGAATCTATAAAAGATACTCAGGGTAATGTGTCTGAAGAGGGAAACTAGCAGATCTAAGGATTTCTCTGCAGTGTTTGTAGTTGTAGGTATTTCAAACACTATTGTGTAAATTCTGTCCCCGTCTTCCCCCCCCTTGAAAGAGAACTCTAAAGAGAACTTCCAGCAGATGTCTGTCACTTCAGTAGTCATTTAGGTTTTTCATTTGTATTTGTTAAAAACTAATTAGAAATGGTCACCTTTTTATTTAGGTCCATAAACATTGGACACAAGCTTTTTTATTTTAAACATGTGTGAAGTTGCTGTCTAGAAAGTGTGTGATTAGTGAATGCACTTCATACTTTGATAAATGCTCAGAATTTTTTCTTCTTCAAGTGATCTTGGCTGGATAGCTGAATAAATGAAGCTTTTTAACTCTAGGTGAATGCAGTTGCTCTATATTAAATTGTGAAAATGCCGAGTAGTATTTTTCTCTGTGTAGTTTTCTCTCTGCATATTGTGTAGCTTAAAGCCATTTGAAATAACTGAAGAAAGCAGTCATACAAACAAGTATGTCTTGAGTGGTTACTTATTATTGTGTTATTTTATTTTATTTTTAGCAACAGCCTGCTCAGTTTACCAATCCAGAAACCCCTGGTTATGTTGGATTTGCAAACCTGCCCAATCAGGTTCATCGAAAGTCTGTGAAAAAGGGGTTTGAATTTACTCTTATGGTGGTTGGTAAGGAAATATTTTATAGTCTTTCTCCAAATTAGTACTTCCTCACGGGGATTTGGAATTAAAATGGATGTTACTTCCACTATTGTAAGTCTCTAGCTTGCATCAGAAAGCTCTTCTATACTGTAGCATTTTACTTTCTTTTATAGGTTTATGAATTCATGCAGCAGTTGTTGTCCACAAACTGTTTGAATACACTAATAAATTTGTGGGTGAAGGGAAAAAAAATCTGTTGCACACTCTAGTGATCACTGCTTCCTTCCTTCTCTCCTGTCTTACAGAATTTAAGTATTCTATTTAAAATATAGTTTAAGACTGGTTTTGCACTTGAATGAAATGCTTGCATGTTTTGATTAAGAAAATAGTATTAAGGAGACTATTCTATTAAAAAAATGTTTATGCTTCTGCAGTTCAAAAGAATCAGCGCTGTGGTCTTTCCACCCCTGCTAAATAGTATTCTAAGAGCAGAATAAGAATTGGATTAATTGGTTTTAATGGGAACTGTTACTTTTTAAATTGATCTTGATTTTCTTTTAGCACTTATACTTCAAAGTTTAATTCTCTTTGATATTTCACTGAGTGTCTGTTGGTATGTAGAAAGGAAAGAAAAATTTAGTGTGTCTGCAGAAATATGTTGGTCCTTCGAGAAGTCAGTGTAAGTTTTGCAAATAAAGTAGGATCCCGTATCAGACTTGGGCATCTTCTGTATCTTTCCTGGTCATGGTGTGCTTGGGAGCTGTAGCTTCTGGGTTTTGGTGTTTGAATTCTGTAATTCTCCCTTTTAAAATAGGCTTTTGCAAAAAAAGTATACTCTGATAGAATCAGGTTCTTTATTTCCTGGTGTAATAAGAAATAAATCCCATTTGCGTGTTAGGTTTGTCCAAGAGAGATCACAGTGGAAATGAGGAGAGGTGAGGCAGTACATGATAGGAGGTGTTTAAGTTCTTAATTGTTCTGAATTCCGGTAGTTACAGAAAGAGTCTGTCTTCAAACCTTTCATTAGTTTTGCCAAATCAGAGTCCTGGCATTGCTTTTATCCTGTTTCTGTCTCTTGTAGTTCAGTGTTTCCCAGAGCCAACCCTTATTACTGTCTTCTAGAACTTTATATCTTTCATTGTATTTACTTAGGATATCATAGCAGATATCTTATAAAATCTAAGTGTAAAGCCAAAATAAGCAGATGTTTCAAATTACAGTACCTACTATAACTCTCCAGAATTTACTGTTCAGTGTTCTTAAAAATCTGGACAGTTCTGAGAAACAAAAGACCTGCTTTGTCTGCTGCAGCCAAACTTAATTTCCAAATAGTGCGAAGTGAAACAGTTCTTTCAGAAAGCTATGTGAAATGGTAGAAAGGAAACAGTTTTTTTCTAGCCTCTTGTAAAATAGAAAATAGGGGGGAAAGAACATGGTGTCTGAGTAACAGAAAGGCAGTTAACTCCACCTGTGTCTTAGTAAAATTTGCCAATATTCTAAGGGATAAATGAAAACTACAGGAAGAAAACTTATAAAAATGTAGTTTCATTGAAAATTTGGAGTGATATATTAAGATACACTAGCAGAGGGAGGCAGGCAATGTAAGATAAACGGTGCTGTAGAATGTTGATTGTTTCAGCAGTTTGGAATGTGAATTCTTTCTCTTGAAGTATGCATGGGGTTGAAGCATGCTCTCATGGGCTGTATCACAATGTCTGTATTGAACTATTATTCTTCATTAAGTTGCCATGCTTCTTAGTTTCTGAGCAGGAGGATGTTTCTTTAAAAGTTGTTTGCACTGACAGAGTCTTAATCAAAATTTTTTATTAGCATTTTTTTATGCTATTGTTTATTGTTTGTGATAATGTGAGCTGGAATTCATAACAACTTGGCTGCTTGGCTGTGCTGCTTCCAAAGAAATCCTAATCACTTGTATTTATTTAACAATTTTGTGTTCATTCTCATTATTAAGCTGTGACTTCATCTAAACAGTAATTTCTCTTGGGAGTCACTAAACTTTTAACTATTGTGGCCAGTATAGTCTTTGACAGTGTCTATGAAAACTGATTTGTTTTACATGTAATATTTACCCAGACTATAAGTATGGAACACACTGCTGGTTAAGATCATACTTTTGTGGGTTTTGCTGAAATTATGCCATTTGGCTGCTACTTTGGCTCTCTCACTGGAGAAGGCTTCACAGTAAAATCCAATCTTGAGAGATGCATTCAATAAAGCATCAAAGACTGGCAGATCCTCGTCAAATCTTTATTTTAAAAATAATTTAATCTCCTTTTTTTTCTTCTTGCTCAGTTATCTGTTAGACTCCTATGGCAGAATAGTGTGCTACTGTGGTGAGTTAACGCTGGCTTCATGCTAGGTGCTCACTGAAGCTGTTCTATCACTCATCCTCAGCTGGAGAGTGGAGAGAAAATATAGTTAAAGGCTCTTGGGTCAAGATAAGGACAGGCAGAGATCACTCTCCAGTTACCACTGTTGGCAAAACAGACTTGACTTGGAGAAATTAGTTGATCAATTAATTCAAAGTACGGTAATGGGAAATAAGACCAGATCTTAAAAATGCTTATCCCCTCCCCACAATCCTCCCTTTTTCCTGGGCTCAACTTTACTAGTGATTTTCTCTAGTTCCTCCCCCACAGTGGCACAGGGGGACAGGAAATGGGTCACACATTGCTTACCACTCCTTCCTCTCCTGCTCCAGCATGGGGTCCCTCCCACAGGAGATAGTTTTTCATTAACTTCTCCAATGAGAGTCCTTTCCATGGACTAAGTTTTTCACAAACTGCTCCTGTGTTGGCCCTTTGAGCAGGGTGAGTCCTTCAGGAACAGGCTGTTCCTGTGTGGGTCCCCTGTGTGGTCACAAGTCCTCCCAGCAAATCTACTTCAGTGTGAGGTCCTCCTTTGGCTACAGGGACTTGACCTATGCCTGCAGAGCACCTTTGGAAAAAGGTGTCTCTTGATCTGATGGCAAAGCAAAGCAACAGCCGACGCAGCTACTCAACCCCCAAGCACAGCAGCTATTCCAACCCTGACAACAGACACTGCAGCAACGCCAACCCCAGTGACAGACACTGTTGCACACATCAGATTCATGAGGTTGATGCTACAGAAAACCTGAATGGTGCTTCCTTTGACAAGAACTCAGCTACTTGGACTGCTTTGTCCATAATTGCAGGTCTCTGCAGCCATGCTGTGTTTCAGGCCAACCAGGAAAATACACCAATTCTTGAGAAAGCAGTGGCAGGAGATACCTCTGAGTCTGCACTTCTGAAATGCATTGAGTTGTGCTGTGGTTCTGTCAAGGAGACGAGAGAAAGGTATCCCAAAGTGATGGAAATATGATTTAACTACCAACAGGTGACACAGGCTTCCCAGGACATGGGTTTCCAGGAAACCCAGGTCCAAAAGGAGACAAAGGGCTTGCAGGAGGCAGAGGGTGATCAGGTTGTGAAGCAAAGACTGGAGATACAATCTCCAGTCTGAGGCTGAGCTGGAAACCTAGGACAACCACGAGAAAAGGGTGACCTAGGCATGGTTATTGTACCTGTTCCACTGTGGATCTCCATGGGCTCGCAGGCACACAGCCTGCCTCACCATGGTCTGCACCGTGGGCTGCAGGAGAGTCTCTGTTCTGGTTTCTGGAGCACCTCCTGTCCTTCCTTCCTCACTGACCTTGGTGTCTGCTGGGCTGTTTCTCACATATTTTCACTTCTCTCTCCAGCTGCAATTGCTCCTGTGTAGTAATTATTTCCTCTTAAATATGTTACCTTAGAGGTGCTACCACTGTGACTGATGGTCTCAGTCTTGGCCAGTAGTGAGTCCTACTTGGAGCCAGCTGGCATTGGCTCTATGAGACATGGGAGAAACTTCTAACAGCTTTTCACAGAAGCCACCCCTGTGCTCCTCTACTACCAAACCCTGCTGCACGAACCCAATACAGTTACCCAGAGGGGTCATGTAGCCCATCATTTTTAGCACACATATATATATTTTAATTACCTCTATCAACACCTGAAAAAAAAATCTAGGAAAAGGATTTGTTCAGTGAATTCAATACTGAGCACCTTGAGCTGCCAGTCTTTTTTATGCCATGAACATCTGTTCTGATGAAGATCTTGATCTTTAACTAATTAGGTGGCTTTTGAACTATTTATGGCTCAGTCAGTAGCCCTAGTAACAAAAATATATTTCTAGTACAATGTGGTAATCCTCAGTTTTATCAGTGAAAAAAATTGCTGTGTGCATGCTCAGTGGCCATGTCATATTCTTCTTACCTTGGGTCCTTGTTTGCCATAAAAAGCAGAAATAAGTCATACTTTTTGAGGGCTGGCTGTGCAGAAGTTCAGAAGTGCCTTTTTTGTTATTTGAATTGATGATATAGCCTAGGCAGGATCCAGCTTCCCCTTGTGTATGATTTTTCACATCCTGGAGTGATAGCAGAAAAGCATGCCTTCACACATCAGGAGACATGAAATGGGGAAATTTTAAGTCTAAATTGAGCAGAACTCTACTAACAGATTTAATTAAAAGTTATCAGTGAAAGCTCTGAAAAATTGTATTATAAAGCTGAGATGTAAAAATTGTTATTCAACATTTTTGTGCAAACTCTTCTAATACAAAATTATAAGGTATAAATTTTTAAATGAGAATATTTACATTTAACATGAAAAAATGTATAGTTAGATGATACTGTCTGGATATAGTTGAAATTATTTATGTAAATATGTTGAATTTATTTTTATATTGAATCACAGGTGAATCTGGATTGGGGAAATCTACATTAATAAATAGCCTGTTCTTGACAGACCTCTACCCAGAAAGGATAATCCCAGGAGCTGCTGGTAAACACTTTTGTTCAAGTTTATCTGTTGGAGTTTAATGGCTTTAGTTTTGGATTTTAGTAACAGCTGGTAGTCATTCCTAGCTGTAATAATTTCTAATGTGTTACCTGATACTGTATGGAATTGGTTTCCTCTGTGCCCAGGATGTATATGGGGGTCTTTGTTTAGTGCTCAAATGTATTCATATGGGAAAGTTAATCCCTTCTTTTGCTTGGAAAAAAAAAACCTCATGGTATCACAGTAAGAAACAATCTGAAATTTTCTTTCTGTTGCAATTCTAAATGTATCCATTGTTGATGCCTGCTTGGAATTGCAACTTGATTCTTTGATTTGGGTTGATATGTAGTGAATGTGGACTTCACCTCCTTTTCTTCTTCAGTCCCGTCTCTTTTTTGTTCTGTTAAACAAGGTGTACAATAATCCAGTGAAAGAGATTAGTGTAAGAAAATAGAGGAAGAGGCTATTTTTCCCCCCCTCTTTGCTACCTGTGGAATTACTTGCTTTAATAATTTACAGTGTTAGCTGATGACAACTTATCACTTTCAACCTTGGGAAAAAAAGATCCATTATATATAATTTAGTATTGTTCTCCAGATTGCCGATTACCTACTGGTTTATTTTTTTTCACAGTTCCTTTTGCATTAGTTTGTTATATTTAAAACCAGTATGAAATCTCCTATCTATTCTAACAAAATCTGAAGACCTTTAATAGTGAGTCTCTAAGTTATCAGGTCTTGGGAGATAATATGTGGAATAATCTTTATAAAGTTGAATCTGCAAATTAGTCTTTTGAGTTTGTCTGAAAATGGCAGTGTCTTACAAATTATATTCTGAAAGATCAACTTGTCTTTTAGAGAAGATTGAGCGCACTGTGCAGATTGAAGCCTCAACAGTTGAAATTGAAGAGAGGGGTGTGAAGCTACGTCTGACTGTTGTAGATACACCAGGATATGGAGATGCTATTAATTGTCGGGACTGGTATGTACAGAGTATATACTGATGTATCTGTAAGCAGTGACATCCATTTCATATTTGTCCTAGGAGGGTGAGAATAGATAACTGAAGTAGGGCTATACTAATAATAATAGGCAACTCAAAGTAGGATGTCCCCAGTGGCAACTGTAGCTCTTTTAAACACATCCATTCCAGAGGTGGTTCGAAACAATTTCACTGTTAAGTCATTATCTTACCTTTCTTTGGTGTGTTATATGAAATGCTGAATTTCAGTGTTACAGGTTAACTCAGATACACATCATAAGGCATCAATAACTTCTACACAGCTCAAAATACATTTTGTGACACAATTCTTTTTTGCCATAATTAATTTTCTTAAGTTAGGAAGAGTTTTATGTGAAGAGTGACCTTGACTTTTTCTATAGTCAGAAAGCAGTGGAACCACCAGGCACAAGAAATTAAACAATACTTGAGTATTTAGTGCAAGTAAAAATCCACCTTTAGATCTTATCCATGTTCATTTCAGTGTTCTCAGATTCTGTGCTTCATTTTTAAGAACATTTTTGTCATCTTTGGGTTTGATTGGGTTGTGGTTTTTGTTTTGTTTGGGTTTTGGTTTGGGGTTTTTTGTTTGTTTTGTTTTGTATTTTTTTAAGAAATTTACATTACAGCAAATACTGAGAAATAATCTTAAAATGAGAAGTAATCCCTCTACCCACATCTCTCAATCCCCTGAAGCTCAAGGCAGAGACTTGAAAATTAAGTTGTCCCTATTGTGAGAGGATCAGGTTTGAGACCACCTGAGGAACTTGAACATGCTAAAGGACTTGATCCTCACTGGGAAGATTTTTTCCTAATGTCTAATCTAAATCTCCTCTCTGTCAGTTTAAAACCATTTCCCCTAGATCTGTTCCTACAGGTCCTTGTAAAATGTCTCTTTCCAGATTTCCTGTAGGCCCCCTTGGGCACTGGAAGCTGCTCAAAGGTCTCTGTGGAGCCTTCTCTTCTCCAGGCTGAGCAAACCCAGCTCTCTCAGCCTGTCTCCATAGCAGAAGTGCTCCAGCCCTTGGAGCATCTTAGTGTCTCCTCTGGACTCACTTGAGCAGCTTCATGGCCCTCTTATTTTGGGGACCCCAGAGCTGGACATTGGACTGCAGGGGGCGTCTCACGGGAGCAGAGCAGAGGGAGAGAATCCCCTCCCTCCACCTGCTGACCACGCTCCTTTTGATGCAGGCCAGGACATGGTTGGTTTCTGGGCTGCAAGTGCACTCTGCCAGGTCATAGGAGCTTCTCATCGACCAACACCCCCAACTCCTTAATCCTCATGAGGAAAATGGTTTTTACAGTTGTTGTGGTGAGACACTGGAACAGGTTTCCCAGAGGAGTTGTGGATTCCCTGTCACTGGAAGTGTTCATGGTGAGGTTGGATGGGGTTTAGAACAGCCGGACATACTGAAAGATGCCACTGTCTGTTGCATGACTGGGCTAGGTGATTTTTAAAGGTTTCTTGCAACCCAAACCATTTTATGATTTTAATTAAATTCAGAACAAGAAGCTTAGACTGTCTTGAGCATGTGTTATTAATACTAGTCAAAATTACATCTAAACCCATAAGAAGTTTGCTATGGAAGTTGTGTGTTATATATATATGTATATTTTACCTTTATATATATATATAAATATGCAGAGTAGTTTGATATTCTAAAATTCAATCAACATTTTAAGATGTTGATGTATGTGCTTTTCTACTCTTGCAGTCTTACAGTATCTCTAAATGAGTTTTTGTCCAGCAGCAGGTTGGTTCAGCAGCAGCATGTGTTCGGTTTAATATTACCTTTGAAAAACCACTGAAACTATTGTTTGGGAATGATCCTGATTTCTCAAATACATATATGTTTTCCAGTTTCAAGACCATAATCTCTTATATTGATGAGCAGTTTGAGCGATACCTGCATGACGAGAGTGGTTTGAACAGAAGACACATCATAGATAACCGGGTCCATTGCTGCTTCTATTTCATTTCGCCATTTGGTCATGGGTAAGTGTTTGTGTGGTTATATTTTCTAAATTATTTTATTTTGGGGATTTGGTTTGTGCCTGTTGAATTAAATCTTTCCAAGTGACATTGCCGTTGCTTAAGGAAATACTAGAACTCTTTGGATTAACTGGGTGTGTTATTTCTTTCCGTGTAAAGAGAGTTCTATGCTGGTGTGAAAATAAATTGGTAGTCTAGATTAAAAATAAATTAAACTTTTTCCATATCTTAATTTTAGCCTTAAGCCTCTGGATGTTGAGTTCATGAAGGCTATACACAACAAAGTAAATATTGTACCAGTGATTGCAAAAGCTGATACTCTTTCACTGAAAGAGCGAGAAAGACTAAAGAAAAGGGTAAGTATTCTTCTAGCTTGCAGAAAAATATTGTACTTTGGTTACAGCAACACAGTTGCTGAAAAGAGGGGTGTTCTCATGCAACCTTACCTGTCCTAGCCAAGAAAACATCATTTCATGTGTAGTTTGATATCTTGTAAGTTCTTCTATTATGTCTGTGACAACTGAGAAATTGATGTTAAAATGTTGCCTATGAAATGGCAGACTGGCTACATTTCCAATTACATTAGAGGGAATCTTGAAACCTTGGAAAAATATTTAAATGCATTTTTTAATGGTAATTCCTGTCTTACCTGTTTAATCCAAACAAAAAGCAAACAGAGTTATCTGCATCTATCATGTGTGTTATTTTCAGTATTCCGATGATTGAAAAATAGGATTTTCAGAGATTTTTCTGATCTGGGGATTGTTTTTCTTCCCTTATGTCACCCTCTTTTAATACATTCCAGATATTTCTTCTATAGACAGGATCCCTTAACACATTCAGTCTTGCAGGACTTTATGCTCTGTTTGCTGAGGAGGGGGAAAATGCAGCAAACCATCGTGAGTTAGTAACAGTATGACATGTAGAAAGAAGTGCTGGAATTGTTTTGCCAGAAGGCACACTTTTCCTGTCTTGACTTGATCCGGTCTTAGCTGTTCTATTTAAAATTTATCTGGGTTTTATTTTTATGGGTGGGTTTTTTTTCTTCCTGTTTTTGGTTGGTTGGTTGGTTTCCCCAACTATTTTGAAAATCCTTCTAGTTATCTGACCAAGCTTGCAACAAAAAATGGGAGAAACATGCTTCAGTTTGATATATGCATTTTGATAAAACTCTGCAGAAATATTTTAGTTTTTTAAAGAGCAAAATTTGGATTTATGGCAGAGGGATTCCAGCTGCAGATGCCATTCTTGGCAGTCATGAAGACAGAAAAAAGTGTTTGTGGTGTCTGTAGCTCAGTTACATTTTTAAACACTCCTCTGAATAGTAATTTAAAGGGAAGTGCTCACAAACCATGTAGATGAGGTACTTAGAGACTTGGTTTAGTGATGGCCTTGGCAGTGCTATGGAATGGTTTGACATGATGATCTTGAAGGTCTTTTCCAACCTGATTGATTCCATGACTCCATGATTGTAAGAGCAAGGAGTTATAGGCTTTCAAAGCAATTATGACTTCTGAGTCAATGCTTTCTAATAATAATAAGAAAAAAACCCAAACAACCAACTGCAAATATTTTTAAAAAGCAAAATTTCTTATGTGTAGTCCACAAAGGACAGTGTTTATTTGAACACTATTGTTTGTCTGAAAGTCTGTGGCAACTAATTGTTGAATATCATGGAGAAATTATGGTGTTTAAAACCAAATACTTCCTAGGTAACTTAGATCAGCAAGATAGGCCCACATTGCTCAAGAGACTATGTATTACTAATTAAGTAATTTTGCATTAAGATTTAAAAGTATTGACTTTTTGCCCAGAGAAGTTGTGAATGCTCCATGCCTGGCGGTGTTCAAGACCAGGTTGGACAGAGCCTTGGGTGATATGGTTTAGTCTGAGGTGTCCCTGCCCATGGCAGGGGGGTTGGAACTAGATGATCTTAAGGTCCTTTCCAACCCTAACTATTCTATGATTTTATGACTTTACATGTATATCATCTCAGTTTCTTACATTATAAATCTCAGATTCTGGATGAAATAGAAGAGCATGGCATCAAGATTTATCACCTGCCTGATGCTGAATCTGATGAGGATGAAGATTTTAAAGAGCAGACCAGACTCCTGAAGGTATGACAAGCTTCATAAAGTTACAGATGTGGGTAATATACTGGATTTTTTCAGACTGCTCAAGTGGCTTTAGAACAAGATACATTCTGTGACCTGCGATGAGATTTGGAGTGAGTCACTGTGTCTCTGTGCCTTCAAATTTAAAAGCATTGAGAACTTATTACCATAATATGCAGTGTTGAGCAAAACTTGAGTTGTTTGTTCAGGTTAGTTATTAGTAATTTTTGCATTTTTTGCTTTCAGGCCAGCATTCCATTTTGTGTAGTGGGTTCCAATCAACTTATTGAAGCCAAAGGTAAAAAAGTTAGAGGTCGACTTTACCCCTGGGGTGTAGTTGAAGTGGAAAATCCGGAACATAATGACTTCCTGAAGCTGAGGACCATGTTAATGTAAGTAAGAAAATTCCAATTAGATGGTAGTTTAAAAAACAATCATTAGGAAGATACTAAGCACTGTATTGGGCATTTGGAGTGGTTGTGGAATCCTCAGAGAAATGCAGAATTTTTCTGGAGAAAGACATGAGCAGCCTTCACCTAGCTGGCCCAGGCCTAGGGAGGAATTGGACCACATAGATTCAATAGATTATTTCCATTCTGAAATAGTGATTCTGCAAAAATCATCTTTTATCTAATTATTTCATCAAACAGAACATTGGGTCACTATTCGGATCCCCAGGAACATAAAATGGGTTGCTTCACTCCTTGTGCTTATTTAAATGTATCTATATGTATGTACAATCTGAAAAGGAGGAGACTTCAGAAGTCCACTAGTTGATTGTTTTTCAGGCTTTGCTGCTCTGCTTTACCTGCCCAGCACTGCTTTATCAAATGCCTCACCCAGGAGAATAGCTAACACCAGTGCTGCCTCAGGGTCTGAAGTGGTCTCTCTCTGTGTCTTTCATTGCACGTATTTGACTTAAATTAGAATCACAGAATCATAGAATGGTTAGGTTTGGAAAGGACCTTCAGATCATCTAGTTCCAACCCCCCTGCCATGGGCAGGGACACCTCACACTAAACCAAGTCACCCAGGGCTTCATCCAACCTGGCCTTGAACACCTCCAGGGATGGAGCATTCACAACTTCCTTGGGCAGCCCATTCCAGTGCCTCACTACCCTCACAGTAAAGAGCATCCTCATATCCAATCTAAACTTCCCCTGTTTAAGTTTTACCCCATTACCCTTTGTTTTATCACTACAGTCCCTAATGAATAGTCCCTCTCCAGCATCCCTATAGCCCCTCTTCAGATACTGGAAGGCTGCTGTGAGGTCTCCATGCAGCCTTCTCTTCTCCAGGCTGAACAGCCCCAACTTTCTCAGCCTGTCTTCATACAGGAGGTGCTCCAGTCCCCTGATCATCCTCGTGGCCCTCCTCTGGACTTGTTCCAACAGTTCCATGTCCTTTTTATGTTGAGGGCACCAGAACTGCACACAATACTCCAAGTGAGGTCTCACGAGAGCAGAGCAGAGGGACAGGATCACCTCCTTTGACCTGCTGGTCACACTCCTTTTGATGAAGCCCAGGATATGGTTGGCTTTCTGGGATGCAAGCGCACACTGAAGCCGGCTCATGTTCATTTTCTCATCAGCCAACACCCCCAAGTCCTTCTCTGCGGGGCTGCTCTGAATCTCTGCCCAACCTGTAGCTGTGCCTGGGAGTGCTTCAACCCAGGTGTAGGACCTTGCACTTGTCATGGCTAAACTTCATAAGGTTGGCATCAACCCACCTCTCAAGCATGTCAAGATCCCTCTGGATGGCATTCCTTCCCTCCAGCATTTCAACCTAACCACACAGCGCGGAGTCATTGACAAACTTCCTGAGAGCGCACTCTATCCCACTGTCCATGTCACCAACAATGTTGAACAAGACCGGTCCCAACACCAGTCCCTGAGGGACACCACTCATTACTGACCTGCAGATGGGCACTGAGCCATTGACCACAACTCTTTGTTTGTGGCCATCCAGCCAGTTCTTTATCCACCGAGTGGTCCACCTATCAAACTGATGTCTCTCCAATTTAGAGACAAGGATGTCGTGTGGGACAGTGTCGAACGCTTTGCACAAGTCCAGGTAGATGACATAACTGTTCTACCCCTGTCCATCAGTTCCATAGCCCCATCATAGAAGGCCACCAAATTGGTCAGGCAGGATTTCTCCTTAGTGAAGCCTTGCTGGCTGTCACCAAGCACCTTGTTGTTTTTCATGTGCCTTAGCATGCCTTCCAGGAGAATCTGCTCCAAGATTTTGCCAGGCACAGAGGTGAGACTGACTGGTCTGTAGTTCCCCGGGTCATCCATTTTCCCCTTCTTGAAAATGGTGTTATATTTTGCTTTTTCCAGTCATCAGGAACTCCACCTGACTGCCATGATTTTTCAAATATTGATGGACAGTGGCTTAGCAACTTCATTCACCAGCTCCTTCAGGACCCGCGGATGGATTTCATCAGGTCCCATGGACTTGTGTACATTCAGGTTCTTAAGATGGTCTCAAACCAGATCCCTCTCCTACAGTGGGCCCAAGGTCTTCATTCTCACAGTTCTTGCATCTGCCTTCCTTGGGTGGTGTGGTCAGAGCATTTGCCAGTGAAGATTGAGGCAAAGTCGTCATTAAGAACCTTAGCCTTCTCCAAATCCAGGGTAGCCAGTTCTCCTGATAGCTTTCAGAGGGGGCCCACGTTGTCCCTGGTCTGTCTTTTATTTGCACTGTACCTATAGAATCCCTTCCTGTTATCTTTCACATCCCTAGCCAAGTTTAATTCTAACTGGAATTAAATTAGATTTTAAATCAGCACATTAAATGGGTGTGCATGCTGAACACTTTGACTCCATACAGTGCTGAATGTGAGAGCTCATTAAACAAGTTGACATGACACAGGTATATTTTATCTTTTAATGATTTTTATTCTTCCAGCACCCATATGCAAGATCTTCAGGAGGTGACCCAGGATCTTCACTATGAGAACTTCCGCTCTGAGAGGCTCAAACGAGGTGGCAGGTTGTTATCTTACAGTTACATGCTGTTTCTTCCTCTTCTGAATTTATTTTTTGGTCTCTCTCTGTTTCTTCTACCATTTTATTTCTAGGATTTGGTAGATGATGGACCGTTTGGTAGCAGCAGTCAGCACCAAGTTCAATGGATCAGCTTACAGTGGGTGTAAGAAAAAGTATTACATAAATCTAATGGGGCAGTGGTGGCATTAATAGGGTAGAGTTAGAGCTCTGCTTTGTTTTAAAGCTTGAAATGGTTGGACTGGAATGTTTAAGGTAAGTAAGTAGGGCAGATGTCTAGGATAAATGTCTTATTTGCAAGCTAGATTAATGCTGATATTGAGGGGGATTTTTTGTCAGAATTATCTACTGTAATATTTGGACTGTATCTTTAAGAAGAGAAACTGAAATCCTCTGCAGTTATTAAACACAGACTCACAGAATGGTACACATACATAGTTTTCTTTGCATAGCACTAACAGGGTAATGGCTTTCCACCCTATTTTGAGCTGTAGTGGGTAGGGCACAGCTTTCCTGGTAAGAGAGACAGTCAGAACACCCCATATATATTTTATGGGGTTATATTTTAGTTAAAAACTAAAATAGCAAGGTTTCTAAAGTTGAGTTTGAGTTCTTGTTGAAAACTGGATGTTGTCCCGTTTAGATTTTTTAGTTGCATCTCTTATTTCAACCACTAGAGGGTTTCATAATTGCACGTTTCAGTGGGTTTGATACATTTTCATAGAATTATAGAATAGTTAGGATTGGAAAGGACCTCAAGATCATCTAGTTCCAACCCCCCTGCCATGGGCAGGGGCACCTCACACTAAACCATATCACCCAAGGCTTCATCCAACCTGGTCTTGAACACTGCCAGGGATGGAGCATTCACTGCCTCCCTGGGCAAAAATTTTGCAAAGGTTTTTCCAGCAAGCTGTTGATACAGGTTTTGCCACATGCCCAGTCAGTTTTCAGGAAAAGGAATTTGTCTCTGCTTGGAGCATTGGCCTACAAGTTCAGTTTTCCCTTCAGGCAAGATGTCATGCTCTTCTCTCACCATTTTAAATTCTCTCTTCTGAAGTTCTAGTTAAAAAACAAGCAAAAAATATATATTTTGCCAAGTTCTGGTGTCTGTTTTCAAACAGGTATGTACAAAGATCTTAGGAGTAATGTAACCTGAGGTCAACCAGAGTTAAAATAAAGTTGTCATGGTTTTTGTCATGATTTAAGCCCAGCTGGTAACTCAGAACCATGCAGCTGCTTGTTCACTCCCCACCTTCTTCACCCCCCAGCTCCCAGTGGTATGGGGAGGAGAATCAAAAGAATATAAAACCCCATGGGCTGAGATAAGAACACTTCAGTAACTAAAGTATAATACAAAACTACTACTACTAGTTATTTCCCTTGACATGATTATTATTACAAGGAGAGATAATATAAAACTAAAAAGGGAAGTGAAAAAAAGCCAATAAACACAAGTGATGCACAATACAGGTGCTCACCACCCACAAACAGATACCCAACCCAAGCAGTGATTTGGGCCTTCTGGGTGACTCCCCCCAATATATGTACTGGGCATGATGTGCTGTGGTATGGAATACCCCTTTGGCTAGTTTGGGTCAGGTGTTCTGTCTCTGCTTCCTGCTGGCTTCTCGTTTCCCTCCTCACTGGCAGAGCGTGAGAGTGAGAAGTCCTTGATCAGAGTAGGCATTACTTAGCAACAGTTAACACACTGGTGTGTTATCAGCGTTGTACCAGGAATAAAACCAAACTACATCACTGCACCAGCTACTATGAAGTAAAAAAAAATAACTGTTACAGCTGAACTCAAGACAAACATTTACCAGTTTTTAAAGGATTTCAAGTTACCTCTGCCAAGGACTTGGGACAACTTGATATTGAGCTGGGCTATCTTTCCTTGTGAAACTAAAACATGGGTTTGTATCTTGTCTGGTTAAGTGGCCCGTATATCTGTTTTCACATTTCTGAAATGGTGCTAGAATGTAGTTAAGTTTACTATAAGTGAGGGTAGTTTGCATGTGAATTTATTTCAAACCCCACTGACAGTGCTTTGCAGTTAGTGCTTGTTGGCTGTATTCACTAATGTGAACACGGCCTTCTTAGAGGCTTCTGATACACATCAGGTTGTTCAATTTGTGCTTTTGATGGCACTTGTGTGATTAGATATGTCAGCAGATCTTCCCCATTGGAACATGCGATAGGAGAAATCTGTTAGCAAAGTGGTAGGAAACCTTGAAAATATAGTACGTAAAATGTTTTGTTTCTCAATGTAAAACTGAAACGTCCCAATTAAGCAGGAGTTTGCTGAGGAACTGATTGGAAGCATTTGCTTTATTTTAACTGGAATAGTCAGTGTTTGTATTGTCCTTCAACACATTACACACAACAAATCTTTTGGCTTTGCAAAAAAGAAAAATATGAAAGTAACTATACTAGAAAAATAATCAAATTTCAAAGTCTTAAGTGGAGCAGAGGATAGAGAGTTCCTCTAATTGGAAGGATTCCAGACAAGTACAGTGGTCGTATTACTTTTATGGTTTTGGTTATGATTCTTTAGATGTTTGGTAGCAAGCATGGTCCATGAAGTTAGAGATGGGATAGAATTGCATAGCAGGAAGGCTCTGCCTGGAGGTAGTCAGGTTTACAGATAGAGAGTTTCTTAGAGCACTTGTTACTTGTTGCTTCCATATTTTTGTTACATTTGTCCAGCATTACCTTGGATTTTCATTTATTTGTTTGATTTATTTCACCCATGAAAGGGAAGAATTAAATAAGGGAATAATAAAATAAGGGAAGAATAAATTTTTGAAAGAGTTTTGAATTTGTTCTGTCTGTGTGGCATTCAAATTGCAATCAGTTTGGATAATGTTAAGCTTGAGTAAATTGCTAAACTTGAATACTGTTCAGAAAAAGTTTTCACTGATACCTTCATGTGAAGATCTGTCATATTTTAGTAATAGCTAGAATGAGTTTTGAAGTTTGTATTTATTCTGGGTATAACTTTATCAAGGAATAAAGGATAAATTGATGTGTTAAAAAGAATTTAAAACCATGAATTTCAGCTATGTAGGGAAGCATGTTTTTGAATTTAAGTTGTACTATGAAAATCTGACATGTGTCTTAAGAGCCTTGATTTTGTCAAAAAAGCCTTCTGTGGAAGCACAGAATCTAGAATGTATGCATGTTACTGAAGAATATTAATCTTTTTTAGGAAAATAGAAGATGAAGAAGTAAATAAAGACCAGATTCTGCTTGAAAAAGAAGCTGAAGTAAGATGACAAAACTCTGTACTCTTGTGATGGGGGAATTTTTATTTTTGTGCCTCTACTTTAGGTCAAATGATTTCTATCCATTTACATATATATATAAATATTATATATATTAAAATATATATATAAATATTGATAATTTGAAAAGGAAAAGACAGAATTTGCTAATACAAAGTTATTGAAGGTGCATTGACAAAATAATGTGAAGAGGTCTGGAGTGGTCTCAGAGTACTGATTCACTGGGACAAGTGTAATCTGATAAAATGTCTGATTACATTGTATTGATCAACAGTGCATGTTACCTGGGGAAGGAGAACCATTCTCACATGAGTAAAGGTTCTAAATTTAGCAATTGCAGATTGAGAAGAAGTCAGATCAGCTCTGCATCAAAGGAGGAAACAATGGTAGGAATTGTTAGGATTAAAGAGTGAAACAGCAGTTCTCATTCTGCCACAATGATAAATTCATAATGCATAACTCCAACACTGTTTCCATTGTCCCCCTAACTCAAAAAGGATATAGCCAAGACTAGAAAAAGTACAGTAAAATGGCAGAAAGCAGGCAAAAAGGCTGAAGTGGAGATCTGAAACACATCTTGTACAAGGGGAGATGAGGTTAATGTTCTTGTTGGGAAGTAGATGGCGGAGGGGAAGGGAAAGGATCTACTAAGGGGCTTATATAAGCATAGATAGCAGGATGTATGATAAGTGGCTGATTTGAAATAGATAGTTTTAAGATAGTTTGTAAATTGTAGAACTCATTAGCATGGAATTTTGTGCATAACAAGAATGCTCATAAGCTCAAGAATGTTGAGAGGCTCGAGTTTTAGTTTCTCCACGAATCTGCTCAGTAAACAAAAAGGTAGAATTTTTGGTTTAGCAAGTTCAGAAATGACAGACTTTTAGAATCTTTAGAGCATATTTTGGAAATACGGGGTGTGTGCATCTCATTTTTGGGCTCTTCCATGCATTTGCTGATAGCCAGCATTGGAGAGAAGGCTGAATTAGATGGACTATTTGGTCTGACCTAGAACAAGCAGATGTTCAGTCTTCTATTAGTGGTCTTAATGGCTACCCAAGTACCAGGAGTAAAAATGAAAAGGGTTGTTTTTTCAAGGAATATAAAAAATGTAACCATTTCTTAGAATTATGGAATGCTTTGGGCTGAATGGGACCTTTAAAGCTCATCCAGTTCCAACCCCCCTGTATTAAACAGGGACATCTTCAAGGAGATCAGGTTGCTGAAAGCCCCATCCAAACTGACCTTGGATGTTTCCAAGGACAGGGCATCTACCACCTCTTTGAACAACCTGATTCAGTGTTTCACCACTTTCATTGTAAAAGAATTTCTTGTATAGTCTGAATCTACCCTCTTTTAGTTTAAAATTATTAACCCTTCTCCTTTTGCTACAGATCGTAATAAAAAGAACAGGGCCTGTCCCCATCTTTCTTATAAGCCACCTTTAAAGGGGTATTGAAAGGCTACTCTAAGATCTCCACAGAGCCTTCTCCAGGCTGAAAAAGCCCAGCTCTCCCAGCCTGTCTCCGTAGCAGAGGTGCTCCAGCTCTCAAAGCATCTTTGTGGCCTCCTCTGGACTCGCTTGAGCAGGTCCGTGCTGAGAACTCATAGGTTTCACTTTTCACTGTTAAGCTTGAAAGTTTAGTTTGGGTTTACAGCATAGGTGCACAAAGGCAAAAACACACAAAAATATTTCAGGAGTGAGGTTCACTTCCTACCTGTCAAAGTTGGGTACATTAAAAGAATTTGACTATTGTACATGCAACACAGCTAATTTAATCTTAGTATCTGAGTTACATAATTGGCAATGTTGCAATGCTCTAAATTTGACCTTCAGCCATTTCTAATTACACTTTTGTCTCCTTGGATGGTTGGCTTGTAATACGTGATTCCACGTAGTCCTCACTAGCAAGGGGAGTTGGGAAGTGATCCTGACAATTTTTTTTATGACAGATCCAGGTATAGTTTGGAACGACATACATAAGCTGCCTTTCTTCTGGTGATAAGTAACAAGTGTTCAGCGCTTCAACACCATCAGTTTTATTCATTTAACTTCAGACGAAGCAGAGACTCCCATTTAGGGATGCTAAAAAATCTCATCCCAGATTACAGTAATGAAACCTGCTTATTTCAGTCAGTAAACTTCCAGCCTTCTGAAGGATGAAAAGAGCAATAGAAGACATCAGAACCTGAGGCTGTTACTTAACAGATAAAGATAATGCAGATGTGTCCTCTCTTTAATATCAATAATTAATAATGTGGTGGCAGCAAAGAATCATATTCTGAGGTGAGACAAGATTCTTCTGTGCTACTTTTCCAGCTTCGTCGCATGCAGGAGATGATTGCGAGAATGAAGGCCCAGATGCAGCTGCAGATGCAAAGTGGAGACGGAGATAACAGCGCAGCTCATGAACACCATGTATAAATGGTAAGATGTTTAAATAGCCACTGAAAGGGTTTTTCCTTTAACTGCTCATTGTTGTGGTTGGTATTAAGAAGTTTTGGAAGAATGTTCACAAGGTGGGTTTCCATAGGTTTCAGTCTTAATTTTAAGGTTTAACTGCTGTTTATGAAGTAAAATGGCTTGGAGCTGAGCTAAACATTAGTGTGGTTGTGTGTATATGTGTGTCTATATATCCAAATTTTCCAGAAAATCAGTACGGTATATGCTGTCAAGAATCATGGAAGGAGTCTTTGGAATTAGGTAAACGGGTGATTCTTAAACTCATGATGAAGTCATTGTTTCATTGTGGTTTTTAAAATGCAAGCTGTTCTTTCAGGTGTCTAACTGTAAGAAGATAGCTGATCTTTGGTTGTGTTTTCTGTCTTGATTTTAGATTATACCTTGACTTAATGGAGACCTTCTGAAGCTGAATTATGGTGGTGTTATACCAGAAAGGATGCCTTTTGTTCAACATGTGACTTGGAGTTTGCTTTAGAGTTTAATGTGGAAATGCATTGTGATAACTTGTGATGCATATTTCATAACATGTAGTCAGTATTTTATATATTATACATTTGACTTTGGTTTTGTTTAGTAATTCTTATATTGAGCTGATTTTCAATTTCCCATTGTATCAGGGATAAGAAATAGACATTGAAGCTTTTCCAGCCTGATAAGGTGTTAGATGATATTTTTTTTATATGGCTTATTGGCTCCCTGCTCTTAACTTTGTATTACATGTAGAAAAAAGCAGCTGCCAGTGTTACCTTGCTCAGTGGCATGTAAGGATCCCCACTAAAGATCCCTGCAAGGTTAACTTTGTATTTTTTTGCTGTGTTTATGGGTGTGTAAGTCCATGCCCCAAGTCCATCAGCCCTTTTTTTGTCTCTGCTCACTGCAGATGTTTTCATTGGCCTCTACAAGTATCAGACTAATTCAAGCATGCGTTTTGTCTTAAGAAATAAGAGGCAGTGTCTCTTTAAGAGGCACACTGTATTTTATATAATAAGCATGATTTAACCTTGTGGGACATATATTCTTTATTCTATATTGTTTGCCTAAACTCTTTTTGCAGAGAATTTTGAAGATTTTCTTGTAAACCAGCACAAATCAGTCCTGCTACTTTCTGGCTTTACTGTAGCCAAAGGAACTTAATAATGCCAATATTGTTAAATGAGTTAAACCCCAACGAGTTATTTTCACGGATGCTTCCTATATCCAAACACAAAAGAGATTCTAGAATTCCTAATGAGTATTTTCATACAATTTGTAGGGCATTGGAAACTGTTTATCGTAGTATAAAATATATATGATAGCACACTCCTCTTGTATTTGAAGTGATCTGTGCCTGACAGGATCAATGCAAACTGTATTTTAAGGTCTTGCTCCAAGATGGAGTCAGCAGTATTACTTCAGAAGTGACTCTGATAAGTTACACTTCTCTTTTTCTTTTTTTTTAATGCCAAGGTCACTTTCCTTAACACTGACAGTAAAGGAGACTGATTTTTAGCATGGCTGGACTTGTACTACATATCATGTCTGGTATTGCATTTGCATTACATAAGAATAGCTGTAGTGTACAGCTCCACAGGTGGCAGCTGGGAGGGTAAGCAGTAATATACCATAGCTGGTTTTTACTACTTCTGATAAAGCCAGCAATCAGATTTCCTAATCTGATCTGTTATAAAACATTGCTATCTGAACAGCTAACAAACAGCTAGAATTGCAACTTTTCTCTTCTTTAAGCTCAGGTGCAGCTATGACTTTGATAGGTTTGGGGTTGGTTTTTTTTAATGTTTCTTTGAAAAAATGAATAGTATTTGTACAGCTAACATGTTAATCCAGCCCTATTTCCGTGGCTCACTTAAATACAAACCTGCAAAGCAACTGAAATGTTTACCTGTTTGAATCTACTGTTTGAGAGTTGATTTATATCTGATCTTTATAAAAATGTGAAAATGTAAAAATCCTGCATTGTAGCCTTTGCTAGGGAGCTCCAGTTTTCTTCTCAAAAGCAGTTACTGTCAAACTTTTGTACAATTCATTTGATCTCCCTTAACCTGGACAAAAGTGAAAATGAGAACCTTTTTCTATGTTGAGGTGCACAAAAGGGTTAAGTCCTATTTTGTCATATATTTACATATAAAACTTAGATGGAAAAACATGCACTTCTAAGTTTGTCTTGCTTTTTCAAAAGAAAGTGTAGAAACAAAGTAATGTAACAGTACTGTCAGGAAACACTCCACAATACCTGATTTAATTCTACATCTTTTGATGAATTTTGTGAATCAGTTGTAAGTTTCCAAAACAAAGTTACTATACACTGAAGTCATTGAGTACTTTGTGAAGTACCATGCTGTGCTTAGTTGCCACAAATCTGTTTTGTTTTTTTGGGGTTTTGGTTTGTTTGTTGTTTTTATTTTCCCTGACAATGCAGCATTTATCCAGTTTTAAGCTGTTTGTTTGGTCTTTCTGGTTATGCACACAGTATGCTTCAGATGCTGTCTGCTTTGCCAGCTCTGGGACATCCCATGTTTTCACCTGTAAGCTTGGTAGGGTCTGGTAAGCTGCAATAGTACTATGGACCTGTACTTGAAGAAAAACTATGAAATCAAAAATGCATGCAAAGGGAGACTGGTTGCGTGTGTGGCTCTCTCTCTGTATGTTGGTTTGATAGTTTTTCCTGTATTTTCTAGCATGGGAACAAAAGCAGGTTGTCCATGCATTTAGTGCTGTTGGGTCACTACCTGTGGAATTATTTTAAGCAATGTCTCATTCTTTGAAATATCATGTTTCTGTTAAAATACTTGATCAGGGTATTCTGTTTGATTCTTAGGCAGATAATTTTTGATCTACAGAATCTAGCAGGAGAAATATTTTCCTATGTTTTGGTTTGGTTTTTAATAAGAAAAGGCAAGTTTATGTCACTTGCTGTTTTAAGTGAAATACTTAAGACAGCCAATTGTTTCGTCTTCCCAAGTCTTTGGGGCAATCATTCATAGTGTGCCTGATGTCTCTGAAGGTTTGTTTCCCCTTCACTTTCTTGTGGTGGTCTTGTAATTAATGGTTTCATGGTAAGTTATGAAAAGCGAGACTACCTTTCTCAGATTCTGTTTCAGACAAACTCAACTACTGGTAGAAGAAATACTTGGAGACAGAAGATAGCTGTTGTTCAGTGGCTTGCTGAAGTAGCCACGATTCTTTTTCTGTTACAGCATTGTAACGGTTTTTAATTTAGGAGTCAAAATACTTTTGAATTTGCAGAGCTTTATAGTTGGTAGCAAAAATTACTTGCTGTTGATACAAAAATTGTTATATTTCATTTTATGTACTGCCAGTAGCCAAAACCAAAATAAAAAAATGTTAAAATGAACCTTTTTTTGTTATGATTTTTTTATTATAATCAACCTTTGCAATATTAATTTGTTTGTGGTGATATGTTTTAAATATTAAAAAGAAATGCAGATGTGTTTGAAGGAGATTGCACTGATGAAGCTGCATAAAATATGGTCATTTAGTATGATATGCTCCGAGTGTATTGGTACAGTGCATTTCTCTGTGGGTGTTCCCAGAGCTGCCGAAGTCCTACCTATGGGATCATGCCTTTTCAGCAGTTCTCACCAGACTTGCATGTCCCTTAATTATTATGTATTTATGTTTCATTTATCTGCACTATTTAGTGTAGAACTGGTACATTAAAGGAAGATGGATCTTTAGGCTATAGGGAGAGCAGAGAGAGGCAAAGAAGCATCCTGAATATGTCAGACCTACTTTTTGAGAAAAAACAACAGATGGTAAGTTTCTATTCAGAAGTGTGTGGATCAGTGGCAGGGGTCTTCTCAAACCTTTTTATTATACACCTATGTAGAAAGAAAAATAAAATATTGGGCTTGAAACCAAAAATAAAAATATTACAGTACTGTAGTATAAATATTGTTAAATTCATTATAAACCTAACTGTCCACATTGCAAATGTCCTTTGTGTACTTTTTTGCCATTGACAGTGCTAGAAGGAATGTTGCACTAATGCATTTTTAGGCAGCATGTTGACTTATGTGCTTAGAGGCTGGAACAAGTTTTATTTTACTTTAAATCTTCTTCATAAAACCAAGCGATCACATTAATTTGGAGGAATTGCAGTGCATTGTTAGTATATGGCTATGCAGATAAACTCTCATGGGTTTTAGATGCAGTAGCATAATACAGCTAAATATATTTGGATTTTCTGTATAACTGTGTGGGTTTCAACCTTTTTTTCTCTGAATTCATTTATCATCCAATTTACACCTGCACTTCTATGAACATTTTTTTCCCAGTCCTTTTCACTTGCTTGTACCATTCTTCAACATACTCAGGATTCATTTTCTTATTGTCTTTGTGCTATTCAGTCGATTTTTCTGTCTTTCTACTCCTGCCCTTTTTTTGTTTCTTCAAGAATCCATTGTTTTTCTTGTATTTCATCCATACCTTTGGGGTAACATTGTTGTAGGTGCTATTTGTCTTGGTTAGAGTGACAGTTGTCTAGAGGTGTGTTCCCTTTTTTGAAGAGAGTAGATGGAGCTTACTTCCTGGCCACCTTGGTTCTTTAGCAAAAAAAAAGGAGATCATATAGAACCTCCTGTATACTTGTTTCAGGTCATTCTAAATATTAGGATGGCTGGGCTGGAAATCAAATTAACACCACTTGGTCCTAGGCTTTGCATTTAGATGACACCTGTGGATAAGTTAGTCATACTTTATAAACATTCTAATGACCTCAGAGTGAGCAACTGAAAAGAAAGCTGTCTTGTGATGTGAGGAGAAAAGAATGTTTGGCATTTCATTAACAAGCGCTATCAAAAAGGACTGCAATCAGCCTTTCTCTTAGCAGTGCACTGGCAGTTTAACTATCCAGGGCAGCAGTATTAAAACATCTATGCAAAAAGAGGGATGTGGCTTTCGGGGGTTTTTGGGTTTCGGGTTTTTTTTTGTTGTTGTTTGTTTCTGGTTTGGTTTGGGGTTTTCTGTTTGTTTGTTTTCTCCCATAGAATCACCAAATGGTTTGGGTTGGAAGGGACCTTAAAGCTCACCCAGTTCCAACCCCCTGCCATGGGCGAGGACACCTCCCACTAGACCAGGTTGCTCCAAGCCCTGTCCAGCCTGACGCTGAACACTGCCAGGGATGCAGCAGCCACAGCTTCTCTGGGCAACCTGTGCCAGGGCCTCACCACCCTCACAGGGAAGAATTTCTTCCTAATGTCAAATCTTAATCTCTCCTCTGATTCCTCCTTGTGCTGTCACTACAGGCCCTGTAGAAAGCCACTCTCCAGATTTTCTGTATACCCTCTTTAGGGACTGGAAGCTGTTCTAAGGTCTCCCCGGAGCCTTCTCTTCGGGCTGAACAAGAGTCTCTTCATCATCAAAAAAAAAGTGAGGTGCTGTTACCTGCTTGTGTGGCCTTTTATATGAAGATTTGAATGATGCCAAAATCAGGCTGTTGTCACAGTAACCAGGTCAGAGCATGTGTAGGAAAGTCAGATTTTGTGTAATTCTGGGTTAAGTCCAGAAACCGGGAATGGAGGGAGTATGAGGAGAAAGAAGTTTGTCTAAGGAGTGGTTTGCTGGCTGGCTTTGTTCACAGTGCAGCCCAGCCATGACAGGATTGCCTGGGTCTGGATCATAGCCATAGATGGGTGTGTCAAAGTTTCAGGTGCCTGGGTGAGTTTCTACAATGTTTAGCAAGGCAAGATCTTCTGATGAAGCTGTGTGTTTGCAAGGTTAGTTTCGGTGCTTGAAATGCAGCAGACAAATGAAGTTTACTTCCACCCACAGGAATGTGAGCCTGTAAATCCAGCAAGACAGTGGAGGTGACCAGGTATCTCGGACAGAGAACAGCATTCTTCTTGGAAACTACCTCTGGCTAGAGTGGAGGCGGCCTTGCAGACAGCTCCAGTTGTTAAGAAACAGGTCCCACAAAGCAAGGAGTTCAGTGCTTTAATTGCTATGGGAAAGCCAGAACTCCATGGTAGGAAAAGAATGAGGAGAACTACTCACTGCCAAGCCTGGGGCTTACTTCTGTTCACGTTGTTTGAAACCCAGTATAAATGGTTTTGTAGGATTGATGCAGTTAATTGTTCATGCTCTAGTCTTGGTCCTCATTGGATCCTCATTGCACTTATCTTCTTTGGTGATGTAACTTGTGTGTGGCACCTCAGGTTTAAGCTATTGTGTCTTCCAAGAGAGGTCCACATTGCCAGGTACAAACTTCTGCTCAACCGTGAGTCCCATAAAGTAAGATATAGCCAGCAAAAGGTCAGTAAAATTTGAGTTAAAAAACGTGCCAGCCATTAGGAACTTCACTGTGGAGGTATCGTATTTAAAGTGTCTCAGGCTGGCTTCCCTCCTGATTTTTAAGAAACGAATTGAGGATGGTGGGGCAAATAGAAGGAATCACTTCACTTTTATAAGCAGAAGCCAAAAATTCATGGGAAAATTTCCACGTAGGAAACAGAAGAGCTCACAAGTTATGTGAAGATAACTCAGCGTACTCTATAGAATGAGTAAATAAACACACCCCAAGAGCTAATGTAAAACACTCATTGAAACAGATCCTGTGCTGCTTCAACAGCATGTTTATTTAAAAAAGGGAAAGGCACTGACAGTGAAATGCTTTATTCAGAACATGCCCACTCCTGTGCCTCCTGATCTGCAGTTCCCCTGTTGTTTTGATGTTCTTGATTAATTTCTACTTTTAAGAAGCTTTTCCTTAAGGGTGAGCCTAAAACCTAGGTCAGGCTGTTCCTTTAGTGGTACTTGCTCCAAGCTCAGAGCCTTTTCCTCTGAAGGGAATGTGTGATTTGGCTCTATGGTGGTGGTATTTTGGTGAAGCAGTTACCTTGCTGACTAGAGCTCTCTTTTGGAAGTTTGTTCCCAGAGCATGACAAATGGTTTTAATCTTCCTTTCATGCCCAGCAAATAGTGTCAGGCTGCCTACTTTAACTACTTGGAAACCTGGGAATGGCAGCACATGTGTCCAGTTGCCATATGCAACTCTGGGCTGTGCTCAGTTGTTGCTTTTCAATGGCGCTGGGAGCTTAAGGGCTCTGTTTACTGGCACAAACAGCTGAAACAATGTGTTTGTGGGGATCTGACAGTTTGCTGTTTTGCTAGCAGGCTACCATTTGGTTGCCTCATTTTTGAAGGTAACATCAGGTAACACATTTAGTGTTACTGAAAACCTCAGGTCAGGTGTATTTGGCAGTGAAATAATTGTTATACTTATCTGTGATCATTGTAGATCCTGTTTTTATTTTCTTTTTGTTCTGAAGTATTTTGTTTATTAAATTGGTCTAAGCCTTTTTCTCCTTTATATATGTGATTGTTCTTTTTGTTTTGTTTTTAAACATAGATCCTTAAGACACTGAGCTGTGTGGTGTGGTTGACATACTGGAGGGCAGGAATGCCATCCAGAGGGACCTGGACAAGCTGGAGAGATGGACTTGTTTGAACCTTGTGAAGTTCAAACCAAGTGCAAGGTCCTCCATCTGGGTCAGGGCAATCCCAAGCGCAAATACAGGCTGGGGAGAGACTGGACTGAGAGCAGCCCTGAGGAGAAGCACTTGGGGGTGTTTGTTGACAAGAAGCTCAATATGACCCATCGGTGTGCACTTGCAGCCCAGAAACCAACCATGTCTTGGGCTTCGTCAAAAGGAGGGTGACCAGCAGGTTGAGGGAGGGGATCCTGCCCCTCTACTTTGCTTTGGTGAGACCTGTCCTTGCAGTCCTGCATCCAACTCTGGGGCCCCCAACACAAGAGGGATGTGGAGCTGCTCAAGTGAGTCCAGAGGAGGACAGGCTGAAAGGCAGCTTATGTATGTCGTTCCAAACTATACCTGGATCTGTCATAAAAAAAATTGTCAGGATCACTTCCCAACTCCCCTTGCTAGTGAGGACTACGTGGAATCACGTATTACAAGCCAACCATCCAAGGAGACAAAAGTGTAATTAGAAATGGCTGAAGGTCAAATTTAGAGCATTGCAACATTGCCAATTATGTAACTCAGATACTAAGATTAAATTAGCTGTGTTGCATGTACAATAGTCAAATTCTTTTAATGTACCCAACTTTGACAGGTAGGAAGTGAACCTCACTCCTGAAATATTTTTGTGTGTTTTTGCCTTTGTGCACCTATGCTGTAAACCCAAACTAAACTTTCAAGCTTAACAGTGAAAAGTGAAACCTATGAGTTCTCAGCACGGACCTGCTCAAGCGAGTCCAGAGGAGGCCACAAAGATGCTTTGAGAGCTGGAGCACCTCTGCTATGGAGACAGGCTGGGAGAGCTGGGCTTTTTCAGCCTGGAGAGGCTCCACAGAGACCTTAGAGCAGCTTCCAGTGCCTAAAGGGTCCAACAAGAAATCTGGAGAGGGACTGTTTACAAGGGCCTGTAGTGACAGGACAAGGGGGAATGGCTCTGAGCTGACAGAGAGGAGATTTAGATTTGACATTAGGAAGAAATTCTTCCCTGTGAGGGTGCTGAGGCCCTGGCACAGGTTGCCCAGAGAAGCTGTGACTGCCCCATCCCTGGCAGTGTTCAAGGCCAGGTTGGATGGGGCTTGGAGCAACCTGGTCTAGTGGAAGGTGTCTCTGCCCATGGCAGGGGTTGGAACTGGATGAGCTTTAAGGTCCCTTCCAACCCAGCCATTCTGTTCTGATTAACTGGGCTCTTGTGTAGTTGTGTAGACTAAAGTCTACTAATATGTGAAAAAGAGGTGATCATTTTCTCTTTTTAGAAATTCAGATTTGGGGGGTGGTGGTTTCTCTTTGGTGATGTCTTGTTCCCCCTCCCGACCTTACAGAAGTTTTTGATGTAGATCTTTGAAGCACTGTACAAGTTGTGACTGGATTGAACCCTTGTGCAGCTCCTCTAAAGAAATAAGTAGCTGTCTGATTTAAATTTGTAGGAAAATTAGATTAATGTCAATGAAATTTTAAACAAAAAAAAAAAAAAGAAATGGGGGGAGGGGGAACTTTCTGGTGCTTCCAGTTGTGTGGGGTTGGGTTTTTTTAGGCTTTGCTGCTTCAAAGATGCTTGGTCAACCTCAGGTGCAGATTTTAGTAAGAAAAAAACAAGATGTATAAATTGCATAGTTGTAGAAAAGAACGTTTCATATCTGTTCAATTTTTAGGCTATTACAGTCAAAGAACTGACACCTATCAAAATACGTTAGAATTCAGTTCAAATACAAGGGAATTCTGTGGATAGTCTCTTCTGCAATAGGATAATTTACCACACGGGGGCAATATGCGGCTGGACTGAGTTGTTTACCTGTCGGTTAAGAAAATAGGTGGCACAGTTGACAGGTTTTGCCTGGACTTTTATTTCAGTGTTGTGTCTCAGCAGCCGTATTTCTCTGCAGCTTGTAGCCTGTGCATGCCCTTGATTCCTGTGCTGTCGATTCAGAGCTTCTGCTGGCTACACACTGAACCTTCTGGGTAGCAAGAACGTGTTTAGACTAGTACACTAATCAGACTGAAAGAAGTTGCAGAGCCAGTGCCTGCGCCTGCGTGTGCATACACAGGTATGAACATCTGCTGTGTTTCATTTGTTTGTTATAATTGCCACTCTCACCATGAGAGCCAACTTAAAATGCAGCTATGATTAGGAAAGTCAACGTAAGCAAGTGCAAAAAAGGTTGGCATTCACTATTTTTAATGTTAGCAGGTGAGCAATATTTTCCCTCTATGTAAGTGCCCATGTCTGTTCTAAAGAACTGGTTAACACTGAAGGTTTAATTCTAGGGCATAGTCTGAGGCTAGTGGACTTTGCACTTTATAAATGATAAGGTAATTGTTTAGGTACAGTGTGTGTAAATGGGCTGCTGAAAAATCCTGCAGAGGTAAGCAACCTGAAAAGCCCAAAGGATTACACTGGTGGAAGTGTGATAGCATGACTGGTGAGGGGGGAAGCAGAAGCAGGTTAAGATTGGAAGTGGAAACCCCCCTTCCCCTCCAGAGTCCACAAATTTCTGTACCATGGAAGCCAGTTTCTCTATTTGGCTTAGCAAGAGGCTGCTAATGATGAGTACTTTTGACATTATATCTCTGCCAGTAGAACAAGGTGAGTTCTGCCAGGTTTTGAAGTCTCTTCATTACTGCTGAAGATCAGAATTTCTTGTACCTCCAGGTCAATTTTAACAGTAAGTGAATCTGGTATAAGAGAGTAATTCTGTAAAGTAATATGTACAGGTATTATTCAGGTGTTATTCATTCTTTGTGCTGATCATGTGGATCAAATCTCTGATTATCCAGGAATTCCTGTTCGCCTTGGCTTGAGTCTTTTGCCCTTTGGTTATGACAGTCAGTGTGTTGATCAAAGTCTGTGATTTCACTCTCCTTTTTCATTTTTTCCTATGATCTGGAGTACGATTGGGCTGTAAGTACAGAACAGCACCTGGCTATAATGCTGAAATTGCCATGATTTTCCTATTTGAGAAGTGGTCTGATGCAATTCTGAGTTGTTAGGAAGAGGGCTTGTTGAGGAATGATTTGGCAATCCATATAGACCAGTCTACTGAGATGTCTGACTCAATGTGAAAGACAATAAAGGGAGACAAGACAACTGGTCTCCTGCCTGGTTCTGCTGCACAGACCATTACAAACTACAAAGTACTGCAAAGTACTTGACTGAGGTCTTCTGAGATGAAACTCATTCAGATCAGGAATACGACCAGGTCAGTCACTAACTGTCATGACAGTCAACTTAAGATGTTGTCACATTTGTGGAAATAAGAAGTTTTCCCTTGGAGGACCTCTGAGGTGCTTTATACCTGTTACTCTGACACGAGGTCCTCAAAGATGAAGGGAAAGAAGAGCAACCATCCTGTGGAGAAAGCTGTCGCCCCTTGCAGTTAGTCCTAACACTATGCTTAGGCTTAGGCTAACAATATGTACAGCAAGTCACTGAATATCTCCAGATGCAGGAATTATACTACAAGGTACTGTACCAGCTTGAACCAGAGCAGGACAATGGCAGTGAACCGTGGCATTTGCCCTCAAAGCAAAAGGAATGTGAACCTGTTGGAGTGAGTCCAGAGGAAGGCACAAAGATGCTTCCAGGGCTGGAGCACCTCTGCTGTGGAAACAGGTTGAGAGAGCTGGGCTTGTTCAGCCTAGAGAAGGGAAGGCTCCAAGGAGACCTTAGAGCAGCTTCCAGTGCCTAAGGGGGCTGACAAGAAATCTGGAGAGGGACTTCTTACAAGGCCAGGTAGTTCCAGATAAGAAGACCAGAGAAGTGGTTCTTCAGTGTTCTGAAGAACAGAGAAGTGGTTGCCCGATCCTTGGAAGTGTTCAAGGTGACGTTGGTTGTGGCTTTGAGCAACCTGGTCAAACACTACTGCTAGGTACCATCAGCATAGGTGATATTTTCTGCCCTGAAGAATTGGGAATGCAGATATGAAAAGGAAAGAAGAGAGACTTCTTAAGGTTCAGGTTCATGGCAAGAAAGCAGGTCTTGGAGAAACACTTATGCATCCTGCTGAACTCCCCATGCTATGGTGGAAAGGCTAAAAATTAGCTGCAGGTAGAAACCAAAGTACTGGGTACGTGGACACTTAAACATGCAGCACCTTCAGTGCTGGATTGTTTCAGCACTGCAAATTACATGTGTTTTGTGTGAGCAATAACAGCAATATACAGTGAAGCATAAACAGCAGGGTGTTGATGCTTCTGAAGGCTTTACTACATCTGTAATTATTGCTTCCTCTCTGATTGTTGTTGTATTTTCCCTTTAAAGTAATCCCATCACATCAGATCTGTTCTCAAACGTAGCAACAGCTACTTTTTTTTGCACAAGTTCTATTCTTTTTAGATGTTAAAGCAAATGATTGAAATGAAGATTGCTCTGAAGTATCTGCACTTTAAAGGATGCAAAACTATGTTAGTGCTTAAGCTGTGACTAAAATCCATTGCCTATAGAAGTATAATGTAAATGGTAGGCAAACCATGATACTGAAATAGCAATTTTGGTAATGAAAGCACTTCAGTTTATTGTGATAATGAGTGGTTTTATGAATGGAGTTATCTAAAATACTGTGTATGCTTTTTGTAACTTTCCTGATTTTTTTGTATGCATGAGATTCTTCAGCTCTATTTCACTTTTGAAGAAATAATGGGACATATTTTTAAAACCTTGTGTCTTTTTTCTTCTTAAGAGATGAGAATGTTGCTAGTCAAGAATTACTCATTAAATTTGCTTCTTTCTGTGGGTGAGAGTGGTGAAGTTCCTCCAGGTTGAAAGGGCTGTTCTGCATGAATTGTGTGTTTTGTTTAATATAAAAGTCATGTGCTATGTTAATACTTTGTATTTCAAATGGCTGTGAAAAGGTCAAGTACTCAGAAACAAGGTGGCTCTTCACATTTCTTGGGCTATTGGCCATCAATCCATTCCTAGAGAAATACAAATATTTCTCTCATTTCTGTTGCTTCTCATCTTGAAAGGCAGGCTCTAGTGACACGTGGTACCTCAGGGGATTGGAGGGGTTTGTCAAAAGCAGTCCTTTTTGGGGAGTACTCTGATCTTGTAGGGACAGGACAAGGGGGAATGGCTTTAAGTTGACAGAGGGGAGATTTAGGTTAGACATGAGGAAGAAATTCTTCCCTGTGAGGGTGCTGAGGCCCTGGCACAGGATGCCCAGAGAAGCTGTGGCTGCCCCATCCCTGGCAGTGTTCAAGGCCAGGTTGGATGGGGCTTGGAGCAACCTGGTCTAGTGGAAGGTGTCCCTGCCCATGGCAGGGGTTGGAACTGGGTGAGCTTTAAGGTCCCTTCCAACCCAAACCAGTCTGGGATGCTGTGATTGTTGATCCCCTGTCATCAGTCAGCCTCTGTGTCTGCTTTTGAGCAGACTCAGAATCCAGAAGGTGCAGAGGTCTGTTGGGGCAGAGCTCTGTTCACCCTGTGTTGAATTTCCTACTGCATTTGGTTCTTGGTGTTAGTGATGGGCTTGCTGGCTGGAGAGTGAGGAGGGGGATGTTCTGATGGTCTTCAGCCATCTGTTCTGGATCTTAGCACGTGCGTGCAGCACTCGTGTCTTCTCTTCTGTAGTGCTGTGGCTCTTTGTATCTTTATTTAAAATCTGTCTGAAAAAGGAAGTTAACTAAATGAGAACTAAAATGTTTATTATTCAAAGCAAAACACATGAGATTTGTTGCCTGAATCTTAGGGACTGCTTCATGTAATGATGATATTTTACCAGAGCACCACTCACCTGTGCAAATGGGGTTTGCCGGTGTTTCGCACCCCTGGGCAGACCATCTGCTGGTCGTGGATGCTTTGGTATGTGTAGCTGTGTGACTGTATGTTCCCTTCTTTGGGGCAGGGGCAAGGGGCAGCCTTCCTGCAAGCTAAGTGTTCTTCAGCTCCGACAGGAAAGGATTTGGCATAAATATCCTTCTAAAGGTTCCAACCCGCGGCACACTGCTTATGGCGGAAAACAAACATTTTGGTGGGTTTTTTGTGTTTGTTTTTTAAATAATACTAAAAGCCTGGCAGAACTGATTGGATTTGGACAAGAGTGCCACAGCAGCCCTGCGTGACCACCAGGAGCACGACATGCTCGGGTTCATTCTTGCGTGTCTCCATCGCTCCTGCTGCTCCGGCGGCATCGCCGGGACTCCCGCACCCACAGCGCGGTTCCCTGTGGGTCCCGGCGGCGGGAGGAGCCGCGCTGCGCCCGGGCTGGGGCCGGGCCGGGCCGGGCCTCCTGAGGGCCCGAGGCCCCGCCCCGTCCGCTCAATGGGCGGGGTCGGTGCGTGCGGGGTGCGCGGGGACAGGGCTGCTGCGGCGGCGCGCGGTGGACGGCGGCCGGCACCGCCCGGCCCGGAGCGGCCGTAGGCGCTGAGGTGAGGCGAGGCGAGGCGAGACGTTCCCTGCGGGACGGCCCCAAGCCGTTCCTGACAGCGGGATCTGCGGGCCGGGAGCCGAGCGGGACCCGCAGCCCTTGGGCGCGCCGTGGAGCGGGGCTGCCGGCTGGGCTCGGCCTGTCCGCGCGTCCGGCGCTTCCGCCGCCCGCGGCAGCTGTCGTGCGCTGCGGGCTCGGGTAGAAGCTCTGTGTAAGGGCCGCGCTCGGCCCTGCCCGCTTCGCCGGAGGGGCTGCGGTGGTCGCTCCTGCAGCGCTGGGGGCGGGAGGCTCTGGCCGGCGGGCTCGGGAGCGCTTTCCCCGGGATGCTTCCCAGGGCCTGGCCTGGGCGGGTTCGGCACTTCCTGCTCGGACTGGGAGTGTTGGAACACCTGCGCCCCGGCCCATGCCCTGCGCTCCGCATCTGCCTCCCTGAGAGGGACTCTCGCAGCTCGCCGGGTGCAGTGCAGGGGGTCGTGCTGCGCCGCCCTGCTGATTCCCTGTGATCAGGTTAAAGAAGCGTCCCTGAAGCCCCATTCATTTGGCAGGAACCAGCTGCAGATCTTCTCCATCCTACCTGTGCCTCCAACTCCTTCTGCACAAGCAGTGCTGCAGAATGCAGCAGTTCAGGAAACAGCTGTAAAGACCCCTTTTGTGGTTGTTATGAGGGATGGGATGGTGTTTATTAGAGGAGTCAGGGGACTAGGTTTCAAGGAGATGTTTCTCTCCTGGTGCAGCTGAGCACTCAGTCTTCACCACTCTTTGCTGCAGTTGTTGGATTCCTGATGCGTCAGTTGGTGCCAGCTTGGTCTAGTGACATTAATGGTTTGTTGTTGCCTAGTAAAAAAGGTAAAAGATGAAACTTTGCTTCTGGTGGACTGAAAGGACCTGATTTGAAAGCGTCTCTGAAATTTTCAGGAAGCACTTCTCTCTAAGAGTGCTCCCTTGCTGCTCCATATGGGGTCCCACTGTGTGCAGATGGGGGGAATCCCTTCTTACAGGAAGCAGGGATTGCTCTGCTCTGAATAGGGAGCTGGGAAACTAATGTTACTTCAGTCCAGCCTTCTGCATAGGTGAGGGGTGAAACATCGTAGTGACTTGTCACTGACCAAAAGGCACTGTACTTGGAGGAGTTTCTTTGCAAGCCCTTGGTATCTTGCATGAGCATATGCGCAGGTTTAAGCTGCCTGCCCAGATTTGCTGCTGGCTGAAAAACAGTCTTGCTTCTGAAAAAATAATTTTATTTCATTCAAGTAGAAGGTGAAATACATTGTGTCTTCAAAGCTATTTCAGAAAGGCAACAGAAAAGCTATCTAAATGTTCCATTTGTTCTTTCATTGGAGGCTGAAAGTGGTAGTCATTCTGTCACTGTGCTTCAGGGGGCTGATTTAGCTTTGATGCCTGGCCCAGGTTTATAGGAAATTACCAGGATAAGCACTTGGTGCAAAGAAGTTCAGGGTAGGTGAGTGCAAGGGAGATTATTTTCTTTTTTTTTCATAGAACTACTAGCATTGCATTTTAGTTTTGCGTTGGTGAGACGGTAAGTAAGACCCCATTCCGGCTGGCCTGGGGTTGATAGGAGGCTCTCAGTGCTCTTGGACACTTTCTCTGCTCTGCCCATTTTCCATAGAGCCTCTTGTTCTTCCCTCTGCTTGCAGCCTACCTCAGGCTTCGTTCTTTAATTTCCTTCTGCCTTTCATTTAGTTAGCTTTTTTAACTGAATCGCTTCCAAAATCATGGCATGATGGTTTTTGTTAAGAAGTGTTGTATGTAGCCAGCTTACAGAAAACATGGTGTGTAACTAAAATTGTTTGCAAACTGGAAACAGTGCTTGGGTTGATTAATATTCCTCCCAGTTTTGGTTGGATCAGACCAGGCTGTTTGGGGATTTGTACTGATTGCAATTGCATTGGTAGTGTGCACTGTGAGGAAGCTGGAATGCTGAGGTCCTCTCAGCTGCCGCGCAGCAGGCAGGGCACTGCTTTCTCTGGGACATGTGGCTTAGTTCTGCAGCATGTTGTGTTTCTGCTGATGTGCCTGTTGGACTTTTAAAATGTGGATATATGCTGGATGGGGACTAGTCCAGTGGTAAATATTTTTAGAAATGTGTCATCAGCAAGATGTGAGGCCAAGCGCTGCTGAATTCACTTTTCCTGTGGGGAAGGACTTTGACATCTGCAGTTTCCATTTGACATGACTTTGTTCCCTCCTGGCTGGTAACCAGAGCTAGGAAAAGTACCCAGGAGCTCGTCATTTAGTGTGGAGTTCGGCTGTCTGCCTGCCTTGCCTTCAGGAACCAGCTGGCTTCAGCCAGAGGGGATGCTGCTGAAGCCTCTCTGCCATGGGGCTGCGCCTTGCACAGCCTCTGTCAGCGCTCACATCTTTTTCCTTTCAGGTTCCTGCAGTGTCCATCCCTTCTAGTAGATGTTTATTTGAAGCAGGATGAATGCAGTCACAGAGTGGTAATTTTAAGAGTGGTTGTCTAATAGCCTGCTGAGGAGCATGACTGATTCTGGGCAATTTCAGTTGCTTTTAAGCATCTGAATGGCAGTAGCAAAATCTTACCGTATGGTTAAGTTATAAGGGATGCAGTATCAAGGGGATATAGATGACACCAAGCCATACTGGATGGTGCCTTGAGCAGTCTAGTATGGTGGAAAGTGTCCCTGCCCATGGCAGGGGATTGGAACTGTATGATCTTTAAGGTCCCTTCCAACCTGAACCATACTATGATTCTATTGGTTTCTCTCCAGGTTAGCAGTTGGAGGCATAACCTGGGCAATTGTCTCTGCTGATTCTTCTTGTGGTGGTGGTGGTTTTAAAGTCTGAGATCTAAAAGTTGAGTGGAATGGGAAGTTCAGTGAAATGGTGTGCACAAGGTGGTCTGTAAAAGGTGACAAATGAGCAGAAATTGTCTACAACTTGCAGGTTGAGCACTGTACTGTGTACACGTACTTCTAAGGTTGAGATTGTCCTTTTCATGCTTTCTTGTTGTGTGTGTCATCAGCTGGGATACTGGAGGCATCTCTCTGGTGGTCTTGAGCTGTGCTGCTCAGGAGGGCTCTGCAGTACTCACATGGCCTCTGAGGGACTGCTAAGCCAGTCAAGCCTGTGGTAGGCGTAATCAGGTAGGAGGCATCTGTCCCCTCTCATGAGGGGGTCTGCAAGTGTAAAAAGAAACCTTGAAACCCACTGGTCTGCAAGCCAGGAAGATGTTTGACTGGTCCCAATGTGTGCAAGGATAAAAACCTAACACCACCATCCCCACCACTCCCCAGTTTTTAACAATATGTAACCCTGGCTCCATTTAAATCCCCACAGCAGGCTGCCTACCTACTCAAAGTGGAGAGAGACAAAGGAATATTTTCATGATCTGCCTCTCTCCTTTTTAGACAAAACACGTTTATTAGGAAACAATCTAACACTTCACTGAATTTTTTGTAGTGTGGTGGCCATGTGAAGGCTGTCCCAGTGTCAGTATCCACATAATTTTGATTGTTTAGGCATAGTATGGTATTTAGGAAATGCAATCAGAAGCACTGAGGAGCTGAGATGTTCTTCTGTGTGTTTCTGCTGAATGCCTTGCACATGGTTGCCAAATCCTCCATGCCAGTGGTGAGAGTGGGGCAGTGGCTTTGTTGGGCCATTGTATCCTGAGCACATGTGCCTCTTGTTCATGTAGACCCCACTGCAATCCGTGTCCAAATGCTGCCTCTGCTCCCATGGTGTGGGAGAGCCCGGGAGAGACATGCAGGCTGTTTTTTCCCCCATTTCAAATTAAACATTTGCTCTGCAACAGCTGCCACCAAGCCATGGAAGTAAGGATCATGATGTAGGAGTTGGCCTGCTTGAACTAGCGTGAATTTCTGTAACTGAGATTTTTGCCTACTGACTTAATCTGGGTACAGCAAAGGTTTGCTAATAAGGTGCAGAACTGTTATCTGCAGAAATCTGCATGATGAAGGCTCTGAGCTGCCAGCGTTGGTTGAAGCAGTTACAGTTTTGCATGACTCATCATTTGGGAGCATGAAGAAAGCTTATTGTTCCTGTTATCTTGGGGTGTGGTCCAACCTTGTTGTCACAAAGTCAATGGGATGGCCAGGTACCAGTGAAAGATAGTCCTGCCTTACCCTTTACTGCCTGAAGCTTTCCTTGTGCTCTCTACAGTCCTCATGCTGCTTGTGGTGATCTGGTTTAGGGACGAAAATTGGCAGAAAAATGAACTGGAAATTCAAATGTCAATGTGTAAGGAGGGTGGAGGTGACAGGTTTGAGTGTCCTGTTTCCTAACCATGTTTTGTAATAGGTATTTTTTTGCCACTTGTTTTTCTTCCCAGCAGCTGGATTTCTGACCAGAGTTTCATCAGCTTTATTACTGGTTTTGATAGTGGAATAAAGAGTGTTAAATAAGGACTTCGTATGCAATTGTACTTCGGTGGCTAGTATTTGCATATGGTATATTGTTGGAAAACTGTGTTTCAGGCTGTAATCCTCCATTTTCTTTCAGGTTTCTTTAGACTCTTCTCAATGTTGAAAGATGGGAGAGATAGAAGGAACATATAGGGTCCTGCAGACTCCCGGCTCTCGTTTGGGTGTCCAGAAGACTATGGGAGTGAGTACCTTGGAGCCAGGACAGAACCTCTCCACTGCAATGGCATCGTTACCTGCCAAAACACAGGAGCGGGACCTGCCGATCAAAATAAAGATGCTGGACAACACAGTGGAAGTACTTGACATTGAGGTAAGAGTGGTTTAAGCCTGATTTCAAGTACATTTAGCCTCTAATAATGTAAAGTTCACAGATGTGCTGCTATACAAAGCTGGGATGTTTTGAGGCAACATCTCAATGAAGATTCCTGTAGGGATTTTACCTAATTACCAGTAGTTAAATGAGTAGCCCATCTTGTTTGTTTAGTTTTTTTTTAATGTAACAATTGTTTTCTGTGTTATATATAAGCATGTACTATAATAAAAAGCTTTAATTGCTGCTTGCTTTGGGGGACCACCACCAGTCTTCTGACCTTGCTTCCTGAGACATGTGCAGCTCTGTCTATTTGGCAGCTGGGAGGGCAGAAGAGGGGTTTTTATTAGTTACTACTTTTTATTAATTACTTGAAGAGGTTTGTATCCTTTTCAAGTAAACTTCATCCTCTTTGAAAGTTTTTGCTTATTGCCACACTTCGGGAAGGAGACAGAGGGATGTTTCTGAAGGTTTGTATTTAAAAGTATGCTTGCGTAGCAGCTGAGGAAATCTGCCTTAAATACAAACCGTGCTCAAGTTGGGTGGTTCTGGTTTTAAACAATGAAAGCATTTTGTTCTACAAATTCTTGTTTCATTCTCAGCATTAACTGTAGCTTGAGTAAAGATGTGTTGTAAGAAAACAGCCTGTTCTAGTAAAGATAATCAGTTAATGGATGCTCTATATTAGTATCAAACTGACTTTATAAATGGTACTCATATCCTTGGTTTGTGGCACAGACTTAAACAGGTTTTTCTGTGAAGTCAGCCAGATTGAAAAAGATGTCTGTGGAGCTCTGAAGAATGAGTGGCTTTTGGGGATATCTTGTGCAGATTGCTGTCCAGCTGTTCAACTCTCAAACTTGAAATTCAATTAGTTTCCGGTTAAGTGTGAGGCTATGCCTGTATCCTCCCACCTGAGGACACAGAGGCTGCAGCAGACTCTTCCATCCCTCATTTACTGCATAGCACACAATAACCCGTTTTTTTGTGTGTGTTTTGTTCTTGTTTTGCTTTAATTATGTTAGAATATTTTAAAAACCTTCTGCTGACAGGTTCTTTTGAAGTGTGGGTTAGGGATTTTTTTTTCCCCAGGTTGGTGTAGATTTTGGTGCTTTTGTGTTCTGATTTTAAAAGAGAAGAAAAAACTCAAGCAACCCACCCCTCCAACCCTGTAATTTTGAAAATTGGTGCAAGTCCACTGGAAGCTGTTAAAATCAAGAAAGAATTTATAACTCCTACTTCCTGCTTTTTTACATGAAGTCGATGACTGGAAATCTCCTGTATATTACCATAGATGCTTTCCTTCTCTTCCTTGCCACATTTATGACAACTTTGTTTGCTCTTTTCATACAAATTTTCCACTTTCCTTACCATTTTCATCTTTAACTCTCACCTGGCTCTGACAGTCAAAGCCTGCTCTACTGGCTTTGATCTATGTCTGAAGGGAATCTTGACTACACTCAAACCTTAACCTCAGAATCCTTTTTCACGCTGAAGATAATTGCTGATACTTGGGTGGCCCTCCAGTCCCATCCTGAAGCTCTGTGCTATCTTCTCTGCTAACCTCTAACCTCTGAACGCCTCCTTGGTTCCCCTTGGTTCCTCTCTGTGCTTGGTAAGTTAACTGCTTTCACAGTACCATGTTTTTTGAAACTGTCTTGACCCGATTCTCCTTTGCCTGCTGGAACAGCCTTGACTGTGTATGCTTCCAGCTATCTTCATTGCTCTCTGGCTTCCATTGCAGGTACAGTTTAGCTCCATCCTTAACCCCTTGTCTTATCCTACAGCACTTTGTTGTTAGTCTTGCCACCAAATGTGGATTCATCTGTGGCTCAACTGAATGCTTTAACTCTTGACTGTCTCTTGGCTCTGAATAAAATCAGCCTTTGCCTGATGAAATGTAGGTTTGATACTTTACAAGTGGAGACTAACGTTGACATGTAAAAACAAATTCCTCACACTATTTTTTTTTACCACTGTGAATAATACTCCAGTCTCACCTCTCTGACCAATCATGTAGTTTTTATTCACCTCCAAATCCTTAATTTCATTCACTCTGTAAAGCCTCTAGGGTGTTATTTTTTAACTAAACAGCTAAAAATCCTACCATCCAGGAGCACCTCATTTCATGCCTTTGTTGCTGTGATCACCTTGTTGGCTTAAATCTTCCCCAGTCTTAATCATCATCATAGAATCACAGAATGGCTTGGGTTGGAAGGGACCTTAAAGCTCATCCAGTTCCAACCCCCTGCCATGGGCAGGGACACCTTCCACTAGACCAGGTTGCTTCAAGCCCCGTCCAGCCTGGCCTTGAACACTGACAGGGATGGGGCAGCCACAGCTTCTCCGGGCAGCCTGTGCCAGGGCCTCAGCATCCTCATAGTGAGGAATTTCTTCCTAACGCCAAATCTAAATCTCCCCTCTGTCAGCTCGGAGCCATTCCCCCTTGTCCTGTCACTACAGACCCTTGTAAAAAGTCCCTCTCCAGATTTCTTGTTGGACCCTTTAGGCACTGGAAGCTGCTCTAAGATCTCCTTGGAGCCTTCTCTTCTCCAGGCTGAACAAGCCCAGGTCTCTCAGCCTGTTTCCACAGCAGAGGTGCTCCAGCCCTTGAAGCATCTTTGTGATCTTCTCTGGACTTACTCAAGCAGCTCTATGTCCCTCCTGTGTTGGGGCCCCAGAGCTGGATGCAGGACTGCAGGGGTTTCTCCCCCAAGTCCTTTTCCTCAGGGCTGCTCTCAATCCAGTCTCTGCCCAGAGCCTGTATTTGTGCTTGGGATTGCCCTGACCCAGGTGCAGGATGTTGCACTATCTTGCAGCATATGTACCTGTTTTACATGTTGCAGTGTGAGTCAACCTGCCAGATTGTTCCCAGCAGTTCCTCCTACTGCCTGGCAATTTCTTGCATTGCTTCACTGACTCCAAGTCTTTTTAGCTTCAAACATAGGTTGGTTATCTCTGCTTTCAAGGTCCTTCAGTGCTCTACCTATATTCTCTTGCATGTACTTGGCTTCATCCCCTAATGGGGCCACAGTGCTGTACCTTTGTTGTTTTCTCCCATCATGATGAGAGGATTCCCATAATTAGGAACTGTGTTAGTTTCCTTTTTTTTACCTGGAAATATTTCTCTTGTTACAACATCCACAGAAACACCTGAATTTGGGCAACTGGTGTGCTGAGGCCGTAGTTAATATCGTACTACTTTATGGGGAACTGAACAACTTAAATCTTTTGCCTGATGTAAACCGTGAGGTTAGAAGGGGTCATCCTTTGTTCATCTGTAGAGCATCGAGAATGAAGAGGTCTCTGGTCAGCAACTGCAGCATTAGTCATGCTACACACTGCCTAGATTACTTTTCATTTTTGTCCACTTAAAGTAGCAAAGGATGGCAAACAGGGATGAGGTATTAAGTTGTAACCCTCTGGCACCTGATTTGGCCATCGGACTGGTGGGATAGCAGTAACTGCTGTGACTGCTGCTTGTGACAGAAAATTGATCTTTTTACATGAGGATTGAGGGCCAGAAATAGGAAAAGTTGGCTGCATTGCTGAACAGGGGGTGTGGGCTAGCAGAGATACGTTCTTAAAAAAGCAAGGAGAGAAATTAATGATTAAGCATCTGTCCCAGAGGGTTTGAAGCTGTGATTGCAGTGCTGCTTGTCCACTCCTCTTTGCTTTTGCAATTTTTTTCCCTGGTATGGACACAAGAGGTGATGTCCCCTTCATTACCTGTGTCATGGGGTTTCTGGTTATTGATTCAGCCCAGCAACAATTTTTCAGTGTAGTGGGACACTGAGGCCTTTGTCACTGTTTTCTCATGGAGACGTACCTTATGGCAAAAAGGCATTCTCTTTCCCCCCCAGTTCAAATTGGTTTCCATCTGCCTTAAAGAAGTATGGCAAATAACTTTTTACTGGGAAAAGGGGTGTGTCCATGGAGAAGATGTGGCAAAGTGGTCAGCTTCTGGAGAGGGTCCTTCTCTGTGGAATGTAGTAGGGAAGCTGATGCAGGAGCCCTGTTTACTGCCTTGCCTGTGAAGCTAAAATGAGCCACATCAGCAATTTTAACCCTATGGGATAAATAGTAGCCACAATAGGGATTTAATCGATGCTTCTTTTTCTTGTTATCCCCTCCTTTCTCCAAGATGCACTTAAAACACTTGCTTATCTCCTGGCAGGTATTGGTGGATACTCTCATTTGGTAGCTCTTCCCCATCACTTGAGTCTTTTAACTTGCCAAAGAAAAAAGGGTGATAAAGTGGCATAATGCATGGGACAAGAACAAAATAAAAAAGGCCAGTCTTTACTTCATGATGTTATTGCATCTAGAACAATGTGTTAAAAGTTCAAGCTAGCTATGTATCATTACCTTTGATATAAAATCCACTGCCTCTGCTTTCACCGTCTGTATTGTAAAGTTTTTTTTCTAGCTATGTATTTTGTTAATCAGTAAGGAGCAGCTATTCCGTCAAGTGTGCTAGGGCAGAGCTCTTCTCCAGGGAATCTGTTTTGAATCTTCGGGCATGGAGAAGTGCTCAAATGTTTTCTAGACTATAAAAACCTGAAAAGTGGGATATGTGTTTTCTCTTTTCAGTCCTGAAACAGAAAGAGAATGAAACACTCATCCAGAGCTAGGCTGGAATAGTAATTATTTTCATGAGTTGGGTTTTTTTTTCTTTTTCCCTTTTTTACAGCCAACTTGTGTAGCCAGTTGAAATCTTGCATGTGCCATATCATGGGGTACCTGTCCTCCTGCCTTCAAGTGAAGTCTGTCCAAATGGGTGGTTTTGCAGACTATGAGATGCATGATTGGAAAATTCAGTTTAATTCAGACAGTGGCACACTTCAAAGTAATCAGGGGTTTACCACAGGAATTCTGCTAGCTTTCCTGATTTTTTTAAGAGATTAGACTCAGAGGCCTTTGATGAGCATAGAAATATGACAGTCTTAAGTAGAAGGGCCTGGGCTGGGTTTCATTCACCAAAATGACCACTTGATGAAATTATATTTGTCAGGTGCTGGCTACAGGAAACAATAAAACGTGCTGTAACAAAGGACAACTTAGGCTATAAGAATTTAGGGTTCAGGAAGTTGTGAATTATACCTGCCGAAAGTTTTTGCACTGATTTGTGGTAGGGTTGGAAGAGGGGTGCCCCTGGGTTAGAGGAAACAAGGGGTCTTTTTGCATAGCATAGCTGAGTAACAGTGGCACTGTTGGTAGGTGAGAGCCTGGTGCTCTATTAAAATCCTGCTAAGGGAAATAGCAGGTTTAATCAACAAGAAGGGGGTCAGACTTGCTGCTTTCTCAGATGCAATACCTTTTGGGGGCCTATAGGCAGGCAGATTGCAACATCTGCCTCTCTGACCCAGTTTTCTCTTTGCACTAACTTATAAGACATTTAATGGAATTGCTGCCATAATGTGATGTTTCATATTTTGTCTTTGTGTTGCTCCTTGTGTAGGAAATGTGTGCTTACTTTCTTTCATGAATTATGTTCTGTGTTATGAGGAAGTGCCCCAGAAAAAGCAGTTTAGATTATTATGCTTCAAAGTTACCAAACTCTGTTTGAGGAGAACTCAGCACCTTTTCAATTGCAAGTGCTTCCTCTTCTCCTTGAACATAAAATAAAATTTGGGAGTGATAAATACTTATGAATCATAATATAGTTGAATTCTGCTCTCTTTTCACCTACTGCAGATCGAATTCTGTATAACTGTAATAGTCATCATAAAATCACAGCACAGTTCTTTGCACTCAGCAAGACCAAGAGGGTCTGCCTACCTGCTGTACTCAGTGGGAAAACTTAAACTAGATTCTTTTTCCTTACTTGCTATTCCTTGCCAGGTTGCTTTGAGCACACAGGTATGTTTGTTCTTTTTTGTATATATAATGAAGCAACTTGCTTCTCAATAAAACAAGAGTCTCGCTGTTATCCACATGTTAATAATACAAGTTAGCTTTATGTTGGTTTGAATTTGCCTTAGATTTCAACTAATGTCTGTTTCTTGTGCTGGGAATTTGGTTTTGTCGGGCAGCCTCACCATGCTGTGAAGTTAAGTATTGTTGAAGGTTTTCTCTGTGGCTCAGGCTAGTGCAAGTCTTCTGATGCCTCAGAGCGTGAAGCTTGGCCTTAGGAAAATGCTTTTGGTTTTGTTGTGATTTTTCCTATTTCCTGTATTTCTGGCAGGCCTGTTGTTTCCTTTTGCATGACTGTTTTTTGAGGGTCTTTGTATCTTTCTCACCACATACATGAAAGAGCATGTTCCATATCCCTGCAATGCTGTGTAGTGTGTACCTCTCCTGACACCAGTGGACTGCCTGAGAGAGAAACACTTGGCTCCACAGCCCTTCACAGTAGCAGGCTCATCAAATAAGATTACACTCCCCTCCCATATATTTTTATTAGGTATTCTCCTTTCATGCTCATCTGTATTTTGGAGTTTACTGATCCACCCTGTTAAACTCACTGTTGTATTACTATGGAGTTTAAGTGACTTACTCTATATTAACTTGAAAACAACTAATCAATGATTACTCTGATAGCAGTGCTGTCTTTTCTGGCCACCTATGTGACTCTTCCTTGCTTTATTTAAATTTACAACTGCATTATTGAAGTACAAAACTACTTTCTCTCCATGGGTTTAGAATAGAATAGCTGTGTTTAGTTATTGTGGTGTCTGTGCAGTTTGCAGGCATCCATACTTGAAAACGTGTAATGACAATGGCACCTCTTCAGATGGCTGTTTTTCTGACCAGCCTCTGGAGCCTGTGCCCACGACTCACTGCACTGGGGGGCCCTGAAATGAGTTGCTGGGCTTGGAGCGTGGGAGGTTTTTGGGACAGCAGAGGAAGCAATCTAACAGCTTGTACGTGCCTTGTGACTTCCTGCGGTTTGGAGAGAGTGTTTTCAGCTCAAGGCATATTGGAAAATGCTGCTTATCAGTAGCTTCTTACAGCAACGATAGTATCCCTAAGAACTCTTCTGGGGCTGAACCAGAAATTCTGCAGCTTAAAATGCTGTTATTGAGCAGTTTTAAGTAAGAAAGATGCATCTGCTAAAAATGGAGAGTGTGTCATGGGCACTGAAAAATGTCTACTCTGAAATGCTGTTTCAGAGAGGCCATGCTTACGGTGGGCCATGGCAAGCCTTGAGCGTGTCACCAGTGTTACAGCACTGCACCTCCCGGGAGGATGGGTCAGCCTGCTGCCGGCTGTCTGGCAGAGCCAGGCATGAGCTGCCCTCCTGCCTTTCCCTTTGCCTGCTTAGACCTTCCTTTCATAAAGGCTTTCTTTCCTCCTCTGTGCTGTAAAAGTATTAACAGCTTAAATATGTGGGAAGCAGGGGGACAGGCTGCTTCTGAATCCTATTAAGCTCTATGCTGAAGGAACTGAGATGCCATGTTAGTCAGCTCAGTGTTTTTTCTTCCCTGGCCAGGAAGAAATAGTCAAAATTCCAGAAAGAATCATAGCCAGATGTTTGTCATTGCTCCGGTTTGACTCTCCTAAATATGGCAAATAAGCTGCCTTAGGACTTATTTTTGTCTGACCTCAGAAGAGAAAGTAAGTAATTCACTATTGAAAATTTGAGGTTATTATAGGCTTTAAAAAAAAGTAACTGAAGCTTTGCCATTTGTGTACTGCTTGATTCCACTATATGTTTTTTAGGACCTGTTATTTTGTGTTTGGGGGCTTGACTTTTTTGATGCTATGTAGGAAAGTGGTATTGGGTGGGGAAAGGTGAAACTGCAGCCAGACATTTGGGTTATATTTGTTGTTGTTGTTTTAAGGGAAGATGTGAATTTAAATTGCAATATAAAAACAATTTTACTACTTCACAGTTCTCTTTGCATGAGATGTCCCATTATGTGAAAATTGAGTTATACTGCAGCAAAGGAGAAACACTCTGAATATTCCTGTATGAAAAGTACACATATTGTAACTGAAAGCACAGAACCCACTTAGTAAAATGGTGGTCAAGTATTATCACAGTCCTTGAAGTATAAAGGAATGGACTAAATTTGTAACTGTATGGCTGTGCTGTGCTATAGCGAGGCTACTTCACCACATGAAATTCATAGATGAAAAGCTGCTCTTGTACAGTCTCCTGAGGAACAGTATGAGAGCCGCATTTAGTTAGCTTAGCACTGAGCTGGTGTAGAGCTGAACTCTTTTTAAGCTCTCTTTATTATATACATACTGAGAACTTTCCGCCCGTAATTGTTCTGTCTGGGTGAGATCTGATGAAGTAAACCAATGCATAACATAATGCTGTTTGCATACATGCAGGAGTACAATGCTTGTACTTAGTTCCTTTAGGATGCTTCTGAAGTAACTGATACACAACCTTGTAAAGAAAAAAGATTTCCTTACCAATTCCAGTAATGCGTCATTGTCACTAATAAAGAAAGGAAATAGTGCTAATTTCTTAAACACTTCTGCAGAGTGCACATGCTCATTTCTCTTTTCATTATCAAAGGACAGTGAAAATCAGACATTCAAAGCCAGGCTGGATATGGTTCTGAGCCACTTGGTAGAGTTGAAGATCTCCTTGTTCGTTTCAGGGGCATTGGACTAGATGATCTTTGAAGGTGCCTTCCAACCCAAACTATTCTGTGATTCTAGCAAAACAACTGTAAGAAATGCTGTATTCAGGAGCTAAAGAAAAAAAAGGAAGTTCTCTGGAAGCCTCCTCTGGGCGTGGGTGACGTTCAAAACTGGGTCAGCAGATGGATAATTCTGTAGAATATATAGAGCCTGAAAGGGAAAAAAAACCCAACCCAAACCCATGAAACCCACAGTCAGCTAAAGACAGCCACAGAAATGCAGTGTGCTAAGGGGCAGTTCAGAGAAATTTTAGGTTAGTGCCTACTAAAAAAAAGGACTTGATGTTGAGAAGCACAGCCTTGTGAACGTGCATTTAAATAAATAGCATTGCAAAAGCATACCTGTATGTCATGTTTCCCCTTGCAACAAAATACAAGGGCAGTGTTGCCTACTTGTGTAAGTGGTGGACCATATAAATTGAATATTTAAGAACCCCTGTGATGTGGTGATGATACGTAGTGGAAAAGATGTACTTTTTCAAGACTGTTACGTTGGATATGGAGGGGGGAAGATCCATTTATCTGTAATTCATTAGTAAAGTTAAGAGTTTTAAAAGAAAAGGCCAAGTGGTCTATAATGTGAGTTCACAGAAACTCCTGGAAGTCTTTGAACAGCTTCTGTGTGTGCTGCTGCCTTGACCTGAGCTGCATGGTCAAAACCCACAGGTACAAAATCTCGAGGGGAAAAAAGAATCAGGCTGTCTAAATTGGAGTATATTGCTCCTTAGTTTTTCTCTTTTCAGGTGTAGCAGAACTTGTGATGCCTTTTTAATACAATTGTAGCACCGTGTTTGGGTTGTGCACACATGCTTCTGTCTTTTGGAGTGCTCTCACGATGGTGAAAGCAAGCTTGAAAACATCACTTAAGAAGTTGTTTCTTCCCAGCCTCAGGCGGAGGAAGGGGAGTGAAGTATTTTAACTGTTAATGTCTTCTTACTGCACAGGCCAGCTTTCAGAGATGATGTTTTCCCAGTGGTAGAACCAATGTGAGCTCATTTGCCACTCCACTTTCCCAGTGCTGATATCTGGACTGACGTATTTGACATATCTGCTACCCAAGCTGCTGTTTTTTCCTCTGGCTGCCCTTGGCAGACAGCTTGGCCACAGCACGTGGTGGAGCCTGAGCACAAAAGGGCAGTGGTGAAATGCCTGTATTAGTTTAAAAAAGAGGAAAGTGGGTTTTGTAGAGACTCTGGGTTAGAGCTGTGTGAACTGAAATCATGCAGGGACAAGCATCACTGCGCCTCTTGGCCTGCTTCTTGGCTAGCTAGCTCAAAGCCAGAGATGTAGGAAAGACTCCTTCTGGCAAGGGGGAAGTTAATAAAGCTTCAACCTTATCTTGGCCTGTAGATATTTATTAACCCATTGCCATGATATTGAACTTCTGATCAAAGTACAGTGGAGAGTAATGTTAGGACAGTGGGTACAGTTTTGGTTTTGCGCAAACACCTAACTTCTGTAAAGAATTTTTCATGACCATCTTATTTCCTTGATTTTTTAAAACTATTTTCTTCAAGAAGGCTTCTTCAAAGTAGTGTGCCATCGTGGAGTACCAGAACACCTCACAGGGAAAGCTCAGATCAAATCTGGTTGTTGTGTGTGCAGATGATGGTTTTGAAGTACAAGATAATTAGTGGAGAAAGACTTGCAGTTATAGTAATCTTTTTTTATGAACAAAGGGAAGCAGAATATTTGTCTGTGTTTAAAATTACTTAAAACTCAGTGGTTTTATTTATATACATGTAAAAACATGAAATGATGCAGTGCAAGCTTCTACTTACAGTCTAAATGTATGAAGTGGCCAGGCATGTTAGAAAGAATGGATATAGGAGGGTGCAGTGGTTTGCACAAGTGTGTAGCCAAGTTCAGGGTGTGGAGGGAGAAGTGAATTCATAGCCTTCTAACTTATAGTTTCTTAGCTTTGTTATATTGATTTACAGCTTGCATGAACAAAGGAGGTTCTTAGATGTTATGCTATGAGCCTTAAACTCTTGAAGTGGAAAAAGGCTTGGTTTTGGGAATGGCTAATAATGGCATACTGCACATTTTGACGGTGGGTAGTTTTTGTAACTAGGCACTTGTATCTGCCCATGGTTATTTCAGCCACCAAGTTGTTTATAGGCTTGAAATAATGCAGGTCTGTAACATAGCATGCTGACAATGCCAAGGCCTTTCAAGTGTGCAAGCAATGTTTGAGGAAGACTCTGTTGCAATGCTCTGGCCCTTTGCAGATTATTTGAATCATAGCATCATAGAATAGTTGGGGTTGGAATGGATCTTCAAAGACCATCTATTCCAGCCCCCTGCCATGAGCAGGGACATCTTGAGCTAGATCAGGTTGCCTAGAATCAGTACACGTTGTAAAAAAAACCCCAGCATCACAGCTAGTGCAGTTTTGTGGCATTGTCACTGCTGTGATCCTGGCTGCAGCATGGGATCAGCCTCTCCAAAAGCAGCTGCTTTCCGTGATACTGTTGCCACTGTCATCTGAATGTTTAATTATTAGCAAGCATCAACTCTGGTGCCAAATTGTCAAGCGGTAGCATCCTGTGAAATGCTTTCCAGTGATGTGATACAGGGTTTTAGTTTGGATGACTTACCTGTTCTCCAGGTGGTCTAGAGCAGTGTATGAACGAGAGGCATTGGGGGGTTATGTTTTCCTCTCCAAGTAATGAAAGCGACCATGAATTTCTGCTCTATGTGTGGCTTTTCTGTGTGCTGTGTATAGAACACTTGGGGAACATGTGTTGGTTGACCACTGTGTTAACATTTTGTTTTTCCCTGAGCGCAATGTGTTTTATTTCGAGTGCTCCAGTTATTTCAGCACAAGAGCACTTTTGAAACTTGATAATGTTTTCTGTCTCTGCATGCTGTCTACTTAAGTATACATTTCCCGATCTTGTTCACATAATTCATTTTTGTCTTGAGGATCTTTTCCCTTGTCAAGAAAATATTGTTTCCTTGCTTTCAGGCATAGAGCAAGTCTAGCCACTCTGGAAAAGCATGTTTGTTAGGTAGAGTCAGTTCATTTGGCATCAAAGTGCTTTAACACTGCTTGAGCCTTTAAATGATCACCGGTTTTAAAGCTAGCTATATTCAAATGAGACAGACATTTGAATTTCTAGAACAATTTGTCTGGCAAATATGAGGGGGGAGTCTTGGAATTACTTTTAAAACAAAAAATTATCCCCAATGTACATTGTAACAATGTAATTTAAAATAGGTCAGAAATTTATATTTGGCTTTACAGCTTCCATATGCAAGTAAATTGGATTTCACTGCCATGTAGAAACACTATGACACACAATAATTAAAAAAAAAAAAAGACAAAACCAAAAAACACAGTGTATGTTTTCAAGATAAAAATCATAGAATCCCAGACTGATTTGTGTTGGAAGAGGCCTTAAAGCTCATTCAGTTCCAAACACCCTGCCACAGGCAGGGACACCTTCCACTAGACCAGTTTGCTCCAAGCCTCATCCAACCTGGCCTTGAACACTGCCAGGGATGGGGCAGCCACAGCTTCTCTGGGCACCCTGTGCCAGGGCCTCAGCACCCTCACAGGGTATCTAACCTAAATCTCCCCTCTGTCAGCCCAAAGCCATTCCCCCTTGTCCTGTCACTACAAGCCCTTGTCAAAAGCTCCTCTCCATATTTCTTGTCAGCCCCTTTAGGCGCTGGCAGCTGCTCTAAGATCTCGCCAGAGCCTTCTCCAGGCTGAACAAGTGATCTGTATTTGTGAAGAAGTTAAGAAATAATTTTCAAGATGCAGTGCATTCCCAAAGTTCAGTCCTGTGACCATGAAGTAAGAAATGCCACGAGGCTGTAGCTTGGGACAGATGTGGATGTTCATGTTGCTCTGACAGCAGCGCTTTCTGGTTGCTGTGCTGCTGGCACGGTGATGCAGACTGGGTGTGGGAAATGAGATCTGGTGATGGGCTTGGGAGGAGCCAGGGCTCAGAATCACAGAATGGTTTAGGTTGGAAGGGATCTTAAAGCTCATCCAGTTCCAACCCCCTGCCATGGACAGGGACAGCTTCCACTAGATCAGGTTGCAGAGGGAAAGCCCTGGTGTGCTGGCAACTGTACCGTGATGCCTCAGGTGCAGAAAAAAGTTTGTCCCCATGACTAGAGTAGAAAACTGGAAGAAATTTCACAAACTTATGTGGGTGCTGGATTGACTCCTGTAGCTCTTGACCCAATTCTGGAAGAAGTCATGTTTGTCATCTTCAGTACATGGCAGTTATAGACTGTAAGGGTGGGAAGCAGTGTGGAGCACCTCGAATGAGACTGTCAAATCCCCCTGCATCATAGGGTGTGCGTGCAATGCTGTGTGAGCTGTTAAATGCACTGCAAACTCTTTGGTGTTGTATACAGCAAAATCATCTGTAGCTGGGACCTGTCAGTATATGAGTGAGTACATATATTTAAAATACTATTTTCTTCACAAAGGATTAAAAGCAAACATGAAATAATTGAAGCTGAAAGTTAAATGTTTCAGATAAGCAAAATGAAATAGTATTTAAGCAGTATTTGGCTGAGCACATGAAACTGGAATTTGATGCATCTGTTGTTACCAGTACTCATTTTTATAAGGAAGCAGGAGCCATTTTCATCCAAGTTACTTGTTCCAATCAAAATTGAAGGAACAAATAAAGTACTGAAAAATAAGTTAATTCTTACTTTTCCAGTCTGTGGATTAAAAACTTGATGTGGAGCCCTAAGGTCGTAAAAACAAAAAGTTAATGAATGGGCTTCCTTGCCCATCTTGTATTATTTCCTTCTTTCTAATGTGGTTTAAACGTACACACTGTATCCATAAATGCAGTTTTTGTTTATATGTGGCATCAATGATAGTTATTAATGGGGAGTTTTGGAGGTGTTTTTTATGTATCACACTGCATTTGGACAGAGATCTAACAGATTACAAAGGGGCTCTAGATAAACAGAGCTGTAAACTCACTGAGATGTTTGTATATTTTTGGTTAAGAAAGGAAATAACAAGTCTGGTGTAACACTGTGCTTAGCTGCTGATTTTATTTTATTTTTTAATTTGTCAGAAGGTAAGAAATCACTTTTTCATGAAGAAGATCACTAAAGGGCAACCAAAAGAAGAAAAAAATACCTGTGAATGGTGAAGGAGTCTTTGTTGCAATCAGTTGGGTTTCTTTCCTTGCTGAGGGTGTTCCTCTTTGGCTGCTCATGGAGCCCTCAGTGTTGGCTGCTTGTCAGTGCTGATGTCAAATATAAACTTTTAACTCTCATGCAGATACTTTGTTTACTGGAGAATTTAGTCTCTCAAGGACTGCAGATTTCTGTAACACAGACCCCAAGGTCAGCTGGTGTTTGCTGAAGTGCCTCCTCTGTCTGCATCAGAGTTTTTCTATTTTATTCCTCTGCTTTACAGTTCTTTTGTTCCCAAACCATTGGGTTTGGATTGACACATGTTTTTCCACCTCCCCAGCCTGACTGCTGCCAAAAGTGGATTTTGGTTTTCAAAAGTCTGAGCAAGAGCAGTTTGTCCATTTTGGAATATGAGGTTACTATTCATTATGAAAATACCAACGGTTTAGGTTTCTAAGTTAACATAAGTGGACATGGGAGTTACAGAGGAAGAATTGGTTTTCATAATACTGAACTATGGTCTGCTGAAAATCATAGGCTGTGTATTCTTAGGGTTGGGTTTTTTTTGTCTTCCTAAGCTAAAATGCTATGGCAGATGGAGGATCTGCCATGTAGGTAGTGATGTTTAGGAAAATAGGAAATAACTGGGATGATAAAAATAACTGTCATTAACTTATTTTATTATGTTTTCTATTTTACTGTTGTGTCCTACAGATTGTTAACAATGAATGTGTTTACTTTTCTGAGTAAAAACTACAGATACCTCCTTCAGTCCAGGAAAGTAAGCTTGAAATGTTTGTTCCTATTAGTTTCAGTTCCTGCCTGATGCTGGCTTAGCACTGAGCACAGTCTGAAGGCATTACTCCTCCTGTGTGCGGGTAGGGAATTGCCATTGAGCTGGATTTACTAGGGAAGGCTTTTGGTAGCTGCCTATTTAATTTTTCCCCTGTTTCTTTCTTTCTTATTTGGAATAAATGAGTAATTCAGTAACATCAGCTGTTGCTGTCTTGGCAGAATATAAAGAGTAATTGAGAACTTTGGAATGGGAAGTATGCCGTGTTGGGAATTTGTATTGAAAACAGGACACATTCATGCAGCTTCTTGCCCTGACGTCAGAATTACAGTAATTAAGTACTTACTTGAAAGGTTTTGCTTTGTGCTGCTTTTGTGCAGGTTAAGCAGTGATGTGGAGCTGCCCACTCTATAACTTTCATTTTGTCCACTTCAAAACTTTTTAAAGCTTTTTGGGAAGGGTGGTTATAAATGTAATAAGCAATTTGAGAAACTAAACATCTCTAAGAAGAGTTTTCCCACAGCACTTGAGACATAATAATAACAGCTGTGTTCTGTCTCAAGCTTTTGTAACCCATTTTAATTTTAAAATCAAATCAATACTGTTCTTTTAAAATGGGATATTGGTATTGTTGCTTTATATTTTGAAGGAAGTACTATGGAATCACAGTCAACTTCTTGAGGTCCTTTCCAATCCTAACTATTCTATGATTCTATGATTCTATTAACTTAGAATGAGGGGTCTTTTAACTTGTTATTGTAAATAAAACCCAAAATCGTTGCTGATGGACTATTCAAAATAATTTTACACTTCTAACATTTGTATGGCACCTTTGCCATTGAATCAGTTGCAAAGTGCTCCCGGCTCCAACTGTCTTAATTTCTTCGTGTCTAATGGAAGGAGAGAGGTGCCAGGGGTATGTATGCCATACAGGTTCCCTTCTTGGGAGAATGAAGGCAGCTGGACTGTCATCAGGCATGGAACTTGATGCAGCCACAGAGGTGTAACTCCGTTTAAATGCTGCACATGGGAGAAACCCATGTATTATGATCTGTTATTAATGCCTGTGTATAACTGGCCATGGACATGACACAGTTTCCTTAATCAACAGAGCACACAGTTGACTGTAAAACTTCTCTGTTAGCAGATGACTTTCACAAATTAATCTAAGTTTATTAGTGCTAACAGAAGGTGTTTGGAACCAGAATTACTGCTTATTTCACAAATGAGAAGCCAGAGACTTGAGGTCACAGGACATCTGTTCAATAGCTTCTAGGGATTAATAGCTCTATCTATGAAAAACCAGGCTGGCGTGCCCTGTCTTCTGCAGGTGGAAGTATGTGAGGTGGGTCATGGTATTGCTGCATCCCCACAAATATTGCAGGCTAAAATTTGTCAAATTTCTGGTGCCCATGAACAGTAGGAATACAGTAATAATAAATGCGTGGGTATCAGTACCTTAAAAAACAAAAAGAAAGGTGCTACTGTATTTAAGGATTTTGCCCTTACAGATAACCATGACTTGTGAAGGCATAAGTGAGAAGAGCCAATCTCTAATTGTTCTCTGTCCTGTTTCTGTCCTTTCCTCCTTGGTTATAGCATTGGATTCAGACAGCTGCATTCACGTCAGTGTGGCTACCAAAGCTATGTCAGGTTTGCAGTACTCCACAGCTGTCATGCTTTTTCCTCATTGAAGTTTTTCTTTTTTAAGTGGTACAGAGGTATTTAGCTGTACTACACAGTTCTAAAAACATCAACAGTTAATCTCTGTCCTGTAAGAAGCAATTACTCCTGAATTTTTATGCATCTCAGTAATGTGAAATGATTTCCCCATCTTTCACCATCTTTTTTATTTATTAAAACCCTCTTTGTTCTGACCTGACGTGGCCCATTCTCTCTACCAGATTGTTTCATTTCACTTTATTAATTTATTCTAATTCTATTACTAATTTATTATACTGCCTCATACTTTTAAAGACTGTTCTGAATTCAAAGAGTCAACTACAGAGCTGTGTGCTTGCTTTGATGGGAAAGTGATAAGAGTCTTCCCTCACTCTGACTTCTCAAGTAAACAAGACTTCAGTGGCATGAATGCCTGAGGCGTGTTCTGTTGGAGGGAGGAGTTGCCACAGTTGTAGGATTACTTCCATGGTCCAAGGTAGAACGTGGGTACGAGTGACCATGCTACCTCCCACTGTACCCTGCTAGCCTTTGTGGCTTTGCCCTTAACTTGACTGTGAAAAGGGCTAGTTTCATAGTTTCTTGAGGGATTCATAGCAAATGACTGCATGGAAATCATGGTGTGAGAGGGTGGTGTTAGGTTCCCTCTGGTTTCTTTGCAGGGGAGCTGTAGCTTTCCTGTTACTAACAGAATAAATATTGTCACCTTGGCTTGAGCACTGTTATAAGAAAAAAGTTAGGGTATTTCTAAGATGTTCATAGAATCATGGAATGGTTTGGATTGGAACAGACCTTAAATCTCATCCAGTTCCAACCCCCTGCCATGGGCAGGGACACCTTCGATGAAATTGGGTTGCTAAAAGCCCCATCCAGCCTGTTCTTGAACACTGCTGGAGTGAGCAGCCACAGCTTCTCTGTGCCAGTGTCTCACCACCCTCACAGGGAAGAACTTCTTCCTGATATCTTATCTCAGTCTCCCCTCTATTATCTTGAAGCCATTCCCTCTTGTCCTGGCACTTCAGGCCCTTAGAAAAAGTCTCTTGAGAGAGGAGTATGGGGAGAATCCCCTCCCTTGACCTACTGGTTACACTCTTTTTGATGCAGCCTTGGGCATGGTTGGTTTCTGGGCTGCAGGCACACACTGCCACTTCCTCTTGCAGAAGCCAAGTTCTAGTTCTGTGAACAAAGGCCTTGAATGTGCTGTGATGAGCAGCTCTGCTAAGTTCTCATGATCCCTGGCAGTGGTCAGGCTGGTCCTGTGAAGGCTGCTTGTGCAGCTCTTGATTTCCTCTGAGGCTGGCTGTAGCTTTCTAGGTCAGCAGTGAAATCCTGTTTTGGTGCAAACTGCCCTGTGCCAGCCTTTCTTGGCTGTCTTGGATGCACTCAGAGAACTTGCCCAGGTTTCAAGTCTTGGTGGTGTGAAAGTTGCAGAGGGCCATGTGGTCCCTGATGTTGGTTATGAGCAAGGGAGTTTTGGCCTCTGCTTCAGCCCAGTGTAACTGGGGGAGAGCCACATTGTCCAGTTACACAAATGATGCTAGTTTGTGGAAGGAGCACGCAAATAGCGTGCAGCTGAGCTAGTCTGGTATCATAGTTGACCCAGCTTTGAGCAGGAGGTTGGATGTAGACTTCCACTGACCCCTTCCAGATTGAGTCCTTCTGTGGAAGTGGTTTGCATGGGGTTATGTCTGTGTATTGGATGTTTGCATGTTACAGAAACAAGAATAATGTGAAAAACCTTTGAGAGATTTTTCTGTAGTTTCTAAAGATGCTATATTTTTTTTATTATTATTTTGCTGTAAACTTATATTAATCTCATTGTATTTTTTTGGGTTTTTTGGTTTTTTTTTACTTTTTCAGTCAAAATGTTATGGCCAGGCTTTATTGGCTGAAGTTTACAAGCATCTGAATTTGATTGAATCAGACTACTTTGGGATTGAGTTCCAGAACATCCAGTCATATTGGGTATGTACAGTTCCCTGATTACTTACTTTTTCTAGTTTTAGGACTCACATGCAGAAAATGTTACCGAAACATAAAGAATGCTGATAGCATTAATACCTGCTGGTCTAGGGCCAATGAAATACAGTAAAGCTTGTTTAGTTTCTATTTCTTCTGCAGAGCATCCAAACTGTTTCTGCATCTAATAATGTTCTTCAGATCCTCACCTGTCTCTCAGACAAAGTAACTAGTAAGGACTAAACATAATTGTCTTGTTACAATTTATTGTTTAGAGGGATGGGGGAAAAGAAGAGTTAAGCATCCAGAACACCTTAGTTTTATGGATGATTCTTTTTCAAGAACAGCAGTTATCTTTCTTTAAGAATTATGTTTCTTTAAGAATGCTTGTCAGAAGAGAAAAAAATGTGAGAAGCTGATAGTGAATGAAAATCCTTAAGCTGATAAGTAAGAGAGATAGAAAGGAAAAAAAAGTTGGACCGTATCATGTTCTCCAGGCCTTCTGTAACTGTAGCCTGGCTCCTGTGCACAGTGTGTGTTTTGGCATGATTTCTGTCTTCTTGGCAGGGCTGGTGTGCTTTTGCTGACTTGGCTCTTCTTCTGTCCAGATGAGCTTTAAGCACAGATCGGTGGTTTTACTATTGATGCATGATAAATGTCGAATCAAATAGATAAGTACACTTTTGTAAAGCAAGGGAATTGCTGCCATACTGCAGTGAGGAAGAAATGCCTATTCATAAATTACTGCTTGATTTTAATTTCCTTTTGATGTTTTCATATTGTATTCAAATAGCAATGTCAGTTTGTAATTTTTTCTCTTTAATTTCAGATTTGGCTAGAGCCTATGAAACCTGTTATTAAGCAAGTACGACGTAAGTGCTTTTTAAAAAGGAAGTTTTCCTTAATTTACATATGCTTTGCATGGGTTGCTTTCACAATTATTACTTGATTTACTGGTTATGCTTCCCTGAAAATTGTACTTGGTAGGGGTGATAGTGATTCCTGTTTGGGCATGCAAACCTGATGTTTTTAATATGTAGTATGTGGTGGGTGGAATGGAAACTTACTGAAGGTAGGCTTCTTTCTGTGTGATAAATATCTAGGTAGATTGGGTCAGCTGGTGTTATCGTTGAAGGGAAACATAACACTTGCTGTTTGAGAGCTTTTGTAAGTTGTGTTGTTTTATGGTGGAAAGAAAAAGGAATATTCTGGCTTATTACATCCATCATATGGGAGGAGGCAGCTTCTACAGTACTGAAATCCTGTCTGAGAGCTGATACACTTTCAGAAGGGATGAAACAAAACTGCACTCAGAGCTTGCTGACACACAGGAAATTTCAGTGGGGTTGGTATTCCCATGTCATTCTCAAAAACTCTCTCAGTGTGCTCTGGAGCACTTTTGCTAAGAGAGCAGAGGTAGGGATTGCCTACTCAGTGCATGGCTGCAGCTTCAGAGTCCTCTTTGCTTTGGTTACAAAATTTATTTCTGCTCTTTTGCCAGGAGGATATTGCAATAGCAGTGCTATCTTTGCTTTATGCTACTCTAAAAAGTAGTGCCAGATACACTTTAAAAGCTAAAAATAGTAGAAGAATACAGTATGATAGTTCTTCAGATGTTGAAAGATTAGATCAGACTTATTTTTTCCCCTTAGAACAGGGCTAAGCTGCTTGCTTGTTTTCTGTTTGTGTAGGGCTTTGTGGAAGAACAAGACCAGGAGGGCTATGATAGATTCCTACTGCTTCCAAAATCTTAATTGAAAAATGTGGAAAATTAGTACTGAGAGGTAGTTCCGAGTTACTCTTCTGCCTAAAACTGATTTCCAGAAAATAAAAATATCACCAATTCCACCTAGATTTGTTTTTTAACTCTAAGGTCATATTTTTAACTTTTAATGACATTGTTTTTAAGCAAAATAGCTGAACCACCTATAAAAGAAGGCTTTCTTAGAATGGGTATATAATCCTTCCATTCTATTTCCACCCAATTTCAACCCAACTCTAATTCAACCCAAGTGCCATCTTTTTATATACTCCACACAGTAGGCTTGCTTTGTTTTTACAGTGCTCCTGGCTGGAAAGAATGATGTCTTAGTCAAAAGGTCTGATGGTCTGCAATGTTGCTTGATTACTCTTTCTGTATCCTCTTCTATTCCATATAAATGGTCTATATTTATATATAAATTATATATATAAGTATATACCATATAAGTGGTATAGAATGGCACTGGGAAAACTTGGCTTTAGATCATAGGCTGATGCCCGTGTGTTCCCTGATAGTACATATGACAGTACATTGCTCTAAAATGGTCTAAAACAACGGGGATGTGCTAAAATTTATGACTGCTCCTCTGCATAGTTGCAAATGGGTTTTCTTGTTGTAAAGTGTTATGCTGCCGACTATTCCAAATAGTCACTTAGGATTCTGTTTAGATTTAAATGATAAATTATTTTTTTTCCTGTAGTCAAGGTTGACAAGGGCAGTGTTAAATATGGGAGGATATGGGTATTAACGGGCATGCTGGGAGTCACATTGGAGCCAGCTGGGTCCAGCCAGACTTGTGGATTCAGTTCATCAACCACTCTGGTGGTGGTGGTTGGTGCTGGGAGAGTCTGTGGGATGTGTCTCCACCTTCCTCCCTTTCTGGGAACATCTCACTGCACTGCTTTTGTGGGGAGTCAAGTTGTTGCTTTGAGGTATTATTATAGCTTTAGTGGTGCACAAGCCTGTTTTTACAGCATTGAGACTCCAGACTTACCTTGGAAGTAGTATGAGTAGTTTTTAGAGGAACTACCTACTGCATCCCTGTTGATGTGGACAGTCTATACCCCATAGACAGGCTATAGTTAGCTGTCAGGCTGAAAGCTGGCTAGACTTCATGTGTGTTTTATGTCTCTGCTTGCTGGAAAACATAATATGCATGTGCTCATGAGGGAGAGTTTTTTGTGAAATTACAACCTTTTCTTACAGGACCAAAGACTACAATGCTTCGTCTAGCTGTAAAGTTTTTCCCTCCAGACCCGGGTCAGTTGCAAGAGGAATATACTAGGTAAAGTATTTTTTGCAGAAGTTGATTTGCGTTACTTACTGAAATAAAAGGAAGGGAAGGGCAGAGGGATATTGTATCTGTTGCTAAACAAAACTTTCATTGAAGTGAGAGCAAAAGAGCACTTTTTATTAGTTAGTGTCACAGTTTTATCATACACATGGTGGCAGATGACAATTACTGGAAAAAATATTGCTCAAAGCAGAAAATAGTCCAGAATAGGGTTTGCCAAACAACATGGTATCAAGAGATGAGATATAGAGGAAATGCTAAAATTTATAAGCAGGACATATATAAAATAATCAGTACATATTTTAATAAATGAATTATCTTTTAAACTTCTGAAGTCCATACTTTAAGTATCCTACAACTAGCAAACACGCTTTACTGTTCACCTTTTTTCACTGGTGCTCATCATGAGTAACTTCTGCTGATTGCCATTTAATCTTTGGTAAATTAAGCAGACCTTAATCTACTTACTAGCATCTGGGAACATGGGTTGAAGTCTGTGCCTCTAACAAGGACATTACTCAGGATTTTAATGTTAAAAGAACTCATTTAGTGCTTCTCCCAGTTGTGCTACTTTTAATTGGAATTCCTTTTAGGGATCCGCAGAGGTTCCTTATTATACTTCAGACTTACTTTAGAACAAAGAAGCGCGATGACTGCTGTGATATGGTACAATTGTCTCTTTTACTGATAAATAACATCTAAATATTTCATTTGCTTCCAATTTTCTTATGTTAATTGCAGCTTCTTGTAAGAATTTCATTAGAAACACAGCCATTGGGAACAGGAACTATATTTTTGCCCATTACTGAAGCATTTTTTGTGGAATTCTGGTCCGTGCTTAGAGCATCTGTGTGTTTCATAATGCTGTTAATGTTATGTACACTTTATAGTAACTATATTGAAGAATTCATTCATACATTCATAAAAATACGTTAAAATTAGTTTAGGTTACAGAATTGGTCCTTACCAGAATACTTTCAAGGCTGCCATGTTTCTATCTTCTTCCATGTTCATCTGTCTTCCATCTTCTATCCTTGTATGTTTTGCAGGCAGTTTCTTACTTACACAAAACTGTTTGCCATAGATCTATTCCTCTTTAACAACTGATTGAGAAATACTTTAGTTAAATGAGTATAGGAGTATAAGAGAAGGAAATTTCATTTCTTACTGTCTTTGTAGGCTTCTGGCATTGTAGTCTTGGAAAATACAACCAGTAAGTAAATTCAGTGCTAGCAGAAATCCTTATTATTTTTGCTAACAGAATATTAGAATTAGTGATGTTCTTCCATCTTTTTCGAATAGATAAAATCACATGAAGTATTAAGTTTCTTTCCAGCTAAAAATGAGAGCTGCTGTTACTTCAGAAATCAAACTTGTTAAAAGCACAGTGCTCCTTCTGCTGCCTTGTTCCTATGTGTTCATTTATGCTGATAAATTGCACTGGATTAATCACGGATTATTCAGTTTGATCTGACCATTCTTGCAAGCAAGACTTCTGTGTTACCTTGTTTTTGGAGAGAGGGAGAATTAGGAGATTCTGATTTTATAAAACCTTGCTCAGTTGTTCCATCGTTCTTTCATGTGTCAGGGTGGTACTTATAACTCCAGTACTTGTAACTCTCTCTCAGGTACCTGTTTGCGTTGCAAATCAAGAGAGACTTGGCAGAGGAACGACTGACCTGCAGCGACAATACAGCTGCTCTTCTGGTCTCTCATCTTCTCCAGTGTGAGTATCACAATTGCATTTGACATCAGGTGATGTTGCCATTGTTAACCTGAGTTAAATAGCATACAGAATCTTTCGTAACTAGAAGAATTTTCTGTCTCAAGCGTGATTCCTTCTCTACATGTAGTAAACCTGTTTATTTTGAACACTGGGATTCTCATCAGGGCTTGTTGTGGTGAAGAACAGCTGGTGCTTATGTATGAGATCACTTTGGCTTTATGGAGACTGTACAAAACCAAACACCTTGCATGTTGTCTGCTTTCCCTGGCTCTGCAAACTGGGTCACTAGCATGCTTTATCTTCTAGACAGCTGCTCCCATCTGCCTCTGTGCATCCTTGGCTTTGTTTCTCACTTTCCCTGTGGCTGGGGGTGATAAGCATATAGAGACTAGGTTGAAGTAAAACTAGACATGTGCCAGGACAAGTTCAACAGTAGGATCATCAGCAGCTGTCCTCCTTGCTGGGAGTGAAAATGGAAACGGGAAGCAATTAATTTGGAAGCTCCCCATGTTGCTGCTTGCTTAGTCTGTACATGCCTAAACACCTATAATGTGGCCTTTAAGATGAGCAGGTTGAAAAACATGAATGCGTTCAGACACCAAATCAGCCAGAGCAGCTGCCAAATGATAGCGTTTACAAATCTGTAACCTGAGCTGCAGAAATGGGGTTTTGTGCCTCCTTGCTGAGTTGAAACTAAAGCTGCACTACTAAATGGTTATTAGCTATCTAATTCTGCATTGTAATATAATAATACAATTGTAATAATATTAGTTATGGTGATTTCATTATGAGAGCAAATCTAAGTTGTTTGTGTGCTGTCAGTGAGCGACATGGTTAAACTTTGCTCATGATTTTGCAGCAGTGCAGTGTGGAGCTGGTGAGCAAATCTCAATGCCTGGCCTTGCTTAGTTTGCTTCTATTGTACTAGAAAATCAGAACTGAGAAAGAATACGATTCTTTTTAAGAGAAACTATTTTACAGAAATACCTTTCAGTTTTCTCTCTTGTTTCCTATGATGGCTTGATTTTAAGCAGGATATTGCTGTGTTCTCTTAAAGAGCAGCTGCTTTGGATGGGATTATTAGTTCACATAGTCCAGTCTCCTTTCTCTGACAGTAGTTGATAGCAGATGTTATGGGGAAGGCCTTCGAAACAGAGCAAGTATGTGGCAATACTTCCTTTGCTTTGTCCATCCTGTAATGTTTGCATGTGGCCTTTGTAAGTTGAAGACTGACTCTGCATCTCTCCAAGTTGCTGTTGATGAATTTTGCTTCCATGTGTTTGTCTAACTTTCAAATTTGCTTATGTTTCTGGCATCCTTCCATGCTAATGAGCTTCACAGCTTAGATTTCTGGGAGGTTTGTAGGATAACGTATACCGTTTTGTCTTTTTAAAGCTTTCGCATTTTAATTTCATATTGTAACTTTATATTTCATTATCAGAAAAGTGTAAATAGCTTTTTAGAATGTATTTATTCAGCTTATAGTTTTTATATACATGTGCCATACATTCTGCCTGCCTCGTGCTTTTCTTTCCCATGCCAAAGACTTTTGGTCATTTCACGTCTTATCAGATGGAAGCTGTTCTGCACTTCTGATTTGTGCTTTTTTCTTCTGTAAACCTCTTCCTAAATCCACAGCATAATTTCTGAAAGGCTTGGATATGTGAAGGGGAGACCAAAATTCAAGATGTAGGCACTGTGGGAATGTGCAGTCACATAACACTGCTTTCTCATTTGCCATGTATTTATTTTATACAATACCCAACATGTAATATGCCGTCCTGCCAGGTAGGCTTGTTCATAACTATTTTACATCTATTTAGAAAACTTAAATTGAAATATGCTGGTTTTGTTATGAGATACCTGTAACAAAGAAATGATTAGACAACCTTGCAGGTCTTCTACAAGTCTCACATCTTTGACTGTAAAGAAGTCAAAGTCTGAATTTTCCAAACAATGTTGAAATGCTGCTGTAATCCCCAGGAAGTCTGCTTGGGATAAATGTGAATGTTTTGTAAAATGAAGCTGGATACAAAATGTGATGCACAGATTTGTAGCACTTAAAGGAAAATACATTCTGGCTTTTGGGATCTCTGTAATTCCTTACCAAGTATTTTCAGTCATTGTTCCTTTTCCACTATTTCTTAGTATTCTAACATGGTTTTGTTTTCTGTAATAGCTGAAATAGGAGATTTTGATGAAGCAGAGGATCGAGAACACCTTAAAACAAACCAGTATTTTCCAAATCAGGAAAGAATTGAAGGAAAGATTCTGGAGTTCCACAGGAAACATGTGTAAGTCGGAATTAATGTGTACCCTTACTGTGTACTCCTGGCAAGCAGGTGGACTGGCTTGGTGGAGGTTGAGTATGCTGCACAGTAGGATGGTGTCAAGGTTGTGTAAGTTAAATACCAGTTACATCTAGCAAGTAAGGTTGGATGTAATAATAGTTACATAGTTAGGACCAAGTTTTTGGGCAGTATTTTTTCTCAAGTGATTTTTTTCAGTTTACCTTTAATTACATTTCACAGAAAGCTATCACGAGCTTATAAGAATAGTTTTAGGCAAAATCGTTCTTCAGAATATCCAGTCTACAAAGTTTAGGTTCAGCTTGTCATCAAATGCATAGGCCTTGCTTTTTTCTAAGTTATTAAAAAACAATTGCATTGTGTTCATTCTGTGTATTAAGCATAACGAAGATGTAGAAGGATGGAGGGAGTGGAAGAGAAATAACTTTTATCAGAGTTTATGCAATGCCTCATATTACAGCTAGAGTATTTAAATAAATAAAGTTTCTTGGGGACAAAGAAACTATTTGCCACAAATATAAAATTAATTCCAACACATGGTCTGGAACTGCATAAATGAATGCTTTATTATTTGAAATACCAGCTTCTTCCACTGTGCACATTCAATGTATAGTAAGGTCATGTGTTTCCCCGTCTAATCTGGCTGGCTTTAAAATGTGAAAATCTACTCAGTGTGTGCAGTGTAAGTAAGTAAGCAAGCTTGGTAAGTAAGCAGATTTGGAATAGGCAATCATAGAATGGTTTGGGTTGGAAGGGTCCTTAAAGCTCATCCAGTTCTAACCCCCCTGCCACGACAGGGACACCTTCCACTAGACCAGTTTGCTTCAAGCCTCGTCCAGCTGGCCTTGAACACTGCCAGGGATGGGGCAGCCACAGCTTCTCTGGGGAACCTGTGCCAGTGCCTCAGCACCCTCACAGTGAATGATATTTTTCCTAATATCTAATCTAAATCTCCCCTCTGTCAGCTCAAAGCCATTCCTTCTTGTTTTGTCACTACAAGTCCTTGTAAAAAGCCCCTCTCCAGATTTCTTGTTGGCCCCTTTAAGGACTGGAAGCTGGTCATGCTCCTTTTGATGCAGACCAGGACACGGCTGGTTTCTGGGCTGCAGGTGCACACCACCAGTTTATGTTGAGCTTCTCACTGACCAAAACTCCCAAGTCCTTCTCCTCAGGGCTGCTCTCAGTCCAGTTTCTGCCCAGCCTGTATTTGTGCTTGGGATTGCCCTGACCCAGGCGCAGCACCTTGAGCTTGGTCTTGTTGAACTAAATGAGGTTCAACACTGTCCCAGCTCTCCAGCCTGTCCAGGTCTGTGGATGACATCCCTGCCCTGCAGTGTGTCAGCCACACCGCACATCTTGCTACCGTTGGCAAACTTGCTGAGGGTGCACTCAGTCCTACTGTCCCTGTCGCCAACAAAGATGTTGAATAGCACCAGTCCCAGTAGTGACCCCTGAGGAACACCACTTCTCACTGATCTGCATTTGGACATGGAGTCATTGACCATAACTCTTTGAGTGTGACCATTCATCAAATTCCTTATCCACCATGTGATCCATCTGTGAAACCCATGCCTCTTCACTTTAGAGATAAGGATGTCATTCAGGACAGTGTCAGATGCCTTGCACAAGTTTAGGTAAGTTATGTCAGTTGCTATTCCCTTTTTCACCAGCGCTGTGGCCCCATCACAGAGGACCACCAGATTTATCAGGCACCATTTGCCTTTAAGTGAAGCCCTGTTGGCTGTCACCAATCAGCCCCTTGTTGTCCATGTACCTTATCATAGTTTCCAGGAGGATCTGCAATATGATCTTGCCAGGCACCAAGGTGAGACTGACAAGTCAACATATGATGCTTGTGGAAGGGTAGTCAACCTCCATGGAGGTTCTGTTGTGACCAAAATACTATTGGAAGATCAGGGTTTGCATTCTATATTTGCCACAGCTTTTAAGCATACAGTGTTAATACTGGTGAGAAATTCCTGATAGCTCCCAACCATAATGGCCCTAACATTGGTCATGCAGTTCTTGGAGACAACAGGTTAAATTAAGATAAAGTGTTTGATAAAATAGTGACAGAGGTTCCATTTCACCCATTGGGTGTAGTTTTTGAGACCTTCCATATTAGGATTTGGCAGTTTGAAGTGCTTTTGTTAGCTGTAAATATCCAGCTGCACAGTTTCTTATGGTTGTGTGTCTTAATCCAAATACTGTATTAGACATCTAAATTCTCCTTTTGCTCTGGGATTGTTGCTGGCTGACTTTCATTTAAGATAGAACAAGGATGTTACTCAGGGCAGCATCTGTGTTCAAGGCTAAGAAATATATTGTGTTATTAGAAAATCAGCTCCTAAGAACTTCAATAATTAACTTCTTTTTGTGATCACTCATTTTCAGTTATACTGAATTACCAGTAGTGATGGGATTTCAGTTTCAGTTCTCAGTGAAATCAGGTGTTTGTTACTTTTTTTCCTGCTTTTGAACCTTTGAGGTGCATGTGGAAACAGTGGAGGAACAAACACATTTTGAAGTGATTTTGAAGTAAAATAAGATGCATGCTGGGAGTCTTCACCTTAGGAGACAGTAGCTTGAGAAAGGAAACCACTGATTTCATAGAAATATTTCACTATTTTTCTCATGTCAAAAGTACTGAAACAATTAGACAATGACTTCAAGTGGTTAAAGGAGGAACATCCTCATACAGCTCGTAAGACCATGGTGAAACTTACTGATTCAAGATACTGTGGAGTCTAAAGGTATAAATGCCTTCATGAAAGATTTAGGCACCATTATGCAGTACAGGCTGATTGCTTTAAAATTAGAGAAGAAATGTGGGTTTTGTAGTTTCGGGTAAGTTACATCCAAACCATCCACGGAACAGCCCTTTGTTAATCATGTGCCCAGATCTGATTGAGTTGCTTTTGCTTGTGGGGAATTTTCTTGTCTTCCTTTTCTTCATGGAAAGGTCGTTACTGTCTCTTGAGTCAGTGAGGGACTGGTAATTCTACTAATTAGGGTCGAGCTTTTGTTTCAAACAAGTTACTTCTAATTGTTCTTCACAGTAAGGAAAAGTTTGTTTTTTTTGCCTGTCAGGAAGAAGTCGGTGGAAGGTTAATACAAAAAGATTCCATGTTTTGTAAGTGTACTTTTCATTAGGTTAATGAGAATTGCATCTAACACAGCCATGTTATTAAAATGATTGCAAATCTTATTTTAAGGCAGTGTTTTGGTAGTGTACATTCAAACCATGTTAAGATTAAAAGCTGACGTGTGTGGTTAGAAACTGTTACAACAGAACATTAGTGGTACCTGAGTACCTTGAACTCATGTTTCCAATCACCCCGCGCCTTTGGAAAAATTTTTGTTAGAGAGACGTAATTTTGGAAGCACTGCAGTCCTAAAAATAGCTGAGACTTCCTTACAAGTCTCCTCTCGCTTCCCTTACCCAGGGAGTATTTGCCACCCTTTTCCATTTTTAGTAGTTGTGAACGTCGTGTGTTTTCTCAGAGCTCATCCACATTTTTTTCCCTTGTTTCTGTTAGAAAGAGCAAGCAGGAGTGTGGACCTTGGGCATTTGCCTCCTTGGTGATGGGCAGTCCAGTTAAATGGACAAAATGCTTCTCATTATCCCTGTGCATCATGTTTCTATTTTTTTTTTGATCTTTATTTTCTTCAGTTGACATTATTTCCCCACTCCAGCTTCAGAAGACTGGTGTTTTCTTCCACTGATGATTGCTTTTGACGAGGCTTCTTATCTAAACAGAGCCTCTGGAGATAAAAAACAATTTCTGGTCGCATGGCTCATCTCTGCATCATCATCTTATTTCTGCCTCAGTTTTCCTCCTCAGCAGCCATTGCTTTGCCTTGAGCACACTTACTCATGTACCAGTGTACAGGGGGTTTCTGTGCTGTATCAAGCCGGGAGCTTCAGTTTGACTTTCTTGGGCCAGAGTTGCAGCAGGAGCCTTCCAGTACTGTACGTAAGTTGGAGGAGCAGGAGGATGTGTATGGCTTTGCAGAGGGTATTCAGTCCCTTTGGATGATGTTATGGAGTGTCTCTGCACATTAGAAAGTTGTGGTTTGATGTTAATCTTTATTCTTTTTATTGCTTCACTGTAGCAACCATTAGAAATGGCAGAAGAGCATAAACCTGAAAAAAACAGAATGTGTGTATCCAATCCAGATAAAATACATCAGGAATGTTTATTCATAAAGATGGGAATTGAAACCTTATTTTCTATTAAATATACTTTTTTATTTCTTTCGCTTGTACCAATACTTTCTCTTAATTAATTCCACAAATATTGAAAGATGAGGTTTACATTTAAATTTGCAAATGTAGTAACAGTAAACAGGATGAATTACAGTTTTGGTATAGCACATCACCTGGTTGTTTCAGCAAAAGCCTGAATTAACTTTACTGATTTTATTTCTGTAGTTTATAAAAGGAAAAAAAAAAGAAAAAGTAGTTTATATTTTGAAGATGGTGTATTGGTGGTGGTGCAGTTAAATCCTGGCACCCTGGACACTCAAAATGCAGTGGTTTTGCCTTCCTGCAAGTAATGTGAGTAGAATACTTGCTTTGAGGGGAGTGTATTCTAGAATTAAAGGTAACATGATTTGCTTGCGTTCAAACCCCAGGTTTTTGTTTGTGTGTACATAGATAAATCAGGAAAGAAATTGAAGGCTTGATAGATTTATGTTTACCTTTACTGTTATCCTTCATGTCCTGTCATGGCTTGTTAACCTAGTTGCCTGTGATTTAAATTCTTTAAATTGTTTGTAAATGAGAAAAATGGTAACTTCAGGTTGCTCTGTAGTCTGAACAATTTCTACACATGCAGTGTTTGACACTTTATCTTTAAACTTCTCTACAAATCACTGGTTTTAAATGTTGTATAAATCACTTAACATTAAACAGCATTTATTTTGAATCCATTGCCTCACAAGTATTGTAGCATACAATCAGTATTTGTCTAAATGTATGTATGTATGTACGGGACCTTTAAACTAAGGCCTATTGCACTGACAGCAGTTTTTGCTGGAAAACACTTGTAATGGATAGTTTGTTGTCCATTGACCTGGGGAAGATTAAGTAGATTTATCTGCTTAATGGATGAGCAAAATTAGACCAGATTGTTTTCAGGCTGGTCTGTGCAGCTTAGTCTGCAGCAAACATCTGAGAGTAATTACTCTCAAACTGTTTCTCCTTTGTAACTGTGATGCAGGGTGAGTGCCCAACATTGCTGCACAGCTTTCCCCATTCAAGGCTCTTCCTTGTTTGGTAGGTACAGGCAGGTCCTGTGCATAAAAACCTTCTTAAATCTGGGCTGTTTTTTCAAGTCTTTCTGAGATGTGCTGTGCTTTGGCTCGCATCTAGTCGAACATAAAATAGCCATCAGTGGTTCTGCATCACTTGACTGTTTGTGAAGAACTTTTAGTACTATATGGCTCCAATTTTCTAGTCACCATTTTATCCTAATTTTTGTTTCCTTTCCCTTCCCAGCCTCCAGCGACCTTAGCATCAGCAGCACCCTATTTAAAAGACAAAGCACCACTTTCATTCTTAATGTCACTCTTTTCAGAAGAATTACAGCAGGAATTAGTGTGGGTGGAAGTTACACACAGTGCTCTTAGAGTGTAACTCTAAGAAACTGTGGCCAAAATTAGTATCTATCATATACTTTTTTTCATCTTATAAGTGTTTAATAAACAGGAACCGTGGTATTTGAGCTATTTTGATGCAGGTAAGGAGTCTATGGAAGAAATTATGTTAGTTCTATGTAAAGCCAATATAAAAACACTTGTTCCAGCATTACCCATTTCATTAAGAGGAGGTGAAATCTGCTTTACCTGTTTAAGCTCTTCAGCGTAACCAGTTCATGTGGTGGTAGCACTGGTAGAAATGCAGCTACAAGACTATGTAGTTTGGCAGTTCTTTTTCCGTTTAAAATCAGGGTTTTGTTCCTCTGTGTTTGTTCTTTGCAATCCCTTTATGCATACATGGTCATATAACACTGGCGTTTGGCTAGCTTGGCATATATGGGCTGAACCTGTAAAGGCAGGAACTTCACTGAATCCCTGCTTTCTGCAGTTGGCAAAATAAATTTTGGATTTCCTGTTGTAGTATTTTAGATTAGTATTTTCTCCTCCAGAATGAATCAGGCAATAGGAAACTGTTGAAATCCTGTTGTGAAGTGTATGTCCATTCAGGCATACGTTCTCAGTCTGGTTCTGTGTGTGTATGAGTTGTAATCTGAGGGGCATTTTAATAAGAGTCAAAGAAGGGTTGTTTCTGCTAACAGCTCCCATTTTTAAAGTGTTAGCATATTAAAGTTTCGTAATTCATTCCTACATATGGGTAATATGTATTGTCATCATCCCTGTTTCTGATAAATTCAAATGGAATAATCGTTCACTTTAATATTCTCAATTTATATTTAAAAGAAATCTATATGGAGCAAAAAGGTTGTTTAGTCTGAAAAATTACTGTAGGTAAGTAGGAGGTTTTTTTTTTAAGGAGCATGCCTAGAAAAAGCAAGTCAGGGTAGCAGGAAAATGTATTTAGTACCGACGTTATGCTTGGCACTACATAGGGCATGAAAATAGATTGTACTACAAATAGTTCATCATCTGTTTTAATGAAATGACACACAGATTTATGGAAGGAAGGACATTTCTTGGAAAGCAGAATTTTTAAACTTTGTCTTTCTGCAGGATCTAATCTGGTTTCAGGACTAGCTGGTTGTGAATAGAGTAATAATTTTTATTCCCCTTGTCTTCCTTGTACCTTGCATGTTAATGCACTTGGAAATGCAGGAACAATGAAATCAGTGCACTGACGTAGGTGGCTTGTGGAAGAAACGTAATATTTATTATTTCTAATAATTTTCAGTGGAGATGCAGGGGTCACTTTATACAACTGTGGCTGAAGCAGTGTCACCAGTCCTAGTGTCTTGGCAGGTCCCGTGCTGCTTGTGTTTCTGTAGAGTTAGCAAAAGAGAAGGGTCTCCTGCTGTAGCTAGTTCAAGTGGACTGTCTTTACATGGGCTCTCATCTGTGTGCAGGCTCTGCTGTCTAGCTCCAGCTCATGGTCCATGGCCACCCCTCCTTTTCCTGAGCACCAGCTGAAAAATGCACTGTAATCCAGTAAACTCCCCCTCGTGGAAAAAAAAAATGGGTGTGGAGGGATGGGGGCAGGAGCTGTTTTGTCAGGCAGGAGAACAAAATGTCAGTTGTTTGATTTCAGTAGACTTGTGGAGAAGTAGATGAAGGCTGAATCTGTGACTGGTGTGAGCCAGAGTCTGTTAACAGCCATGGTATTGATTGCTTGGGCTTTGTGCACACTCAAAAAGGGGGTGCTCCATGTGTGTGCATCTTCCTCCTGTTTTCAAAGGCGTTTCAACAACAGGTGACTTCTTTTTTAAAATCCTTCTCTGGATTCCTTGGCAAGGAAAAAATTACACAGCCAAAGACTGGGGGAATGCATTGCACCCGATAGTACCAGCGTAAGAATTCTGATACAGTCCCAAAACCCCACCTGAAATGGGTCATTCTTTTGCAGTATTTGTTTTGTTTCTGTTGTGCTGGATGTGCAGCTTTTTCATCTCTACTTTTATCTGGTTAATACTGATGTGTATGCAAGCAAGCAGAAGAATGAGCCTTGTGGAATGAATTCAGGTTTGTTCAACTTTATTGAATCTGAACTTAAAAAGCTGTGGACTAGTTAGTTGTTTCAGTGCCTCTGTCTATGGGATAAATTTTAGGTTGGTCATCTACTGTTGCATATTGTTCCTATTACAAAAGTTTTGGTGTAATACTTAACTTGGAATGAAACTGCCCATCTAGGTGTGAGAGAGAATTCTCATTTGGTGACAGAGTTAAGACTTAAATGCATTAGCAATGTTTGCAATATTGCAGAATCGGATTGTTCTTAATACTTTATTTATTCTTCTTCCTCATTATAGGGGTCAAACTCCTGCTGAATCAGACTTTCAAGTGCTTGAAATTGCTCGGAAACTGGAGATGTATGGCATCAGATTTCACCTTGCGTCTGACCGTGAGGGCACCAAAATTAATCTGGCTGTCTCACACATGGGTGTGCTGGTATTCCAGGTAACGTGGAGAGGGCAGGCTGGGTACATGTGTCAGCCATTCCATTAGCACCTCTTGGGAGTAAGTCTCATTATAACTACAGGTGTCTCTAATTATTTTTAAATATAGCAAATTTTTATGGTTAAGGGAGTATCAGTTAAGACACCTAGATATTGTTTGGTGCAATTTGTCGTTGTTAGTGCAGAAAGAGCAGTATCAAACCCAACAGTGACAGCAAAGTACGAGGATTTTTGTTGCCTGTTTGAAAGTTACGTATGTATTCAATGAAAATCATCAGTTTGTTTGGTACAGCCCTTGAATTAAAGTCTGTGATTCTGGAATTTTGGTTTGGTTTCCCTTGTTTTAATATTACATTGTGGTTTTGCTGGGATAGTGTTGCTCTTAATTTACAGAACTGCTGTTTCATTGAAGTGATCGGATCACTTAGAATTACTGGGCTTGTTGTATTAAATAAGCAATTCAGTGATCAGAGTTCTATTTATGAATACGATCATACTATTTTCCTCCCCCAGAACACAAAAGACAGCTTACCTCCTAAATATTTCCTTTTGGACACTTATTCTCCATTCATTTTGTGTCTCATGTTCTCTTGTTACTCTGGGTCAGCTTCTCTTAGGAGATGCATGAGCCACTGCAGTTCCTCTCAGTCCTTCTCAGTGGCCTCTCAGCCCCCTGTGTTTTCCATCATTTCAGCTCTTTTGGGTCTTTCTATTGAGCTCCCATTTTTCCTTTTCTTTTCCTTATAGACAATAACAGGAGAATTGCTGTGGTAGTGAGTGCTGACAGGGTCCTTCCCTGAGGCTTTGGGAGTCAGTGGGTGACTCCCAGAGAAGGGGTGTCTGATGTAGGGCAGCAGGGTGAAGGCAGAGTCTGGTTTTATCCTGGTTTTAGCCAAATAAGCAGGCTTGTGAGCAAGGAGGATTCCTTGCACATTTGACAAGTTCTCTTCCATATATTGTACTGCTGAATTATGAAAATCAGCTTGGAGGAGGGTGTCTAGAGTTCTGTCCAGAGCTGAACGAAAGCAAGTGAAATAAAATGAAACCATCTTCCTTGTACCATAAAATGTCCTGAATATTGATGGAGTTGAAATGTTCCTTTCGCATCTGGTTTTCTAGGTTTTAATTTGGTATTCTAAGTGTCTGCACAGAGATCACAGGCATCACACACTTGTAGCTTAAGGGAATATTGTCACCAGAAATAAAAATCCAGTAGAACAGACTGGGGAGGGTGGTGTCTGTCTGCATGCACATGTCTGTATACCCACAGAACAGACATTTTGTTTGTTGCTCTTAGAAACTTTTGCCAAATTTTAATTGTTACCATTTTAATTCAGGGGAATACGAAAATCAATACCTTCAACTGGTCAAAGGTCCGTAAGCTAAGCTTCAAGAGGAAAAGATTCCTTGTTAAACTCCACCCAGAGGTCTGTGTAAGTTTTATTATAATAATAGGCATACACTTAATCTTATTATGGAAAATTCTAGCATTTGTAATCCTATGAAACAACTTCAGTGGGGCACCCTTGGCTTCGTTTTTCAAGTAAAAATCTTTCCTTTCTCACCCCATGTCTCTCTTCTTAGATTCTTTTTTTTTGTGTATCAGCCTAAGCTTATCCTTAACATAGGCATGAACATGTGTAAGTGTAAGATAGGAAAAGAACTTAAAACCAAGTATTTGGTATACCCTGTCTCAGTACTTTTACTCTGAAAAAAGTTGAGCATTTTTATTTGTACCTATTTGTTCTTTTCCATTTCTCCTCCACTGCCATTCTTGTGTGCTACTTAACTTCTGTGGTTTGTTCCTAGGGCCCATATCAAGATACGCTGGAGTTTCTTTTGGGAAGTAGGGATGAGTGTAAAAACTTCTGGAAAATCTGTGTCGAATATCACACGTTCTTTAGGCTCTTTGATCAGCCAAAGCCAAAGGCTAAAGCAGTGTTATTCACCAGAGGATCATCATTCAGATACAGGTATGGAGAAATAAAAAGAGTCATTAAAGCTTGAATTCCTTATATCTTAGACAATGAGATCAAAAAGAAAAAGTATTCTAAAGTCATTCCATCTGTCATTCTGATCCACTGTGTTTCATAATGTTTTTGTAATTGTACTTTTGTTGGGTTCACAGCGGACGAACACAGAAGCAACTAGTGGATTATATTAAGGACAGTGGGATGAAGAAAACCCCATATGAAAGGTACATACAAATACTTTTTTAAGGTGAAACATATTTGACATTTTGATAGTGCCTTTATTTCCTAAATTTCAGTGTTTTTAAATGATGCTTGGAGTCATGTTCATTGGTTGAGTTCTCAGTTACTGAGATCTACCTCAGATTTAAGGTAGCTGAAATAAACTGGAAAAAAAAATATACTGTTGTGATGACTTACAAAGCTTAGGAAAGTTTCAGCATCACGTTTTAATGTCCATGGACAATGTGTGAGTTAGCATCTTAAGTTCAGTATGTTTTGAAGATTCACTGAAATCAGTGAGGACTTGTCTGTATGTCACTGTAGCTGTGCAAGTAGCGAGTGGTAGAGCGCATAACTGAACTTGGGAGCTGCAAGCCTCAAAGTGTGCCCTTAAATACTAATGAGTTTCTAAACATAACTAAATAAGTTAAGAATGTGCATTTTAATTATAAAATTGCCACTTACTTACCTAATGATTAAACTATCCAGTCTACATGTGGGAAATTCCTTATAGTCTTCAATCTGAAAGATTATAGGAATTTCAAGGGAATTTATAAAATTTTTTGTTTATCTACTACTAATATATACTTTAAGTGTCTTAGACTCCAACTGAGCTCCTTTTTAATATGAAAGTTTGATTTTTTTCTTGTAAATTTTTGACATAGAATTAATCTAACTGTGCATGTGATGCAGGTTACCACATAGCATTTTTCATGCCATAAATTATATGGACAACTGAATTGTAGCTTGTTTGTAAAATTGTTGCAGATTAACTCCTTCTGTTCTAGAAGCCATTCATTTGTAGATGTTTATACTGACGAGAAAGGAAGAAGTTAAACTAAGAGTACAATTTAGTCTAGTCTTCTGCCCCAAGTTGCTTTTGAGTTCTCCTTCAGTGGTATGAATGATCTGGATCTTGCTTTATTCCATTTTCTGTATGTTTCTTACTCTTGCTTTGTTTGATTTACAACTCTTGTGGCTGGTTCAAGATCTAAAAAAAACTATAAAATACAGCTTGAGGCATTTCTGTTGGCTACTAGACTGGAAGTAGCTGAGTTGGGAAGGCAGAAGGCTGGTTCATGTCTTGGATACTCACAGAATGCTCTCTGTTTGCAGGAGGCACAGCAAAGTCAGAGCATCCACTCGTGCTTCAAACACAGAAGTGCCTAAGCAGGTCAGTTCTGCAGCACTCTATATTGCAGTCACGGAAGTTGACAAACAGCTCTCTGAGATAACAGTGAAGGAGAGATGATCTGAGTCGACTGTTTGTCTGGAATTACTTTCACTGTTTGATCTTTGTCCCTGATGCACATCTTCTTTTTGTGAGTGGTATCAGTTTTGATAGTTGTAGCCAGTGGAGTGTAAAGAGAGTAATATTTTCCTTTTCAAAGTTCAGCTTAACTGAAAAGAAAATGTCATACTTTCTAGGTACTATCTAACTGTTTTCCGTGGAAGTCTCAAGTTCATTGCATAGACGCCTTCCACAGTCAATTCCAAGAAACAAATGATGCATGTTGAATGCAGTTGCTTTACATGCAAGAGGTTAGGGAATAAGGGTTATGCTGTCACTGTTTTGGGCTACTTCCCCTTGTGTATGCCTTTTCAGCAGAGGCTATAAAATGCATGGATTTAATCTTCCATCCAGTTATCAGAATTCAGGAAAAAAGATCTTGCCTCTTTTGGGGCTGCTGGATCTGTTTCTGTATGCAGTGTAAAATGAGCTCTTTTGAAGCATGTATTCCTTCTGCATCGGGAACTGGATGCTACATTTGGTGTTATGTATTGTAAAAACATTTTTCTGTTGTATTTCTAATTTTCTTCTTAGAGTGTCCCATTCATTGAGGGCTTGAGAAGCCCAGGGTCTTCTGCCTCAGCAGCTGCCCCCTTCCACTCAGCTCACTCATCGGCCACTCCTACTCCTGCCCTGCCCATCTTTGCAGAAACCAGCCCTTCCTCTTTGAACCCCCGAGAGCCATACACAAGGATTCCAGAAAAGAACACTGCAGCACCAGCAGAAGAAGTTGGGAGGAAACTGATGCAGCAGCCTGGATCTCCCATGCTCCAAGGTGTTGGGTTTGGTAGTGTTGCAGGAAACTGTAACCCTGCTTGTCCTGTTATTGAGAATGGTTGCTGTTTAGATCTAGGTGTAGAGAGGAGTAGTAAGGAGAGCAGGGTTGCTGTTTGTAAAAATGACAATGATGAGGATGACTTTACCACAGGTGTTTTCGTTGCTGAACGAGAGCATCAGCATGGCAGTCGGGGTGCCCCTCTTTTCACATTGACAAATTCACAGTTACAGGTGTCAGAGGAATTTATTGATGATGACCCAGCAGAAATTTCCTTTTTTGCTGGTGGCTCTGAGGCATTTTCATATGTGTACAGTGGTTTAGAGTTAAAAGGCTCTGATTTCTCTAAGCGCGTGTCAGAGCTGCCTGGCTTAACTACAGATGCCCTTCAGCAAAATACAGTCTCTCCTCAGTCGAGCCCTGACAGATACTCAACTGAAGCTGTAGATATGAATATGGAAGATGAGTTTGAATTTGAAGAAGGGAGCGATTTCAATGGCAATGAGAGACCATCGGATACCACAGAGCTGTTCAAAGTGAAGGCCCAAGCAAGCAGAATGCAAAGCCTCCTGAGCCCGTCTGAAACGAGTTCACTCGTCAACAACCGCTCTGAGAGCAGCTCCCTCAATAACTTGGCGCTGAATGGCACATCCTCCCTTCATGCATACAGCTCTGCGAACCATTCGGAAGCCAGCTCCATGGTGAACTTCCCTGCCTACTCAGTGCGCTCCGAGTCCAGCTCAGCCTTTCAGTTCACAGACATTATTGACCAGCTGGAACAGCTGAGCTGTCCACCTACCACCACGGAAGACTCCAGCAGCACAGACACAGATTCCTGGGACTCTGAAGCTGTTGCGCCGCTGGATGTAAACCTTTTCTTTAGTAACCCTTTTGCACAAGCCACCAGTGAAAACTTTGCTTTTGACTTTCAGAACAATTTAAAAAATCTCACACAAGAAGACTGGGCAGAGAAGGCACATGTCAATTGATGTTTGATTTTTGTGATGGATCCCTTTATGCTGTTCAGGCTTAGAACTGAAAAGGGTGCGATATCAGTCACTTTAAGCAAGAAACTCTAATCCAGTGACTGGGTTTTAAATCACATAGCATAGTTGATTTTTAGTTATATTTTTTCATGTAGCTCTTCAGTTTCCCTCAAAGCATCCTAGCTTTGGTGCTGCCTTAAAAGCCCTACACTGCATCCAGAATGTATTACCATAGGCTACAATGTTTGTAAAATACTGCCTTTATGAAAACTCAATGATTCCCGAAAAGTGTCATCACTGGCACATGTAGCCGTCACAGACTGCAATATATAGAAGGACTTCTTTGACTACAAATGTACCTGTAAGAGTCTGGAATAATACACTATTCCTCCAACATCTGAATGCAACAGTAACTTTTGCACGTGCTTGTTAACAGGCAGACACATCCCAAAAGGCAGCTGTTATCCAGCTCTGTGGTGAGAGTCCTCGTTTGGAGGCTTTTTTATTTGTTTGCTTGTTTCCACAATCAAAACCCAAAAAAGGACAGACTTCAAATCAACTATGAAGGAAAGTTTTAAACTTATCAACCTATGCAACATGTCTGTGGTATACTTCAAAGAATAAATAACCTATGTGGCAGTTTAGAAGAGCAAATGCGTATGCAATCAAATGAAAATAGCCAAAACATCTTGTGAAGACAATCGGTGTATTTTTTGACTTCAAAGTGCCTTCAGCAGTCTAGCAACAAGCAAGTACCCTTCTGCTTTGCAGCAGTTTGGAGATATATGCATAGACTATAAAAGCACTTAATCCCCATTGCATTTTGTCTCACCTTTTTCTTTATTTAATCACTCTGCATAAAATGCTTACAGATTAATTCATGAAAGTGTCCTTTATCTGTGGAATACAGATGGTGGTGGTAAACACAGTGATAGCTTTAACTTTCTCTTTAAAATTTGGGATACAATCAGAAACATACCATGATCTTTCTGAGCAATTGAGGTGTGAGGAGAAGCAGTACTGTAGAAAACAGAGCTTTACTGCTTGCATGATTTTTTTTTAGTCAGGTGATTTGATGTAAGACTTGATCTGTAAGTTTGGGAGCATAATTGAAAAGACAGTTATTGAACCAGTCACATCCTATTTAGCAACATTTATTGGGATGAAGCACTAGAAGTTGTGAAATGCCCTTCCTGCCTGCCAACCTGAGGGGTTGGAGGGGTGAAATTCAGAGCTGCAGCTTATAATAGCAATTTTTTACAGTGCTTTGCTTTTGTACGAGCAAAAGTGTGAAATATAGAACACCTGTCTAAAACCTTTTGATGGAAGGCTTCATTTCCTTCAACACTTTGGTTTTGGGGTTCCCTGTTGCCCAATTTTCAGTCTTTTGCAGAGAGAGTACCGTACTACTACAGTGAATGCCTCCAAAATAAGCAGTTTATAGTTACAAGCATAACTCTATGCTCCTTATTATTCATATCTGCTTTCTTAAATGTAGACTTGATATATTGTTAAAAGACCTCAGTTCTTTACTCAAACATTGAAAAAATCCTGTTCTTTCTCAAAATTCTGATAACTGCAAGAGAATTCCTCTCAGTGAATGGTAGAACATGAGGAGGTAAAACCTCCTTTAGTCACCCATTTCTTCCGGTTTAGCTTTTACCAATGTATGATTATTCTTCATAGCATTTACTTCTACACTGTGGTTGCTGTGTTTGAGTGGTTCCACTCTTGTTCCACAGGGAAACCTGTCCTGTTTGTCAGTGGCACAGGAAATTGAAGCACATTTAGCACCAAGTGATAGTTTGGACCTACAGGAATGTACAGCACTTTGATTGCTCTTTTTTGTTTAAGTGCTATGCTTTATTTTTGTTAATTTTTTTTTCTTCTGTTGAATGTGTGTTCTGGCTCTTCTTGTGGCTTTATTTGTACCTGTGGAGGTGATGTTGTAGATGTGTAATGTGGCATTTCTAAATAGGTACTTGGAGGAGGTCTTCTGTTGTGCCCAAAGCTGGTACCTTCTAGGTGGTTTGTCTGATTTCCTTCCACAGCTACATTATGTAACTTAGAAAAACAAAACAGAAGAAAGACATCTGACTGCAGACTCTTTTACAGGTGGTAGAGCCAGGGACAAATAATGTGGATAAAGATTTAGAGAAAGGACGTTAATGTATTTAGAAAAAAGATCAGGATTCAGCTATTTGTCTGTAATCATGTCTGCCTCCATTTCATGTTCTGTGTTCTCAGTCACAAGCATCCTCTCTAAATGTGTTGGAATTGCTTAGTATGGGATTAAATCCAACTGAATTGTCTAGGTTTTCAGAAGATCTTAGGAAGAAGCTGCCTGTACTTTCAGAAACCATGCTTGGCAATCCTAAGAGGCAGCTTGCCAATATGCTTTCTTGTACCACAGTTAGTTTGAAAAGGCATATTTAGTGTTTTCTTCTTGTATTTTGCAACTGCACAGATCTTTTATTGGCTATTTTAAATCTCAGGGATTTTTTTTAAAGAAATACAAGATAATAAGAGTCTTAATGCCCCTTTTGTTTTCTAAAGGAATGGGTGTGACTAGGATCTTGGTCTTAGAGCAAGATGTGTGGATCCACAGGTGAGGATGTATGTGTACAGAGCTGCTCAGATGAAGGTTTTGGTTATGGTGTCACCAGGAACACTGATCCTTCACATCGTCTGTCTCCTCTGTGTACCTGGATTTAAGGTGCTTGAGCAGAAGCGATGCTGGTCAGCACCTACAAGCTGATACCTTTGTGGGGAGTGCACACCATGGCATACTTCCAGGCTGTGTGAGAGTTCAGTGCTGCTGCTTGTTTGTTGTATCTTTGCTGTTACTAATTGATAGCATGTAGTTGTCATGTCTTTCTGGGCTTTTCTGATTTTTCAAAGCTATGTGGTTTCTGAAGATATAGTTGCATGTTTAGCTCTGTTGTTTTATTCATGGTTTCCCAGACAGGCACAGAAGGGAAAAAAAAACAGTTTATAAGCAGAGTTTTTTATTATAGTAAGAAAGCTGTGAGAAAAGGTTCTTTATCATTTCCTCAAAAGTGGTAAGTTCAGATTCGCTTTTCAATAGAGATGGAGTGAAAACCAGCCTGCCTTTAAGAGAATGAGATGGTTTGGTGCTTCACAGTGAACTTGAGTACCAGTTTGGAGTTATTTTAGTGCAGCAGAGGCATGCCAGTCATCCTCTTATTCCCCAGCTGTCTCCTGAGGTGGCAGAGAAGGTGAGAGAAAGAAGGCTTTCTGTTCTCTGCCCATATCATTTGTCTTTGGGTAGCCTAAGGGAATTGGTGAACTTTGGGGCAGTGTGGTTATTGTCCCAAGTACCAGCATGCTGTTAAGCTTTCAGTGTTACTCCTTGTGGTTTATTTTGATTTCTTTTTGTGGTGTTGATACTAGTAAAATTTAGTTCCTGGTACTGATTTCTGTGGTAGGAGTAGATGAAAACCTAGGTGCAAACCTTTGCCTGTCCATGGCAAGTGTCATCCTCTCCTCTCCCCAACATTCACTTCTGCAGGTACGTACTTTCATGGTTGCTTTCTGCCCCCATCTGTGGGAGGCTGGGGGGGACAACAACATATATAGGTACCCGTATTTCTAGTCAAGGTACAGGTTTTAGTCCTGGGGTTCTCTAGTACAGACAGCCACTGGCGTTGCCAGGCTTGTTCTCCTGCTCTAGACTGTGCATCCACCAGCTCTTGCAGTGGTGGATCAGTGAAGGGAGCGTGCTGGAGCTATTGCTGTTTGCCATCCTTCCACTTTTCTCTTTTCCTGCTTTAGCAAACACGTGTAGCCATAGAAAGCATGACAATATAGTGGCTTTTCAAAATGAGTTAGGGTTTAGCTCTCTTGCAGTCCTCCAATTGGCTTGTTGCAGTGCAACTGAAAGACACTGAGAAATGTGTCTTGAGTGGGTGATGTAATTTGCACCTGTGTAAATCTGCACCTCGTTTCTGCATCTGTGTAAAATACACACTATATATGTGTATACTTACAACCATTCTATGCTTAACACATTTATTAAATGTAAAGCATTACATCAGAGCATTTTTGATCTTCATGTATTCAGTTAGTGGAGCTCTTAATTTGCACAAGACACAGGTCGTAGAATGTTCTCTGAACCATCTACCACCCGGTTAAACTTGGGTAAACTTTACTAGCCTGTGTTACCTATGGCATGTAGACTTTGTGATTTTAAAGTACTCATTCATTATTAAAGTAGTACATGCTGTATATTTTCCAGGACTTACCATATTTTATCTTAGGATGGAACAGGGCAATGTATTGATCTGCTCTCAACTTTCATGTTAATTTCCAGTGAATTTTAGAGTTGCTGGGTAATACCAAGTATTGATCTCTTTTTTTTTTTTCCTGTGTATATTTGCATTGTGGTCATAAATGATTTTGTTCAGGGTTTTTTTTTTGTTTGATTTTTGGGGTTTGTTTTGTTTTGTTGGTGCCTTGGTTTTGGTTTGGTGTTGGGTTTCCTTGTTTGTGGGTTCTTTGTTTCGGTGGTGGTAGCTTTTGTCTAGTTGCAAGTCTTGATAAAGGTAAGATTTTGTGAAGACTCTAATAAAAGTCATTCTAACTTTATGCTTTTTGGTGCAAACCTGTCGGTAAGTCATTCCCATTATTGTCATTTTGCAAAAAGTTCTAAGCCATAATTATCCAGTATTAATGGAATGAATGGGTATACAGTACAATTTTTATTGTAATCCTCTAGCTGTCACTACCTGTAGTTTTTAGTAGATCTTACATTGCACTTATCACAAATGCTGTGTGTATATGTATGGGTATACATATACATTTTCTGTATGAATATGGGGAGACTTCATGTTCCAGACGTACCATAACATCTACTTACTGGTCATCTGCTCTTGAGCTTTTATAGGATTAGTCCACCAGTTGAGCTGTAGCTTTGCAGGTTTCTAATTTGGAGCATGTCTAATTGGACCCGGTTTGTGGGAAGGTGTTTCTCTCAGTTTTCCAAAGTCACAATACCGTGCCATTGCTTGATGGCTGCCAAGAGCACAACTTGTGACAGTCGTGTGGGTCAGTAAGAATCCAAATGCCCATTTATCACCATGTACGTACAGGTGCCTTGGTTAGAGCGACTCCCCAGTTAAATAGGTGCTACTCTTTTCAGGAAGGGGTTATGTTAAGAAAACAGAGGGCTGGAATTTTTAAATTGATCTCTTGATCTCTTGATCTTTGTCTCTTTATACCATAAATGTTTTAATGAATTACTTGTTGGGATTTTTACTTTCTTTGTGTCTGTTCAGATTGCCGGTTATGAACCTACAGATTTGTACTAATTCATAATTTGAATTGTTTATGCAATAAAATAAGGACGACTTTGATACAAATGACGATATGGGCTTTTTAGCTTTATTTTTCATTACCCTTGTGTTTGATATAGAATAAATATTTGTTCTTCTAGCCAAGGCATCTTAGAGTTTTATTACCAGTTTTCTCCAGACAGTTTTCCTCCTGTACCCCTTTGTTGAAAGCAGAGCACAGCTGGGGCAAATACTGGTGTGTGGTTGTCAAATTACCGGTTTGTGCATACCTTTTGCTTGGGTTACAAATGGGACTAGGTGTTCAGAATTCATTATCACAATTATGTCTGTTATAGAGACATCGCTTAAGCTGGGTATGTCCCTCAGACTCTCTCCTATGCGTTTGGTTTTACTGAAGCCTGTCCTTTGTTGCAAGCATAGGGTATGGACACAAGTACGTGTTATCTAGAATGAAAGTTCTCCTTCAGGAGTCCGTGAACAATGTATGGGTAAATCCTCTTTTTCTGAGCCATGTAAACATTTGCTTAAAAAAAGTCAGCAGTGCTTGCCTATGTTAACAAAGCAGGTTTCTGGACTATTTGGAATTGAGAATTTTTATTATACTTTTTAAATTATTCTCCACATTCTGTTTCCTGAGTTATAAAACAATGAAAACACTGACTCCTAAAAACTTTGCTTTTCAGCAAGGAGGAATTATTGGTCAGAATTGTCTCTGACTTCATTTTGGACATAAAGACATTTTAGAGCATAGCAAGTTAAATCAAATTCAAACCCTGTAATAGAATGATAAACTTCAATAGTTTTGGTATTAAACCAACATAAATAAATAAGTGATTTATCACAGAATCCTAGACTGGTTTGTGTTGGAAGGGACCTTAAAACTCATCCAGTTCCAACCCCTGCCATGGGCAGGGACACCTTCCACTAGACCAGGTTGCTCCAAGTCCTGTCCAACCTGGCCTTGAACACTGCCAGGAATGGGGCAGCCACAGCTTCTCTGGGCAACCTGTGCCAGGGCCTCACCATCCTCATAGTGGAGAATTAATTTAGGTTGAAACCCTGACCATTCATTTCAGTGATGCTGCAAACAAAGTTTGTGCAGTAGTAATCTGTGCCCAAGCAGATCAAAGTTGTCAGTGCAGCACTGAGAGATTTCTGCAGTATTGGCTCTGTCTGAGGTAATTTTTCCCCATTGCAGTCAGACTGAATACTCACTGTGTCAGTATAAAAGTTTACAATCTGCAGTTTATAACAGATACATGTTCTTTCTTGCCTGCATGGGGAGGGGAAGGTGGCAAAAGTAGGGTGGTCATTTCAGGTCCTGACACAACTGTAAAACTGGACTCTCCTACAGTATCACATGGAGGCATATCTTCATGGGTACATCCAGTTTCACTGGGGCACATGTCAAGTGCTATATAGACACGCTTTAACATTTAATGTGATCATTTTAGGATAACAAAAAAAGGAGGTCTTTGAATTTAAAGGCTTTTAGATTTTTTTAGGCTCTTAGATTGTTTGGTTTTGATTGCTTGTTTAAGATTCTCTTAGCTCCCAACTATCCCTCATTATTTTAAAGAGAAGATCTGCAGAGGAAAAATGTATTAGTTGTGATATTTTGAAATAAGGAAGAGCAGGAATTTTCCACAATTTCAGTTGTAGTTGATTCTGATTCTGTAACATCAGTTTGCAGAATGCTTGCACTGTAGAAATAATTGGTCTGTATGTGCGATGGGTTCAGCAGGGCATTGAGCACAGGGGAGGTCTGGGCAGGCTCCCATTGTCTCAAGATCAGCCACTGCTTTAGCATAAAAAGAATGTCATCTATTTGAAGCAGTAGTAGTAATAATAATAAAGTTACATCTTTAAAGGGAATCAACCAGAGGCTCACCTTTCTGATAAGGAGCGAAATTTGAACTTCACATAGCTTTTAGGACATCTAGTAATGCTCTGTTATTGGGATACTATTTTTTTCTGTCTTTGAATTGTTTTAAGCATTCAAGCATAAAGCTTACAGAACCAGTACTTGCATTTGATTTTTGTCAAGGTTTGCACTCAAATCTGGGTTTCTGTGTAGAGACTGAATTTAGATTGAAGAATGCAGAATGCTGAAACATGGAAACATCCCTCTCAGGAATAGCCAATTTGAATATACTGGAGGATGCTGGTGCCTGCAGGGCAGGGGAGAACTTGGTTCACCAGAACTTGATGTCAGATGAAATAATTCCTGTGTTTTCATCTTTGCACAAATACTTCTACAAGTTTTCTACATTGACAACAGTTGAAAGAGGCTACAACTGCTCTGATAGTTACATGGATTCTTCCTTTGCTGACCTTCCTCAGGAGAATAGAGGATCACTGTACTTCTAAACTGCTTGACTGGGACCTCCCCCCTTGCTGCTCTAGTGGAGAAATACTGTTGGATTATGAGAATGAAAATTTCAGCGTGTGCTTGTAACGTCATCTGCCAAGATAAGCCATCAGATTGAGTTTATATCAAACACTTAAATGTTAGCAGGAAGCTAACCCAACTGCTCCTGACATTTTATAGTCCTGTGTACAAAAGAACTTTCAGAAGTCACATGGACCTTGGGAAGGTTCTTTGCAGAATTTGCTATTTTGACAGCTTTAAGTTGCAGCTATAACAGCTCCTTCCTGAATTCTTTTTGCTTTTGTCTTAGGGACATCACATCAGGGTACAGGGTCTCCTCCAACTTGGTGTGCAGGGGAGGGGCACTCTTGTCCCTGAAGAAGTGATAAGCATTTGCATCTGTAGGTTTGCCCCCTCTAAGGTGGGGAGGAGAAGCCCTGTGCTTTGGCATTTTGGGTACTGGTTGTTGTTTTGGGCTGCTTGAGGAGCTTCATGTGCCTCTCATTTTCATAAATCACTCTGGCTTTGAGCAGCAGGGTTCTTGCTGTCAGATACAAATGAGCAAGTGTTTGAAATGAGTTTAATGGCCAACTTCTTCTGTTGGAGGTGATAAAAACTAGAATAACTTGATTGAAATAGTCAGGCAGTGGAGTTTGGAGCAAGTTATATCCCTTTTGTTCCCCTGGTATCCGAACATTCTGTTTGTCCAGAAGTAATTCAAGTTACAAATTCTGGAACATGTCGCAACATCGTCTTAAACTCCAAGAATTTAAAGAAGCTCCTCACTTGCCGTTTTACTTCTTTTTAAGCTGTTGTTTCAGCATCCCTGGCATGTAAAAGCAAACTTCCAATACACTCCTGTCCCCACAGACATGAAACAAATGCCAGACATGGTTGCTTTCCAGTGGTAATATTAAAAGCAGTGGGAACAAAGAAAAGGCTCAGGCAGACACAAAAATCTGGTCCAGAATGACTGCTCGGCCAGTATGTTAATAGTTAACTCCTCCGCCTCGATGATCTGAATCTCTTCCAGGTGACTGAGTGCAGCACTGTTTAGCTTCCTGCATTTGTCAATGTGAAAACACGCACTCGGGCTCCCTCGCCATTGTCAAGCTGCCGGCGCCTTGCGGTGGTTTTGCTTCCTGAGCCAGAGAGCAGCAGCCGCTCCTGCCAGGAAGGAATCAAACAGCTCCTAACTCCTTCTCCTCCGGCACACATGCCCTGTCAATGTGTCAGGAGATACTGGAGAGCTTTAGGGGCCGATTATTAATTGTTTTTCATTTAAAGCCTTTTGGAATGATTTGTAGCTGGTCTGGGAAATGATGAGTTGGCAGGTTTTGCATCACTGTTGATTTTTCCTGGGTTTCATTCAGGCAGGTGATTAGGCCTTGCTTCTGCTTGTAGCATGCAACAAAATCATGCTGGGGAAGGTTGTGAGCATGGCTGAGCGTTTGAGCAGGGTAGTGAAAGCTGTAGGTACTGAAGTGCTTGGTATCTATTCAGTGGCCTAATCTGACAAAGCTTGTCTGTTTATTGTAGGGAAGATCAGGAAAAAAAACCTATAGGTGAGGTTAGGTAGGAATTCTGAGGGCATTGTGGGAGTACCTGGAGTGTCTGTCACCTTCGTTTGGTCAGAAAGCAGCAGGTATTCCTGAAAAGTTATTTTCACGATGAACACCCAAGGGAAGTCTGCAGAAGAGAGGAGAGCAGCTACTGTTCCAAGGCTTAAATTCACTGTAACAGTACCTTAGGTGCTGGAAATCTCTAAAGGGTCCACAAATGAAATAATAACAAAAAATATTGACAATCAACAAAAGCAAAGCAGGACAGGTTGCTCCTGCTTTGGACAGGTTGCGCCATGTGAGAGGATTGTGTCCATCCAGTTAATACTCAGTGCTGCAAAATTGTTTTCCTTTTGAGATCAGTAGATTATTTTGGTCAAATACTTAGCCAGGAATGAAACCTCTTGCATGCTCCCTTTTTGTATAGCTATAGATTTTCCTTTCCCATTTGTATGATTTTGGAGATTTGTGAATGTATTTTTCATAATGAGCTTTTACCTGCTGGAATGCAGAAGCAGCAGAATGATTTGTCCCAGCTTTTTGCTGGAGGAAAAAGTAATTCTGATTTTTTAAAAGAAAAATTAAAAGCCGTGCTCTTGTTATTGCAGTATTGTTGCAGTCAATGTTGCAAACCCTGGTGCTGCTCAACAAAATCCAGTGGAATGTAAGCATTTTGTTGAGACACTAAACAGTTTATCCTTTACCTTAAATGTGCTTGTAAAGGTGTCTGCCCTTACTGTGCTGCCAGATAACAGCTGGGTTGTAAGGAACATTCAGTTTACTTTGAGATGCATGCTTCAGTTTTTGGATGTATATGTCTTCTTTCTTTTTTTTTATTTTTGCCTTTTAATAATGTGAGATTGCAATTAATGATAACAATAACTATGTGTTCTCTCCTTTTCCACTCCATCTTCCTCTTTTCTTCCCACCAGGCCTCCCAGTGGACCATTCTCAGCTCTCTTCCCTCGTGCTGAAGAATCCCCTAGGCTTGAACCCGACATTTCAGGTGAACTCGAATGCAGCAGGCCAGGGTTCATCTCCTCTTCTGAGTCCTGTCCTTAGTGATGCTGGTGGTGCCAGGGTAGAAGAGGATGATGAAATGAAACGTAAGGTAAGACAATAATGTGACAGGGAAGGTAATGGTTTTAGATGAGGAGCTCTGCTTGCTGGTCACTTACTATTGATTGCATTACATGTTGTAGTAGAACAGATGTGTTTGGTCGTTAGTGTTAAAAACTCCAGTGCTGAAGGTTTGGTCAAGTCTGTGTTTCTCACTCTTGTAATGCGAATCTCCACTGATGTCTTGCCATAGGTCTTGTCTTGGCTTCTGCTGCTGGGACCAGTGTGCTTAAATGCTTGTAGGAGAGAGGACAGTTTAGCCAGTAACTGAGAGTTGAGATGGAAACAATCCAACTCTGTGGGTTGTTTACACCCACCTACCCCCAATTTTCAGCCTCCCTATCTCATTTAGAATTCTTGAGATAGAGCTTATAGCATTAACAGATCACTCTGCTGTTAGTTGTCAGTGATTTTTCTTTCTTAAATACCTCCTCTTGTTTATCCTTATAGCAGGGATGGTATAACCTGGAAATACATGCAGTGACTGCATTGTGTCTCCTAAATGCTGAAGCCCAATGTGATATTTCAGCAGCCTGAGTTCTCATTCAGGCTGAAATGAATTTATAGAAGAATCTTGAAAGAGAACTTTTTTAATTGGTCTTAAGCTTGGTCATTTCAGAGACTTCTAAGGCTTTGATGCCCATTTGAATACAGTATATTAACTTAAACAAGTCCAGGCAGAAAGTGATGTTAAATGGGTTAAATTTAACCGATCGAATTTCACAGCAGTTTTGCAGCTTTATTCCACAAGGAAAACATCTTAACAATAGCTCTAGTAATAGGGGACTGATTTTGAGGGTAGTGATGCCACTGTATTTCCACCTGATTAATCAGGGCATTTGCATGTAAACTCTTCAGCTCTTTCAATGTGGACTTTCTACTCCATGCTGCTGTGATGCTACTGTTGCTGTAGAAAGCTGCATTTTTTTGTTACTTTTCAAGTCACTGTTTTCTTTCATTTTACTGGTAAATCTCTCCTTTTCTAATGGAGGTTGATTGTAGCAATCTGCTTGGAAAGTGCATAGAAGCTGGGCTTTTTTGGTGTGGGGTTTTTTGTTGTTTTTTCTGAGAGTTCCCCACACCCAGAGATATTTTTATCACTGCTGAAGTCAAAAGTTGAGCAGGTTTTCTGTGCATGGACTTACTCTTTGTTTGTTTGTTTATTTCCAGATTTAGTAGTTTTGTGACATTGTAACGTGGGTACGAGGCAGGCAGGATGGTCTTTCTTAGTCTCATAATCCTTTGGTTTTGGCCTTTAAGAGTTCAAAATAGAGCTTTTCACTTAACACAAGCAGTTCGCTTGATGCGAGCTGCATCTGGAGAGTGTTTGAAGGTTTCCAGGTGGGATTGTGTGTACATAGTATGTTGAAACACTGGTTTTTCCAAGTGGGGACATTTGCCTAGATGCCTGCTATGGCTGTAGGAATGTTTTCTTTGGACTTGCTGATTTGCTTTCCTCTGGCTGTGCCTGACCAGTAGTGAAGGTGTTTGGCAGGGCCTCTGTTATACTGTGACAGCCTTCCACTTCTTGGTGCTTCTGGTACAGGGTCTGCCTTGCAGCTGCTGCCAGGACTCAGCACAGGGGGTTCAGTTAGAACGCGAAATACTGGAAAAAAAGAAAATTAAGGGTGTTTAGATTTCAGCAGAGAGCAATTAAGAAAGCAGCAAGAAGTTCAGGGAATAAACCCGAAGGGGTGATGCAGTGGGGAAGGAGAAAGGAAGAAGAGTTCGGGAGGTGAAAAGCATCTCTGTGCCTCAAGCAGTCAGTTGGAGAATAAAGTGAAAATGTGCAGAAGTGCTCAAAGGAGATGAAAAAGATAGCCTGTGCAAGCTATGGAAAGTGTGAGGTTGTGGGCATGGTGTATTTGCACATGCCCTCACACTGTATGTTTTCACGGAAGAAACAATACAGAAAAATGTTTTTGAGGGGGAAAAATCAGTCAGGTGAGGATCAAAGGGCAAGGTGTGAACTGGGGACAGGCAGGGTCTTTTCCACAGTTCTCAGGAATATAGTGAATGATGTACATCAATTGAGAGTAACTCTTTAAGCAGTTGTTTAAATGAAAAAGTGGCAGGTGAGAGAGGTGATGCTGGGAGAGGAAATGAGCAGATATGCATGTGTGCAGTGATGCAGTGCAGAGCTCGCAGCTGGATCATCTCTGCCGTGGCTACAGAGATAAGGCTTCCTGTGATCTGTTGTCACAGCCTGTGGATGATTCCATACCCAGTTTTGCTTTGCCTTGGGAAACTATGTTTTCCATGGAAGTTAGTCCCTTAAGGGCATTGTGTACTATACTATCCTCCACAGAGCCCAGGAGGCAGTGTACACAGAGCTGTGTTACACAAAAAACATACCATTAGCCATAATTCTCATATCATATAAGAGACTTCTGAAGTTCCAGCCAAGCTAGCGTGTGTTGTTCTGTTGATTTATTAGCAGGGTGTTCCAGGATAGGTAAGTGTGCAGGAGGAAGGGGGTAAGCAAGATAAAATGGCTGTGTCATCTGCCTCCAGGGAGGTCAGGAAAATGACGGTCCCTATCCCTTGGGAAGAGGCTGCTTGAGAAGGATGCCCACTGAGGTTAAACAGCATTTTGAGGGTTTATGACACTACAGTCAGGCAAATAGCTCAAGCAAATGTAAAAAATACCTGAAGCCGAGATGAGTTAGGACTTTTCCTTCCACCATGTACCTGAGACAGGTACATTAAAGTTAAGAGGATGGCTATGGTGTGAACAGAATTAAGAATGTCCATGTACGTCCTCTGGTTCCTCTAGGGAGGGTGCTGATGTTGGGACATGGAATCTAGCATGAAATAAGATGAAACTGGCTAGGCAGTTTCTCAAAATTAATTTTTTGAGGATATACATCTCCAGGGATTCTATGTGACTAAGATGAACTCAATGGATATATCACTGAGCAACCGGGAAAACATCTTCTCCATGAACATTATTGAAGTGAAGGATTTGGAAGCAATGAGTAGCTGTGCTGACAGTGCTGGGGGGCATCTCGGAGTATCTCTCAAAAGGGAATTCTTTATTAACCTGGTTCATACAAGGAAAAGGGATTAAAAAAAGTCAAAGCTTTGTTACTCTCAGGAAGAGCTAAGATGGATACCAAATTCTGACATAACTCAAATGGGTTTGCTCTCATTTATTTTCACCAAGCAAGGGTTCAGCAGAAAACTGCAGCACAGCGTAGTGCGCCGAAGGGACTAAGCAGCATCTTAGCCTGAAATGTGATTGGTTCCTTAGTATTAGTTATGTGATTTATTTTGCTGTTGTTTTCATAATGTATGTTTTCAGGCTAGCTCTGCTTTTGGTTCATTGCAGCTGCAGAACATCCCTGTTCACTTTTTCCTTCCTTTGTGCTTCCATGTCCATTCTGTCTTTTCTTTAAATAGCAGCCCTGGAGCCTGCAATTGTTTTTTGTGTTTTCTTAGCTAATTATTACCATCTTCAAAGGGTTTGAGTGAAAGCTGTAAGTGGAAATAGAATAATTTTGGAAAAGGACTGTATTGCCAATCTGCTGTACCTCGTTTGATTAGGGAATTATTTAAAACCTAGGAAGACTGGAATAACTGTCTCCATATTTTTATAAGGTGCTTCCTTGATTTTTGAAAGTTCATGTAACAGATATATAGTTGAACATTTTTTTTCATTATCTTGTAATATAAATAATACTTTATAGTAAAGTCAGTATTGGAGAATATGATACTGAATACAGAGATGCCCTGTTAGTAATCAGCTGCTGCATTTGCACACTGCAAAGGGAAATGTATGTAATGTTTGAGCTTGTGCTTAGTAATAAATAGAACATTTGTGTTTTAATACTTGATTGATTACTGTGTGTTCTATCCAGCGCTGCCCAGCTGACAAGGCATACTTCATAGCAAAGGAGATTCTTGCTACAGAACGGACGTACTTAAAGGATCTGGAAGTTATTACAGTGGTAAGGGGGCTTAACATTCTTTAATGATTTTCCTTTTCTTAACAGATTTGTAATTGTTAACTGGGGGAAACTTGGAATTCCTTCCAGATATCAGAAGGATGAGCTATGTAGCTGTTAACTTCCTTGTTACATAGGCCCTCGCGTAGGGGAGCAGTACCTTCTCTGGACTTCCATGGTTAGCTCCAGCAGCTACATCAGGTGTCATTTTGATGTCTAGGCAAACTTCTACTTGGATAATTGTGAACAAGGATGCAAACGTGCAAATATGTTTTGCATCCAACTTCAACGATAGTCATTGCTGTCAATTGTGCTTGTAATCTGTCTACCAGCTCTGCAGAATTCCTTGGGGAGCTGTTGTCTTTGTCCCTTCAGATTGTGAAAGCAGATGGCAATTCCAGAGGGTGTTAATGATCCTTAGGGCTTTGAGGAGTTTTGTCTTTCTTTATTGCTTCTTTTTCTTTCTCTTCCTTTTCCCTTCCTTTCACCCAGAATGGAAAAGTAAATCCTTGTTGGGAGGAGAGCTTTAGCTTCTAACTCTCTTTCTTTAAAAGCCTTTGTTCATGTAGTCCAGGTTTGAACACTTTGACTGTTGCATTCCTATAAATTCTAGTCTTAATTTGATCAAAGAGAAGCATGAGTCCCTTAATTTTGTATGTCTTCAGCTGAGGTATTCTCTGCTAGCTCAATGAGCATCATTTCTCTCAGATTCCTCCTAGAGGCTTCCCAACACTTCTCCTGAAAGATGGGGGAACATCTGGTACCTCAGAGGTTTGGGGTTTTCTTAAATATTTTCATTCCTTCCAGAAAGGGAACAGAAAGCAGTAACGAAGTGCAGTGTGTGACATGCAACACGATGTCTCTAGCTACTGAATAACTTGAACAGGACTTTTAAGCTTTTCCAAATTACATCTTCCCTAATATTTCTCCTTCCTTCCTGCTGTTTCCCTATGCACACACTTTCTCCTCCCCCATTGCTGCAGGAGCAGGAACTTTTATAGTAGCAATTAATTTCTTCAGTGGAGAAATGTGTCTCATGTATGGTTTTTCTGGCAGTGGTTTCGCAGCGCAGTCATCAAGGAGAACGCTATGCCAGAGGGCCTGATGACATTGCTCTTCTCTAACATAGACCCAATTTATGAGTTTCATCGAGGCTTTCTGAAGGAGATTGAGCAAAGGCTGTCACTCTGGTAAGCATTAATAGTGTGGTGCATGGGCAATGAGCTGGGTGACCTTTTCCTATGTCCTCACTTCAGAACTGTACTTAATCTCTTTTTGAACTGGTATTTCTGTGTAAGTGGAATCAAGGAAAATGTCTTTCAGTACATTATAGTTTTTTAAAAGGTCCTGAATACATTTTGCAGGGGCCATTTTTCAATTACTGCCTTGTACATAATATCATAGAATCATACGAATTGTAAACCAGACTAAGGCTTTTATCATCACTTAGACTGAAAAAGACTCTTAAGATCATTGAGTCCAACTATCAATATAACCTGGTGTTGTCTCTGTAGCCTTAGAAAAGAGAAGAAACACAAGGCCAAAAAGATGTGTGGTTTTTCAAACCTGGTTAATGTATCTTCAGGTGAAATCTAGGAAACACTTTTGTAATTAAGACTTGAGTTCAGTTCTTGCAGCACAATTTATTTTGAACAGCATATTTTCAGTCTTTTAATCTTTGTATTACTTTATCCTGACCTGATGTAATGTATTAGAATACAATGGCCATTCAAAAGGGAGTAGTTAACATTGACAAAGTATGAATGAAAATAAATGTGGGTGGGATCATGATATGATATCCTTTGAGAAGTCTGAGAGGTTAAACTCCCAAACAGACTTTTGTTTCAGACAAGTTCATTTCTGTTCCATTCATAGTTTTCTAAGCATGGCTTTGTTTGTTATTTCATGCAGCTTCTATATTTCTGTACCAGGTTTTCAACCCAAACACTGAGATGGGAATGTTATGTTGCTAAAAATGGATAGTGGAGGCATTAATGTTAGTACCGCTTCCCTTAATTTTACTAAAGGAGTCCTTCAAATGCACAGATACCCAGGAAGCGTTTGTTAAAGTTTATGTCTTGAAGTACAGGGGAAAGTGGTGGGAGAAAATCGAAATTTCTTGATCTCCCATGTACTGCACTGCCTTATTTTTTCCCCTTATGTGTATTTCAGGGAAGGAAGAACCAATGCTTACGTGAAAGGAGATTATCAACGCATTGGAGATGTCATGCTCAGGAATATGCGTACTCTGAAGGTAGATAAAGAATTAAAACAATGGACTCTCGGGAATGTTGAATCAGTTTTTCTTTTGGTCAGTGATGAGGGTTTGAGGCTTGGCACTTCCACTAAACCTGAACTGACTTGCAAGTAATTGTTGTTGATAAGCAAGAAAAAACCCCATGAATACTTACTGTAAGGTGTTATACCACTGTTGCTTATCTAACCACCTATGTTTACCCTCAGAAAAGGCTGTTCAGCAGAAGATAAAGAAGAATTATTGAATTAGCTTCGCTGTCTCTCCTCTGCAGAGCTTGAACTCACCCCTGTGGAGACACTGTTTCATAAGGGTGTTTAATCCAAAGTATAAACACTTTTTTAACTGCAGAGTAGCTTCTTCTGAAATGAGGTCACCTTCGCTTGGAGTGCCTTCATATGGGACAGTTAACACTTGTGCTGTCGTAGTGGAGTAATGATTCCATTAACATCAAAGAGTGGTTGCTTTTTCTTATTATATTAGTGTTTTGCTTTGACCCGAGTAATTTTTTGTACGATTCAACAGGAGTTTACCAGTTATCTGCAGAAGCATGATGAGGTCCTGACAGAGCTGGAGAAAGCAACAAAACGCTTAAAGAAGCTGGAAATGGTGTATAAGGAGTTTGAGCTTCAGAAGGTTTGCTACCTGCCGCTCAACACATTTCTGCTCAAACCAATTCAGAGACTGATGCACTACAAGTTGATCCTGGGAAGGCTTTGCAAGCACTACACAGCAGAGCACCGGGACTTCGCGGATTGCCGGAGTGAGTGAGCTCTCAGCTGTATACGTGCTAGGCAGAAACCGATTCCCATGTACACACAAAGTTCTGCCTGTACCCTGGGAGAGACAAGCATTACATCTACAAATTCAATGTAAATGCTTTTTCTCCATTCATGACCTCTAACTCTCACATGCAGCTTAATGGAACACACAGGAACTTTGATTTAGATTGTTGAAAACACAACTGCTTAGTGAATACTGTAATTTAAACATCCTAAAAAACCCCCAACTAGAATATACCAAGTAGAATAGCAGAAAACTGGAAGGAGGCAGCTTAATTTAAAAAATAAAAAAAAATAATGTTTAGCTTATGTTTTAAAATTAACTTTGTTTTTCTTGAAGGATTTGGTACCAGGTTTTCCTACTCTCCTACCATATTCCAGTGCAGGGCTCCTAAGCTTTTTGTAATAGATAGAAATTTGCCTTAACTGCTGGTTTGGAAAATGCAAAAGATAACTTACATATAGACTGTTCTCTTTGCATGGAATTAATGCTTTTTCTGGCATTCACAGAATCCCAGACTGGTTTGGGTTGGAAGGGACCATAAAGATCATCCAGTTCCAAGTCCCATGCCACAGGCCAGGGCATCTTTCCACTAGACCAGGTTGCTCAGAGCACCAGACAGCTCAGCCTTGAAAATTCAAGGAACTGCTTTTCTCATGGCTAATCTTAATCTTTAGTATTTCAACTAAAGCCGAAAATCAGTCCTTTTCTTGTCCCCTTTTTTAGCAGGGTGTGTGTGCGCAGGTTTTTTAGGAACTCTTCATCATTTGTAAGTAAGCATAGGAAAAAGCATATGAGAAGCATAGGAGCCCTATGAAGTTGATTGCTGGTCTCCATTTTGCCCCTAGGTGGCTATAAAACATGCTTTAAGAAGTTGGCAGTAGGTCCTTTCCAAACTATTCTGTCCTATTCTAAACCTGGCTATAAATTTCAGATTCAGTTTTCCAGGGATAAAATTGGTGCCCTGCGTTTGCCTGCTCTGTTCTGATCCCCTCGGTGCCATTTTCTTTATAGATGCACTGAAGGAAGTCACAGAAATGACGTCTCAGCTGCAGCACAGTCTCATTCGCCTGGAGAATTTCCAGAAGCTCACAGAGCTGCAGCATGATTTGATTGGTATAGATAATCTCACAGCACCTGGTAGAGTAAGTACCTTTGCATAGTCACCAGAGCTTTTATTATTTTTATGTCCAAGGAAGTGCCTTTGAATGGTGTACTTGCCATCACTGGAACAACTCTAAAGGCTTTATATAATTGTCTTCATAGTAGGTCCCATGAAGGTCTTGACGGCCTAGGGAATAGATCAAAAATGCTTCTGCTTAGACTCTGGCTATAGTTTTGTGTTTCCAGTGCTGCAGATACTGGGTACACTGGGGTACCGTGCTCTGTGTTTGGGTGGGAAGCAGTATGTCATGTACTCTATAGGAAATCCACTGCCAGGTCAGCTTCTGTCTGTCTGGTGCAATCTCTGTCTGTGGGCTGAGACTGCAGGGAGAACATAATGATGGTGAGAGCCACATCCCTGAGCAAAACTGGTATCAGTGACTCTCGTTTTCTAGTACTTTGTCTAGTTCCTGCTTGGTTTTTTTGTTTCTCTGTTTTTGATAGATATACTGAGCATAAGTACAGGAGCGTCGCGTATGTTTTTGGGATGCTATGGCAATCACTGCAGTGGGATGTAAGTGTAATAGGTGAACTGCTAGTGTCCAACAGGAACTCTGCTCCTTTTCCTTCTCTTGCTTCATTGATTTAAATGCTGGCTGCAGCAAGGAGCTGATTCATGTTACAAAACAGAAGGAAAGGTGTCATCTGGCATTTAACAAATCTGTCTAGTGATCATTGCTGGGCACCAATCAACATCTGTATACTCTGGGATGAAAAAAAGAACTATTAAAATTCTCTATGTTTGAGAAAGATGAAGCTTTATCTAACTTCTTATTTTCCACGGCAGGAGTTTATCCGGGAAGGTTGCTTGTACAAGCTCACTAAAAAAGGTTTACAGCAGCGGATGTTCTTTCTGGTGGGTGTTGCTTTCAATAAACCCAAACTCTTCAAGATAAAGTTGTTGTGAAAGTGTGATGAAAATCAGCAATCAGAACTAACAGCTCACTCTGAGGGATTTTTAGAGCGGGTGAGATTGTGACAACACTGTCTGTGCAGCTGGTTTCCTTAATGGCATGTAGTTTCAATGGAATTTTACAGATTAATTGCTTCTCTTGCAAGTAAAGAGTGGCTTTAAGGAAATGGGGCCAAACTGACTGAGAAATGGCAGTTGTCAGGAGTTTTTTCATGTGTTTACAGTGGCCTTTAAGCAACAGATTGTTTAAAAAGATACCAAAAACACTTGGCCCTGCCTGCTGTCTCCAGAGCACTGATTGTATTCTTCCTGCCTTTTTCAGTTCTCGGATATGTTACTGTACACAAGCAAAGGGGTTACAGGGACAAATCAGTTCAAAATTCATGGACATCTTCCTCTGCATGGCATGTTGGTAAGTGCTTTCAAGTTGCATCATAACATTAGGGAAATTCACCTTGAAGCAGGTTGAGGCATTCTTTCAGGGCATGAGATCTAAAGCCATGAACTGCTCCCAGGCCAGTGACAGCAGCCTGTGTGTCAAACACTCGTCTGCAGGCAGTAAGCTTGTTCCTTCCATCCTTAACAAAACAGCTGGAGCACACTCTTGACCATTCACTTTCAGCTGAAAGAGGCTGATCTGGAAATAGAGATTTGTCCTGGCATTTTCTCCCTGTACACACACCTAGGCATCTAATCAGTCCTCCTGTCTGACCACCCCCCCTATTCTAATGGGACTGTTCTTTCTGTGTTTGATTTGCAGCTGATAGTGCTTGACCCACCGGTAAGTAATAAGCTGAATCCTGCTCAGAACCCTCTTCCCCTGTTGGATGTGATGGTGTGCTGCTAGAGCTGCCGCAGTAGAAACACACATTTTAGATTTTCATAGAGAGCCAAATTAGACTTGAAATAGGTGGTATTCATAAAAACGTAGCTGTTTGCACTTACCACAACCAGGTTGTAATTGTGTTTAACTCAAATTCCTAGCTAGCCGAGGAGGACAGGTTTAGTGTTTGTCAGTCTACCAAGCAGTGATGAGAAAAACCTTTTATTTTTGTGCAGGTGGAGGAGAGTGAGAATGAATGGGCTGTCCCACACTGCTTCACCATCTATTCAGCGCAAAAAACCATAGTGGTGGCAGCAAGGTAACAACATTTCTTTTCCTCGGTTGCCTGTAGGTTTGATAGATACATCCTCCAAGGAATTGCTTTTCAATTGTTTGGTGCAGAGCCAGGGGGTGTTTTGTGCATCTTCTGGAAAGCATGATTTCAAAACAAACACAAGATGCTTCACAACTCCTTTATCAGTGTTGTGTTTTGGGAACAAATAAGTTACCTCACAGAACGGTGTTACTAAGCACACAGCAGCAGCAAATAACATTTGTATTGTTACTGCCATTGTGTTGTTTTCTAGTTAGCCAGTTACCAGTACAGCCCTTTAAGCAACTGATATAAAGCAGGAGACAAAACGAAATCTAAACACAAATATTTGAGAGACCTAAAAAGATCTAAAATCAAGAAGATGCTGATGGATATCAAGAGGGGAGAGCTCCCACATGGATCTCACAAAGGAAGCTGGGGAGGAAGAGATAAAATTAAAGGCTGATTTAGAGAAAAAAACTGACTCATTTTCAGTGTAACTTGTCCCTGGGCTGTGAGTTCAGTGCCTTTTATTACTTTATACCTGAAATATACTTAGGATGTCTACTATGCCTATTGTCTCAGGATCAGCAAACATGAGAGCATGTAACTACATGTAGCACTTCAAACAGCAGTTGTGCACACAGGGAATGTAGCCAGAGGTAAAAAAGAAATGCTGTGGCCATTTCTAAAGGAAAATCTTATGCTGCTGCATACCAATGAATATAGATACATATATTTGACCTGTAAAGCTCTTACAACATAATCATGGCTTGAGCCATGGAACTTGTAATGGAAACTATGTGGGGTTAAGATACCAGGTGATAAATCTTATGTCCCCTTTAAAAGCTGTACTGTCTTTCAGGTTGCCTCTTATCCTTGAAAAAAATAATTTCCAGGATGGTCATGCCACCCATCTTCAAAATGCTTTTTGGAGTGAAAACAATATTGCATGTTTGAAATAACCCATCAGTTATGAAGCTGTCTGTATGAAGAACAGTGATACCTTAGGCCGTGTAATTCCTTTTCTGAGGCTGATAGTTCCAGAGAAGAATATGTGACCCTTTGGCTATCTGTTCTCTTTGCTGTAAAGTCCAAGCTTTAAATGGTTATTTTAGTCTTGTTTCAAGGCCTGAATGTAGAGGTGAAGGCTGTATGAGGACAGATTCCTATATGGAAAGCTCATGCATTGGAGGAATTTGTATTTTATTTTCAATTGTTTAATGGAAAGGGGCTGCTCCTTGTCGTGGGCAGTGATTTGTGCCTTCCATCAGCACTCTAGCACTCTGTCACGGCTCCAGGCTGAGGTGATCTCCATTTGCACTGTTCATCTTGCAGTACCCGCCTGGAGATGGGGAAGTGGATGGAAGACCTAAACATGGCAATTGAAATGGCCAAGAAATCTACTGAGAAATCTGACATGCTTCTGGAGAACTCAGTATGCAATCGCTCCAACAGTAAGTGCTGTTCTCTGCCTTCTTGAAAAGCATCAGTTGTCGTGGACTTTTCATCTTTCCTGTTGTGAACTCAATTACGTGGATGGTGTGGGTTTATAATTTGTATGGTAATTGGGAGTTAATTGTGTTTTTGTTTTAATCAAAAGAAATATGCTTGTCTTCATAGACTGATGTTCCTGGTAACTTTCAATGCAGCAGAGATGCTCCTGTTACAGAGTTGTTGATTTTTAAATGTCCTTTATTCATCTCTTACATAGATTTGTCTCAATTTAAAGATGTAGTACATTTTCTTGCCCAGAAACGGGGTAGGTTTGGAGATCAGCATTCTTGTGCCTGTCTCTGGTGTTGTTATGGATGTGTTGAAACATGTTGTATACCTTCTTGTACCACTTCTTCCTATTCCTTAGTAAGGATTAACTGGAGATGAAATGGGGAGGGGAGGTTTGTTTGTTTTGTACAGTATTGAGACAGCTGCCCCAAGCAGAGCTGAGTAATGAAAGCCAGAACAGTCTGTTCAGAGTGGTCTTTTGGAGCTGTGTAACCAAGTTTATGTATTTTAAACCTGGACCACAGGAACTAAAATAGTTTTTTTTTCCTCAGGAATCCCTGCTTCTCTTACTCTTTGTATTGCACAGTTTTCTTAAACCAGTACTGAATTCTCCTCCCCCAGGATCCTCTGATGAGGTCTCTCTAGAACAGGAATCCGAAGATGACACACACTCTTCTCGTAGCTCCTTGGACAGGCAGAGCCACCACCGTGCCAACACAACCATGCACGTGTGCTGGTACCGCAACACGAGCGTCTCCATGACTGACCACAGTGTGGCTGTTGAGGTACCTGCAGGGAGCAGCTCTCACATCTCACTGTCCATCCTGGCTCTCTCAGCCACTGCTCATCCTCCACTCCATCTCTCATTTTGCCTTATCAGCATCTCTGCATCCATGGGAGAGCATGGGCTATTAAAAGGCCACTGCATGATTGCATGTCTGTGTCTGCATGCACATGCTCCTGTCTCCTTGCAGCAGGGTTTTGCTTCGACAGAGGCACTAAAGGAGTCAAATATTAGAGGAAATCCAGGCTATCCTAGGACTGACTTGTTCCTTTGGGTTTCATCATCCTTGCTGCAGGATAAGTTACTTACTTAAAGATCCTTTAGAGATTGACTCCTTTTAGATTCCTTTAGAGATTGACTCTGCTCTACTGAGGTCTGGTTATAGCTATTCTGCTACATCTAGAATTAAGAAGAGAATCTCACTTCTCTGACCTCCCCTCACTGGCAGGGGTGAGCAGCAAACATTAGAAAGTGCCATTTTATAGCAGTGTTGTGTTGTGCTGAACAGAGACTTAATATGTATCTGCTAATCTGCTGTTACCATGGGTCTTACCACTCAGCATGGCTTCATGGCACCCTGCTGGCATGTTTTCACACTGAATCCTACAGATTTCAAGAGAGATGTCTGTTCAGCACTCCTTATGCAGGGCACTGGTTGCACCAGAACTGCAGTTTCACTTCAGGTGGCAGTTTGGCAAGGTCAATTGGGTAGGACTCATTCCTGGAGGCTGGAATGCTTGGAAGACTTCCGGAAGTGGGAAGGACCCTAAATACCATGAAAAGAAAAAGGAGGTCACTAACTAGACAAACAGTAATGGGGCAGGGCGCTGCATCCTTCTATTTGTACCTTTCTACCTTCCCTGGCCTCTTGTTAAGGCACTTTTTATTTAATGGAAGGAGTTAAAAGTCAGGCACTGAAGCTCCTGGGTTTTCATGATGTAGAAAGCATATCTATTGGCTCAGTTAAAGAGGTCCTAGGGCTTGGCTTAGGATACAGAAGTTGGGTGCTTTAGCTGGCAGAGAAAGTGGTTTCTATTGGAGGGAACAGGCCTTCCTCTCCCTGCTGATACCCTTGTGAAAGGCACCATCTTACTGTTCTGTACCTGGATAATGAGACAACCCTGCTACAGACTCTGGGATTAAACGTGTGAGTTCTTGCAGCTCCATCTCGCCTTGGTCTGTTCCATGTTCTAATCCATCTTTTATTTTTCACAATCCATTTTCCTTTAACAGATGCCTTTCTTGCATCACTTCTCTTATCCTAACGCTCTGTTTTTCTTTCTCTCCCCCTTTTCTCTGCTCAGTTTTCTGCTCTCTTGCTGTTTCTCCAGAGCTTCCTCCTCGCTATTTGCTGGGTCAGGCCCAACGTCCCAACACAATCACCCATGTTTGTTGGTACCGGAACCAGAGCCTATCCCTGTCTGATTACCTGTGCATGATCCAGGTAAAATGCCTGTCAAGTTCTGTGCTGGTGGGGAGGAGCCATGAGATGCCAAGGAAAATGTACTGCTGCGCAGTTTGGAATTGCTCAGTGAGCCCACATATGCTGGTGTGAGGATGTCACAGCAGCGGAGTTACATCTTTGATACAGTATTTCCTCCTGTTTATGCTTCCCCAAATTGTTCTCTGTGTATAAATCTACTGCATATCCTGTCTTCTCTAATTAGAAAATCCATTTGCTGTCATTCCATGCCATAGGTTTCCTTAGCCCACTGCACAAGCACTGGGTGACTGACTGTAAGCCAGCAGTGCCCAACTTCCCTGCAGCCTGCTTACCACGCTGGGCTTGGCTTTGCACAGCTGCCACATGGCACCCTCTGTTTCCTCTTCTGCTTAATTTTCCTTCTCATTCAGTGTGCTCTATGTGGGTTTTCTGCGCATAAAACAGGGTGGCTAAAGGGATGGACACCCTCCGGGCTGTCACCGTTCCCCTGACCACAAAGGAGAGGACAGATGAGTTGGTGCAGCACCCTCCTGACATTGTGCTGAGATACAGCAAGAACTTAAACATAAAGGAGAACTTGCTGTTAAAGAAGAGAAATCACTGCCTGGTTTATAAGAAGTTAGTTGTGCACTAGTGAACTGAAGGTACAGTCACTCAGTTGCCAAGTGAAATATCTGGGAAGCCTTTCACAACAGGGGAGCGAGTGCAGGAGCAGTTGTAGGAGCCTCAAGCTTTTTATCTGTGGCAGCTGCTGTCTTTTTCTGAAGGACAAGTGGCCCATGGTTTCACAGGAGTTTTCATTCTCTGCTAGAACCAGCTCTCTGGATACTTGCTGAGGAAGTTCAAGAACAGCAACGGCTGGCAGAAACTGTGGGTCGTCTTCACCAACTTCTGCTTGTTCTTCTACAAAACACACCAGGTGAGCAAGTCGGTGGCTGCCCCATCCCTGGCAGTGTTCAAGGCCAGGTTGGACGGGGCTTGGAGGAATCTGGTCTAGTGGAAGGTGTTTCTGCCCATGGCAGGGGGGTTGGAACTGGATGAGCTTTAAGATCTCTTCCAACCAAACCAGTCAATGATTCTCTGATTTCCAATTCTGTTGATGGTGCTGACCTTCTGTGGGTGAGAGAGAAAATGTCACCTCATGCAGTGACTAATGGAGGTGAGGGAATCATCAGTGTTTTGTCCATTTCTCTCCCTGCTGGGCTTAGCACAATTAAACAGGCATCAGGGATTTTCCTGCCCGGGGTGCAGTCAGTGCCTGCTTTGTAATGAACTGTGCTGCAGTGCAGCTGGTGCCTCTTCCTTTTATTAACCCAATAAACTGTGTTTATTTTATCCAGGTTTCTTGCCTTGAGGGCACATTTCTTTTGGGAGGGATATTTTACCTTCTGTGTCAGATCTGTGCTTGGAGTTCCAGAGAGAGGGAGTGAAGGAGGAAGGGGGAGCCCGGGAGGCAGCAGCAGGCAGGGGAATAGAAGCAAATCACTATAAAAACAGTGAAAGGAATGGGGGAAGGTTTCATTTTAAGCTGTTGGAGGCCTTGCAAAAGATAAAGGCTGCTTCTCCTCCTGTTTTCTCCTAAATAATACAAAGGTATTAGCTGTACGATACACAAGAGTGAGTGCAGGCTGGGACGAGCTGGGTGGCGGGGGATGCCTTGCACTAAGGGCTGGGCTGTTGGGCTGTTCCAGGACGATTATCCCTTGGCCAGTCTCCCACTGCTTGGCTATGCAGTCAGTGCTCCTGTGGAGGCAGATGGTATTCAGAAGGATTATGTCTTCAAGCTGCAGTTCAAGTCCCATGTGTATTTCTTCAGGGCTGAGAGCAAATACACCTTTGAGAGGTAATTTTTGGCTTTCTCTGTCTGTCTATGTATATGATAATATACTGTTAACTCACTGGTTCACCATCCAACTCTTTCCTCCTGAAAACAGGAGTTGTAACACAAGGCTGAGAGCAACATGCACAGTGCTGCTTTTCACTTTACCTTCCCTGTAACAATGTTTAGCAGCACTGTTAGGGCTTCCACACATGGTCCAAAGTGAATCATGTTTCAAATACATCATGTACAAGGCTTTGCTGTTATATTGGTTGTTGAAAACCCTTGCACTGTGTCCTGCCATGCAGGGGAGTATTGGCTGGTTTGGAGTGTGCTTTTATGGAGAAGGTGGCACGTACTTCTCCCTTCCTTGGGAGAGCATCACACCTTCATAAGCAATGTATGTATCAGCTGTCTGAGCAGGGTAGTGCTTTTTAATCCATTGGTCTCATTGATTTCAGGGAGAGATTGTCTAATTCACAATGGAGGTACACTACAGGAGATTACAGTGTGCTCTTACAAGAGCTCTCTGGAGCTCAAAGCACTGCAGAGCTGTTACTAGGACAGGCAGCCATGTTCCACAGTGTATTTACCACATCTCAAGCTATTCATTTGACGAGTTAATTTCATAAAAGACTTGTAAAAGAAAGGTGGAAAAGTGGATGTTTGTGGTGTTTGGTGAAAGGGGTACAGCTCATAACAGAAGGAAGAGATGATGCATCTGTGAGTGAGGGGCTGAGCCTTTCTGATGTCCTTTCTTGCCAGGTGGATGGAGGTGATCAAGAGAGCCACCAGCTCTCCAGCCAGGTCGAGCCTGCTGCTTCCAAAGGATGAGAAGGACAGTCACACAGACTGATGTGGGGCAAAGCTGGATCTCTGGTGTAAACATCAACAAAAGAGGCAGATGGAAACAGGAGTCTCTGGAGCTGATAAAGCAAAGAACCAGGAGGTTCATTTCTACCTGGTATGGAAAGTGGGAGTTGAAGGAGTTACAGGTGGTGATCACATCCACTACCAATGGTATGGAAGAGGGTCAGGTCTGCTCCAGGTGAACCTAAGAGAGAACCTAACAACTGCAGAGCTTCAGTGTGCACACATCACGGAAGGTTTATTATTCCAGTTGTACCTGTACAGTAACACCCTTGCCTGCCTTGAAGGCACATGCCTCTTGGTTTTACTTTTTGACTGGATGGCCAGCATATATGGGAGAAAAATAGCGGCTGTCAGTGCTGCAGTTGGCTTGCAGCTGCTGATGCCAGCGCTTGCTGGCTCCCAGAAGTTCCCTTTCCCCTGATGCTTGGCATGGTTGGCTGTACTGCTGCTGTTCATGTCAGCCTGCTGGCACAGTTGGCTCAGACTAACGGGACCCACAGACGTATTAGCTTAAACACTGCCCATGTCGATGAGAAACTGCAGCTCTCATAGAACAACTCTGCTCTTCGGCAACTGCCATAGCAGCAGTTTTCCATGGGAAGTGGGAGGAATGAACCTCTGCTGAGCTGTTGAGGTTTTGCTATACTGTGGGTAGGTACAGGAGGGTGATAGTTTTTCCTCTGAACTCTACAATGATTCTATGCTGAGAGGGTCAGTCACTATTCTCATTTTACATCTCCAGAGTTTCTTTATCCTGTAGCAGGCATTACTTAAGCCATGGGATGACGAACACGCTCTCCACCCTGATGCAGGTGATGTTTTCAAGGCATTAAAGCAATACAGGAGAACAAGATTCTCTGAAAGTCACTTACTAGTGCTTGTGTCACGCAAAGACTCCTGAAAATCCCTATTCCTACCTTTAAATCTGGGGCAGGATCCATCTTCTGTTTCTCATGAAGGTGTGAAAGTCACTGGATTCCAGATGGCGCATTAGTGTCTGTGGACTCTTATTAAATCTCTGTATCAAATCTGAAATGTTTGCAGTTGGTTCTAGTTTTGTGAAGCTGTTACATTTGGTTGCCTCCACAGGACTGAAATAAGCAAAGTGCCACAAAGTGCTGTTGGATGTGGCTTTGATGGGCTCTAGGGACTCCGCTTTTGTATTAGAAAAGTATTTGCATACTCGAAGGAACAATGCAATGGTGCAGTCAAAGAAAAGTGTTGCATGTTGGGAGGATGGAGGAATGTGGAGATGCTGTGAGAACAGGAACTACAGAGGCCAGCATGTGCATTCTCCAAGGCTGTTTCAGGTTATGGTCTAACATGTGTGGGATGAGGACTGTGGGTTCCAGAGGGATTTTCCAGACTGCTCACTTGGCATTCACATGCTAGAGAAGATCAGATCCAGCCTTGTCCACCACTGTCACAATGACCATTGTCCCATGTAAGTTAAATGTACCTAATTTATTAGTGTCTTTTTAAAAATGTTATTAATTGCTGTAGGTGTATACATGTGGATTGCTTAGATATGTTATAATGCAGCTGAATATGACTGTTGGAAGTAAATAGCATCTTGGTATAAAACTCTCTCAGCCTCTTATTCCTGGGCCCATCATCCCTATCCATGGCCAGAATCATGGGAGGATGTATGGTGTCTATACAGAAGCATTGCTTTACCTCAGGATCAAGGGAAAAGGTTTCACACTTGATCAATGAGTATTTGCATTCAGTGGTTTTCCTGGAGGACAGTGACAGTTGTTTTGTCATGGTCACATAGTGGAGGCTGTCAGCAGGACCTTTCCTCACCTACAGTAGCAGGGCTTTCTAGTACCAGGATTTGAAATCCTGTCTTTTTAGAGTGTTCAGGTTACTCAGCAGGACTGTGGTCTGCAGTTCACGCAGCATCAAGCAGCAGAGGGAGAGCACCAGGTCAGAATGATGTGAAGGAGGTGGCAGGGCTGGGGGAGCAGCTCCAGGTCTCACAAACACTGCCTGAAATTAATAGAATCACGCGGTGGTTTGGGTTGCAATGGACCTTAAAGCTCATCTAGTTACCAGCAAAGGACTAATGTAATCTGTCTTTTGCTATATTCCCCCCCTTGCACAAATACTTCAACAAGTATGTCTTGCAAGGCACTGTCAGACATACATGAGGCAGGAAGATGCAGGGGAAGACTAAAAATGCAAAGCAAAGCAGCTTGAACCCACACTTTTACCCCTAATAATACAATGTTACAGCAGCCTCATTTGTTTCATTACTTTATTGAAAGTGGCAGATCCCTTTCAATGTTTTTAAAAACTAAACCCATTGTTGCTTTGACTACTGGACGAAGTCTGTGGGGATTGTTTCCTTTAAAAAGTTTACTCATTACACGGCAGTGCATGTGAGTAATACTACAAGGTACCTTATTGACATGATTTGCTACCGTCATGAAACAGCAACTTCAAAAGCAGCAGGAGCCCTTCAGCTGCCTTTCTGCTGGGCTGCAGCCTCTGCCTTCCACCTCAGTAACTCCTGTTTTCCATGTTAACTCCTTCTCCTGAGGAAAAAATGGGTTTGGTCTGTTCTTCATAAATGCAGGCTCTGAGATGGCTCTCACCCCAGAGAAACACCACGCTGCAGCAGAGCTCCAGCAAGATCAAACAGCAGCACCTCTTCTCTACTGGACCTGTTCATAGTGTTTGCTGAGCCTGTACTTATGGATCAGAGATGAAGAGTAAAGGATAGTCATAAGCTAAAGTGAACGCCACGCACTGGGGCTAGGGAATGTAGGGTCTTTTTGAGCTACTTTTAGCCCAGCCCTTACAATCTGCAGGTCTGAATCAAAGTACCAAAACTCACGTCTTGTTCCTAACAAAGTGGCCTATCTTTAAAAACTGCTGACCAGCTACAGCTTTTATTCTCAGTGGCTCTGGGAGAGCCACATCATTCACACCCAGACACCCAAACAAAGATCTGGATAGCTAAGGTCCTGCTGACCTAATGGGAATATCTTGACAATCAGAGCAGATCTCTAGGCAAACAGCTATCAAAGTTATGTTCCTAAGTCTATTTTCTAGACCTTTACCATAGCTTTAAGATCTGTGCATTTACTTGGATTAAAGATCTGTGTTTGTTATAAACTAGTATTATACAGAATGCAAAGCTAGTTAGGGATGGCTCCACTGGAATACCTTAAGCAGCCAATACGGCTGTCGATGCTTTGATTTCTCCGCTAGCAAACACCACCACAGCTTGGCAACTGAAGCACAGCCCTGGCTTCAGCAAGTTCCAATCCCAAACTGAAGAACAGCCAGAAAGGGAAAGCTGAGAAGAGAAAGTTGATGGAAGCATTTGTGAACCCCCAACCACACGGATACCATTGCTGCTTAGCCATCCAACTGATACCTTCTTGCAGAGGACAGGTTTCTTGCCTCAGTGGCAAGCTGCCTTCTGAACTGATGCCCTGTCAGCATCTTTGGCAGTTGTGTCCCCTCCTGCACCCTTTTTTTAACCCTTCTGCAACATCTGTGCATGCACAGAGGGTGTCTGCTCTGCTTAGAGACTTAGGACTGTGTATCTAGTTGCTTCAAGTTGCAGAAAGCACCAAGAAAAGGAACTCCACAAGCTCCCAAACCAAATGTAACCACTTTGCCTTCCAGTCCCTGCAGACCCAAGGCAAGTTCTGCTGTTGCCTGAATGAGGTGAACCGAAGCCTAATATAAAATGTGTCCCAGAGCCAAAAAAAGTACAGTCAGCAAACCCATGCTCCTGTGAAAGGACACGCTGGGAAAGAGCAGCAGTGCATTAGCTCAGCTGCTGCTGTACTTGACAGCGTTTCACTACTAGTGTGTGAAGGAACTGAAGCAAACCTCCAGAACAACTGGAAAGCTGCTCAAACTTCCAGAGGCACAGAAATTTTCCATGCATGAAGAGCTTCCAAACATACCTGCACATACACATTACTGCTCACAAACACTTTTTTAGGAAGCTCAGGAGGCTAAAACCATTGGACTCACCTTTGAAATATACCTTAATGGAAGAGAATCTCCCTCTTTTTCCAGCAGCTGGGCATTTACCAGTAACAAGCTGTGAATCAAACCAAGCCAAAATGGATACATCCATAGGGAAACAATTAAAAACTGCATTGATTACATTGTAAAAACAATTAGACCACCCATCTCTGGTTCTGCAAAAGGTCTAAATTGTACTTGCATTGCAAACCCCACCCTGGGTTATCATGAAAACGTGTACTATGGAGGCTCTGAAATGTCCTGGAGTCCGTAACACAATGTTGCATCCAACAGCAGATGGTGGTCTGGATTAGAGATGTAGTTCTTATGAAGCTGGAAAAAATCCTTCCCCCCTCAAACCAGCAGCAGGGAATGTTGGTGTCAGCGGGCAGAGGTCAGGTGGTTCCGACTGTGTGAAAACCTGCAGGAAGGAATAATGCATGGAACTGGGTGGGCACTGCTGTCCACTGCAAGCCCCCACACACTGCACCAACCCATGCAACTGCAAGTGAAGGGGTAAGTCGGGATGTGCTTTTCCCCACTCCCATCACCACTGCCAGTTTTCTACATAAAGAAATCTCGCAACTAAGCCCAAGCTGTTTAACAAGAAGCCAAGGTGGTGGGGGTTTTTCTGACTTTTAAGACCCAATTTTAGGCTAACAAATTTTGAGCACTGGTGTTTTACAAGAAGAAATTAACCAAGGCTTCTGAGTTCTTGCAGCCCTCCAAAACAAAACCCTAGTGTCTTGCCCTTTGCACCATCCAGTAATGCCATTTCTAGGCTGGTAGAAGTGAATGATACTGCAACAGCTGCCCTGCGGTCACCCAAAACGCATCTGCAAGCACCTCCTGCTCAATTAGAGACTGAAGTTTTTGCAGGTACTACCAAGGACACTTTCTGTGACCTTTGTGGGTCAATCAGAAGAGCCAAGAGTGTTCTCTTTCCACCTTTAAGTGATTATTAGATGAGGGATATGAACATAGCCATAGCATATTTGCTTGGAAGCTTGGATAACTTAGTAACAGAAACCCTAAAGAATGGCCAGTATTTTCAGTCCCTGGTATCTAAGGCTCTTCTTTGCTTGACAGCTTCCAACAGGTACTTGAGCTACAATGCAAACTACACCAGCTTAAACCCATCAGAAATAAATGCTTAGAAAGCCCAAGCTCAGGGGTGTAAAGACTGTAAAGTTTGGCTGGTATTTACATTAGCAACCATGGCTCCTTTGGTCATAGGTATAGCAAAATACTTCCAGCCTTCTAACCAGTGAGGCAGCAAATGTTAAGTTTCTTGGCTAGTGAGAAAAAGGCAAGATTTAGGACAGCCTGCTGTGAAAGGGAGGTGAGTCACATTAATGTTAAATAAAGCCTGAGAAATGCGTGATCAGGATCTGACATTGCTGCCTGCAGCACATGGATGTGACTGAACTTGGTGCCAGTAATGGAGTCAATTTTGATGCAGCACCTGCTGTGCAGCAAAACATTAATTCTACAAGACTATACTCCTTCACTGTTTAGGAAGTAATTCACTCCAGCAAAAATAACCTTTCCTGCTACCTGAAGCTGGGCAAGCAGTGTGACTGGCTGCACATAGTGCTGTGAAGCACATTCCTTGCAATGAAACAGATACTTGCTATTCCAGAAGTGATCTTAGACATTTTGCAGTCCTTGCTGCCTGAGTAATGGGACCAGCATGCCATCATATGTGTATACACACACACACACATATATGTATGTCATAGAATCAGAGCGGAAGGGGGTTGGAAGGGACCTTAAAGCTTATCCAGTTCCAAACTCCCTGCCATGGGCAGGGACACCTTCCACTAGAGCAGGTTACTCAAAGCCCCATTCAGTCTGGCCTTGAACACTGCCAGGGATGGGGCAGCCACAGCTTCTCTGGACAACCTGTGCCAGGGCCTCACCAACCTCCCAGGGAAGGATTTCTTTCTAGTGACTAAGTCCCCCCTCTATCAGTTTAAAGCCATTCACCCTTGTCCTGTCACTACAGGCCCTTGTAAAAGTCCTTCCCCAGATTTCTTACAGGCTCCTTTAGGCACCAGAAGGCTGCTATGAGGACTCCCCAGAGCCTTCTCCAGGCTGAACAAGCCCAGCTCTCTCAGCCTGTCTGCAAGAGGAAGGTGAACAGCAGCACCTCGCTGTGTCTGCAACATTCATCTACACTCCAGAAACCTGTTCAGTGTGCAGAAGGACTTCTGAGGCAGGAAGAGCTGTTTCATTAAATGTAAAGCAGAAGTGACTTGGCTGACCTAATAGACCCTTGTCATCAATATTCACTTTTTGGTTGTCTTGACTGCTCAGTTCCAGATTTTGACAATGGATGGGTTCCCTGCCCGCTCCAGCCCAGCTCGCACCCCAGAGGACACTCACCTTTGTACCCGTTCCACCATGTGTGCTATCAGTTTGTCAGAGATGCCTGGGCAGGACTCCTCAGCCAAGCTAAAGGCGTTCTCCAGCTCCTCCATAGCTCCCACATTGCCTCCAGTCTGCTTGTGCTTATCTTTAAGCTGCAACCCAGAAATGGTGCATTAGTTCCCTATCTCAGAAAAGCACTGATCAAGCACCGAAGGACAGACATTAAGTCCTTTTCCCTTGTGTGACTCCACAAGGGTGCAGAAGGGCAGAAAGATTCTTCTGAATACAGTCAAGAAGGGCTCTTTTCGTAGGTCAGGAAAATGAAGTCCAACGTCTGGAGTTCAGACTTTCCCCCAGGTACTAGTAACAATTAAAGTCCTTAACAAACAGGCCTTAATGTACTTTTAAACAAACTAAATGATACTAGAAATGGAACAACAGCCCTGAAAACCTGTGAGTAGAACAAAGAATTCTGCTGTATCTGAACCAGTACAGTCACCTTCACTGCTAATGACACCTCAGCACCCAGGCTAAAGGCTTGCAGACAGGCAGAGCAGAAAATACCCTAACACCAGGAGTCACTTGCCACCACTTTGAATAACAACAAAGTCTGAGTTGCTTCTAGTGACTGAGAGGAAGAGGCACACTATGGATTTTGAGCCACTCCTCCCCAGGACAGACCCTTCCAGAAGGATAGGGGAAGGAAGCCCCTGCAGCAAGACCTCCACATGCAGCATCTGACCTAGGTGAAAAGCCACATTATCACGGTCAGTGCATGCCAGCTAGGCCTCACCAGCCACAGGTCTGCTTGCACATGGTTCCAGTTGTTAATTTTAAATAGGTAAACCTCTGTCATGAAGGAGCTCCTGACAGGTCACTGATGCTGAGCATGAAGGAATCTGTCACTGGAAGACCCAGTCACATCCTCTGCAGCATTTCCCCAGCTTCTCACACAAGCAGCTCATGTGGCAGCCTCTTCCCTAGTGTGCATCATTACACAGTGAGCTGAACAGAGATGAAAACCTTTTGTGGAACAAGCACTATCTGCCAGCTACCACTGTCAAGTTTGATTAAGCTCCTGTTAGGCTACACTGATTAATGGGATTTACATAAGCCTTGTAGTTCTTTGCCTGCAATTCTAGGATCAGCCTTTCCTGTTGTTGGGGCTCACCTTTTTTCCATGGTGCAGAAAGCAGGACAATGTGAATGCTCATCCCAACTGCACTATCCCTGTGCTCCATGACCCCTCCAGGAGAAAATGGTTCCTAGTCAAAAAGAGCTGCTGCCTCTTCAGTGGGGCAGCTGCTCACCAACACAAAGCCTCAGCTGGGGGAGCAATCCACTTGTGCCTCTGCTCCTGAAGCAGTGTGGGGGGGGGATGGAGGGCAACTCAATTACACATCAAGGATACAGATTTCTTAGGCCAAAAATAGTTGTGATGCCGAAGCCAAGGATTTGATGTCTACCTGATCAAAGACTGCCTGCCCCAGAGCAAACTGAGACACAGGTCATGCAGGTCAGGTGCTAGCCTGTTATCAACCAAGCCACTGGCAGCAACCTGTGATGTGAGCAGTCTGATCCTGTCACTTCCCACTGCAGAAGAGGTCCTTGGAGGTTAGCAGGGGGCCCACACAAAGCCTCTCCACTGGCGTTTATTCACTGCTTGGCCCTTCAGGCCCAAATACTTTACCCTTCCTCCCTGCCCAGGAAGGCCAAATGGGCTTCTAGGTATGCAGTTGCCTACATCTGTGTGAGCCCCATGGGTCATTTTCAATATTAACATCCAATAATACACATGCAGGGAAGGCACAGAAAAGATGAACAGCATCTCAGTAAGATTTCAATTCACAAAGCCCAGCTTCAGGCCTTTTATAGAAAGAGGTGAAAAGGTGCCAGGTTTACTGAAACCTGGCAGGGAAATCTAACAAAAGGAAAGGAGGATCAGCAAATCTGGGGCAAGGGAGTCAAACCAGCAGAAATGAAAGGTCCAAGCAGGCACTTCCTGCCTGCAACTGGCGCAGCAAGCTTGGGAAGGAGAAGCATGAAGATGCACTCATTGGTTTCAGGAACTCACAAATCTGAGCACTCCCTTCCCCAGGAGGCTCCTAAACCAAAAGGACTGAGAACCAGGTATCAGTGGTTATGCTGCACGAACAAACTGCCTGCATCAGAAAACAATGGGATTTATATCCATTTCTATCTTGTAGGGCCTACAAGACCCAGGGCATGTGTCTCATGGTCCAGCCTCTGGAAACCAGGCCCAGTGGAGTACAGAAGAAGCCAGTTAGCTAAACTCTCAATTTCCAAAGCTGTGCTGTCCTAGCAGGCTGCTTTTCAGAATGACCTCTGCTTTCCGCCCTGCAGCAAACCCTCTTTCCACATAGCACTAGACCCAAGGAGAGAGATTTAAGTCCAGAGACTATCCCTGAAAAAGCACAGCACTCTGCTGGACCACCTCTCGAACAGCATCAGGATCCAGAAAGAGCAAAGAAAGAGTCTCTCTGACCCAGCACCCTGAGGAAAGAGCCCTGACTTGCAGTGTTTCTGCAAGTGATTTCTCCTGAATCAGAACCTCCTTTCCCACACTCTCCCACACTCCGGCTGGAAACAGCAACTGAAGCCCATAGGCAGTACCCTCCTTATGATTATCCTCTTCTCCCTTTAAACATCACCCAGTTGGAAAGACAATTCAGCTCTCTGCTGATACACTCACTATCCCATTATCATCATTAATGGTAGCTTTTAATTCCACATCCCCACCCAGAACATGAGGCAAGGAAACAGGGTGGATTTTCCAAACACATTTTCTTAGTCTACCTGCCACAGGCTATATGGTAGGTAACTCCTTGGCCTTGGTATGCCAGTAATAGCAGGCATATACAAATCAAGGAGATGGCCTAGTAACTGGCAAAGCCGACTCCTGCTCTTACCCACCCACACTCCCCTCAGTGACTCTGCTGTGGAGAACTGCACGTAACACGAGGGCAGGGAACATGCACAGTGACAGGCAAGTTCCAGTACCTGCCTGCCCTAACAGGAGCTGAACTTCAGCCACAGAGGCTGGGGACATCAGGGTCCAGAGTTGTCAAGGCATTAGCAAACCTAAGACAGATACAAAACAGGTACTTCTCTACCTTATCCTCACCAGAAGACAAAACAGTAGTGCTATACCTCTAGGAACACTAGTGTATTGGAGAGGACACTCCAGGAACATACTTACTTTCCCAACATACCTCAGTATAAACCTCTTAACAGAGGCACAAATACTTCATAGTTTCTTAATCCTACTAGGTACCTCACTGCACCTCCCTTCCCTAAATCCTTCCCATTTACTGATCCATGTCAGGTATCTCTTCTTCTCCAGCCATCACAAACACCATGAAGGTTCTACTCACCTCCCCAAAAACTGGGTGAACAAGCGTGGAGAGACACTGTGACCGCGGTTGCCTCTTGATGGGCTCAGTAGGCTAGAAAGCAAGGCGAGAAGAAGTTACAGGCACAGAGAAAGGCTCCTAAAGCACACAAACTAAAAAGTCTTTAGTAAATTCACAGCATCTCATGGCAGTCCCCTCCCCAGATCTCAGAAAAGCCACAAACTGCAGTACCCTGATGATGTGGAAGAGGCAAGTCTTGGGTACTAGCCCTTGATGCCACACTACAGTTGATTTTAGACAGAACACAAGTGACTGGTAGCTTCCCTGAGACCCTCTGAAGCTTGTGTTAAGAGTTCAGTCCACTTCTGAAAGAACAGACAGCAAACAGACCTTCTGGGAACCATGAAGAGCCATTCCTTTGTGCAGCTTGCTCAAGGAGTTAGGGCGAATAGTTGGTGGGAATGTCCAGATTGGACCCTGGTCTCCATCCTCTGTGTCTGCATCACTGCAAATGAAAAGGGGAAAATCAAGAATAACCCTCACTCCACACACAAGGTGTTTTACCCATGCCTTCCCATAGTCACAAGCTCCCCCTCACCTGACTGTCATAATACCACAGGGCTCCAGGCATTTCCCTGTCCAGAAAAAAAATCCTAAGACGACACTGTTTCTGTCCCTACAACCCATACAGAGCACCAGAGACGTGAGCTAACTACTACATCATGTTTCTAAATCACCACAATCACCTTGCTGTTCTAGCCAGCTTGAACACAGTTTAAAGTGCAAGCTAAATTTAGGAGAATTTAAGACAACACAGCTCACAATTTGAGGGGTTAGGGTTAGATGCTGCAAACTAACCTCCCAGAGTCACTGCTCACTTGAGTGTTGCCACTAGAGGTAGAGCAGCTCTGCAACACCAGCTTGGCAAAAAAGTGCCCTTTCCTCACCCAAAGCTCATTCTCCACATCAGTAGCAGAGCACTCTACCCATGAATACACAAACAATCACAGTGTTGCCACAGTTACTAAAGCCTGTAGCTCTTTTATTTAACTGAATGTCCATAAAATACAAGGCAACGAGCCTTGGTTATTAGTTAGGCACAGATTAGATGTTTCTTGTTAGTACTTCTGATTCTATACACTAAGCAAAGAGGCTCCACAGATTAATACTAGAATAGAACAGAATCATAGGTTAGGATTGGAAAGGACCTTAAGATCATCTAGTTCCAACCCCCCTGTCATGGGCAGGGACACCTCACACTAAACCATGCCACCCAAATACAGGGTAACACCCTGTTTCTTCAGGCAGCAGTTACCTGCTGCCATAAACAGATGCTCTCATGTTTCCCCCTGAGCTACTGTAAGTGTTCCAACCCAGGTGGAGAAAAGAATCCAAGCTGTTTGCTGCAGGCTACCCCAAGGCATGAAGTGTATATAGCAGGGCACCTCCTGCACACCACCCTGCAGAGTATGTACATACGTATCAGAATCGCCAGAACTGGAATCTTCTCCATGGCCCTCTGATTTCCAGCGCTTGAATCGATCTATCAGCTCCATTAGGAATGAGGTTTTCTTGGTGTAGCGTGTGATGAACTTGTGCTTTAGCAATTCTTTAGCTGTTGGCCTCTGGAACAAATAAGGAAAGCATGTTACATGTAACCACCTCTGCACACTAACCAAGCAAGTGCACTGATTTCAATTCTTGCCAGGCTTGCCTGTTGTCCTGGTTTGAGCAGTAGCAGTCATTTTTCTCCTTCTTGGTAGCTGGTGCAGTGCTGTGTTTTGACTTCTGGGCTGAGAACGGTTGCTGATAGCAAGTATGTTTTGAGTTACTGCTCAAATGTTTGGTTTGTCCAAGGCCTTTTCTGAGCTCATGCTCTGCCAGGGAGGAGGGGAGGCCGGGGGGAAGGAGAGACAGGACACCTGACCCAGGCTAGCCAAAGAGGTATTCCATACCATAGGACATCATACCCAGGATGTAACCGGGAGAGACCCGGAAGGGCTGGAGCTCTGGGGAGGATGGAGGAGGTATCGGTCGGTGCTCGGTCGGGCAGGGTGGGGTGAGTTATGGGTCGGTGGCTGGTGAGGTGTTGTATTCTCTTCACTTGTTATTGGCTTTATCATTATTATTTGTAGTAGTAATAGCAGTAGTGATTTGTGTTATGCCTTAGCTATTAAACTGTGCTTATCTCAATCCGTGGGGGCTACATTCTTTGGATTCTCCTTCCTAACTCTCCAGGGGTTGGGGGAGCAAGGTGGGGGGGGAGTTAGTGAACGAGCTGTGTGGACTTGGTTTAAACCACGACACCTGTCCATTCTGTAAGCTCAGTACTTCTTTCTCTCCAGAAACCTTGCACCAAAAGGTCTTCTGCTATATAAGTCTTTTGACTTCTGCAATACCTGACCCAAACTCACAGGTAGATAGCAATACTCACAAATCTAGGATCCTTGTTGAGGCAGGCTTCCACAAACTCCTTGAAGGGCTTGCTGTGGTGACCCTCAAGAGTTGGAGGGTTATTTTTGGGGATTAGGAAGAGAACCCTCATAGGATGCAAGTCGGAATTTGGAGGCTCTCCCTTTGCTAGTTCAATGGCTGTAATTCCAAGGGACCAGATGTCTGCCTGAAAGAAGAGCAAGAATAGTGACAGCACAGAACAGCAGAGAGCAACTCTGCAACATGGGAGCATGCAATTCTAGCACAGCTGAAGGTCTGATCACATTAAATCAGGTGAGGTGTTTCAGGTCCAATAGACAAACTCCTCCAACAGATCCTGAACCGTAACAGGAAAGTATCATTCTTGCAATAAGCAACACTTCTAACCTCTGTATTAAACCTAGCATCATCTTATATAAAGTAGCACCAAGTAGCAATCCTCCTGTTGCCAGCTCACCTTGAAGTCATAAGCAGACTGTTTGATGACCTCTGGTGCCATCCAGAATGGAGTTCCAACAAAGGTGTTTCTCTTGATTTGTGTGTCTGTCAGCTGTCCAGCCACCCCGAAATCAGCCAGTTTCACATCTCCTTGTTCCGAAAGTAGCACATTGGCAGCTGTTCACACAAAGAGGCGTTAAGACTGAATCATGCCCAGCCCACACAGAACTGAATACTGAGAATGGACCTCCTGTGATACCCTCCTTTGCCCCAGTGAAAACCCTCAGCTCAGAATTTACCTCTGCTGGGTAACATGGAACAAGTTCCTACACTTGGCTAGATCAGAAGGGAAATATTTCTAGAGTAGCAGCAAGAAGTAGACGTGAAGGGCCACACAATCTGCTAGATGTGATCCCTGGCCACACAAAGACCAGAGGGCAGCAAGATACTTCAAATGGTCTTATTACTTTTTCAGAGTAGCATCAGCACTGGTTAAAGAGCAGATCCTTCTAAAGAGCTCTCAAGTCCTGGTCTTGTACTGCTCCTCACTCACTCAGCTTAAGACAGTGACATTGTGCAGGTTTGGGGATGAAGGTTTTTTGTAAGACTTCTCATTCTGAGGCAGACCTTACCTACAAGCTTTCAGCACTTCCCCACTCTGCTGGCAGCCAGCAGTCCTGCACAGCTTGAAACCTGCTAAAAATGTGCAGCCTCACACACGCAATAGAATCTTTTCAACATATTCCCCCGCATGAGGTTTCTCTGCTCTGCTTGCTCACATCCCCTCCTGCAGAGGGTCAGAGCAGTCAGCATCCAACACTGGCCACATCTTCACAGCACTGTCCTCCCACCCCCCTGCTCTCCTTTGATGCTCTGTGCTTGGCGTGAGACTGTTCTTTGGGAGGCAGATGCAAGGTCTCTCTGCACTGCATACAACCAATGACTATGAAAATCAGGAACAGGATAAACTGACACAAGCTGCCCTGATTTTCTAGTGCTGTGAACCCTGCATGAGGACAGCTCACCTTCACAGTAAGTTATAATCAGCATACACACGCCTGTGGTCCAGCAGTAAAGCAACTGTCCAGACATAACAGTCAGCTAGTATTTGAGCATGCCTTTCATTTCCTTTCCTTTAGCCCCCTGCCTGCCCAAACTGCAAATACCAGAGAAGAGCTACAGATCCTTACTGTTACCCTAAACCCTAAAGACATGAAAACCATGAATCACAGTAAAAGGAAAAGCATCAGATTCAGAAACAAGCCACCCAATAGTGAAAGCAGCACTGAAAAACTGTCTTTGAAACCTCTCCGACTACTGCTGTACAATACTGCTAAATCTGATATTAGTAACATCCCTTACAAGAAGGAGAGCTGAGCTCTCCATTGCTTACCTTTGATGTCCCTGTGGATCTTCCTCTCAGAATGCAGATAATCTAAACCCTTTAGGATTTCTCTCAGGATAGTAGCTATGTAAGTCTCCTCCAGGGGTCCTGGCTTCAGCTGATAAAGGGCAGAAAGATTACTTAAAAGAGGGTGATGGATGCCTTGGATTTTCCAGCCTCTCAGTTTGTTTCCTGGAAACTCTGGCTGAACAGGTCACACTCAGCAGGAAGCACCTACTGCAGGACTGATGCTCATTCTGCAAGCAGAATGCTGGACTCTGCACCTGGCAACATTAAATGGAAAATCTTTGGGGGTTTTCTATTAGCCTATTAAAGGCTTCCTAGACAAACAGCAGGATGCTCATATCCAGCTTTGGCCTGGAAATACTTTGGTGAACGGAACATCTTAACAGTTTCTCCTGTTCAAGTCTCTCTGCCAGCATGCAACAACTGAATTTTAGCCACTGCAACAGCACAGAGGACAACTTCTACCCTCTGGCTGTGAAGTCTTTATCAGAGTTCTTTCCATCAGTTCTCCTCTAAACAAGTCTTGCCTTCTCAGTGCAATAATTGAGTTTTTCACACTATGATGACTTCTGCTGATGACAGCCCGCCCCAAATACACTTTTCCTCAAGTCAGTGCAGGCTCAGTAGTTTTCATTACATGACCTTAGTTACACCTCTGGAAAAACAGGCTTTATTGTCCTAAGGAGAAAGCCAAGACCCTGTGACAGAATACAGCACAGCAGAACTTCACTCCTGTGTTTATTCTGCATCTGTATTCCATTAAAATCTGGGGTAACTTGTTAGACATCATTTGTATCATCAAACACTGAGAACGCTGATTATAGACCAGGTCCCTGCTGAGCCTGATGCCATGCAAGCACTGAACAATACCATGGGTTCTTATTAGGTAAAGGATGGATTTGCACTACTCAAAACAAACTGACTGCTGTTACACTTCAGGTCACTGGATCTTCCTATTATAAAGCAGCAGAACACACTGAAGAACAGTGCTTTGACAGCTGAGCTCCATGCAAACTTTTCTGCTGTTCAAGAATATGCATAACCAGTGTGTCTGTCCTGCACTACATACCCTGCAAGCACATGGCTGTCAAAGAGATGGTATGCAGCAACTGAGTCTCTGGCTTACGGGCATTTCACAAACCAAGGCTCCAGCCAATGTTTTTCATGGTCCAAAGCTTACCATGTACTTACCAAATCCAGGGCTGAACCTCCTCCCAGGTACTCCATAATTATCCAGAGCTTAGTGCCCTGCAAGCAAGAGCACAAATCAAGATCAAAAACAATAATAAAACCAGACAGAAAAGTGAAAGACTCCAGAGGCAGCAAGGCACATCAGTAGTACACAATCCACAACACCTCAGCTCTTGAAGGCTTAAGAAGGGAGCTTCCAGATCCCTCTTTTCTGATGACCCAGCATTATAGTGATGGACCTGCCAGCTTGAAAGGTTCAATCATCAAGATGCTTTCTTAACTCCTCAGAGATTTCCAGACTGAGGTTGACAGGGTCCTGGTAGAAGATAAGCCGCAGATCCATGAAGCCTCAGCTTGCTTGTTTTCAGCTGAAGGCTGAGAACATGCATTACAGCCTTTGAAAAATGTGCATGGATCAGGATCCATAGAGCTCAGGAACTGTTTGCTACAGACTCAGTGTTACTGCCCCTCCAGCAGCCAGCATGCAGACATCTCTTCCAGTACTACTAACAGCTTCTGTTGGAATTCCTAAACCTGTTCTCAATGCAAGTGGTACCAGCCCAACTCCAAAGAATCAGTTCCTGCTCTTTTCATGATTTTTGATGAAATGATGATCACAATATCAGAGAATCACAAAATCGTTTGGGCTGGAAAGGATCTTAAGATCATCTAATTCCAGCCCCCTGCCACAGGCAAGGACACCTTCTACTAGACCCAGTTGCTCCAAGCCCTGTCCTACCTGACCCTGAACACTGCCAGGAATGGGGCATTCACAATTTCCTTGGGCAGCCTGTGTCAGTGTCTCACCACCCTCACAGTAAAGAATTTCTTCCTCATATCCAACCTAAATCTCCTCTGTTTAAATTTAAACCTATTACCCCTTATCCTATCACTAAGTCCCTGATGAAGAGTCCCTCTCTGGTATCTTTGTAGGCCCCCTTCAGATACTGGAAGGCTGATATGAGGTCTCAATGAAGCCTTCTCTTCTCCAGGCTGAACAGCCCAAATTTTCTTAGCTTTTCTTTGTATAGGGGGTGCTCCTACCCACTCATCCTCGTGGCCCTCCCCTGGGATCAGAAAGTACAGCTTCAAACTCCATTTCCTTCCACAGGCATAAAGCCCTCAGTGTTACTACCTTAAAACTGTGGTATATTGGAAAAGTATTCCACAAACTTCCTTTCAAGAATGGTCAAACCAGGAAGAGGTCAGCTTTCTTAACAAACAATCTTCTACCCAGTGCAGTGCCTGCTTTTGGGACCACATTGTATGAGGCACCTCATTTCCATGTGCTCTGCAAGTGTCTAAAGCCCAGTCTTCTATTAAGACCAAATACACACAGTGAGCAGAGCCACTGCAGTTCCTGCTGCCACACCGACACTCACAGTTTGGACACTCGGCAGTACTGCATGCTACTGTGAGCTGCAGCACCCACAGAGAAGCCCACTCCACTCCCAGACTGCTGGCAAGAGAATTGCTCCAGCTTTGCCCTACCTTCAAGTAGGAGCCATAGTACCGGGTGATGTAGGGACTATCACACTGGCTGAGCACTGTAATCTCCTGCTGAATGTCCTCAATTTCATCCTCAGCCTCTTCCAGATCAATGATCTTGATAGCAACCACCTCCTTGGTGCGATTGTCGATCCCTTTATACACTTCACCGAATGATCCTTTGCCAATCCGCTCCAGTTTGGTGAACAGTTCCTCGGGATCAACCCTGGAGTGCTACACCAGAAAGCAGAGACAGGAGAAGCCCGTTAAGACCTACAGCAGCCTGCAGAGTGCCATGCACACACATACAGCTCATCTCCCTATCTGTACATCTACTGTGGTGTTTAATTCATCCAAACCTCACATATCCTAAAAGGTCTTCACATGCTGAGAAACACATCCAAGATTACAACTCAAGACACCTCTCGGATAGGCTTTCTGCCCCTACAGCCCATAGTAGGAGAAAGGGAGAGAAGCCCAGAAGGAAAATGTAAGCCAGTATCTTTATGGAAAATGTCAGCTCCTTTGGGAGAAGACTGCTCAACTGCAGGCACTAAATTGGTACCCAAGCAGCTCCATGAGTAAGCACTTGTTCACACTGGAATAAAAAGACAGGCAAAGGTATACCAGAACCAGCCTTCAAAACTGAAGAGCCAGATGAGAAAATGGGCACAAGCAAGAAGCCATAGGAAGTTCACAGAAATATTTCCCTAGTCTGCCTTCCTGCACTTCAAGAATGGAATGATTTGAAAGATTTGAACCCTTTCCTACTTGTCTGGAAGGTGAAATACTACAGTAATATAAAGACCAGTTCACATTAGCTGCCTTCTCTTCCACAGCCTGATTTCCAGACAGCTTCCCGCCCAGCTCTCTTCAGATGTTTGCAGAGGGAGCCTCATGTCTTTTGGAAGGTCAGCAGCAAGGAGGCCAGACACCTGTTTGTCACAGAGGAGACACGGGAGCTGAATGGACATCCAGTCTGCAGACCTGCTTTTCTGGAATCGCCTCTCCACTGGCTGGCACACCCAGATGCAAAAGCAAACAGCATTTCTCTCATTAGATAAGCACACCAGAGGGGAAGCTACTGACACAATCATCAGAGGCATACTGACTCTAACAGCAGCTTCAAAGTTAACTGTTTATTAAGATGAGTATGGGCAAGAAAGGGAAGAAATTGGAATCATTGTCTGCAGCTATTTCATTCTCTCCAGCTGCAGAGCAGGAGGTCCTGCTCTGCTTCAGGCTCTTCACCACTAAAAGGCTCTTCGTGATTAGTCTGTCTTCTTTAAAAATAAGTCTATTAAAAAAACAAGCTGGAAAATACGGCCTGGCCCAGGGGGCAGCCAAGCTGTTACAGTGAGATTTCCACACCCAGAACATCTCAGTCTCACCTCCAACATGTCACCCAGAGCACCGCTGCCTTGTGAGGGCCTTGAGCTGGCAGAGATTTTAGCTGAGAACAGGGCAGCTGCATTCCTCCATCTAACACCAGGTTCCAGCAGTAGAGACATCACTGAGCAGCCCGACATGCTGCTTAATGATTAAGCCAGTCAGTCATTACAGGTTGTTTGCATTCTGCACCCCATGCATTGCTATATGGAATAAACCAGGCCCAGAATGAGCTTTACAGTCAGCTCACTCAACAGGATTTCCCCATGCATTCCAGTCTAAGATACAGAAGGATAATCAAATATCCTTGCGCATCCATGGCAACACTGAAACAGGCTGTACTTTGAACAAATGCACTGGAACAGACTGGAGGGGATATGCAGAGATGAAAGGAACTGGAGATATACGAGAGGGACTGGAAAGAGGGAGGTGGTGGCAAGAAAGAGGATCTGAGTTTGAGAAATGCCAGGAGACAACATAAGAATGATGACTGCAGCACAGGGAGAACCGCCTGGCTAGTCTAGGCTCACAAGAGGCCAGAAGCAGTTTCCACCTCCTGACCAACTTACAGGAAGGGGCAACAAGGTGGCCCAGATGTTACCCTGCAGAGTCAACTACTGCACCATAAAAATGCCACTCACCATAGCAGCCACCATCACACATCAAGGAGAAGGGAGAACAAGAGGGTCATCTCTTAGAAGCACCTGGCTCAGCTGGTAAAGAAAACAATCCACATGAATCCTTCAGGGAAGCAACCCGGTGGGAAAACCTTCCTCCTCTCCCATGTAAGTATTTTTGCCATGAGAAAATAAATGGCAAGGTGTAAGTTACTGTGTCCCTCCTTATGCTGGCAAGGCTCAGGACTTACTTGTCAAGAACGCAACATCAAACAGAAGAACACCGGCTACCACAGGCAGGTTTTGGGACAGCCACTATTTTATGTACTGAGCTCTGTAATGATAGACAGCTTCATAATCAAGCTTCCATACTTTGATGTCAGTTGATCCCATTTCCTATGGAACAAGGTGGAGGAATCAAACTTTCCTAACAAGCACATAGAAACTTTGCCCAGGGGACTCGGGAAGATGATACAACTCTGGCAGGGAAAATAGAGAGAACTACCACATTAAACTGGAACAGGAACCTCTGTGAGTACTGGATTTACCACCCCAGTACCTGTCACCTCAAAACTGATTTGGAAATGCTTCAGAGCCTAGATGGCAGGGAAAGAGCATGACTCTGTGGAAGGCCTGAGGATATGCAACCATAGAATCATATAATAGTTAGGGTTGGAAAGGACCTTAAGATCATCTGGTTCCAACCCTCCTGCCATGGGCAGGGACACCTCACACTAAACCATATCACCCAAGGCTTCATCCAACCTGGCCTTGAACACTGCCAGGGACGGAGCATTCACAACCTCCCTGGGCAACCCATTCCAGTACCTCACCACCCTAACAGTAAAGAATTTCTTCTTTATATTCAACTGACAGAGTTGCCAAAAACCACACAAGTCATACCCAGCAACAGCCAGAATCTAGTGGCAAGTATGGGCAAAGTGGAAGAGTCATTCCAGCCATGGTTACATGCTCCTAGATGCCTGCTGCAGGACCAAGTCTGCTAAGGAATTTTTTTCACTTTCTGTAAACAAGGGAGGAGGAAACAGCTCATCTCTGGTTCAAGCAGGTCAGTGTCTGCCCAGCAGAGGCATTGCCAGTTGGCATTTTTGTGGAAGCAACCCTGAATTCCCATGACAAAATAAGATAAAATTATGCTCCTCTGCAGGACATCTGCTCAATTGTCCATTCAAAAGGTTCCTATTTGAGCTGCCACATGGTAATTTGCTGACGATGAGCAAACATTCAGATCAATGGGCACACAAACCTCAGCACTCACCAGAGAGAAGGACAAGTGTAGTTATGCCAGGAATGAAGAGCATTGCAAGAGCACTGCTCCATCAGAAGAGAACACTGCTACACTCAGGGGGCTCAAGCAGTAGGAGCAGAGGAGGAGAAGGCAGCATTCTGTGTAGCCTGACTCTCCCCTACTCCAATAAATTTGAGGCACTGCAATGAGGAGTGTCACCAGCACAACCTGTCCCTTTTCTAAATAAGCATTGATCTCAGTGCCAGTCTTGTTAAGAGAATCATCCTGGCTGCAGATCAATGTTCTGTGACTGCACAGCTACAAACACACCTGAGAAACTTTATTAGCAGAAAGTAACAGAATCTAGATGAACATTACACCTGCATAAGTGAGCATGGCTAACCCAAAGCAGCTTATTAACATCCGTCAACTGTGCAACTGCTCACCAGCTTGGGGTCTTTCCACTTTCTTCCATATTTACAGAACCCACCAGAGCTGTGAAATGGAGCTGCAGGCCAGAGTCTGAAGAGCTAGCTGACCATCTGCTGATCCTTCTTCTACTGCAATGCATGAAGCTTTTAAAAGATGGTCACCACCTCACACCTTTTTGGTTGACTGTCAACTACACAGTAGTTCTGGAGCAAAAAGCCTCATGCTCTTTTTCCCCATTGAGAACAGTCACACACTAGAGATGGCTCAGCTGGGCATGAACAGGCCTTGGGAGGGAGAGCACACAAAGCATCATCTCAATTATACAAGCAGGAAGGGGAGGGAATAAGTATGAGAGGGATGAGGACAATCTACTGGTAATATGCTCCACTTCTGCCCTCCAGGGCCTAATCTCACAGCACAGGAAAGAAAGATGCTCTGTCATGACAGATGTGGGGGTGTTTGCCATCACGACTGGTGATGCCATGTTTTAAAACAGAGTGACTCACTGCAAACATCAGGAATTAAGAGTTGCAGCGTGTTCTGAGGCAAGCCTGGCAGTGACACCAGCTGCTTCATGGGGAAAGCATGGGTTTGGCAGCTCTGCCACCTCCAGCTGCAGAGGCATGATATCCATAGCCTTTGAGAGGAGACTAGAGAAGAAGGGGAAATAACCACTCTCATTTACCCACACTGCATGCTACCTGCTGACCTCTGGGCTACCAACAGAGATATCCACAGCAGGTACTGTGTTCTCTCTGGGGGTATCAGCTTTGTATCTGGAAACATTTGAAAGCTTCCCTGTGTCTATGAAATCTGTGCACAGCTCTTTTCAACTGCCAAACCTGAGACAGTTCTGAACTTCTCGAATATAGACAAGAAGTTTGAGTTCAATGCTTTGAAACACGTGAATTTGTCTGAGCCCCAACTTGCTTCACAGATCGCATTCTTTTGCTTCAAGGGAGGGAAACATTACTTAGCTAGAGAACTTGAACTGCTTCTTCGAGTTCACATAAGGAGCAACAAAACTAGAAGCAGAGCTCAGATCTGAACTTTACACATAATAACACAAACACATCATCTAGCAGAAAGACCGGAGGCCCACTGTGCTGTATTTACACAGCAAAGGGAGTCAAGAAAAGAGAGAGCCAACTAGCTGAGGCATGGAAATGGAGGCACAGACATAAAGCAACCGGGGGATTTGCCTCAGGTGACCTTGCAGATCAGCAACAGAACTGGGAATCAAAGACAAGTCAAGCCTCTGACATTCCAATCCAAGTATTAGTCTCTGGATTTTCACAGCACTTCCCACCCCTTCCTAAACTCTGAACAGAACACCAGGCCAATTCCCACTGCCCTTCCACCAAGCCTCAGTTACATAGCTTGCAAGGAGTCCTAAAGAGACCTGAGAAAGGGACAAAACAGATTGCTTTCCTATTCCAGGACCAGAATCAGATGACAGAATCTGAGAATGCCTTACATTTCCTTAATTGATCAGCGATGAGACCACTGGAACCGTGATAAGCTTCATTAGTGAATGTTGTATACAAAAAGCTTTAGAGCAACCTCATATGTAACTACGGAACTCAGTTCTCAGCCCTAACCAGACAGTAGCCTTTCCTTTTCTTTTAATTTCTTTCCCTGTACAATGACTCACTCAGGTACTATATTTGCATTTAATTCCATACACACTTCGGGGAAATGATTTATGTGAAAGCCAGCATCCAAAATCAGATGCATGGCAAATCAATTTTAAATCAGAAAAAGTTTGGAGAAAGAATCATCTCAAATTTTAGAGTTTTTAGTACCATAATGCTACACCTCGAAGCAGAACAGGAAAATCCCAAAAACCCACACAAACCATGGTTTAACAGGACCCACATGCAGTATTGACATCTGCCAATAATCAAACACACACCACAGCCAAATCAGAAGAAAGAAAATTCAAGCCAATATCATTAATGTGGTTTAGCTTTTAGTCATGACATCATCCTTCCACATTCCTTTTGTGAAAATGTCATCACAACAAACAGGATTTAACCACATCCACGAGGCTGGTATCTCCCTCAGAAGAATTAAACATTCAGCATCAAATATCACTCTTACGCATGAAGGTTATAAGCACTGTTTTCTCAGGCGGCTGTTATGAACACTTCAGTAAGGTGTGTCTGCCACAGCCTGCACACACAGCTCTTCTGTCCCCATTTCTAGGCTTCCCCTCCAAAAAATACTCAGAGGGCCAATGGCTCCTGTCCTCCTAAGAGCAAAGTTAACCTCAGACAAAGGCATGATACTGGGGAAAGAATTCCTTTTCTATATGGCTGGCAACCTAATACTACCAGTTCAGTACCACCACAGAATAAGACACAAATCAGTTGCCTAACAGGAGTAACTTGAGACATGGGCAAAAAGAGATAAAGAGTGTTTAAAAATGATTTCCTGGTTCTTTTTAACTCATTTCATGAACAAGCGTAAGAATGTTTGCTCCTGATACAATAGTCTGACACTCATTTTTAATTGCCACTTACCTGGCTGGCAAATTCTCTCAAGTGAGCCATGCCTATAGGATGGTCAGACATCCGCTTTTCCAGAATCAGGGAGGGCTGGGATGTTGTAGCACAGGGGAAAAGTGGTGCTTTCTCATCCACTGGTCAACTGCGACAAGCAAGAACACAACAGCTCTAACCTGATGTCATCAGAGCCCAGCTCATTCACCAAGTGAGCTACCTGCCTCTTTTTGCCTTTAATTTGCAGTTCTACTTGAACCCACCAGCCCATTCCAAGCATGCCAGGCCCTCCTCGCAAGCCTCACTTCCCAGTTATTTCCAGACATGCCTTCCAGATCAGGGAACCTCAGATCAAAGCCTCAGGCACCATTTTCCCCACCATCACCTCAGTGTGCTCCCCAGTATTAGAGCTGCCCCTACAGCACTATCCCCTCATCACTGCTCCCAGCGTCTTCCCCAGCACAGCCCACGTTATTCTCAAACACCCCTTTCCTCCTACTGCTCCCCAGTAATCCTCTCGCTGAGAGCACCCCTCTGCTCCCGTTCTCCCCAGCAGACCCACTTTGCAAAGCTCAGCTGCCCCGCGCACCTCTTCTTCCTCAGGAACCCCAACCCTACCCCATCCCTGGGCACCCCCACCAGTGCTCCCCAGACCCCGTGTTCCTCAGCAATGCTTCCCGCAGGGCTGCCCTACACCTTAGCAACATTAGAGCCCTAACCCAGCGCGACACCTCAGCCCAGCCCGGGCGCCTCAGCCCCCCACAGCGTTCCCGGCCATGGTGGTCCCACGGCCTCCCCCCAGCCCCGCTCATGGACCCTTCATCCTCCCTCGGCTTCCCCCCAGTCCCCTCAGACCCTCCCGCCCCATCACGGCCTCCTCAGAGCGCACAATACCAGCCCGTCCACAGCCTCCCTCCGCCCCGCAAGGCCCTCTCAGCGCTCCTGTGGCGGATCCTCGGGCCGTGGAGCCCCAGGGGCCCTCCCGGCTGCGGACACCGCCGCACCTACCCGGGCAGCCCGCTGCACCTACGGCCAGCAGTCCCCGCTCGAAGGGCGGAGCGGTGCCATGCCGGACCCCTGCACACGAAGTCACAGCCACCCCGCTGCCGCTCCGGGCTGCCCTGGCACACCCAGCTCGGCAGCCGCGGGAGGGGCGGGGGGTACCGGGAGAGGGGTTGGGAGGGGCGGGCCGGGCCGGGCGCAACAACACGGCGCGGCAGAGGCCGCGGGGCGGGGACAGGCCGCAGGGCGGGGACAGGCCGCGCCGCGCTGCCTGCCGGGAGTCGTAGTTCTGGCGCAGTGCCGGCCGCTGTAGGAGCTCCTCCATGGACTACAAAGCCCGGTAGGCCGAGGGAGGGGGCGTGGCGGAAAGGGAGGGCGGGGCGCCAAGGCTGGGGCTTCTGGGACCGGGAGTCCTCCTGTGCCAGAAGTGCTGTGGGGGCTCTGGGGACAGGGACTACACATCCCAGAGAGCCCCGCGGCGTAGGCGGGGCTGCGCCGGGCCAGGCCTTCCCGGCGGGTGGGGATGGGTCCCCTTTGCCCTCCAGGGGCAGGGTGTCACCGGGCCGCGCTGCTCTCGTCCTGTCGCGGTGTCAGCTCGTCTGCTGCCCGCTGCCCCGTGAGGGCGAGGGGCCGCGACACCCCACGGGGCGGCCCGTGCCCCCCACCCCTTGGCGAGGAACCCGGCGGTGCAAAGCGGGCGGGTTCCCAGGAGCAGGAGGGCTGAGGCGCGGGGTGCGAGGGGTTCTCATCGCCCTTCTCCCGGGGTTGGCGTTGTAGCGTTGTAGGGTGCCTCAGAAGCGTCAATGAGATGGAGGACTGGTATGGGGTACCCCTGCGATGCAATAATACGTGTGTATTTAAATGACCGGTTGTCGGTTGGAGGGGTTTCAATAAAAGTCTTACCTGTTGAATCCCTGGTTGCTTGAGTTGATACCTGCAGGACCAGCCTTCTGGACCCACAGAGTACTGCGATCATCTCTTCTAAACGTCCCTACTCCAGCACATGTTGGCTGAGATCTAGGAGCAGACAGGAGGATCACAGCTTCCTGGTGAAGCAGGAAAAGGAGAATGGAGTTCTGTTCCAGTTCTGCTGCCACGAGGACCAATGGTGAAACATCCCCTGTTTGCACATGTACAAATCACCGCACAGGAGCTAAGTTGTGAGTTCCTGCATATGTTACTTAGGAGTCATTTCAGCCCAACGGCTCAGCTCTCTACCTCCAGTCATGGAGACTCGTTAATTTAGCCGGGTAGTTTCATTCTTGGCATTAGGCAAGAAGGCGAAAGTCTCATCAACAATGTTTATGTTAATTAATATGTCAAGTCTGAGCATACACCAAAAAACTGTTGCACTAACCTCACCCATAGGCCTTAGTAGAGTGTCGAGATAATAGTGATATGGAGCTGCTAATGGCTGCAGGGAGGTGCAGCAATTCATAGAATCACAGAATGGTTTGGATTGGAAGGGACCTTAAAAGCTCCTTCAGTTCCAACCCCCTGCCGTAGGCAGGAACACCTTCCACTAGACCAGGTTGCTCCAAGCCCCATCCAGCCTGGCCTTGAACACTGCCAGGGATGGGGCATTAAATTGTTCTGTCAGCTGAATTTAGGGTAAGTCTTTAGCAGAGGTGATCAGCATGTGGGATTCAGCGTGGCATGCCCATCTTAAATCACAAAAGCTGTCCAGATGTTCTAGAGCTGCCCCAGAAGCGGAGGAGTCGGAGGGGATTCAAGTGTAGGCTGGTGTTCATCCTCATCTGGGGCCTGTGGGCAGTCTTCCTCGTAGCAATAGCATCCATGGGCAGGCAGGAAAGGCTGCATGGGAAGCGTGTGGTCTGGTTGCCAGCTTGAAGGAACCACATACTGGTCAGTGGCTGGTCACTGTGGTTTGGGCAAGTTGCACGCAGAGGTCTGGAGATGACTGCTGTCTGTAAAGCAGTTATTTCTGTAACTTTCTTGTGTGGGGAGAGGGTTATTAATGTGCTCCAAAAGAATGCAGGAACAAATTACTGTCCCTGGGGAGCAGGCTGCCCTGCCTTCTCCAGGACTGGCGATGGTGTATTTGTGTCCATCACCAATTCCTTTTAATTCCCAGAATATATCAACTGGAGCCAAATGAAAATAGAAGTGTTTTCTTACTCTTCTTGTTCCCATTTTTCAGTCAGTGCTGTATTCCTAGCAATCTAGTTCTCTCTTTTGTTGGATTGGTTTTTCCTTAGCATTAGCAACTGTGACTGCAGAACAACCATACTGCACGATGTGCATATATATACATATAATTGTGGCTTCAGCACCCAGAAGCTACCTGCACATAGTGCTAAGAGCAACACCTCCACAGCAAGAAAACCCAGTCACTGCCTCTAAGAGATCCGTGCTTAAAAAGAAGTCAGTTAAGCAAGTGCGAAAAAGGAAATATTTCTGCTAAAGGAAAGCAGCAGAGAGTTAATTACGTGTTGTGGGGAAATAAGGCTAAAAAGCAAACATGTCTGTGTATGCTGTTGGGGTTTCTTCTCACTTCTAAAAAGTTGTTTTTTTTCTATTATTTTCACAGGCATAAGCTGCTTTAGTGTTGGTTGGGTTTTTTTTTTGTTTTTTTTTTCTCCCTTTTCTACTTATTCCGTTAAAGCAGAGGCGTAAACATCCAGAATGAAGACGAATTACCCAAACCACAGAGATTACTCAAAACACTCCCCCTGGAGCCCTGTGTCCAGCTCTGGGGCCCCAGCACAAGAGGGATGTGGAGCTCTTGGAGCGAGTCAAGAGAAGGCCACAGAGATGGTCTGAGGGCTGGAACACCTCTGGTATGGAGACAGGCTGAGAGAGATGGGCTTGTTCAGCCTGGAGAAGAGAAGGCTCCAGGGAGAACTTAGAGCAGCTTCCAGTGCCTAAAGGGGCTACAAGAAATATGGAGAGGGACTTTTGACAAGGGCCTGTAGTGACAGGACAAGGGGGAATGGCTTTGGGCTGACAGAGGGGAGATTTACATTAGATACTAGGAAGAAACACTATGAGGGTGCTGAGGCCCTGGCACAGGTTGCCCTGAGAAGCTGTGGCTGCCGCATCCCTGGCAGTGTTCAAGGCCAGGTTGGGTGGAAGTTTGGAGCAACCTGGTCTAGTGAAAGGTGTCCCTGCCCATAGCAGGAGGTTGGAACTGGATGAGCTTTAAGGTCCCTTCCAACCCAAACCGTTCTGTGGTTCACATCGTTCTGTACCTCTTCAGAAACTTGTTGCAGCCTTGCTGTCAAAGAGAGACCATGCAAGCATCCCTTGGAGAGCTGAGCAGAGCACTAGGGTATGGCTTGCCCTGAGGTGTCCTCTGGTCCCTGGTGTGTGTGGCAGCAGTGTATGAGATGAGTACACGAGCCTGGTGGTGTTCTCCGACTCCTGGGGCTGGCTCAGCCTGCAGCAGATCGGGGTTTTCCGCCGTGCTCAACCCCTGCCACGCGTGGGAACCGTGCTGTTCAGCGCTGCCGCCAGGCACACCGCGCTGTCTGGGAGCTTCTATGGCTCCCGGGGCTCGCAGGCAGGCTTAGAAGCAAACCTAATTTGCTCCTTGTTGATACCACCAGGTGGCAACAGCGCATTTCAGCCCCAGGCTCCTTGCGGAAAGGAGCTCCCAGCATCACCCACTCCTGCCAAATCCCCGTTACTCTGTTTCTGCTTTCCGGAGTGGGTCACGTCATCTGCCTCCTGCAGCCTTCGAGCGGTGCATGAATCGTAGCATCACAGATTGGTTTGGGTTGGACGGACCTTAAAGCTCATCCAATTCCAAGCCCCTGCTATAGGCAGGCAGACATTCCACTAGATCCTAGTCAACTCGACTGGGTTGCTCAAAGCCCCATGAAGCCTGGCCTTGAAGTGGTGCTCAAAGCCACTAACTCAGTCCTGTTCACTCAGCTTTAAAGTACACAGATCTTGCTTGCAAAGGTTGGCTGGGGAGCAGGGAAGGTAGTGGCTGATAGCTACTAGATCTCTACTCTGGGATTCTGAAGTGTCTTGATGCATGGCTGAGGCCAAGTCTGGTTCAGTATCTCATGCCTGCCCAAGGTATAATACTAGTACTTCAGGCACAGTGAAGATAAGCAGCTAGTAAAGTGTGTGGCACATAAGGTGACAACGGCTGTGCACAGAGATGGAAATAGCTGCAAAGTGGTGGCTGGGTGACATCAGGTCTGGCACCTCAGCCTCTTCTGTACTGCTCTGTGGAGTCATTATGAGACACTGTTTGCAGTAGCAGCTTAGGCACCTTGAGCCTGGAGAGCCCTTAGAAGTGGCAGTGCTTTCCTAAGCATAGAGCTGTGGAGCACTGGACTTAGCCTTAGGGAGCGTGCTGGGTGTTAGGTGCTGCCCCTGAGGGTAGAGTTCCTCAGTAGGATAAAGGGGTTAAAGCTTGAATCTAAAAAGAGCAACAGAATAACTCCCTCAATGCTGCAGTGCTTGTTTGCAGAGGAGCTATTTCTAACCCCATTAATATGCCAAGAGGTTGAAGTGGTTTTCTGTATTGTACTTCTGGAGATCAGTGATGTGGGAGAGCACTATTGCTCCATTATGCAGTTACACAGAAACACTGCAAGAATAGAAGGAAAGTTATCTTTCCATCAAGAAGATCCTTTTCAATTTGTCACTTCTCAAGGTGACAAATATGCTTTTGCATATGCCCAGTGCAAAGTGGAGCTTTCAAGCCCTAGGAAAGAAAGCACTTGTACACAAAGAAGCAAGAGTTGAGCTTCACCAGCAGTTTTCCTCTTTGCTGTGGTTTATAGTTTGCATCTGGTCTTGGCCACTTGTGTATGCTAGCTTCTGTACACCAGATGCTACTCAACCTCATGCCAAAGGAGCCTCTGCTTGAACTTTCAGGCTATCTTGACAATTGTAAATATGTAAATGGGGATGTTCTCCTTCACCTTTCTTTTTGGTGAAGGTCTTGAATTGTATCAGTAAGTACCTTATTTGAATTTAGCAAAGGAGTAGCAGAGAGTATTCTAAGTCTAAATTTCTCCTCCCTTCAGTGTGAGGCATAGGGCTGATAAGTTCTGTTCTACCTTCATGCATAACAGCCACTAGTGAGCCTAAAATGATTGCTTTGTTTTGGCAGTAATGTACTGCTCCAGGCCTTAAACCTTGCTCCTGGTAGGAATGCAAGGGAGAATTTCAAAGAGGAACCCATACCCTTACATGATAGATCAGATTGAGCTGGTACTGTTGAAATCCACTTGCTTTGATGATAGCACTTCATGAGATCCTTGCTTGATTGGAAACTGCAGCAGAATGTTACAGCTACAGTAGTCTTGTTCCTGCTTTCAGACTGTATCACTACAAATCTTGCAATATTGGCTGCATGGGACTTTCTTTCTGATATTATGGCTCTTGAGGCTGTCTTGAGTGTTCAGCAAAGAAAAGAGCCTTTATCTCCCAATTCTGCTGGCAAAGTGGAATAAGTGAGAGTGATGCTTGCAGCTGTAAAGCTCAGAGTGCAGCTGACTCCCCTGTTGGCTCAGCATCCTTTTGCTTCCCACAGTGACTAATCCCTAAATTAAACTAGGGTTCATCCAGGCCAAGAGCATGAAGTACTTACTCTTCCAAGCCATGTTTCTCTCTAGTGGAAGAAGACAGTTTAAGGTGATGAAGCTGAATCCTGGGCTCTTGCAGACCTCTCTGCTGGGCTGAGGAATGCGTGACTAATGTCATTCCTGGAGAGATTTTTGCTTTCATGCTAGTTTCTTCTGACTATCCATGGAGTACCTATGGAAATTAATGTAAATGCTCCTTGAAATAGAACAAAATGTTCTGCTAGAACTGATAGCGTGACTTTGTGCTTCAGTTCCCTACCTGCATTTAAACTGGAGCTGCTAAATGTGGTCGAATCTACTCAGTTATCCACCCATGAAAATGGGGAGAGATGGCATTATCCAGAACTGCTGGAGAAAAAAGCTCTGTTTAATTGCCTGCCTATTGCCACTGCAGATGAGCCCAACACCTGCTTTCTCACCCATGTCCAAACCGGGAATAGGAGTAGTCAGCTATAATTTTGATAAAACCACAGAGTGTTCACACTTGTGTTTACAAAGATCTCTGCAATTCAAAGGGATGCTTAACTCATTCCTCTGAGATGCTTCTGAGCCCTTCCATGTTCAAGCTTTTCTCTGTGAAGCTTTCATTGCACCTTTCTGAAGCTTTTACTGTCTGTGCTGACCTGGTTTGTGAGGACAACTGCAATGTGTGGGAGCCATTTGGACTCTCCTTGGAAAAGAAACTTACAATACCATTTGTGTGTTGAGAGCAACAGTAGAGTAAACCCATTGCAGTGCTGATCCCTGGGTCTGAGTTCAGTGTGCAAGGTCTTACAGAGAAAACATCCTTTTTTCTCTCCCCAGGTGACTTGACAGCTGTTATTCCCCTTGCTAATGGAAAGTTTTTTCTTTTGAGTACATGTTTTTCATGCCATCAAACTAAAATATAACACTAAATTATTGCTAAATAAAACCAATTACTTGGATGTGTGTACTTCAGAGAAAGCATCTCCCATGCTTGTGCATCCAAGATGCTTTGTGGAAGGGAAAAATATCAGTCCATGTTCTGTTAAGGAAAAATTCCTCTTTGCCCATATTTGTCCAGAGACATTATTAAACAGGAAGATGCAGTTGATTGAATGCATAGTTGCTTGAATTAGGACTCTGAAAAGCTTTTTCTATCCTCTTGTAAAACAGAAGGTTCAAAGCTACCTGGTTGTATGCCTCTTTCTGTTGAGGCGCTTAATGCTAGTATCAAACTTCTGTTTATTAATGAACACTTCCTTGGCCTCCACTCTCTGGACCAAACCTATCATGAATGGCTCTTACATTCATTCCTTCAAGGTTCTGTGATAATCACTTGACCGGTCTCACATTGCAGTGGCCTGATCTCATTTAAGGAGAGACTGAAGCTCTCCTTAAATCACTAAGATTTTATTTCTCCTAACAAAATGCTATATGTATGTTGGTGCCAGCAAGACATTTTGTGGTGCTTTGGCTTCTATCCAGAGAAACTGCTCTGTGGTTACCAGGAAATGAGAAACCAGACCTCAAGTGAAAATATGCTTTTTTGGGAGTATGCAAGTCAAATAGGGCACAGACCTCGTGCAGGTCTGTGTGAAGCTGATTTTGAGCTGATAGCTCATAATGATTACCATCTACTTCTTTTAAATCAAGAAGCTATGTCTGCTAAATGACTCACACCATACATCTATCTTACTTTGCCACATCTACTAAAAGGGCATCTCTGTCCCTTTAGCAACCACCATTTGGCAGGAAACCTAAAAGAGGGTTCAGAGCCTGCCTATTTTCCTCTCAGGGCTGTGAGAGGCCATGTGCTTAACTGCTCACTTGGTTGGAGTGGAAAGCTCACTATCTGGGATGATTTCTCACTGGTTTTGCCACACAGAATGATGCTAAACATCACTGACTCCCTCCCTTACAACCACTAACCCTTCACTTGCAAGTTCTGAAGTAACTGCACTTCAGCTGAAACCAGTCACTTGAATGAGAGACTCTTCCCCAGAACGGCAGTTTTAGGTATTTCTACTTTGTCCTTTGAAAACATTTCGCCTAATTCTAGTTTCACTGATCAACCTCTTCCTTGCTGTTGAGACTTCAGATTTAAGCTGGCTGGAGTATTCTCCCCTGTATGACCTGTGGGATACTGCATTCTTCTTGCCAGTTCATGTGCACCATCTGCGGGTGAAATTTCTGCAATGTTAAAGGAGACTTTTAGTGCAAGTTTTCTCTTAGAGTTTATTCATGTAGTTAAATAACTATTTCATAGAATCATTTAGGTTGGAAAAGACCCTCAAGATCATCGTGTCCAATTTAAGCCCTTTGCTGTAAAACAAAACTATTAGAACTGAGAGCATATGTTGAAATCCTGAAGTCACATGAAGAGCAGCAAAGTGTGACTGTCTTGCAAAATACAAGCAACTAGAATCGCTTCTGTCGAGGCTGTTCTTCAGGCTTTTTGTGAATATTAACTGGCCTTGCGCAGTGTGTTGTTGATTTACTTCTCCCCCTCCCCTTGCCTTGCTGGCTCTTCATAATCAAATTCTGAACTGAACCAGCTCCATAAGAAAGAATTCTCTGAGATGTCAAAATTTCAGAGAAGTCGCATTCATCCCCAGAAAAGGCTTCTGGTCTCAGGCTGTTTATTGCTTTCAACAGTTGACTCAGTTCAGCAGCTGAAGAAGATGTGTCCTGTGGTGTTGGTTTGCTTTTTGTTTTTTGTCTTGGGTGCTTTTTGCATTCTGAAAACCTTTCCAACTTCATGTTTGGGAGTTTAATTTAGCACATAAAGATGTGGTTTTATTTATATTTTTTAAAATTGCATTTTTATGAATGTTCAAAGGGCATACACTAGAAATGTGTAAAAGTAGCCTACATAATAGAAAACACCCTGGGCACATTCAGCTCTCTGATTTATATCAGCTGTAATATTGTTTATACATACATCACTTTCTTTACAGCTGAGGAAAAGAAACCCTGTAGCATTGAACTATGTTCAGATGCAAATAAATAGGTCTTAATTCCTGCAAGTCTGAGACTCACCCTCTCCTAGAAACAAATATAAACTGAGATTAAAATCAGTGACCTCAAACAACATTTCCTGCTTGCTGATTTTTTAATATGATTAAAATTGACTTAAATCGCTTTGACTGAAGCGGGTTCATTCTGACCATCTTTTGCAATGTCTTTTAACATCCAGCAGGTGTTTGCTGCTGTCATGCCCATGCACAGTGCTGGAGTCTGATGCACTGGAGGAGATGTGCGGTCTAGGCAAGAAGCAAAGCACTATGAGCCACCATGAGCCTCCATGCTGAACTGATGGTTCAAGTCCTGTAGCAGATCTTTCCTGAGAGCTCAGAAAAATGACTAGGATGCACAGTGGAGCTTAGGAAGGAACTACTAATGGTGACAGTGGTGTTTTCCTCCTTCCCTGACCGGGAATGGGCACATACATGTATCACCTCATCCCAAATACTTAGAGCAGCTACTGCATACAACTGTCTTTCAGAGACATGTAAACACTCTCACCCAAAGGTTTCCAGTTGAAGGAGGGGAGATGATGGATTTCAAAGCCAACAAATGTAAGGCAACCCTGCTTTGGATACCTACTTGATCAAGCTCATGTTTCAGCTAGAAGGAAGGAATTGCTATTCTATGTGCCTGATTCAGGTATCTCAATGTCAGGTAACAAAATGTTGCTATAGGTCTCTCCCCTTCCTCCTTCGCCCCCTGCACTTTTTAGTTAAAATCTCTTTCATCAGAAGCCACGAAAGCTGTCATCTTGAAAGAGGTGAAAAACCCACCCATGCTGAGCAATCATTGTTCTTGCAGAAGGATCTGTCAATAACCTTCTGTCAGCATTTCTTCATCCTCTGCAGTGGACCAGATTACCACACCTGCATTTTTATATACAGAAACAATACTAGTGCTATAGTTTCATGGATATTTGTCTTGATGGCAAAGCTGAAATTGTTTCTTTCTGCTTGTAGCTACCTTGATTTTATTAATTCAATTCTATCTGCAGATGTTCTTTGGATGGAAGGTTTATTGCATCTGGATGAAAAACAACAAGCCAGCCACCACAAAACTATAGCAGTGTAATGAGGAAGGACAATTTGGGAATGGATATGATCAGCTGGATGTGAAGGTTGCTTTAGCTAACTGCTGCTAAAAAAAAGCCCTATATTGCCCCACTGAGTAAGAGGGGTAAATCTTGTCAACCAAAGCAATCTTGAAGAAAGCTTTTGTCAACATGGAGTTCCACAAAGTCTTGAGGTGGATCAAGTGTGTAGAAACACCTTGCTGTCTATCAGGGTGGAACTCTATCCTAATAGCCTAAATGCTGTATGTTATAATCAACTGTGTATGAAGCAATCACACTCCAAACTTTATCTGTGCAGACTGAAGACATTAGCCTAGCCTCTTTGTCTGACAACTTGAAAAGACAGGGTTTTTTAAAAGCATAGTTGTTGCCCTGCCCAGCACTAGAGGCCAAGAGTGAAGAGCCTGAAATCAGCCCTTCTGAAATCACTAAAGGGTTTAATTAAGAGTAGTGTTACATTCTGGGTATGCAAAATTTGAGTCTACATCCCTTGGAGCATGCTTAGGGCATGAAGATGTGTGCAGGGTAAAGAGTCCTGCCTTGTGATTATCAGATCCAGAAATTCATATTCCTGTGTAGGACATGTCTGTGCACCAGCACGTGTCTGAAAGCAGGAGATAAATGCGTCAGAGCTCATAAATGCTGCTGAGCTAGTGCAGAAGTGCCTGCATCCACTTCAGGCTCTTGAGATTTTAGGGTCATTGCAGGCAGAGGCACCTGCCTATCTTCACCTGCCCATGCGTATCTTGTGTGTAAGTGTGAAATGATCCCCAAACCTTGTGGGTGATAAATGGCTAAGATGAGACAAAACCACAAATTCATGCTATGGTTTCCTCTTCACTGTGTTTGTCTATCAGTTCTGGAGTACATTGTATCTTTGTTTTGCCTTTGTCAAAACACACGTATAACAAGTTGTGTCTACAGTGGTAGTGAGCACTGTAGAGGATTAAGAGAAGAAAATACTGTGTGTCAGTGCTAGTCTTTGTCAGAGATCTAAGTAGTGGACTGATAGCTAAACTTGATGAGTTTAAGTCACTACACTCATATTCTCATGAAGGAGAACAGTCTAAAGGCTGTGGAAGATACATTCACAGTGAAACAGCCTCTTTAGTACAGGATGTGACATCTGGCATTGCAAAGTCCTGCTCCAGGAAGGGTGCTCCAGGGTGTTCCTATCACCTATAATACAAACAACTGCTTGGCTTTTAGGAGATTTTGAATAAAGCCCTTCAGAAACAAGAGAAAGTTTCAAAAAGCCTCAGTGTTTTGCTTGGGTCCCATTAAGCTGCTACTTCCATGTATTGTTTTCCTGTTGCAGCTGGCAGAACATTTCTGTACACAAAGAAGTGTTTCTTCCAGCCTCCCTATTCCTCCTGTATGGTTTTGCAACCTAAAGCTTGACATCGTAGGTGGTTTTGCTGTGGAAAGTGATAACTTCACAAGCACAGATCTGAAGTATTGCTGCAAAAATCAGACAGAAAGAGGCAGTGGAGAGAAGACAGTATGTTATAACTGGGTGAGATAATGCAGAAGGCGGCTCAGGAATGGTTTGTTTACAGTGCCAGAGCATCTTCTCTTTGAAGGGAAACATTCTGTAGCAGGCAGGGGTTAGTGGGCTTCATTCCCAGGCTCTCTGGCATCCCTCTGCCTTTCTAAGTCCCTACTCTGCAGGTGGTTTAGAACATCGGATCTATGTTACAGTGTGCAGTTCCTGCTGGAGCTGTTGTAGGCTGTGTGAAGTAGCTGGGGTTGGCGCTGAGAGGTGAAGCAAAACAATATCTCTGATAGAAACCAGGCTGTATGAACAAGGCTGCAAATTCCCTCCTAGGGCACTCAGGGGTATTCTTGTACTTTTGCAGGAAACCATATCATGCAGAGCCTTTCATAAGCTTAGTGTGCTCACAGCTAGCCCTAACATCTAAGTTATTTCATATTGTGCATAAGCTGCCCGCATTTAGACTATTGCTGTGCTATTGCTGATGTGATTTCTCCTAGGTTTGTTTCCACTTGACATATTTATAAAAAGTAGTTACCACTACATCACCTCTGTGATGAATGCTATATGAATGCTCCAAGTTGGTTTGGTTGTCCCATATGATATGTGGGTGACCAAATGTGGCAGGAACTGTGGTGTGGATTCCGTTTTTCAATCCAGTAATACCAGCAATAGCTACCTTGGGAACAGTGATTTGGGGTGATACAAGTTGTCTCTGCACTGTTTCCTGATACTTCTTTGTCACAAGGGTTTTCCAGTACAGATCCAGCCTCTTAAGTGTTACAGCCTGAATATACTATGGAAAAAGGGCCTCAGATGACACTGACAGCTCAATCCACTGACAGGATTGTAACACTCCATTCTTTTGAACTCAGCTGAACACTGCATGCTGTGATTTAATCTATTTTTACTGCTACCTTTCAGTGTGAAGCTGTATTTTTAGTGTGTAAATAATATAAGCAGAATACCATGCACTGCTGTATGGAGCTTTTTTATATATAAAATATGGTTTATTATACACAGCCCTCATGTTTCCAGTTTTTGTGTGTTTGCTGCAGGGTGGAAGTTAAGCAGGTGCTGCATCCTGCAGGGAACAACGTGGGACGGGGTTGGCACCCGCAGAGAGCTGGGAGGCACCGTGACACTTGCATATTTGCCAGAATTCTGGGAAACATAATTAGTTAAATGAAACTGATATTTAAGCGTTCATCTTTGTTTCAGAGCCCTTCTGAACAGGGACAGTTTAAATAGGACTCAGGTTTCAAGTTGTCAGCTGCTACTGGAAGCCAAGGCATAATTTTTAAGGATTTTTTTCAGCCATCAGAGTTGCAAAGGCACAAATATGATTTTTCCAAAAGACCATTGGGCACACTGTGCAGAGGAGGGGTGGGTTAGGGATGGGCAGGAGCACAGGATCTCAGGAATCTCGATTTCAGCTTCTATGGAACAGGCATCTGTCTATAGTCACTTTATTTAAATTTGAGGGAGGCTGGTGCATAAAAACAAATTTCTGAGAGAAGCTTTGAGCAAATAGAATCATGGAATTGTTTGGGTTGGAAGGGACCTTAAAGCTCCTCCAGTTCCAACCCCTGCCATGGGCAGGGACACCTTACACTAGACCAGGTTGCTTCAAACTTCCGTCCAACCTGGCCTTGAACACTGCCAGGGATGGGGCAGCCACAGCTTCTCTGGGCAACCTGTGCCAGGGACTCAGCACCCTCACAGGGAAGAACTTCTACTTAATATCTCATCTAAATCCCCCCTCTGTCACCTCAAAGCCATCCCCCTCGTTCTGTCACTACATGTCTTTGTAAAAAGCCCCTCTCCACATTTCTTGTCATCCACTTTAGGCACTGGAAGCTGCTCTAAGGTCTCCCCAGAGCTTTCTGTTCCTCAGGCTGAACAAGCCCAACTCTCTCAACTGGAGATACACAGTCACTGTTATCAACCTAATATGATCATATCATGTATTTCAGCAGCCCCTGCTGACTACACTATGTACCTCTCATTAACCCTGATCCTTTCCCAGAAGAAGCCAGGTCAGAAAGAGGATCTGTTTCTGAAGGGAGAAGAGTAGTCTTCCTTGCAGCCCCTTTCCCAATGCAGCAACGCAGTCTCCAGCAATCCAGTTAATGGAAGACCAACACATGATCTGTGTCAAGACATGGGCGTGAGTTGTGTGTTGGATGTTGGCCACAGTATTTGATGCATCATAAAATAATGCTTTTTTATGCAGTTCAGTTTTATCCCTCAATTTTGAGACCAGCAGTGGTGAAGCTTGTACTTGGGTATCAACACCTTTGAGGGGTGTGCTTGACTCTTTCTTTTCTCAAAGGTGACAAGCAAGAGATGACAAGATTTATTTCTTGCTTCTGACCTCCTTTTGTAAAGGCTGTAATTTGAACATGCCAGGTACCCAGTTGTTAGTGTACACATTGTTATTTGTTGGGGAGAATTTGTATCTGGGCTGGTATCATTTCTTGTCTTCAGGAAACTTCTATTTCTAAAACTACTTCTTGTGTTTTCATTGAACTTTATGTGTTAGCTTTCTTAAAACACTGAGATGTTACAGACATGTTCCTGCAAAGCACTTCATTCTGGGCAAACTACTCCCACTTCGTTAGCCACACTACTCATAGTCTGGGGGAATACAAGCACCACTTGCTTCAGCCGCAGGCTGTGGCTCTCTGTTAATCATCTCATTTCGACTGAACTGGTGTGATTAGCCGGCTGCTGAAGTAAGACAACCCGCAGCTCCCCGACATGGCTACTGTATGAAAAGGACCAGCCAGCATCAACTCTGGAAAAGCCACCGCAGGAATTGGCCAGGAGCTATTCCTGTTTCAGTAGGGTATTCCTCGCTGTCTGTTACACGGGACAGGATAACCTGGCCCGGAAATTATTCTCCTGCCCTGACCCCGAAGATGAGTGTTTGAACAAAGCCTCTGTGTGCTGGCAGTAGAACCTCCTTAAGAGAGAAAAAAGGGGAGGAGAAAGCGTGGCTCCCTGGCTATAGCTACTCCACCTCCCGGTTATTTCATCTTCCTTACAAGGCCAAAGCTAGCAGCTTTCCTCTGCGCCTGGGTGCCTCAAAAGCAGCAGAGCAAGCCTGGAGGATCCCGGTGGAGTGCAGTGGGATGCGAGACTGGCAGAGATGGGGAAGGAAGCACTGGTGTGAGCCCTGCAGAGCGTAAGATAGAGAAGTCTGGGGCTCTACAGAGGACAAGTGTGACAGTATCCTGTGAATGCTAAACCAGGTATTCATTGATGCAGATCTTCCAGAGAAGCATGAAAGCAAACCCAAAAAGAAATCACTGAGGGGGAGCAACGTGAGAGGTAAATGTATTTTTCATTGGCAGAAACAAAAATAACTGGTTTTATTTTGTTTGAAAATCACTGTTGTAAGTAGATGTCTAAGACTGGGGACTGAAAAATACATTTGCTAACAACTGAATAAGACTGATCTGACTCTGACTTCAGAGGCAGCGCTGGGTAAAAAACTCTAATCAACAAATGAATCCAGGTGCCTCTGAAAATTCTTTTTAGGTATTTGCACATCAAAACTTCTTTAAAATCTGCTTTTCTGTTTTCTCTCTGCTATTGCCAAAGGTTTTTGAGAAATAGTGTGCATGGTGCAGATGCTCCTGTGACCTTGTTCTTGCAATAGGATGGTTTTTTTTCAGAAAGATCCATGATCTACTGAGCTGGAATTCTGACATCTGGTTGAAGTTACCAGAGCTGGTATTTGGGATTCAGGGTTTGTTTTTTTCCTGTTTAATTGAAACAAGCTGAGATTGTCTACATGTTCTATGGGTTGTTTCCACACTCTGACCATCCAGTCTCTCTGAAGGGTAATTCTAGGGCTGTTGAATCTGAACTGGGAAAGAAGAAACACCTTGACAGCTCAAAGCTGCAGACCCTCTGTGGGTCATGCTGCCAGGGAGAGTGGCTGAAAGACAGAAGACTTTGCCCCTTGTCTGTAAGATGCACTGAGACAGATGTTCAGCAAATATGACACTACTCTGTTTAGCATAACTGTAAGGTGCAATACTTGGGGTTTTGATTTACATCTTTGCAACACTAGAGGACTCACAGATTCTTCTATTCACCAGGTGAAATGAGACCAAGAGACCAGAGGATCACTACACAGCTCCTGCAAATTCTCATCTAAGGCACCAGCTCAGCCTTCCAGCAAGTGTATGTGGAGGTGCGGGTTGAGCAGCCAAGGATGGAAGTGCTACGCCGTTCCTCAGTCTTTGCTGCAGAGGTGATGGAGGTTTTTGACAGGTCTCCCACTGACAAGGAGCTTGTGTCTCAGGCCAAGGCTCTCTGCAGAGACTACATCAATTCCAGGCTAATTCGAGCAGGTGTCAGCTGGAGCAAACCTGAGTACAATGCACCTGTGCCTGGTGGTAAGCTGGCTGAGGTGTCCACCATACTGCTGCGACTGGGTAAGTGCCTGCAGGTATGGGTGGGAATTGAAACTATGTGGAGCAATTCAGAGCAGTTTCTGGAACTGATGAGTGCCAAGAGGCTTTTCATGTGATGATACAGAGGTTTTCCTTCTTTGCTTTGGGCATTTAGATTTGGTTTCTGTCATATTCCCTGACCAGCTCATTTACTTACATTTTATCAGTCCCTTGGAGCACAGCTCAGTGCAGTGCTTCTGCAGAGCTACTTTTTTTTCTGAGGACTTGGAACAACTTAAAAGCATGATGCAGTCCAATAAAGCCCAACAGCAAACTAATTTTATCTGCACAGGACTCCAGCTGTGAAACAGTTCTCACAGTAGTTGCAGTAGTCTTTCTCAGCTTGGCAATTTAACAGGTCTTGTGGTGTTTTCTCCAGATGTGACTTGTCTGCCATGATGCAACCCAAACTTCCATCTAGTAGAGTTCTGCTACCTCTGGACTTGGGGCTTCAGCAGTTGCTTGCCCAGATGCAAGGTGTAGTTGCTTAGACCATGTGTGTTTGAGATCTTGCAAAAGCCGCTTCTCAATGACAGCATGATGACAGTGTGCTTAATTTTCCTCTGCCTGTCTTAATCATGTAACAAAACATGAGTTTTCTTGCTTCTTGGAGTTGGCTGATACTGCCTGTCATACACTGCCCAAACTTTCCAGCCCTCATCACGGACAGGTGACTGCCAGGGTGCAGGAGAAGCAATTTGAAGGTTATGCCTGTAGGCTGCTACCTGAAGACATACCCTGGAGTCGTGCTTGCAACAACAGCGCCTGCTAAATGCTGACAGTTGCCTGACCTTTTGCTTTAGGTTTTAGCCTCATGTGTGCTCAAGTCTAGCTGTTTGTCTTCCAGGATGCTGACACCCTCATTCTCAGAAGTTGCTTCTGACATCCCTCTTTGCCTGCAGGCTAGTACATTAGTTCACATCTGGCTTGGAAACTACCACTAGCACTTGCATCTGATTTAATCACACTGAAGTTCAAATAAGTCTGGTGAAGTAATCTTTAGCTGGGCTTAACAAACTCAGGATCAGGCTGATCTCCCCTCTTTCTCCCCTTTCTTAGTGACTTCTTTTTCATTTATTCCACTCTTTCTCTCCTATGTTGATTTTGTTTCTATTTTTGTTTCCAGTGGTTGTTTGGTCTTTGGGATTTTTTTGTTTTTCTGTTAATCCCACTGCCTCTTTGAACTCCATTTCTTCTCTGCCTGGGTTGGGGGTTGAGATCTGTTTGCACAGATCTTCTGTGGGTGGCCACAAACATGTTAAAGGGCAAGCAGGTGGCAGACTGGATCTGAAGGCGTCTTCTGGATGACTCTTCTGTTACTTACTTGTGTCCAGATGGAAAGATTTGGCTGACAGTCCAGGAACTTGGCGCCTTCTCTGACAAATCTGTTTGTGGTACCCATGCAACAAGAAGGGTGAGCAGTCCTCCTCATTAGGATGAAGAGTTTTCATCCTGTTTGTTCAGAAGCTCTGCCTGCCACACGGCCTGTGTCTTTCTTTTCCCCTTTGCCGCTATAACTATTACAAGTCCAAGTAGTACCCAGCCACCTGCCAGGAATGGTAGTGCTTAGCTGCTTGCTAAGCAGTGCAACAAGCCAGGCTAGTTTTTGCTCAGTGCTGACGAGCCCATGGAGATGAGAAGCTGGAGTATTTCCTAGCCCTCTTGAACATAAAGAGTCTGATGAACTGGCTGGTGGGTGAGCAGAGGTTCTGTGCACAGGTGATGCAGTTACAGTCTTTGGGGGGCAAGAGCCCATCAGCTCAGTGAGGCTTAGCAGCTAACTTGTGCAATTGAGTCAGAGGTGGTAAAAATTTATGGTATGGCCAAAGAGATATACCAGATCAACCTGCCATAGGTGTCAGAGGTCTGGCTTATTTGAATGTCTCTCTCTTCTGGCTAAGGCCCGGACAAGTGCTCTTTTACCAATGAACTGAGCTTCTGCATGTGAAAATTGTGACTGCTGTCCTGCCTGTTCCTCCATAGTTCCTGGAGGAACAAGGAGCAGCACACAATTTGCTCTGGATGTTGCAAAGTGTGCAGTCAGGCACTGGAACATGGGCACCGAGGACTGCCACCAATGTAAGGTGCTGCTGGAGAGGACCTGTGGCTGCCTGGGCACGCAGTCTCCCTCAGCTTGGGACTGCTTTCCAAGTGCTTTTCTTCAGTCAATGCTCTTCCCTGCCCTGTGCATTGCTTTAGGGCAGGGCCCGCTTTAACAACACATGTGCCTCCAACCAAAACCTGATCTCATCTGTGGCCTCCAGGAGCTGCTTGTTAAAAACTGAAATGGTGGCAGAGTACCAAGTGCTGATCCCACCCTCCCATGCCTCCATCTCCATTAACCACAGGCAGTGCTATCCCTATTTCCTTACATTTACCAGGAAGCTCCCTGCAAGAGAAAATAGCTGTTGAGTAATGCAGGTTTTCCTGTATCAGGGCTGACCATATGTTGGCAGGGTTTCCTCTTGCCACCAGGTTGTGTGAGACAATCCCACATTCACAAAGGGTCTGGAGAGCTCATCTATGGTATTCAATAAAGCTGGTCTTTGCCTATGCTGTGTTGGGTGCCAGCTAAATGACTTAAGGATCAGTAGCTAATGACTCTGTAACAAGCTCCTGGTTAGGGTGGCATCTTCCTTTTTAGTTCCTACCAAAATGATATTTTCAGGAGGATCAGTCTGCCATCTGACTGGGGCAAGTCATCTGGGTCTTGCAGCAGGATGTGAGGCTGTTGTGCCAGATTTCCTCTTCTCTGGGTGCTCTACAGCACCCTTGCGCAGAAGGACATAGAGTGTCCTTCTAAATCCAGATAGGACTCTCCATTTGAAAAGGGCCTGGGCCTCATGCAATGTATGCATTGTGTTGTGCTCCTACGGCAGCTCTGCAACCCTCATTAAATATCTGTGAATGCCAATAGACAGATAAATACATTGGAATGGATTTATATATATATATATATATATATATATAAAATGGGCTCTATTAATTCTACTGCTCAAAAACTGTTTGTTTTGCCACAGAGGATAAGTTTCACTGCTGTTGCCCATGCTCCATAGCTCAAGCCTGTGGGAGGAGGTTCTCTGCTTGTCCTTGGTATTTCCATCTTCATCTTCAAGCCAGCCTAACACCTCCAAACATTTCCCAGCAGGAGAAAAAACAACCTGGAAGTAAAAGCATGTGTCTCTGTGTTGGCAGCCTTGTTGCTGAGGAGTGAGCCAGGCAAAAGAGCATCTCTTTAACCATTTGGAGGAGAGAAAGACAAGTTCGTCACTCAGTGCCTGTGTGAGAGGAAAACAGCTGAGCTGATAGCCTCTGTACAATTATTGTCATGCAGCTCTGGGTGGATCTCTGACTTTCATCAGCCTCCAGCATTTTTGAGTCACTCTCATCTTGATGCTTTTTGTACAAGTCTGATGGGGTGTTGAGAAAGGTTGTATCTCTCAAAAGCTTACATAGATGTACATTCCTCCTTTCCACTTCCAAAGAAAAATGAGATGGCTTTGCTTATCTGAGGCCTGTCTCCTGCACTGGAGGAAAGTCAGGCAGCAGGTAAACATTTATAATTGGGGATTACTGCAGCTACACCACCTGTATAGGGCCATTGCCTGTCTCCCAAGCACGGGGATGTTAGGAGAGCAGGCTGCAGGTAGCAGGGGTTGCATTTCAATGACCCTAGGCTCTCTGCTGCCTGCTTAAACTAAGGTGGATCTGGGGTTAAGTCTCTTTGGCTGAAGGGATATGTGAGGTGGCCCCAGCTGTAATTCCTACGTGGTGAAAGCAGGACTTGATGTTCCGCATGTTGACTCCTGACCATTCGTTTCTAGGGGATGAGCTGGAATACATTCGCCCCAACGTCTACCGGAATATCGCCCGCCAACTGAACATCTCCCTGCACTCGGAGACAGTGGTGACGGATGCCTTCCTGGCAGTGGCAGCACAGATTTTCACCGCAGGTACTGTGCCATGACAGATATGCAGACAGGGCTGGGTGGAAGGGAACAGGATGGAGCCACCTCTCTCAGGGATTGCATGTTTCTGGGATAGCCTGCAAGGTGGGGCCTGGGTTCTGAAAGGGCAGTTTGGCAATGTGCCCTGCGTTAAAGATTTAATCACAGCTCCACTATGCTGTGTTGTTCTGGCAGGGAAATGCCCTGTTTTATTATATCCTCCTGGCAGGTTCTCGCTCATTCTAGAAGGCATCTCCTGCCCTTCCTTGTTAGGAGGTGGTGTTACCTTATTGCACAGGGAGGCCACTCATTCCAACCTCCTTTGCTCATCATTGGCAACAGGAGAAGATTCATTACATGGGAGTCTCCCTTGTTCCAGCTCACACTGCTGATACTAGGAGCCAGAACCAACTCATCACAAGGGAGTTCCTCTCTTTCTGGCTTCCTTTCCCACAGCAACAGCCAGAACTGCAATGAGTCTGCTGCTTCCAGTTGCTGCTTCTGCTTTCTGACACTCAGAGGGTCCTGGCCCTCAAGGCTAGCTGCTCCAGATGAGCATGTGCTTTGTCTTTCTCACTGTTTAGATGTGTATGTTCCTCTGCTTCTGTTTGACTGGTGTCAGAGATGATTGTCAAAAACAAAGATACACTCTGTGCTGTGTTCTTGCAAGGGAACCTCAGTCTGCCATTAGATCATGCCTTCAATGCAGATTGCCTTTGCAGTGGGCTGGCTTGGAAGGCCCTATGGGCCTGGAAACAAGAACTGGGCAAGTATGTCAGGAATGTCTGAGTGTGGCTGTGTTCAAAGTGCAGGTGCCCTGTCTTGTCACTTAGAGCTGAGATTTACTTGTGTCAAGGCTTGCAGAAAAATGAAGGTCAAGTTTGCAGGCTCAGGTATTTGCATTGCAGGTAAGCAGGTTATCTTCTTGGATGACTATAGCTGATTACAGGACTGGCCCACCTCCAAAGCTGAAGTGACAGGGAATTAAGCCAGAAAGGTGGATGGCTGTGGGTGGAGCAGACTGCATGCTCCTGCGCTGCAAAAACATGATGCTGGGGAAAAGGCCCTGCTGTCTCCTGGGATTCCTGCTCTCACCAATGTATACTGACACATTCGTTGAGAGCTGCTTTTTTGTGTGTGTGTGCTTAGAATCATAGAATCATTTAGATTAGAAAAGACCTTAAATATCATTGAGTCCAACAGTTAACCCAGCACTGCCAAATTCACCACTAAACCTTGTCCCTAAGTACCACATCTGTAAGTCCTTAAAAATACTCCCAGGAACAATGACCCCACCACTTCCATGGATAATCTGTTCTAGTTCTTGACAACACTTCCAGTGAAGAAATCTTGCTTAATATCCACTCTAAACCTCCCCTGGCACAACTTGTCCTCTTGTCCTATTGCATTTTATGTGGGAGAAGGGACTGACACCCACCTTGCTACAACCTCCTTTCAGATAGTTGTAGACAGCTATAAGGTCTACTCTGAGCCTCCTTGCCCCAGCTAAACACCCCCATTTCCCTCAGCCACTCCTCATAAGAGCTGTTCTCTAGAAGAAATTGTTCTTCAACTTAGCTCAGGAGTCAAGCACAAAGCGTGGATGGTTTAAAAGGATTTTGTTGTATGTAAAGCTGCAAATTATAACTCTTGATTCTAAAGCTGGGGGTTTCAGAACAGTAAGAACAGGGTATGGACTCAGCCCTTTGGAGCTGGCGATGGTAGAGACTTTGGGAACATGGTAGGAGCCCAGGCTCAAGCTCTGTTGCCAGTGCTGCCCCTTGTCTGAGGGCACTGCGCTGCATAAATGGCTGGCAGTTGGCTGGCTGCATAGGGGGTGGATTCAAGCCTTCCCAGTGCTCTGTATGATCTTCTTTTTCTTCTTTCCCATCTCTGCCTCAGAGCAGCTAACAGGATAACCTGTGAGCATGGGGCTGGGGTTGTGTACTCAATTGGTTTTATCAGTCCACTATTGTAATTTTTCTTGCTAGAAAGCTGCTGAGAGGCAGAGGGGGAGGAGTTCACTGATTTTTAACATTCCTGGATCCCAACTGCATTCTCAAGACTCAGTGTTTAATGCTAAATCCAGCAAATCAGAGCTGGCTGTGGCAGCCAGACATTCATTCCTGTTTTTTTCATAGTTCAGAGCAAATAGGCTCTTATTGAGCAGAGGAAACCAGAGGCTCAAGTGCAGTCTGAGTGTTCATGCCAATTACCAATGGCTAAAGCATCTCTAGTCTGGTTTTCACTGTCCAGTTTATTAAGAAAACAGCTTCAGTCTGATACTGCAGTGCCCAGACAGTCTGGGGAGCCCCATTAGTTACTCACATTGCCTTTCCAGCGAGGGGGGGGGGGGGTGGTGGTGACTCTTATCTTGCTGAAGAGCTTTTCTCCTTAATCCTTGCCTGGCCTTCTTCCACACGCTGGCCTGGTTTTGAGTCTTCACAATGCAGCTCTGGCTGTGCTCCCTTCCTGTCCACAGTCTACACCTCTTGACTAAGCACAAGTCCTAGGTGGACTGGGGACATCTGGCATCCTTTCTGGTCCCAGTGCATGTGCACATTGTGCCATATTCGACTTTAGAGCAGTGTCTATTCCAGTTAGCTCAGGTTTGGCTTTTTTCTGGTGTATCTTGAATCCCAATTACATTAAGATTAACATCTGAGAATACAGGCAGAAAGTGTGTATTTCATAGAGCATGGTAAGGCTTAAGCTGCATTTTGCTTCCCTGTTAGTTATTGAGGGTGATGAGAGTCCATCTGTCTGGAGACTGGTACTGCAGAAGCCAGACCTGCTTTGGATGTTGAAGGATCTGCAGCAGCATCACCTCTGGGACAATACCATTGGTTCTGGTGTGTGGTCCAAAGCCGCTCTGCAGCCAGCAGAAGACTTTCCACTGACTTTAACAGGCTTTGGATTGGGGCCTGGCTGAGCTGGCATTTACATTAGCTGTTCAAATAAATCTGAGAAGGAAGGGGTCACTCTGTGGAAAAACAGAAGTAGAAAAGGGAGATGCATTTTCCCTTCCTAAAGGAAGGAGTTTCCTCCAGTTGTTAAGAGCTGCCAGGTATGTGGGTTCTTGCAAAGCTTGTATTGGTTTGGGTGCTCATCACTTTCTAGTCATGGGTGCTTGGGCTCAAGTGAACCCTGTACAATAGGGATGGTTCTCAGGAGAAAATGCTTTCCTCTGCAGCAGCAAAGGCTGTTAGAAATGCATCCCATGCTTCCTTATCGCTTAGGCCTTCTGAGCTGAGCTTCCTGCCTTGTGCACATCCCTCTGGGATTCTTTCCGTCTACCAGAGGAGAGTATATTGTGTTGGCTGTATTCTCCAGCGGCTGAAAGGTAGCCCTTGATCATGTTTCTCTTAGGTCTGATTTGCAAGTTAGGCTTTGATGCTGTGTGGAGCAGGGGGAAGTTTGAGTAACCTTGGATAGTGCTGTGCTCTGATCACTTGTGTCTCATGGCTTCCTCAGCTCTCCCCTGGGGCAGACAGGAACGCTGTCATATGCAGCAGGAACACTTTCAAGAGCAGTCTTCTGCTAATCCATTTTTCCCCTGGGCTCGCCAGTGTTTACATACCTCCAGCTCCATGACTGGCCTTGTCTGCAACTTGTATTTCTTATTTTTTAAAATGTCTTCTAAGCAACTTTTCCCTTTTTCCATATCCTTTTGTTCCACCTTTTTGAGCAGATCTCTCAGAACTTTCTATGTTTTCATTGTTCCTTTCTGGGCCAGCTTTCCATTCCCTCATTTTGTTAGCTCCTGTGCATGCTAGTCCAAACAATGGGAAGCTGCGAGAAGATTGTCTTGCTGGGTGATGAGTGCTCATTTCACCAATGTGGATGGCAGCCAGACCTTTGAGGAATTCTGAACAAAACAATGTGTCTTCTCTGCTCGTGTGCACTGGGCAGGTGCAATTCCAGCTTATGCCAGGGTATGCATGAAGCTAGGGTCACCCTGGCCCTGGCCTGGTCATCACATTGGGCAGAGGCACTGCCTTCTCAGTAGATTGTGCTCCTCTACCCTGCCAAGGGAGTTCTTGAGAGAGAAAAGTTAATGAAGCTGGAGAAGTGCAGATGGGGGCTGCTGTAGCTGTGCCCCTGCCCTGCCTGGGGCTGGGTGGCTGCTGGAGCCCTCCTGGGGCAGAGAAACCAGACACAGGCATGGCCCAGCTTTGGTCTAGAGAAGCTGTTAGAGGTGTCTGCTCTTCCCCTACAACTTGTGTGAACAGGAGCATGAGCTGTGCCTTCCTGCCTCAGGTGAGCAACCCAGCCAGAAGCTGTTTTCATTTTCTGCCTCCAGCAGTGGCAATGGGGTCTCCACGATGAGAAATCAGATTTCCTCCTCTCCCAGCCCTGTGGACCAGCTCTGCCAGTAACAGAAAAAGCAGACTGAAAAATTGGATTGACCCTTATAGGAATGATCTGTAAAGAAGAGGATCATGGAGGATGACCACTGAGCCATTCACATCTATCACTATGATGAGCATTGGCAGCAGCTTGCCCTCTTTCTGCTGTCTGTGAGAAAGGGAGAGGGGCTCTGTCAGTGTCCTGAGGAAGCATCAATCTTGCACAAGTGCTGCAGCCAGCACCGCTACGCAGCAGCCTTGGCAGGGAAGCCAGAGCTGGAGGGCTTTCTCTCTGTCCTCCCTCAGAAGAGGCTCCTGGACCGACACTGGGAGGCAAACTGCTTTCCTGTGTACCAAGGCAATCATGGGTCTGTTGAGCCTTTATCTTTCATAGGGTGTGGATACACTTCTGTTGGAAAGAGAAACCTGGATTTAAAACAAAGTTAATCAAGACTACAGCTCTCTCTTACCGGGTTGTCCTCGGCTCCCTGGCAGTCTTAGTGACTGCCATGTAAATACCTCAAAGCTAACAGGCTTGCTTCAGATACTTAAGAAAGAATACTGTCAGTGAGAGGTTGGGAATAAGCCAGTGAACTCTTTCCTGGAATTCTCGGTAACTTTGGTTTATGTAACTCAAGATGCAAGGAGCCATATTTCTGCAGGGGTGGAGAACTATACAAACTCACACTAACGCTGAGGATAAGCTAGCTGAGGCTCTGGTCCAGGAGACTGTGTTCAGCAAGAGGTAACCCATTACAGCCTCTTTAATTGGGTGGAGATGTATTGACCTGCAACAGAACAACCTGCTTCTTGCCAGGAGAGCCCTTCTGCCTAGCATTTTCTCACGTGGTTTCATAGCCTCTGTCTGTCTCATTCTGCTGGCTGTCATAGTGACACAATGTGAGAAAGACAGATAAACAGTGTGAATACCACATAGGCAGTGAACTTCCTGAGTGACAGATCTGGGAAGGGGCACCGCAGGACCTCCTAAAACCAGAATAACAGCCAATTTAGCTATATTAGTAACTTCCTCTGATCTTGGAGATAGCACTGGCAAAGGACAGAGCATTACCAGAGACTCTGAGCTACTGCTGTTGCTGCAAAGCTACAAAAGAACAATCTGTAAATGTTGGTCTTGCATCAGTGCAAAAGGGCTTTTCGGAATGCTGGATGATTTTCTTCAGTTTAACAAGCCATTGCTGTGGCTGACATTTCAATAGCTTCTCTTAAGTGTTACCATGAGTGTCCCTTTGAGGCACTAAGTGGAAAGACTGTGGAAATGCTCATGCAATCTGTGCATATTTTAAAGTAATGTGGGGAGCTCTGCTGTGGTGTGGAGTCTGGAGTTCCATTCCAAAGAGATGGATCAGGGTGCCTGGGGATCTGGGAGTGCAATGAAGGAGAGACTCCTCATTTTGATTATATTTAAGGGTTTGCTTTCTCAGCTGTGCACATCCAGTTTTCTGATTGTGTTTAGTCCCTCCTAGTCCTTAGATGTAGTGAATGAACAAATCTTTCCTTCCTCTCACCTCTTTTCTTTCTTGTTGCAACCCAGCAAGAAGTGGTTTGTGTGGTTTTTAAATATCAAAATTTCACCTGGCTTCTGGCTATACTTAAGAGAGACCTTGGATGGATTCCATAAAGACCTAACACTGTAAAATACTTCACAGTCTATCAAATACTACTATTCCAGATAATAAACTTAAGGGGGAACTCAGCTTCCTAGCAGATCCAGAGGAAATCCATGTGCCATTGGGCTGTGGTAGTTCTGCATGGGTGCAGAAGGGTTACATTTCCAGGTCACTGATAAAAGCCTGGTGAGGGACTGCTGGCTGCAATGTTTAAGCATGGGCAGTTTATGCCCAGTGGTGTTGGCAAATCGTGAGGGAGACCCAGGGAGGGTGACTCCAGTCTAGAACTGAGCTTGAGCACTCATCTCTAGCCTTAACAGGAAGATGACTGCTGCTGGGACAAGTTCCATGGAGCATGCGCTGCTGGCAGATCAGCCTAGCAGGAAGGCTGTTTTCTAGGAGATTAGATAACTGACTGATGCTCTGTCCCTGCACTGCCTTCAGTGGGACACGATATGCAATGCTAACGATTATGAGCAGAGTGGCCAAATTTTTGAAGCTACCTTGTTTTCAGGTGGAGACTGAGTCATATTCCTTGCATCAAGGAGAACACCAACCCCCTTGGCCCTGTACCTTTGCCTCCCTTTTCTGCTCTTGTGTTATGAAAGAATAGACTGGAGATGCTTATGTCATGTGCTTTGTGTGTCATATTGGAACAGTCTCATCTGGCCTAAAAAAACAGGGACATTTTGTCTAAAGGGTGTTTAAGAGTTGCGCTGGTGGCCAATCCCCAGGTTGTTCAAACTCTTTGAATTCAATCGCCTCCTGCCCATCATATGTAGGGCTGAGAGTTAATAACAATATAAACCATGGTGGTGCCCATTTTCCCTGTTCTGATGATACCTTTGGGCTGCATTCTTCAAAGGTGTGTAGCCAGTGCTGAGAGGGGGACAGATCAGATCATTTCATTCTGCCTCTCCAGGTGGAGCATTTTCCCTAGTCCTGGTACTCTAGTATTTCTTTTCCCAGATGATGGAGAGCATGCAGAGCTGTGGCTGCACCTGAACTTGGAGCTGCACACATACAGTAGGCATGTGTAATGGGGGAGAGCTGTTTCCTTTGGTGATTAAAGTCCGAGCTATGTGTGAATGTCTAAATCTGAATGACCTTTCCTCTTTTCACAGGCATAACGTGGGGCAAGGTGGTGTCTCTCTATGCTGTGGCAGCTGGGCTGTCAGTGGACTGCGTGCGGCACGCACAGCCAGCCATGGTTCACACTATCGTAGACTGCCTGGGAGAGTTTGTCCGCAAGACCTTGGTGACATGGCTGAAAAGGAGAGGAGGCTGGGTAAGAGATGCTGTCTGACTGAGCTTGCTCACACACATGCAGACCAGAAAATGTGCCAGCTAATGAAAGCCAGAGTACCCCCACTGCAGCTTTGAGCAGAAAAACATTGGATGACATTCTCTTCCACAGCCACCACTGCCCTACACCTCTGTTGCCTTCTGGTCCTGTTCTTGACAGCATCAGCTGCTTTGGTCCTCAGCTTCCTGTGTAGCTGTGCCAGATTAATTCAATCCTGACTCACCAGAGCCTATTCTGTTCCTGACCTGCACACCTTTGGAGCTGCCAGCCAGTCATAGCCAGAGACTGTAAAGAGGGGTCATTCTATTGGGCAGCTCTTTTCTAGAAAATGAAAAAAATGAGGCCTGTCAACTTAGTTTCCCTTTCATCTGCTCCATGGTTCTCCAGGTCAAAGCTTAGTATATTAGCGTGACTTACCACCATAAGGAATTTGAAAGGGATATTGAAACTCAGAAGTTTGTGCCATTCCCTGACCTTTAGAGTGTTCCATGAATAACGTCTTCTGAAGTAGCTCAAATTGTAGTGCACTTATGCTTTGAAGGGCACTCATAACACCCATCCACAGTGGGATGGCTCCTGGCTCTGCCATATAACTGCTCTGAGATGATGGGTAAAGCATGGTGCTGCTCTGCATTGGTTTGGATTCCATATCATATGGCTTTAAGCATCTGATTTCTTTGGTTCTCTCTATATCCAGTGGAAAATACAATGCTCATGTGAAGGATGGTTCAGAGTAAGAGCTTTACTTTGGTGCTGTGAAATAGCAGATACCTTTCTAGTGACCTACCCAGGAGACCAAGCTGACTGGTTGGCTATGTAAGTGGTTAGCAGCTGAGTAATGTACAGATGTACCAGGGGCTTTGTGCCCTTCTGGCAGGGATATAGACTCTTCTTGGAGCAATATAACCAAAAGCACTTTGTACTGCTGGCAGATGCTGCCTGGAGCTAAATATTGCCATATGCCACCACTGAGATCAGGGGACATCTTGTTCCCAAGGTATATGCTCTTTCCAGACTGAGCCACAGTTGCAAATCCCCTCCTTTCCAAGAGGTGATATTTATTCCCAAGCTGTCAGGAAACGGTCAGGCTTCCAGCCCCACACAGACCAGAGAGACATCTTTTTCCAAACTGAACATTGCTTCTCTGTGCTGAGACCCCAAAAATGTGCCTGTACCTAATTCAGTCACCCAGTTTCTCCAGGAGGGAAGGTACCTTTTTGATAAAGGGCAACTGGAAAAGTGGCGTTGTTCTGAATTTGGACCCTTTGCATTTGCTAAGTGTGATTGCCACCTTAAATGGTCCTTGCCCTGTCTAAAGCTATGTGACTGTTCTCAGCTGAGTTAGGGAACTGCTTGATTGGCTGAAAAGTGACCTCTAATTTGAATGTCCTGATGTGTTTCATTTTGCTTTTGCACAAATAATTGTGCTGAGGCAGGTGAAGAGGAAATCCTGGGAAAGCAACCGATTAAGTAGCACTGTTCCTGCCTTTGAAATCCTGCCTCACTGTCATTTGAAGCTTACTTTAACTGGGTACCTGCAGAGATGGTTGAAATGTATTCTCTGAAACAATTTTTCCTTTGGAAAAATATCCAGTTTCATTAAAATTGAAATGTTGCATAGGAATGCATCTCCTCCTAGTTTCCAACTATTTTTTTCCTTTGTTTTGGTAAGACATGCATGCTCTGATAAGTTAGCATCTTGTTTTAATTTTTGTATTACATTACGAGAATTCAAAACTGGGTGTTTTGCTAGTTCCAAATGGATATATTTTGAAAGTTTGTTGCATAGCAAACAAGCCACAAAACCCACCCTCAGACCAGAAGCAGTTCCTTGAAGGTGTGTAGATGAGTCCTGTCCACAGCTAGGTCCTTCTGCCCATGATCCCTCTTTATATGGCAAGCATATTTCTATTGAGGTTGCTAAACATATGCTGCTTCCTCCTGGGGTCTGGCCCTAGGGAAGGGAAGCCAATCTCACTGCCCCCTGTCAAGCTAAGCAACTGTAAAAGCTGCTAGGTTGTGCTGATTACAGTCTGTCTCCAGTACTCTTATCAGCAATTTTGGGCTGCAACAAGGAGTTATTTTCCCTCTAGAAATGAGTGGTTTCTTCAGTCTGGGGAGAGGCTGCTCATCCTCTTGCTGTCTTGTGCTGTGCTTCCCTGAATGTTCCTCTTGATCTAGGCACTGCAAGGTGAAACTTCTTGGCCTTGTTTACAAACGTGCCAAACAAATCACTCTGTAGTGGGGACCCTTTCATCTGCTGGTTGTTAGTTTGTCTTGGTATGGAATCCTCCTTTCCCCTGTATACACAGCCCTCATCTCTTCTGCATCAGCTCAGGCTCAGCCTGCCAAGAGGAGCCACTGTGCTCCAAGCTGTCTCAAAAACACCACTGTGGAGACCTTGGAAAAGCATTTGAACCACTTAGCAGCAGGTTCCCATACTACCTCCACAGGATGGAGAATGACCCTACCCCTCAAAGCCCAACCCAAAACAAGCCTCTTAGGAGAAGCAAGAAATGTTTCACCTTTTAAGGTACCATCTCTCCCTGGGGAGAGTTTGCAGCCTCAGTAGAAAAGAAAGGAGGTTTTTATTACTGTTTTTCAGCATCTGTTACATACATTAGCTGCAGAGAAGAGCAGGGGACTTTGAACAATTAACAGGTGAAGATAAAACTGCCATTGCAGCAGTTTATCAGTGCCTCACAAGACTAAAAGACCTGTTTCATTTTCAGTTCCAGTGGCTTATCAGGTGTGCTTTATTTGGATAACAATAGCTGAGGCAGTTGTTAAACAGCTGAGCAATTTTATCTAAGCAAGCACAATGCGAACTTGGAAGTGCTTCTGACTGCAGCTCCTCTTGATTAACTGCAGCGAGTTCATTGCCTTTAGTAGGGAGTCCACACTTTCTCATCTGGAAATCAACCTTCTGCAGCTGTAATCAACCTAGTGTGCATATCTGGGCTTTGTATTGGTTCACATGAGGCACTTAAAATGTTGAGAACTTAGGTTTATTATTGTTCAGCTGCTTTAACATCTGAATACATATTCAGGCTGGTACCTGCACTTCTCTTGACTAAAGAGACAGCTTGACGCAGCTGCATTTTAAGTATGATATGGTGCAGGTCCCTAAAATTGGGTAGGCTGAATCAGGTCGGACTGTTTTCAAATGTAAACAGGGTGACTTTGCTAAGCCATCACTGAAAGCATCTAGGCAGACCCATTTTACTTCCGTCTACAATACATTTCTTCCTGTTATCCTGTTTCTGCCCATCCTTTCATGCCTGTATTCATTCTTCCTTCAGTCTCCACTTCTCAGTTATTTGTAGGCTCAGCATCTCCTAGTGATCCCTGCAGAACAGCAGTTCAGGGTAATTCATGCCAGCCATTCAGAGTTCCATGTGAGGGAGGAAATGTGTGGGAGGCCAGCCTCAAGACTGCTGTCAACAGACAGACCTTCAGTCTGAAGATCATGGTGGAGTCGTTAGTGCAGCTGTACTCGCTACCTGGGCATGAGGATTTGTCCCCTCAGACACCTTTTGTTTTCTTCTGGTTATTACCAAGGTTGGTCAGGTGAGGCTCAATGTCTTGAACACGGGCAGAAATACTGGTAAAGATTATTGTATTCAGTAGCTCTTGTGTCCTGTTCCAACAGGAACATCTCAGGGTTGAGAGTGTGACTTCCCCCTGCTTGGTCAATGAGAGACTTGTGTCAGAAGGCAAACTTGGAAAACCTCTGAGCTAAGACTCTAAAGAAAAATCTGTTTGCCCCCTTCTGACCTGATTCTTGTTCACACTTGCCACCTAAAAGGCATTTTTGAAAACTATCAATTGGACGTGCTAGTGCTGCATCTTCTGTTACAGAGCTACAGTCCGTCTGTCTCCTTGTGCTAGCCTGAAGTTTAATCAAACTCAGCTATATCGCTGAAGGAACTTTGTTTCTCCCACCAGAAGATGCAATTTTCTATCTGCCTCTGTCCCGTTTGCTTTACCCTCCAGATATTTTCCACCTTCTGTTCCCAATGCCAGCTGAGATCCTGTCTTCATGAATTTGCTGGATTGTTGTCATTTTTATTCATTGCAGGCCAGCTTCTGTTCTTGTTAATACTTGAAGCCAGCTGCCCAAGCGATCTTTAAATCTGGCCCACGTGTCTGGGAGGCATCTCTGCCAGCACACATATTTCCACAAACAAAGCTTGCATTGCTTTAGATTTAAATTGAGGGTTGGCTTGCTTGAACGAATTCCAAATAAAACATTAAGGGAAGAGAAAAAGTGCAAGCAACTTGAGCTGATATTGAACAGGACAACCTCTGGGAAGCATCTTACTTACAGAAAAGGGTGGGAATGCTGATACTGCCAAGCCTGCCTAGCTCTTTTGAAAAGGTAATAAAAGTTTCTCTTATTGAGCTATTCTAAATGGAAAATGCTTGACAATCTTGCTGTAGCATTTCTTTCACTAGGGGTGAAGAAAGGAGATAGTTAATTTTGTTGATGAGGAAAGTGTGTTTTGTAGAGCTCTTGAGCCCAGAGCTGCAGTTCTGGTGTCCTCAACATAAAAAGGACATGGTACTGTTAGAGCAAGTCCAGAGGAGGGCCACGAGGATGATCAGGGGACTGGAGCACCTCCCATATGAAGACAGGCTGAGAAAGTTGGGGCTGTTCAGCCTGGAGAAGAGAAGGTTGCGTGGAGACCTCATAGCAGCCTTCCAGTATCTGAAGGGGGCCTACAGGGATGCTGGGGAGGGACTATTCATTAGGGACTGTAGTGATAGGACAAGGGGTAATGGGTTAAAACTTGGATAAATTGGATATAATGAAGAAGTTCTTTACTGTGAGGGTGGTGATACTGGAATGGGTTGCCCAGGGAGGTTGTGAATGCTCCATCCCTGAAGCAAGGCCAGGTTGGACAGAGCCTTGGGTGAGACAGTTTAGTGTGAGGTGTCCCTGCCCATAGCAGGGGGGTTGGAACTAGATGATCTTAAGGTCCTTTCCAACCCTAACTATTCTATGATTCTATGAAGTGTCAGAGCAAGCATTTGTGTTGCTGACAGTGTGACACAGTGGAGCTGCAGCAATGATGGTGAGGTGTTGTGAGGCCAGGAGAATCTGCCCTGGTGGCTGAGGTGGTTCGAGGCATCTCTGACAATCTCTGTTCCCTCCCCTATAGGCAGACATCACAAAATGTGTGGTGAACACTGACCCCAGCCTCCGCTCCCACTGGCTCGTGTCCGCTGTTTGCAGCTTTGGTCACTTCCTCAAGGCTATCTTCTTCGTCTTGCTGCCTGAGAGATGAACTCGAGTCGTCAAGTGCAGCCCCCCTGCCCCATCTCCTCCCCCACTCCAGAAGCAGCGGTAATGCCAATCTGAAGAGGAGGAAGAGAAGACCCATGACAAACAGAAGGCTTGTTCTTCTCTTCCTTCAGCTGGGAGCAAGCGATCAACCATGGTCTCCTTGTTGCACCCACAGGAGACACTCTCACCATTAATCCTTTCAAGAGTCTTGTTTGCCTGGGGGACTTGTTTGTGTGGCCTGGACATTGCCAGTCCCTGGGCACACTGATTGCAGCTGTGTGCAGCGTGGACTGTCTGACATCTGTGTCTTACGGCTGTGTTCCATGCTTATGCTAGTGCCAGGCAGAGGGGAGGAGGAAGGGGGTATTATTTGAAATGGGTTAGATAATAGGAGAAGGGAAGAGTCCCTCCTTCTCTCCATGTGATTCTCCTTTCAGTCCTCAGACTTGCCTTGCATCAATTCTTGTTACTTTTGTGCTTAAACTCCATCTCCTTCTTTATACCCAACTCTGACTTGCTGGGCTCTGTCCCCAGCATGGCGCAGTGGAGGGGAAAATGTAGCTGTGGGGGTTTATTGTGATTAAAAACAAACCTGCTGTCATCAGATGCTTGCTCTTGGCATATCCTGGAAATGGGACTGCATGAGAGGCAGTTGCATGGGACGCGGTTTGCAGTGTGTTTCATGGATCCCTCTTGGTGTGCACACGTCGGTTCAAAGAGGAGAGCAAGGGGCAATGCCTTAAGCAACAACTTGAGATTGCATTTCATAATGAAGAAGAATGTTTTCTCCACTGGGGTTTTATCAGAACTAAGCATGTGAGTAGGAAAGGCTGGGGAGCATGGGCAGGAATTAGGGAAACAGTAAGTGATGTTTAAGTTGTGAAAGGGGAAAGCTGTGTCAAATGTACCTGGTTTATGTTTCTCCATAAATGTCTTCAGAAGTACAACTCGCAGTCATTTGTGTGGCAAACAATAAAAGAAAATAGGTGGTGTTTCACTATTGCAAAGTGTATTGTATTTGTTTCCAAAGTTAAAAATTCCAAAAAAGGCCAGAGCAGTGCAGAGACAAACACTCAGGCCATGCTAAAAATACTCCAGCTTTTCCCCTGGTAGAACATGTTAACGTGTTAAAACTACAACTCGCCTGGTTCATGGCAGAAATTTAACCCATGTTGTTACCCTCTCAGAAATGTGGTGTTTTCACTGACAATATCGAGGCCCTGCTTCTGTTGGCAAGGCAAGGCAGCGGAGACTCTTCTCTGCCAAAGCCTCACAACGGGATGCTCAGCAAGGTGCCTTCCGCCCAGGAGCATGGTGTTGCAGAAAAATGCTGCTCTGGGTTAAGCACGTGTTGCATTATAGGAGGTTTTGCTGTTTGTCTGGTGTTTTTTAAATCCTGATTTCCCTCCCGCAACCTGGGTTTTCAGGGGCTTCACTCTTTCTGTCCAGAAGTAACAAATGGGTTTGAGAAGAAAGCAAAGTCTTAACTTTTCAGTTATACCTGTGCAACAAGTTTCTGCTAGCAAATACCGTGCTGTGTTCTGACCAACTGGCAGAGGATATGTAGGTGGTTATACCCTTGCACGGTCCTAAAGCTATTCTTTTAACTGGTCTAGCCTTTTGCACTTCTTCTGATGCTTTGACACATGGATACTGTGCCCAGTGAAGGCTGCTTTACCTGCTCAGTCTACTTACTCAGTAGAAAAGTAAGCCTTGTGGAGCAAAACCCTGGGAAGAGAACCTCTCCCTGTCCCCAGTCCCCCAACAAAAACCCTCCCTGAGAAGGAGAAAGCTTCCTGTTCTGTATCAAAGCAGCATTCTGCCTTTGACAGTGTCTAGGCAGATTTTGGCTGCACTAAAAAAAGGGGGGTGGCGGGGCTTATACTGACAAAGTTCCCAGTGTGGATGCAGCTGGTGGTGCCCTGGGGTTGGTACATTTTTGTGTGTAAAGCTTGCAGCAGTTGCCCAGCTGAAATCAAATTGCCAAAGGATTATCTTATTTTTTTCCTTCCTGGTGTAATTACATTAGGGTTTTTGCTGGCACTTCTCCCACTTGGGATTTTCCTCCTTATATTCATGATAGATCTGGCTATGAAAACTTAGACCAGGTATAGCATATGTATGAAGTAAACTAATTGTGCTTTGAGCAGCGTGGAAAGGATCCTCTCTGGTCTGCATCAGACACAGTAAAAGCCACATATAGTTCATTGCAGGGGGACGCAGATTTGTTGTCTTAAAGGAGCTTATGGAAAAGCAGACTTTGGATTTCTGGAAATACCCTGGTGGTGTGTAGACTTTGCCTTGGACAGCCTCACAGCTCATAAAGTCCAGCTTGCCTTATCATGCCTAGTGTTTTATGAAGTGAATTAATGGAGCTAGCACAGTTGGACACTGGGACTGTCAGTACCTTTCTCTATTTAGATGCTGTTTTGAAATGTCATACTTGAGACTGCGACTGCCTTTTCAGTAAACAAGGGACATCAGAGGCACCGTTGAGGAGCACAAAGAGTTAAATGCACCAATTAAATGGATTTAATGAAAAGATAATGATAAGCCAAATAAAGCAGCATTGCTGGGAAGGAATGTGTGTGGGTGGGAAGGGGTTTATGGAAGCAGCAGACAAAAACTCCGTCTGGAAACTTGATAATGAAGAGGTGGTGGAGCTCCAGACAAACGGGTTGCAGATTTCTCTGGATCTTGCCTTTCTTCTTGCATTTGCCAGTCCATGCAACATGCTGAGCAGTGTGCTGTTCATCTTACACTTAGTGTTAAATCAGGATGGTATTTCTCCCCTTCTTGCTCCTTCTATGATAACCACAGCGGCACCAATCCTGCTACCAAAATAAACAGCAAACAAAATTGCACACCCTGCTGTGCATTTGGGAAGCAAGCAACAGTTGAGCTTGATTCAGCCAAGTGTTTATGCTGCCTTCAGTTTTAGTTGTAATGTTTAGGCATTTCAGAGAACTTCCAGAGGTCCTTTACAGTCCCAACAGCTCTGTGGCTCTGTGATTTTTCTTTTCCCTATGCTCTTTCTGCCAGTCCTACCTGATGGGAGACATCAGGGTTGGCTGTTTATCACCCCAATAAACATTTCCCTTTTATATGATTGGTGAAGGTCCTAGGAGTGTGTCTGATTTATTTAGCTGTTGAAGAAAACCAAGAATGTAAGTACCAAGGTTAGTACTGTTATGCTGCTTCATATTGAAAGCCTGTTTGTTATCTTCCAGCATCAGAAACTGAAAACCCCCAAACTAACCATCTCACATTCCCCCTCTCCCCAAGTTTCCAATTATCTGCTTGAGAAAATTGCTTGCATTGAAAGTTGCCTTCGTTTTTTTTTAAGCTGTTTTTCTTCCACTGAATGCTCCAAGTGAGATTTAAGGACACACAAACTGTCTTGGGGGGTTGCTTCCAGTCACCTTTCAGTCCACTGCCCAGTTTTCCCTCCCTGTGCTAAAGGGCAGCAGTCACAGCAGGGACAGAGGACAGACCTCCTTTTAGCACGAGGAAAGGCGGCTACTGTTCACCCTGTTAGGTAGCAGTTACTTGGTACATCTAAAATCCAGCCAAGGGGGGGAGGTGAGGCTGTTGCAGTAGGGGTCTGGAGGAAGGATGGGAGATGCCTAGGGAGAAAGGGTTAGAGATGGGGAAATGGTACCTTAAGTACTTTAGTGTATATGGAGTATTTTGCAGGTGAGAGTGGCCTGTGTGTTGTTACAGTAGGGAATATCAAGGTCAGCTAAGCCTGGAGGAACCTGAGCTTTAACACTCCTTTGTTCATGAGAGAACTTGCTCCAGTAAGGATTATTCACGCATACTCCCCCCACTGCAATCTTCAGTCTGGGCTTCTTTGCAACAGACCTGCATTCAGTCAACAGAAATACCTCTTTTATCAAAAAGGTAGAGAGAAGGAAAGACATCTCAGCTCTGGTATTTCAATGACAAACATTTGAGCAACGCTTATCATGTCCTAGTCATTGCTTTAACCACAGCCTTACACCTTTCCCTTGTCAAATATTGGCAGTAGGTTCACCTTCTTCAGAGCAACTTAGAGAAACTGAAGTGGTCTCTGTCTCACAGAAGATGTCACTTGAGTTCCTGCACTGCTTTTTCTCCTGTAAATGGAAAGAAAACAATCTGTGAAGCCCTTAATTTATCAGACTTGCTATTGTTCTGCACTTCAGTACATAACACATATGTCAGGGAGCAATACCAAACTTCCTCATTTTCAAACTTGTTGAGACCCTGAGAGAAAGCTCTGCCTATTTTATATTATTATTATTCTCCTAATACGCTAAGTCAGCAAGTGTTAGATTGTTGGGATGGCTTTTTTGTTTTACAATTAAGCTGAATATGAAGCAGGTTTCAAGTCCCTTAAACAGCTTTCTGAAAAGATAACGCCCTTAAGCTATTCTAAAAGCTTTGCCAAGAGACTTCTTGATGAGGCTCTCATCAACATGTGTCTCCTTGAATTTCGCTACTGGTGTTGGTTTTATAAATCCAGCATTTATAATTTTTATAAACATAAATTTGCCACAGATTAATTATTCTCTTAGGGCACCATGAAAACAATGCATGCTGCTAAATTAAATACAAGAAACCAGTAATTTGCTGGCAGAGTCTATATGTTTCTTTTATGTAAGTGGTTTGACAGATGGAGTTTAAATACTCCCTCAGAAAAGCCCGTAACCTCTTTAACTCTAAACATTTTGACCCACTGGGATTATGAGCCCGTAGCACAGCTAAACAGAGTGATCCTTAGCTGAACTTTACACCGTCACCCAGGACCTGGAAGTGCATTGCACATTCAAGCAGAGTCTGTGGGAAATAGAGTGCTCCCAGGTCACTCACATGACACGAGCTCATGTCCAGGCAAGGTCAGATGAAAAAAAAGCTTTCCCTCTCACAGAGGGAGAAGGGGGGGGGGAAAAAGTGTTGGGACAGGAATTTCCAGCTTCCTTACAAACATATTTCAGAGCTTTAGTTCCAAAGAAACTTAATCTCTTTTCTCTGCCCACAGACCAGTGAACAGCACTGGATCCTGTCTTCTCCGTCACTGCAGCAAGATTTGACATCTCTGCTAATGTCAAATACCAAATCGTGAAGCTAAGCTCAGAAAAAAATCACTGAAGAGATTAATCTCATTTAAAATTTCCACTTCTGACTCTCAGGACCTTCACTCATACTTTTGTTAAGCTCCACTTTTAAGCAAGATAAGTGTATTTTCTACCTCCAGAACATTCCCATCCCCTGCTGGAACATGGGCTTGGTCTTGAGTCTCTTTCAGTTGATTGAATGGCAACTGTTTTGGACATGGAGGATGATGGGCAGTATTGAGGAGCTTCATGGTCACTACTCTGATGGGAGCCAAGAGGACTGGCCACTTGGAGGGATCAAGTCCTGCAGCAGATCTCTAGGTCCCACCACACAAGGTACTCCCTCACAGCCTGACATTCACCAGGCAGGAGCTGGAGTTCCCGCAGCTGGTCCCTGCAATACAGATGCATTCTCCCAATGCTCTTTCACCCTGTTCAGGTAACATAAAGCCGCCCCAAAATTGAGCTGGAAGCCCTCCAAGTGTCACAGTGTCATTTTTGCACTCCTAACTTGGAGGTGTGAGTCAGTGCCTGCACAGTGACTGCCACAGGGACAGTTTGTTCCCATTTCCCACCAGAACTAAGCCTGGATTTTCTGGTGATCTAAGAAGGGGATTATTTTGATCTCCTTGGCACTTCAAAAGAAAAAATAAATCACTGGTAAGCTGCTAGAACATACTTTGCTCTCAGCTCAAGGCCAGGTTGGACAGGGCTTTGAGTGACCTGGTCTAGTGGAAGGTGTCACTGCCCATGGAAGGGGGCTGGAACCAGATGAGCTTTAAAGTCCCTTCCAACCCCAACCATTCATGATTCCTGAGACAGGAGATGGCCAGACTGTCCTTTTTAAACCTGGCAAGCTTCTGCTGGAAAAACCCTTTGCCTGTGCTAATGGGCTTTCCCTCTCAGTGCTTGAAATATAGGTTTGCTGCCAGAGTTCCTGAGAAAAGGTGTCTGAGCTCCATGGTCAATCTGACCCAGCAGGTTGTTTTCTCTCCCAGAGAAGGCAACCCTTTCCAAAACGTCAGGTGCTACTCCTGAGCTGGGTGTTATCCTGAGCAGCATCATACCTGCAGCAATGGCCCCATTACCTGACACATTTCCCTTTCATTAGGGCTGGCAGCGTGCATTTATGCAGGATGGAAAAGGAGAAAGCGTGACTGGCACTTGAAAAGGAGCAACAATCCCACAAGTGTTGAGTTGCATTGTGTTCAAAGCCTCTCCTGCCTGCTGCAATTTTGCTGCCATCAGGATTTGGGTACACACTGTTGGTTCCTGTTGGTATGCACTGGGCTGATGGATGCTGCGAGCTTGTAATTTGTGACTGATCATAGATTACTTGTAGCTGAGAAAAGATGCTTTGAGTACCTGTGCCCTTGGTTTTTATGGCTTAACTGGACAAGGAGAACAGCACACTAAAAATACTTACACATCCAATCTAACATTTTATCAGAGGGAAAGCAATGGATTCACAGAGTTGAGCCAAGGCTATGTATTATTACAAGCAATAAACCTACTGGAGTCTGTAACTAGCTAGATCTCAGTTATGAGATACCCTTCCCAAACCCTGCAGCACATCAGTGGGAGACTGGAAAAAATGCACAGCAGCTTTGCTTTAATTTCAGCAGTTTAATTAAAACAAAAAAAAAACAGGTAAGTAGAATGCCCTGTGTTATTTTGATACTGCATTCACAGCCTTGAGGTTTTCTGAAGGGGTGATGAGTAGATGCAGTGAGGAAGCTGCGTAGGGTAGCTGAGTGGGATGTGTCTATGTTAGGCACATTAATTTCTGCCACAGTGAGCTACTGTGAAACAGCTACACGTGTCTGGTGCTGCGAAGTCATGTTCGGGGAGGTTAAAGTCATGGTAATATTGCTGCTGCAGATGGTGGATTGGATGGGACTGGCTCAGGGCTGGCTGGAGGCTGTGCACCGGGAGACATTTTCAAGGCAGCCTTCAAAACCAGCCAGGCTATTTGCAAGCTGCCAGTCTGTGCCAGGGTAAGGTATATTTCCCATTCCCTGGCAGTGTTCAAGGCCAGGCTGGACAGGGCTTGGAGCAACCTGGTCTAATGGAAGGTGTCTGTGCCTGCTGCAGGGAATGGGAACTGGATGAGCTTTAAGGTCCCTTCCAACCCAAACCATTCTATGATTTAATGACTGTGGTAAGAGGATCTGACAAGAGTGGACTTGAGCCTGACGTTGTGCCTGCAGCCAGGCAAGGCTCAGCACTGGAGCAGGAGGGAAGTGTGCTGCCATCCATTGAGCTTGTCCCCATCTCTCCATGTGGGCAGGCTGTGAGTCTGTGCTGCACAAGGACTCAGGGTGGTGCAGACTTGCCATCTTAGGCTGGCAAATGTTGCACCTGTGTGAGTGCATGCTCATGTCTGGTTTCTAGCAATACCCACAGAGGCAGAGAGCTGGGCTGGGGTTCACGGTGTCCAGTCCTGAGCTTAGCACATGCTGTAAGTTTGCCCTTAGTCTGCCTAAGGTAGTAGAAAGGTTGCCCCATGGGTTTTAGGCTTCAGCTCTAGCTTCAGACCTGGAGCTGGAGGAGAAGGAGCATACAACCATCCAGGAGATGGGTAAGGGCACAGCAGCATCCTGAGCACCCCTTCAGATTGTTGCTGTGCCTCATGCCAAAGGGCTGTTTATATTTGTTGCTTCCCAGGGCAAACACAGCTCCAGTGTCTTGGGGACACTGTGAGCCTGAACTGACAATGTGCTAAGATTAATTTGCAGTGACTTAAATCAGCCCATTTAGGAGTTCATAAAATGCAAAGTACTGAAGGAAAGGAGAAGGAAAATTTGTAAGGAGAACAGTGTGATCTAGGAGTGTCCCATGGATTCACAACATACTTTCCAAAAAACAGCTATCTTATGAAGATAGCTTCTTACTGAGAAGCATTTGTTGACTGCATGTATTTATGTCTGCAGACATAAAAAATTCAATCAGCCCCTCTTTTGAAGGGAAGAAGAGCAGCTGAGAAAACATTTGCCCTTTTTCAAAGAGCTTTATTTACTTCGGGATCAGAGTGATTCAGCATGAAGGCACCAGCCTGGGCTGGAGGCAGCACTGCACTTCCCTTGTAGATGGGGTTGAGGATTATATCAAAAGTGGAATTTAATCCTGCTATCTTTCACTTTAAAGATTTAGCTGAGTGCCTCCAGTTTACTTCAGCAGCTTCACCAAGGACAAGGATGTCCTCAGGCTTTGGTGGAGTGAAATAGTGGGGGCTTGCCTTGAGGAAACATTTGGAGAAATAGTTGTGAGCAGCTGGGGGACAGGAGAAGTCTTCCTATGGTTGCAGCCTTCTCCCCAGTCTCCCCAAGTGGTGACTGGGCTCTGGCCTGTGTCTCAGCAGGGCTGTGAGGCTGTGCTGGAGCGTGTTGATGCCAATGCAGCAGCCTGTGCCGGAGCAACTGAGGCTGCATGGGTGTGCGGGCAGCTGTGGGAGGAGCAGGACTGCATGTGAGTGTTGTTTAATACAATATTCCCTGGCTTTTTCAGTCACTGCTAATGCACTAACTATGCCCAGAGAAGCTGTGGCTGCCCCATCCCTGGCAGTGTTCAAGGCCAGGTTGGATGGGGCTTGGAGCAACCTGGTCTGGTGGAAGGTGTCCCTGCCCATGGCAGGGGATTGGAACTGGATGAGCTTTAAGGTCCCTTCCAACCCAATCCAACCCATTCTATGATAGAAGACATCTTAAAAGGGCCACAAAATGCAATTACCTTAAACTCTCATGCTGATTCTGTGATCACCAAAAGCAGACACGAGTCTTTTCCTGTACCTGCTTTGCTTTCTTGAGCATTGCGTTGGCTCTGAAAGTGGTGTGGCTGCCATCTGAAGGCTACAAACCCCAGCTTTAGTTGTGTTTGTGTAGATAATGTCAGGGTTGTAAATCCACAGCTTCAGCTGCATTCACAAATGACCCTAAATATCTGTATCTGCAGCATTCCAGGCCTGGAAGGGCAGCACAAACTCTGCTTCCTTCTGGGGTATGGGTTTTTTTCTGATTTGTTTTGTTTTTCAAGAGCAGTGATGATTACTCTTTTGTTTAATGGCTTTATTTTTAATGCTTTATAGGACACACATGACCAGGGAACCAGAGCTCTTAATTACAAACATTTTAAGAGAAAATGGACCATTCCGCTGTGGGTGAGTCTGCTCAGCATCACTGCTGCTGCTTGGGAGGCAGAGGCAGACAACTGCTTTCCCTCCTGCTTGCAGGCTTTAGGACGGGCTCAAAAAGGCTGATGCTGCACAGATGAGGGTGGTGTTTAGTTTCCTAGACAGCTTTTGAAGTCAAATAACACATTTTCAGCAGGTTGAACTGTTACTAAAGGAGGAGAGGAAGGTGTCGGGTTTTCTCCAAACACACTGTCCATGTTCTCCCAGGAGTGCCTGGGGAACAGACACGTTTTCAAACGGTTTTACTCTTTCGAGCTGTTTTTCTCAATTTTCTGTGCACTCTTGATGTTCCTAAATCCTGGAATGTAAGGGCAGGAAGCCAGTGCCTGTAAATAAGACACTAGCAATAGGACACCATGCGGAAGAGCTCCAAGCAGACAAGGCATACACATCTCTAGCTCTACCACAGGGTCAGCTATGGCCAATTCACAGGAGCAGTTGAAAGACACAGTGCCACCTATTGTGGGTGTCCCTCCCAGGTGAGCAGAGTAGGGTACAACGAAGGTGATGTCCTTATTACCAACCATCTGCCGCTTCGAAGATTCCAGCCTCTATTTGATTGCAATTCCTGCTACACATTGAGTTTGGGTTTTTTTTGTTTACAAATATTTCTGGAAATACCAGCCTATGGTTTCAGGAGAGTAGGCACACACATCCCCCTCCCCTTGTGTCTCCTGCAAGTGGAATTCTGATTTATTGTGATGAAAGAACTGCTAAGCCAAGTGCTCTGAGCAAAGGCAAGCAGGCAGTTCTGGAAACTTGGGGCTTTGAACATGAGGCCATTAGCGCCAGAAAGGGCATGCTGAACTCACTGCCAAGAGAGAGGGATGAACCTTTTAGAGCAGTCCAGTAATTTTCCATATCAGCACTAGAGAACAAGGATCACAGAATCCCAGACTGGTTTGGATTGGAAGAGACCTTAAAGCTCCTCCAGTTCCAACCCCCTGCCATGGGCAGGGACACCTTCCACTAGACCAGGTTGCTCCAAGCCCCATCCAACCTGGCCTTGAACACTGCCAGGGATGGGGCAGCCACAGCTTCTCTGGGCACCCTGTGCCAGGGACTCAGCATCCTCATAGTGAGGAATTTCTTCCTAATATCTAACCTAAATCTCCCCTCTGTCAGCTCAAAGCCATTCCCCCTTGTCCTGTCACTAGAGGCCCTTGTAAGAAGTCCCTCTCCATATTTCTTGTCAGCCCCTTTAAGTGCTGGAAGCTGCTCTAAGGTCTCTCTGGAGCCTTCTCTTCTCCAGACTGGGCTCCTGTACTTACCTGTAGCGTCTCATGCCAAAGCATTGCTTTTACCACTGCTCTGACGGGTCAGGAGGACACTAGGATGCTCCCTGGGCTCTGGTGGTGGCCATCTGACTTGTGTCAGTTTTGAGGTAGAGGAATCTCCACTTTTGGTGCATTACTTTGCTGGTGTCTGCCTGGGTGCATGGAATTGGGTTAGAAAATACACTGTAGTGCTGCAAAAAAAACACACGGTGCTTAGCCTAGTCTTGTCTCAGAGGAAACGTTAGTTTATTTAAACACGTGATCATCCATAGCACTTAGATAACCAATGCAGCATTAAAAGAAAACTCTCCATGTCTGCAGGCACCAATGTTTTAGGCAGCAGCACAATAATATTTCAAGGCTGAAAGACATAAATGTGCAAAAAAGAAGTCCCTTTTTGCACAGCTGGTGCTTGTAACCAGGCTTAGTTATTAATGTTCAGGCTCAAGACACTCCATATCTTCTGAGTCTCTTTAAGCAGCTGACTGAGGAGCTCCCTTGGGCAGAATGACCTTTTCCTGACACCAGGGCTGCACTCTGTCCCAAATACTCCATTTTCTCAATGCCTTTTTCTGGGGTTTTTTCTTTTTTTTTTTTTTTTTTTTTAGCTGGCCTTTTTCATCTGTCGCTTGCTGGAGGCAACAGCCACACAGATGTCTTTCTTTGCCCTCAAAACCAAAGGTTTTTTAGCTCAGACATGTGATTGTCCCCCACCAGCCCTCATGGTTGGGTCTTTGGTCACCCATGCCACTGCTGATAAATGTTGAATGTGGGTAAAATTGACATTATAGTGAGTGCTACAGCGCTGCAGAGTCTGCACAGGTCTCCAATAATGAGGATGAGGCTTAGAAGCACTAATGGCTGCAGGATGCTTCCATACCCTACTGGCCTGGGATGGCTTTCCTACAGCATCATTGTTATTTGCTTATTCAATAATATTTTTTTTCTCTCATTCCTCTTAGCATTTCATAGAAACATAGAATCATGGAATGCTTTGTGTTGAAAGGGAGCTTAGAGCTCATCCAGTTCCAGCCCCCTGCCATGGGCAGGGACACCTTCCACCAGACCAGGTTGCTCCAAGCCCCATCCAACCTGGCCTTGAACACTGCCAGGGATGGGGCAGCCACAGCTTCTCTGGACACCCTGTGCCAGGGCCTCAGCACCCTCACAGGGAGAAATTTCCATCTCTGCACCCTTCTGTAGGAAAGGAGACAAGAGCAGCCCTGAGGCTGCTGCTGCTAAACCTGCACCCAGATCTTTTCAGAGCTGAGAAGTGGAAAGAATGTGCCTCTTACATAAACTAAAGGATAATAATCCTGCAAAAGCAATGTCTTCTAAAGGCTGACAGCTCAGGTCTGGCACAAAGTGCCTCTACAAGCAATTTGTGTGCTTGAGTAACTGGAAGTAAGGTGGGGGAGAGCATAGTGAAGACATGCTGTTAAAGAGGAATTTGGGTGCCTGCCACTGCTTCAGGCTTTGCAGGCTTCCCTGAGGGCAAATACCCAAGTTACTCCTCCTGTTTGGCTTTGCCCATACATAAAGAATGTCTCCTAACAACGGCCACCTGGTTGTCCCAGGGCAGAGGAAGGAGCTGTGTAGGCAGTTTATTCCCTTTGCTTCTTGTCCTGTCACCTGGCATCACTGAGAGAGTCTGGCCCCATCTTTTTGACACCCTTCCTTCAGATACCTATACACATTGATCAGTCCCTCTGTGAGTCCTCTCTGCTCTAGGCTGGACAGGCCCAACTCCCTCATATGGGGAAGGTTCCAGACCCTTCATCATTCTAGTAGCACTTTGCTGGACTTTCTCCAGGAGCTCCTTGTCTCTCCAGCACATTTGGTATTTGAGGGCAGTGGTGACAGGCATTCAGGTGACAGCATCTCCATGACTTTGGGAGGGGTTTCTGTCTCTACCCAGTTGCCTGTTTTCCTGATGCTTGTTGGTGTTTGATGCGTTGGAGCTCTTATCTCCCCAGGTTAGAAAAAAAAAGGTCTTCAAAAGTTGCAGGAGGGAGAATTGACAGATGGAGCATGGTTGCTGGTGCTTTGTTTCCTTTGGAAACCACTAAAAATATCCCATTCTGGGCTGACAGCTCTGTCACAACAAGCAGAGTGCAGTGGGAATGCAGGGCAGCTCCTCCGCAGCCCGTCTTTTGGCTAATCCATGCAAGAGTACATACCAGATTTCAGCTGAAGAATCACTCATCTTTCCAAGACTGCTGCTGACTGTATTTGCTCAAGCAGTAGCCAAGGCCATGTTCTGATACTTGGCTCCTGATTTTTGCATCAGGAAAGTCCAGGTGGTGCCATTCTTGTTGGCGATGACATCCTGGCAGCTCTGTCCTCAGCTCCCTTCCAGCACCTCTGTTGATTGTCCTGTACTACTTTTTATCATATAACACCCCAGGCTCCAAATTATGCTCACTTTGCTGATCCTGTCCATTTATGCCTCTTCCATTACAAAGGTATAGATTCATTTTTAGATGCTCAGATATGTGGACATGCTTTTAGGCTAGGAAGCCTTCACTGCCTGCAGGTGTGCAGCATAGGATATGCTTCAACAGTGCTGAAAAACAGCAGTTTCAAAGAAAAATGAAATCAGCAGGCCAGATCTTGTCAAATCCGCTTACCTGGTGGATGAAATCTCTTTATTCCTTAAAAAAAATAAGTGATGCCAATGAATCTCATTGGAGTCATAGTTGCTCTGATCCAAAAGCTGCTGCCAGCACATCTCTGGACTTATGAGAAGTTGAGCATGGGCTGCCCCACATGAGAGATACACGCTTCTTCCAGGTACTGGGAGACCTTCATTGTAGGAAAGATCTGAGAGCCAGGTGTCCAGCCACCAGGCCAGGGGCTCTATCACAGGGTTTGGCTGAAGAGTCTCTGCAGAGGAGAGAAAAGAACGAAGAAAGAAGATTCCAGGATCTGTGCTCTGCAGCTTGCTATGAGCTGACTACAGCTGGGTGGAGCTGAACAAGAGGCACCTGAGCAATGCTTTTCTGGGGATATGTCAGCTCCAGACTACAAAAGGAACTAAGAGTAGTCATGGAAAATAGGTCTAGCTTCACATGTGCTCTTGGTCTCTCACTAGACACAAGAGAGAGGCTTCCAAAAGACTTGCATTTGATTCTTGTCTCTGGCACTGATTTCAGAAGAATATCAAAATCTCATATGCTGGGAACAAGTCTAAAACCTCAAGGTAAGGAAGTATATTCCAAATTGCAGTAAGATATCTAATACTATGTGCTGGCTTGTCTCAAGCCCCAAGAATACACTGTTCCCACAGACTTTGCAGACATAGGATATGAGATACTATCTTAGCAGAAAAGGAAAGTCAGGCTATATGTGGTGCACAAATCTGGTGACCTTCATAGGCTCAAAAGGTTGGCTGTGATTTTTCTAATGACTCCCAATAGCTTGCATGGACACAGCACTGGATGTGAAGTTATTGCTGCTCCTCTCTTTCACAGCCTCTCTTCTGCCCTGGTGCTACTAGGGAGGGAGTGATGGATGGAAGAGCCAACAGTGATTTTGGCTGAATGATTTTATGACTAAAAGAACAAAAGGTCTATTTTGCAGGAGTTCTGGATACCACAGCAGCTCCCAGACAAGCTGCTAGCCTGATTCAAAATATGGCATCACCAAAATGTTACCACACCTACAAGCACTGAGGACCATTGCACTCATTAGCTCAACAGTTTCATGTTCAGTAGCTCGAAAAGGCTTTGTCAGCACACACAATAGGACAGATGGATCTCCTTAGCAGACCTTCTGATGAACATTCTCCATTCTCCAAGCCATAGAGACATGCAAGAGCTCCTGGTTGCACACTCAATTAAAGAAATGTAATCAGAGACAGCTTACAAACATGCATGGCCTTCATTCAAAAATAGGGTGAAAAGGGCTTGTCATTTGAAGAGGTGGGAATAATGCAGGAGTTATTTTGTCCAGGCTGTGGGTGGAAGCTGGGTGACATCCGGGGTGCAAGCAGGTTGAAGCCAAATGGAGCAACAAGCTGTTCTCTTGTGTCATTCCACTTAGAGAGGCAACCAGGCTGCTCCTGGCAGAGTGACAAGGCTCCCTCTTTAATGACTCATTGCAGAACAGCTTTGGTAAGCAACAATTTTGCACTTTGCTGCGATTTCAGAGGGTGTGAGCTAAAAAAATGAGATTAAAAAAATAATCAGAAGAATCAATTGAGCCCGACTGAGAACGGAGGCCACATGGCTATGGGCTCAGCCTTATGTTGCATGCCAGGAGAGGGACACACGGAGGCCCATGTGCCATGCGACAGACAACACACAGAAATGGAAGTGCCTGCAGCAAAAACCAGGTTGGCTCGGTAAGGTGTTGACAAAGGATTGCAGTGTGGCTGTACGGATGTTTTCCTCCAGCTCACCTGCTCCCTGACTCATCCTGGTGATCTCATTCATTAAAACCTGCAGGGTGCTGCCAGTCTGGCTGTGCGGAAAGGCAGGGCCAACGCTGCACTGCACGGGGGGATGCTGACCTAAAAATGTGATGCTGTGAGTGAAAACGTGCAGTACACCTTTCACTGTGCTCAGCTGCGACCGAGCTGGGAAGGAGCCTGTGTTTGAGGTATCAAGGTGGAGAAGTAGAAGCTGTCCCTCTCTCCAGCCTTCCCTTTCAGGGACAGCAAGCTCAGCAGGGGAAAGGCAGCTGGTGTACTGGGAAGTGCTGGTAATCACTTTTCATTATCCTAGAGTGCTCTGAGTGAAGACACAAGAGCTCCAGAGCAGGATCTCATGGGCTTTCAGCATCTCTGCAACAGTGTGAAGCGCACACACTTCATGTCGCTGCCTGTGCTTACCTTCCACCTCTATTGGGAACATCTACAGCATTGCCACCTTATTATCTGGTGCTGTCAAAAGCATTCATACAGTGATCACCAATATCAAAATAATTAAAACTGCCATGGAAAGCCCTGGTACTGTAGTTCATTTTCAAAGAAAGACCATTTTCTGTCTAGTTCCAGCTTGAAATCAAATGATTTTGAAGCCTGGAAGAGTCCTGCTAGCCTGCCCATTAGGGTTTTGCTTTTTGCTTGCTCCCGCCTTCATTGCTTTTGTTGCTCAGCTTTCTTTGAGCAGCTCAGGAGATGAAGAGGAGATTCACAAAGGGTAGGTGAGGCTGCAGCCTGGGCTGCTGCTGCCCTCTCCTGGGTCCGAGACAGCCAAGAAGCCAAGACATGATTTTCAGACGGAGATTCCTGAAGCCTGGTGCAGGTCAGCCTTGACAAGTCCTCTTGCAACCTTGCAGGGGAATGTGTTGGGACAACAGGTAGGGAAGAGCCCTCAGAGGCTGCTAGGCCGAGGGATGCTGCCCAGGCTGGTACTAGGGTTGGCCTGGCTGCACTGTTTGAAGGCCTTTTTTCACTGTATCTCTTCATGATTACTAGCAAAGTGGTTGGCAGGAAGACAGCTTGGATCAGCTTGGATAGCTCTTGCAAGGGTAGCAGCTATGCTAGCCTACTATTATGGGAGCTCATGGCTTCTCACCTCAGTTGTTATCTGTTTTCTTCAAGATGGCTTTATTTATATTCCACTAAAAAGCCTCCAAATCATAGAATCCGATTTTTGTTGGAAGGGACCTTAAAGCTCATCCAGTTCCAACCCCTGCCATGGGCAGGGACACCTTCCACTAGACCAGGTTGCTCCAACCTCCATCCAGCCTGGCCTTGAACACTGCCAGGGATGCGGCAGCCACAGCTTCTCTGGGCAACCTGTGCCAGGGCCTCAGCACCCTCACAGGGAAGAATTTCTTCCTAATGCCAAATCTAAATTTTTTCTTTTTGGGCCCAAAGCCATTCCCCATTGTCCTATCACTACAGACCCTTGTCAAAAGTTACTCTCCATATTTCTTGTAGCCCCTTTAGGCACTGGAAGCTGCTCTAAGGTCTCCCTGGAGCCTTCCCTTCTCCAGGCTGAACAAGCCCAGCTCTCTCAGCCTGTCTCCAGAGCAGAGCTGCTCCAGCCCTCGGAGCATCTTTGTGGCCTCCTCTGGACTCGCTCAAGCAGCTCCACGTCCCCCTTGTGTTGGGGGCCCAGAGCTGGATGCAGGACTGCAGGGGGGTCTCAAAATAGCAGAGCAGAGGAAGAGAATCCCCTCCTTTGACCTGCTGGCCATGCTCCTTTTGACACAGCCCAGCTAAGGCTGATTCCATGTAGAACACGTAAGTCCCAAGCTCCCTCCGCTGGTCCCTAGCCCTGATTTCACTACCTGTTGCAACAAAACCTCCTACTTGCACCTTTTGGTCTGACTTACACTGTGGGTCTCCCCCACATTGAACCCCATCCTAGCTCAAATGGAGGAAGGACCTCACCCCAGCTTGATGGGAAGCTTCTTGGTGATTGCCTCTCTAAAAACGGGCTGAGGGATGACAGATCCCCCCCATGGCACTGAGAACATTTAATGCAGCAATTGCCTCATGGTTTCAGAAGCCTCTTAGTGGCTTATTATGGTGTGAATGCCTTATGAGTGGCTGGAAGTTCAGCTCTAGAGGACTCAAACACTCCAAGGTGTTTGTGCAGCCCCTGCCTTCATTTCAATGGAAACACTGCAGAAGGTGGTTTCAGTGGTCTCCCTTCTACCTACAGCGTGGCCAGGACTGGGAGACTGTGAATTGGTGATCTGGACCCATATCTGTCATGAAAGTCAGCCTGCTTGTAGCCTAAAGCAGAATAAAGCCCCAGGACAAAGGCTGGAGTGGAAGTCTTCCCTCCCATGCAAGTGCTCCACCCTGCAGGTATAAACACAATCACATTTTGGATTACACAGATCTTTATAGCTCTGCTACCATGCGGTGTTACAGGGCCACAAAACCTCATGGTGGCCAGCAGCAGAAGATGGATATCCACGAGGTGGTGCCAGACTGATGTGAAGGGAGCCCATGGGTGATGTACAGCGCCAGGGGGGTGGATGTTCCTCACCTTTTGGTTATCCTCCAGCCCAAATATTTCGTCTTTTTTTCCCTGGTGTTCACCCATATTGAAGTTGGCTTTCCACACGCAGCCACTCGTGTTGCTCCAGGCATATGAAAGACAAATTAACCCACTTGCTTACTGAAAAAGTCATGTTTGGAGAGCTAGGAAATAGAGGAGTTGCTATGATGGGAAGTAACCTCCCCGGCTAGCATACCCAGCAGTCACACACATAACAAACTGCAAGGCCTGGCTGGAAAAGCCTTGGGTGACATGATTTAGTGTGAGGTGTCCCTGCACATGGCAGAGGGGTTGGAACTGGATGTTCTTAAGGTCCTTTCCAACCCTAACCATTCTGTGATTCTACCAGGCTGCTATGAGGGTCAAAGGGACATTGGCCAGGCAGGAGCTGCATCCCTCTGTTCATGAAGAGCCACCACTGACCACACAGCATCCCTGTCTCACACCAGGCTTGCTGGTCCTGCCTGCTGCTGTAAGAACAAGCCACGTGGTAATTCTTCCCACAAATGCTCTTCCAGTCAGGGATGTAAGGCTCCATCATGGGCTATTAAATATGAAGTTCCCAAGCCACAAATCCTGTCCCAAAAGGAAATTCTAGGCTATTTATACACTCCTGTATAAGAGCTGCTGCAGACCTTTGGCTATCTCTATTGCTTTTTGAATGTTTTCCAGTCCAGCTATATCCTTCTGAGATGGGGAAAGCAGAAATGCACTCAGTGAATAATGGATGAGTAGAGGCCCATAATGCTGTTCTCCCTTTTATGGGCTCCTTTTTTCCAAATTATTTTTAACACGCGCCTCTCATTTGAACAGCTTTTGGACTATCTGGTAAAACCAAGCTCTTTTCTAGAGACAGGATAGTTTGGTGCACATTATAAGACTGAAAAGAGAAGAAGATAGGGAAAACACATTTCTCCCCATGCTATCATTCTATTATCTGCTCATGCAGTATCACAGATTTTTGCTCACCCTGAATCACTGATGGGCTTGTTACCACACGACCTGAGTAGGTGTCGGAAGATGTGATCTGGGGGGCTGGAGAGGCCAATGCCAGGACCAGGGTTTTGCCCAGCCTCTGAGCTGCTGACAGCTCCTGTCCTCATTCCTATGAATTTGCAGGCAGGACATTGAACAGATGTGGCTTGCCCCTTGCCCACAGAGGGAAATGAGTGGGACTGTACACCCTAGGCAGCTCCATTCCCTCTGCAGAGAACAGAAATCCGTTGTGTGCAGCAGAGGAAGTTGTAACATGCAGTAGGCACAAAGCAGGAGCAAATCCTTGACACCCTGACTATTTAAAAGCCAGTGTTCCCCTTTTGTTCTGCACATGACAGGCTGGAATAGAAAAACACCTCTTTTCCTATCCTGAACCTTTAGCAAGAGCAGCACAGAGGATGTTCTTGGGCACTCCCCCCCCAGCCCTGCCTGCAGCAAGATTTGCAGTGCTGGTTGTGTTTTGGCACGAGAAGCTGTTTGATTAAGGCTTTGAAAGCCTTTTCCTTACCTGCTCATCCCCAGCAGCCATAACTGATCCCACACACTCACTGTGTTGCCAGGTTGAGGTCCCACTGCCCTGGGCCAAAACACTGAGACTTGGTTCCAGGAAGTTCCTTAGGGAGCATGAGATGCCCTCAGGAGCTGAGCAGCTGATTTAACTCCTTGGAAGGCTTCACACCGGGTGAATTGGTTTTGCAGGTTGTTGAGGACACTGCTTTGCCCTGCCTGGGCTCAGAGACAGCCACATTTCTCTGCTCAGCCTAATACTTCAGGCACGATGATAGAAGAAGAGCAGCTCAAGGACCTATTAGCAACATGGCTGGCAGCCAGGTGCAGACTGAAGCAAGGTGCAGTATGTAAAGGGCATCATCACATTAGGACCTTCTATCTCTTCACTGCCATTTCTGAGGATGGAGTCTGACAGCCTGCAGGGGAAGAACTGTCCCTAGCAGTACTGCCCCACCAGCCTGCATGGGGATGGAGGCCAACGGACACCCCAGCTCAGCCTACTCTGACCAACACAGAGACCAACATGACAGGGCAGTTCAATGGTGTTTGAGCTTTTCCGCAACTCATCAGGGGAAGGGCAGACCCTTCAGCTGAGTCAAGTCCTCTTGGAGCAGCCCTTGTCCTCCACACACCTCCTTCAGCCCTTTGCAGACCCTGCTGCTCCATGGGTGTTTTTCCCAGACTTAGAAATGGGGCCAGTAAGTGCTGGGGAACCATTGCTTGAAGAGGCTTTCCTCTCAAGGTGCCAACACTGAAAGGTCCCCACGAGCTTTAGCCCTGATGGCAGGGAGCTTGGTTGTCCAAAGGAAGAGCAAAGGTGACAGAGGCAGTTGGACCCATTAGCTGAGAAACCCCTGGGAGGAGGCAGTATTTACTGCACCTCACAAGAAGCTGCACCCATTTCAAACGGATCCTCTCACTGGATGTGCCTTTTGAAATCCGTGGCAGCATCCAGACCAAGACACAACAGCCCCAGGATTGGATGGAGGCCAGCCCTGCCCCGGTGACCTGATCCCAGCTCCTAGGAAGGACATGTGGCCCCATATGCGCCATGCAGAGGATCCCTCCCAGCGCAGGCAGCATTCCACAGTGCAAAACAGGGGCCCAGGCAGCCGGTGAGGAACAGAAAGCAAGATCCTTTATTGTACACAGTACAGAATGTAATGCAGCTTTGCAGGAGATACATAGCCCTGCTCGAGTAAAGGTTATTTCAAATCAGTCCTCAGATTAACTCCTTCTGCACCACAGATCTGCCACACTGAGCAAATGGTTAAAACTTTGCCCCAAGGTGGGGTTCCTGCAACCGACTACTCCCCAAGGGTACAGGCCACTGCAACCACCATGGGGAGAGCAAATGTATCTACCCAGAGTTAATCTTCATACTTCCCCCAAAAGAACAAATCGGTCAAAAAAACCCCAAAACCAACCCAAAAATCCAACCAAAGCTAACTAAGGAAGAGAAAAAAAAATCCTATACAGCATTTACAACAAAAACATGTAGCCAGTGGAGGGGAACAGGCAGGTATGGATATGAGTGGTGGAGTGTTAGGAGGCGCAGCAGGGAGGGGGGAGCTGGAGGGACATGGGGTACCCCAGGAAGGGGATAGGGGACCCCACTGTCCCCACCTGCCATAGGCTTACAACCCAGCTCCGAGGCCATGCTGAGCAGGGAGGGGAGTGCAGCTGAGCAGGCACCGGGGTTCAGCCCCAGTTCCCTAGGGAAAGAGGACTCAAGTGGTGAAATGGAGTGGACCAGATACTTCAGCAGCTATCCCGGGGAGCTGCAGGCACTGCACCGGGAAAGCCAGGGGCGCATCCCCATGGGCTCTGGGAACAGCAGCCGGGCTACAAAAAAAAGTAGCTTTGCTTTGAAATAAAAAAAAAAAAATCTACAAAAATCAGTTTAGAAACCTTTGAAACCTTTTTTTTCCCTCCTAAAACATTAATTAAAAAAAAAGGAAAAAAAAAAGAAAAAAGAAACGAGGGAGATAGGGTCAGGACCTCCTCCCCTGAAACACAACCCATGGCCCACAGCCACAGCGCTGAGGAAGAGGAACAAGGGACACAGAGGGGACCCAGGGGTTAGGGGGAAAGCAGGAGGGCTTGGGGCAGGAAACCATTGTATCAGATTATACCGTTAAGGGTGGGTTTGGGAAGAAGGCAGAAGGCTCCTCAGGGTTGGGGTAGGATGCTGCGCACATCAGCCCTGGGGTGGTGGCCCTCGAGGCCCCCCCCGCATCCCTCCTCTGTGCAAATCAAAGCCCTTTCCACCACACAAGGCAGCTACGCGGATTGTGCTCGATGCAAAGCAGATTGTCGTGACAATTGGCGAGGCGGCCACGGCGGCTCAGCCCAGTCCCGGGGCACTGCTGGAGCCATCAGGCCTCACGGTGCTGGCGAGGAACAGGGCCTGGGTCAGAGACCTGCATCTTTACCTCCCATTGCCCCAAAGCATCACACAGATGTTGGGCAGGAGGTGCCAGCCAGAGGCAGTCCTGTGCACTAGCCCTTGGACAGGAAGGGTGGGAATTCAGCAGTGACACACACAGGGCGTTTTAGATTCCTCCAATTTGTGTGTGCATGCGGTTTGGTGGGTTTGTTTTTCCTTTTGAACAGCAAAAAGTATTCTTTAGAAAACCGTATTTGCCCCAGGTGGATGCGCTAGTGCTCGTGGCTCTGCCAGCCTGGCTGAGTCAGTAAGCGAAGCCCTCCGCATAGGGAAGGCTGCCGCAGGGATCCATCTCCAGGAGGTAAGCCGGGCTGTCCTCAAAGTGCGTCAGCGGCACCGTCTCCTCCTCGGGCACTGGGCAGTCGGGCTCTGTCTTCAGGAAGGGGCGCTGGTTATCAGGGTAGGCCATGGAAAACAGGGCATCGGGGTCACAAACAAACTTATAGACGTACCGCTCACCAGCCACCTGCAGGGAAGGAGAGGAGGGCATGAGAAGGGCCCTGCACCTTGAATGACAAGCACGGCATAACCAGCACTAGACCTAGCCCCGCTCCTGCTATGCCCCAGGTGACAGCCCCCCCCCCCCATCATGGTGGCAGGGTCACTCACCTTCTGCATGATGCCCTTCTCGTAGTAGTAGCGCAGGGAGCGGCTGAGCTTGTCGTAGTTCATGGCTGGCCGGTTCTTCTGGATGCCCCAGCGCCGTGCTACCTGGAAGGACAGAGAGGTGGCAGCTGTGAAGGCTGCAGCTGGGCTTTGGACCTGGATCCTCAAAGGAAATCTCAGCTGAAATGCAGGGTAGGGGCTTGTTCCTGGGGGCTGGAGCAGCCAGGGGTGAAAGTGTCACCCAGGTCCTGGAGCAGTTCCCTGACTGCTGCAGTAAGTGCTCCAGCTCCAAGCACCACAAAGCATCCACTGCCAAACCAGGGGCTGAATCAAAAGATATTTGATTAGGGAAGTCTGCCAAAAAAGATGCTTCAAAAAAACACCCAACCTCCCACAATTTCCATGCACAGCATTAAGACATATTATGGGTAATTACCCACAATGCACAGCTCAGCACCACAGCTGCTTTTGATCACTCCCCAGTTTCTTCCTGTGTCACCCTCCGCAGAGCTGCATAGCTCCAGCACAGCACCAGGGATTCAGGGCAAAGGATCCAGGAGATGTTTGGGAGGGAGGGAGCGTTGCTTCAAGTGCAAGTGTGAACTGCTGTGTTGCATGGGAAGGATCTGCCCCCACCTCCCGCCCCCCAGGCTGCATCCCCGGCTCTGACATGTCTGCTGCTGGGGCAGGATCCCACATACCTCCTCAGGCTCGATCAGCTTGAACTCCATGCCCCGACCAGTCCAGGCAATGAAGTGGGCATTGGCAGGGTCATCCAGGAGGGTGACCAGGAACTGCCAGAGCTGCAGGGACCCACGCCGCTGGTAGGGAGGGCCCTCACGGTACAGGGTGGGCTCCTGCTTCACTTTACCTGCGTGTAGCCAAGACACAGCTGATTAAACTGTGCTCATCCCTGTGCCAGAACCCTCTGTACAGCGTCAGGCTACGGAGTTGGACAGAGAAGAGGTGCTGGTGGTGGTGCTGCAGGGAGGTGAGGTGCAGGGTGGGTGGCAGGGACAGAGTACAGCACTGATGGCCATGATGCCCAGCAGCTGTGCAGGAGGATGCTCAGCAGCTCTCAGGAGCACAGTGCCAGCACAGCTTGGTTTTAAAAGCTGGCCACTACAGATCCCAGGCCCGAATCTCCCTCCATGAGTCCTGGTCATCCTACAGCCCTGCCTCCTCTGGGGCTGAGTTCTTACCCTCCAGCCTCTCTGGTACCACGCATGTGTCATCAAAATACAATCGTGTGTCCTTTTCATATGAAAATCCTATGGGGAAGAGAACCTCAGTGAGCAAAGGGTCCCTTCACAACCCCAACTGGACCCCCCAAAAAACCCTGCCTTGACTTCATCCAGAAACAGGACCCCAAATCCCCAGTGCTGGGAGCAGACCCCTCCCCCAGTTATTTCAATAGCATCACACCAGCTTGACAGCCGAGTGCCACACAACTCTGTCCCACTCACCCCAGGGAGCTGGGGAAACAAGAACCCTCTTAGCAGCTATGCTGGGTGCGTTATCCCAGATTATATGGCACTGCTGTCCCTCGCAGCAGGCTCACAGGGGTCAGTGGCAGTACAGCACAAGCCTTATTTTAGTGATGGTGCAGTGCTGCTCCTGTGCAGACACTTGCAGGTATGACAGGGCTCTCATGGGTGTTTTGAAGGATGCCCAGCAGCTCTGCCGGCCCCAAGAGAGGGATGGGACACCAGGGATGCCAACAAGAGAGGTACACTCACCATCATGGCTGCTGGGGAAGACACCCCCCCGCAGGTATGAGGACTGGCAGTTAGGCACTTCTGCAAGGGACATAAAGGTGGTGTTAAGGACCTGGGTCCCATGGGGTCCTCCAAGCATCCTTCCCCTTCCACTCCCCAAGCACATCCTCTGGCCAAGCCTTGGTATCTTCCCCCCAGCCCTTCCACCAGCATTCCCAGGGACACAGCACCCCCCCAGCCCCCACCCCCAATTGTGGGGGAAACCCGGTGTGATTGTGGGGGGAGCACACTGGAACAAGCACTGGGAGCAAGGTTTAAGTCAGCCTGCGGTTTTCACCATGTTACTCTGGCCCCGCGGGGAGGGAGGCATCTGCTCAGCCATGCCATCCTCCATCCTGAGGTCGGGGTATTTTTAGGTCCTAAGGCGATTAGAGGATTTTTCCGTGATGCTGGTGGGGTCCAGCAGCCAGAAATCACAGCTGGCCTCAGGCCAGGGCTGCAGGGGGACCTGCTGAGTGCCATGGGGCACCCCAGCCTGCGGCTGTGGCCAAACCACACTGCGTGCATCTAGTGAACTGTTGCTTTAGCCTCCCACATGGGAAAGGAAAGAGAAGGAAGATAAAAGATTACAAAAAAAGGAAAGAAAAGAGATCGTCTTCCATGTGAAACAGCAGCCCCAGCACCACGGGAGCCCCAGGGTGATGAAACACCAACTACTTCAGGTTCAACCCTGCACCCACAGGCGGCAGATGGCAGAGATGGCTCCACTCCCTGGGTGCTGGTGGGGTAACCCATACACCCCCAAGCACCAGCCTCTCGCACCCACCTGAGTCGATGCAGTAGTCCCGGGGCTCCTGCTTGATGCCCATGGGGGGTTGGAAGCTGTGGCTGGGGGCAGGGCCGGGCAGGCTGGGGCCACCATGCTCGTAGAGTGGGTCATGGTACTCCTGCTTGAATCCCTGAGGGGGGCGAGGGGCGGCAGGGCCGAGGGGCTCCGACAGCTGCCGGTGGTAGACGGGGCGGCTGTCCCCTGGGACCCCGGGCTGCGGCGGGAAGGGGAGGCAGGGCTCAGACAGCTGCCTCTGGAACCTGCAGGGAGAGGACTCAGCGTTGGGGCAGGGTCGGCACTGCCGGCACAGTGCTGGCTCCTACCCCAGACCAGGACCCAACGCTGGCTCGGTGTCCTCAGAGCAGTGTGCTGCGGGGGGAGGAGCAGCATTGTGTCCCACCCGCAGCTCCTCATGAGCACAGCCACCATGAGGGCTCATCCTGTGGAGACCCGGTGGAGTACTGGAGAGACCCATTCCCCTCCAAGCCCTGGGGACAGCCACACTGGAGACAGCACATGGGCCATCACTGCAAAGCACTAGGTGATGGTAGCCTGGTGCTGCAGCCAGGATAGCTGGTAGGGGTGGGAAAAGGAAACAAAAAGCCACCGCACAACAGTAAAATCTCTGCACAACAGTAAAATGCACCCACGACAACCACCCGCCCGGGGGGGTCAGAACTGCAGGGCCCAGGGGATGCTGCACCTGGGTGGGTGCTTACGCAAAGCCAAATCCACTCCGCAGCTCTAATCCGTCTGTGCGGCTGGGATTAAACCTTGGACTTGGTGGCAGGGAGCACTATTTTCAGCTCTGGGGTGCTGCCACTGCCAGCTCTAGCCCCAGCACAGTCCCTGGATACGGGACCATCTCGAGGGGGTGCTGCCACATCCCCTCATCCTCCGGTACCTTGAAAGGAGATCTCTGATCTCCGCACCCAGCTCCTCTCCACTGGCTTTGTGCCATTTGTCTTTGTAACCAGAGCTCTCCCAGCTGCTGGGCTGGGATTACTCCATTTCCGAGTGGTGTCCCTCTGCCCTTCCTGAGTGAAACCCAAGCTCTGCACTAGCATGGTGCTTCCCGAGGGGTTGTACCCAGCCCCCCACATGGCTTGAAGGTCACCCAGAGCCAAACCCCATTTTGCTTGGGGAGGGATGCTCATGGGCTGTGGGCATATACTGAGGGTTTCCATGGCCTTTTCCAGGCTACCGCATTCCAGCTCCATGCCCATAGGTGACACCCCAGCCAAGGGCATCCAGGAGCCACAAGCAAAGCTGAAGGTCAGCTGTGACCTGCACCATGTCACCTACCAACAGCATGAGCAAAGTTGAGGTGAGGGAGGGAATCAACAAAGCCTACAGGGATGCAGCGTTAATGGGGGACAAAGCCATTAAAGAGGAAGCAAGGCCTCTCCCTCCACAGACCCAAAATCACAGCAATGCAGTGCAATGCACAGGGGAGCTAAGGACTGACCCTCAACCCATGGGTGTTTAGGGGCAGGATGGGGACGCCTACAGCTCTCCAGCTGAGCAGGGCTCAGCTCAGCAGAGCTGCAGTGGGTAGGAGAGAAGAGAGTGGGAGCCTTAACTCGGCACCATTGCCTGTTGCCGAAGGGATGGATGCAGGCAGCAGCCTCTGCCTCCCTCTCCTTTCCCAAGGGGGAGGTAAAGGATCTGCCCAGCACCCCCAGAGCTGGGAAGAGCAGATCCCTGTCAGCAGGGAACTGCCTCATGGGGAGAAAGAGCCACAAGACCCCAGTGGGAAGCAGCAAGCACTAGTGTATACTGGACTCCAGGCAGCAACATCTGGCCTCACAGTGCAACCACAACATCCCTCCTCCTTCCCCATGCTTTGAGGACACTGATTTGTTTCATGAGGGCCAAAGCTCCCATAAACACCTGCAAGACGCCAGCACTTGCTCAGGTGCAGAAAGCCTTACCTGTGCTCTGCGGGGTATTGGTTTTCAGACATCATCTTTGGCATGTGCATGGGCGGGTGAGGCGGCCGCGGCACGGCAAAGGTCTGCTGCCTCTGCTCCTGCAGCGCGTGCGGTGCCGGGGCTGCCCCATGGGCCACTGCCTGCACGGCTGGGGCCGGTGGCGGCAGGGCCGATCCCTGATGTGCAGGAGACACCGGTGTGGCAGGCGGCGTTAATGGCTTGAACCCGGCGGGGGGCTTCCTGTCATAGGCACTGTGGAGAGGAGAGGGGGTGGGCACTGACAGCAGTGCTAACCAGAACACCTCTGCACGGCGGAGGAGCAAGAGGCAAATCACTGCTGCCCTGACCTGAGGGGTGTGTGGGCAGCAGCAGTCACCATGTTACCTACCAGCAGTTGTAGAGGCACTTGTCCCCATAGCTGGCACAGAGAGCTTGCTCATGGCTGCAGGACGACAGCTCTGAGGAAGGGCTGTGCAGTTCCCGCTTGATCTTTGCCGGAGGTGGGGCGTGCAGAACCACTGCAATGAGACAGAGGAGGATCAGCCCTGAGGATAAGCACTTGGGGGTGTTGGTTGATGAGAAGCTCACCATGACCCATCAGTGTGTGCTCACAGGCCAGAAACCAACCATGTCCTGGGCTGCATTGAAAGGAGCGTGACCAGCAGGTTGAGGGAAGGGATTCTTCCCCTCTGCTCTGCATCCAGCTCTGGGGCAAAAGGGATGTGCTTAAGTGAGTCCAGAGGAGGCCACAAAGATGCTGTGAGGCCTGGGGCAGCTCTGCTATGGAGACAGGCTGAGAGAGCTGGGCTCTCAGCCTGGAGAAGGGAAGGCTCCAGGGAGACCTTAGAGCAGCTTCCAGTGCCTAAAGGGGCTACAAGAAATATGGAGAAGGAGTTTTTACAAGGGCCTCTAGTGACAGGACAAAGGGGAATGGCTTTGGGCTGACAGAGGAAAGATTTAGATTAGATATTAGGAAGAAGTTCTTCCCTGTGAGGGTGCTGAGGCCCTGGCACAGGATGCCCAGAGAAGCTGTGGCTGCCGCATCCCTGGCAGTGTTCAAGGCCAGGCTGGATGGGGCTTGGAGCAACCTGGTCTAGTGTAAGGTGTCCCTGCCCATGGCAGGGGTTGGAACTGGATGAGCTTTAAGGTCCTTTCCAACCCAAACCATTTCATGATTTTATGATACAGGCTCACCCACACGGTAGGAGGTGATGGGGAACATTACCCCTGAGGAGCATCTGCTTGGGTGCTTTTTGCTCATGAATCAGTTGCTGAATTACCCTCCTGAGAGCATTAGGCAACCAAACCATGGCAGGATAGTGCCCTAGCAGACCGTGACCTGCTGGTAGACTGAGCCAGAGTGGCAGGGCCTGACTTCTGCTGGGGAGGGCAGAGCCTGCACAGCCCCATCATCCCAGGACAGCTTGTAAGCAGGACACAGTAACCTGCTCACCCTTACAGGGGCAAACCCAGCTCCCAGTGAGCTGGCCAGAGAGTTAGCAAGCAGTCTAATGTAATCCACCTTCCCCCAGCCAAGATGCTCCAAGGGGTCCCACAACTGTATGAGTTCAAGTGGCAAACATCCCATTAAACCCAAATCCTCCCTAGCCCCCTCACTATATATAATTTTAAACCAAGTAATATATGCTTAACCTACTTCATTTCTAAAAGCAGGCGCTCTAGGAAAGGGAAAGCGCCTCAGAGATCTTTACCTAAATAGTGCCTGCAGCAGAGAGCCAAGACTAATCGGAAGTGGAGTATTAGCTTCATGCAAAGTCTAAACACAGCCCAGCTACAGTGGAGAGGAACGAATAGCTCCAGGACAACTGTTCACAGCTTGCCAGGTAATTAGCTGCTCCCCTAATTTGTCAAAACCTGTAAAGAGCTGCTGACTCCTCTCTCTACCCCTCCTTTCCCCCCCCCCCTCCTGCAAAGTCCTGGCACACCAAGGGCATAGACCCCCCCCAAGGAGGATTTGAAACACAAAGCCCAACACTGAGCCAGCACAGCCCCCCACCCGCTCCCAAGCCGGATTTATCCCCCCCTCCCCAGTGAGGTTTTGCCACTCTCAGCATTTCTAGCCTTAACAGGAGGACAGCGTGGCGGCAGCAAAGCCCAGGCGCCCCGCGGGAAAGCGAAGGGGAACTGGCTTTGGAAGGGCTCCAGCTGCCTATCGCAGGCATGTTTCTCCCTAACAGGCTCCGTGTTGTTGGAGCGGGTTGTTTTTCCACCAGCCGTACAATGGGGCCTGGTTATTCATTGAAAAAAAAAAGGAAAAAAAAAAAAAAAGGCTCTGCGCAGGCACCACCCTCCATTCATAAACAATTTGGAGCGCTCCATTCATGTGGCCGGGGAAGGGGAAAAAAAAGAAAGAAAGAAAAGAAAAATTTCTCCAGAGCTTAGCGCTGCCATTCAAGAAAAGGGAAACGAGCCTTAAGATCCTAACAGAGACCAGCTGGCCGAGCCGGACTTTGTGCAACGTTTGGATTCCTTACACAAACACCACAGGGCCGGCTGGTGCTGCTTGGCAAGGCGCGCTCATGGCCAGCCGGGGCAGCGATGCCGAAGAGCCTGAGAGCAGAGAGGAGTGCTGAGGTCTGGGGTGCAGCTCTCGGGGAGGAAGGAGCTGGGTTTAGGTCTCCAGTGGGAAGTGGCCAGGCAGGGAGCTGGGAAGGGGGCAGGAGGGTTCCCAGGGAAGGAGATGCCCTGCCCCAGTGCCTCAAAGGCACGCTGGGTGTACAAACACTTTTAACCTTTCCGGTCCTGCGCTGGGACTATAATTAAAAGCTAAAAAAGTATATAAAAATAGGCAGAGGGAGAAGCTTAACTATAGACGGGGCTGGAGAACACACCTCAGCACACCCGTGCCAGGACTGAGCTGTGGGAGTGGTGAGAGCACCCGTGGGTGCCCAACAGCTGCTCTCTGGGCTGTTTCAACCTCTGGGGATGGAAGGGCCCCAGAAAGAACAGGCAAGGGGACCAGACACACATGCCACTGCTGTGCCCTGCCAGCAAAGAAGCACAGAGGGCCTCAGGCATAGCCTGCAGTGCCACCCTACTGGCCACACTGGAGATACTCCAAACATCAACCTTCAGCCAAGAGATCTGCCACATGAAAGGTGACATCCTAAAACCATTCGGGACCTTGAACTGCTGGTGATAGGGGACAGGGAAGGCTGCTGCCCAGCCATCACCATGATGGGACCTGTAAGAGGCCAAACATGGAGGATGTTGGTTTGGCTGGTAGCACCCACTGCTTGAGCCATGGGGAAAGCAATGAAAACCATTTCCAGCCTGGCCACCAGCTGGGGACCTTGGCACCCACTCAAGCGTCACCTGGAAGCTGTGTTCCATGTCTGCCCCTCCATCCCCCAGCATTACAGGACGCACCCAAGGTCACACCAGGAGAGGAGCCAGAAATAGAAGCCAGGTTCCTGCTTTCCTTTGTTTAAACAACCCTTCCTCAGAAATAAACCTCCTGCTTTCATTCTGGTGTGTAAGAAACTCCACTCCATGCCCTGCCATGGCTTTAACCACTCACTGCCCATGCAGGGAGCCACAAGTTCCCTGGGAGCAAGCCCTGCTAATGGCAAAGCCTCTCATGATGATGCTTGATCTCCTCAGCTTGTCCCATTGCTTCCCAGTTACTTTAAGAACCAACCAAGATACAACACTGTACATACCCCTTTCCCCCCAGACTGCACCACTGGAGAACCTGCACCTATGCTGGCGTTACTCACAATCTCCTCACCTTTCCAGGGGGATCTGCCACTGCTCTGGGTAGCTCATAAGCAGCAAATAGTCTCTTGCTGTTCAGTCCAAGGTGCCGAGAACAACGCATCCCTTTTTCAGCGGAGCCCTACTTTCCCCACCCCTCCAGCGGGATTTCCTCCCCAGAGCAGCAACCTGCTGCCCCCCAGCATGTTATGGAACTTTGCTGCCAAACCCCAACCTTAAGTCCATGTCTGCCAGGGACCTCAGCTACACAATCAGGAGCAGCAAGCTAGCAGCAGCCAAGCTGCAGGCAGCTGCCATGCCATGAGGGGTTCTTTAGCAAGGTGAGAACGATACTGTTTGAAGCATCCCTGAGACTCAACACAGCACATGTGGCAGCGTTCTCTACACCAACATGTCAAACTGAGCCTGGCTTATCCCTTTTAGCTACTGAGCAGAGAAAGCTTGGCCCTGGGAGGTGGTTTGTTCAGGACAAGAGAGCAGCAAATTCCTCAGGGAAAAGGCACAAGCTGCAGAAGAGCCCAATGCATGCCTGAAAACATCCATAATATAGGGACTTGCCTTCCCTCAGGCTCCAATGGGCATTGAACCCAATGTGCCCCCCAGTCTGGAAAAGAAGCAAAAGCTGAATGCAGGGGAGAGGCTGCACCGAATTCATCCCTCTTTTTTCTTCCTACACTACACTCAGTTCAAATCCATAGTGAAATGAGAACCTGGGGCCAGAAAGCACTAAGCTAGAGACTCTCTCCTTTTTAAACTCTTTCAAGTGCTGGTATGGAAGAGCCAGGCTAGCCGTGTCCCCTCCACTGGACTAGCTGGACTGAAACCCCCCAGCCAGCACAGCCCAGGAAACCTTTGCTTTCTCTGCCCAGGACAGCTAAGAAAGGTTATTACAGCAGGGAGTCTGCTTTCAAGTGACAAAGTCATTTCAACGCCAGGTCTGCAGAGGCTGAACAGGTCAGAACATTTTAAGTCTCGACCAAATGCCCCCTTGTTTCTGTCTTTTCCTTCCTTTCCCTGCATCACCCAGAAAAGTTTTCTCTCCTCTCTGTGCTCTTCAGGTTACAAGGAAACAAGAAACTGCCAAAAGGCACTGGAAACGGCTCCAGCTCCAAGAGCCACCCTCCCACGCTCGCTGCGGTTTCTACCGCTCCAAGCAAGAGCTGCCAGGCTGCGCTACGATGTCAACAGCCAGTTGAGATTCTGACTCTGGGCTCGCCTTTTATCTCAGGGGAGACAAGGGAAAAAACGCATCTGAAACTTGGGCTGTCTGGAACAATTTAATGGCAAGCTTCCCACTTAGAAGTAATCAAAGAGCAATAATTAACATGCATTTTACTGTAGGAGAAGATACCCTGCTGCATGCTGTGACAAAGCTGGAATGAAAAAATCTGTTCGACTGCAGGCTAAATTTGATTTCCTTTAAGTTGTGTAGCTCTCTGGCTCAGCAGCAAAACCCAGCGACCAACACCACACCACTCCTTCCATTTGCCAGCTAACAAATCAAAACATCCCTATTTCCCCTTGCCCTCTGACCAAGCCTTCAGCCCGAGAAGAACCAGTGCCCAAGAGAAGCAAAGTACCACACACCATTAACCAGCCCCTGCCCTGGCCACTAACCCATTTCAGCACAAACCACAGCTCAGAACCAACTCTCACTCTTATGCAATTCAAGAGGAACTGCATTTTCACTGGCCTCCTTTTAAACATGCTCACTTGCCAGTGATTAATGCTGCTTAAAGCGGCTCAAGTTTCACGGCTCAGGTCCACTCTTGCCAACAGCGCTGGGCCACGACTGTTAAAAAGCTCCAGAAACTGCAGAAATTGTGGCTAACCAAGGAGCCCAGCACGGGCTCGTGCTTCCACTTGAAAAGGAAAAGATGTGTTTATAAGCAAATCAACATTACTATGAACAAGCAGCAAGTCTCAGAGGAGCCCAGAGATCAGTTAGAGATATTTCCATGCATTTGGCTATAGTTCCCCCTATTTAAAAGGGACGGGACATTGCAAGTTTCATCTCGATGAACCCAAACCATACGCGCTTTCTCCCAAGTCTGTGATTTCAGTTTCAGCCCCAACAACAACTGCTTTCCCAAGGAAGCTGCTCCAAACCCAGTGTGAGGCTTTACAAAGGCACCCAAACATTTTCCCCCAGAGAATAAAACCCCCAGAACGATCACTTACAGCTTTCAGACTGGAAATCTGGGACAAACTGTTCATCGTCAGGGACCTGAGCTAAAAAAACAACACAAACACCGGGTTTATGGCGTTTTCAGTTCTCAAAAACATGCTCACAGAGAGGTTTTACACAGCAAAAGGAGGAGGTGAAGACTTGCCTTCAGCTAGCCAGGCCTCTTGGAGCTGGCTGAGATCCTGGAAGAGCTCTGGAACAGAGTGAAAGACTTATGCACTCCACAGAATAATAAATAAAACTGCCATTATTCACGGGATTATTTCTAAACCAACGAATGTGAGGAGAGTGGCCTCACAGGACCGCAGCAAGGCCACGGCCGCCCAGGCCAGCCCTGCTTACCTTCTGAGTCGTGGGCTAGGTCGGTCTCCAAAAATTTCCTTTTCCTATCAGATCCCAGCCGGCCTCGGCCCTCCTCTGCACAGGACTTCTGCAACAACCAGGGTGACAACAGCCCGTGAGGGTGGCAGCCCCCAAGGACGGGGGAACGGGTGCCCCCAAGGACAGGGTGGAGGGGGCAGGAGGAGATGCACAGGGCAAACTTACCTCGGGGCCCATGAAAGGAACCTGCTGGTCGTAGAAGCCGTCCATGGTGCACGGGAGGTGGGGAGTCCCCCCGACCCGCTCAGCATCGACGCCGGCCCGAGAAGGGGGGGATCCTGCCCAGGCTCTGGCAGGTGCGCGGCTGGAGAGGGGGTTGAGAGAGGGGAGGGGGGGTGTCAGGATCAGGTCCTGGCCCCCACCGCCTCCGGGGCTGGCTCGGTGCGGGGCCGCCGCGCCTCCCCGGGGAGCCGGCCCGCTCCTGCCGTGGCGGGTCGCAGCCCCCCGGCTCGTGATGTCACCCAATTTCTATAGAAACGGGCGTGACATCACGCGCCGTGGGAGAGGGAGGAGGGAGGGAGGGAGGCAGGGAAGCAGGGAGGAAAGCAGGGAGGGAGGCAGGGAAGGCTCCGCATACGCCTCGCCTCCCCCCGCCCCTGCTGGTGCTAGGCGCTGGCAGGGCCACGCCGCAGCCGGGCCCATTCCCACGCCGCCCCGCGCGCCCCATTCATAAACTCCGCCTCTCCTCCCCTCCCCCCGCCCGCTGGCGCCCCCACCCCCCCGCCATTCACAGCGCTCGGCCAGCGCCATTCATAAACACCTCCCCCGCCCTGGGCCGCGCTGCGCCCCGCCGCCAGGCCCCGCGTACCCGGCCGGGGACCCGCGGGCTCGGCTCAACCGCCGCGGGCTCAGCAGCAGCCGGGGCAGTGAGGGGGCCGCTCCGCGCCCGGGCACCGCGCTCCGCTCTGCACCCGCAGCTCCCGAGCCAGCGGCCTCCGCCGCGTCCCGCCCCGCCCCGCACCTCTTGTTTACCCTCGGAGCCAGCCAATCGAGCGCCGCCGCTCTGCCGCTCGCGCCGTCTGATTGGTTGCAACGCCGCTGCGCGCCCGCCCGCTCTCCGCTCAGAAGAGCACCATTGAGAGCGGCTGGGTGGGCGGGGACGGCGGCAGCCAATGGGCGCGGCGGGATTTGCATTGGCTCCGCGGGGAACGTTTTTCATTCACAAAAAAAAGAAGGGGGAAGAGGCCGGCGGGTGGGGCTGCGGCTCCGCAGCATTTAAAGGGGCCGCGATCCCCTCCGCCAGGGTGCCTTGGGGTGTTAAAGGGGAGCTGCGGAGGGTAGGTGGGGTAGGCTGGGGACCGCATCCGAGCGGGGATGAGGGAAACCTGATCTCTACACGCAGTGCCCAAGACCCTGCCGAACAGCAGCTCTGCAGACGGGGTGGGCCGCAGGCACCACATGCCATGGGGACATTCTGCTTGCTTAGGAGGCAGTTCTGCACCAGCAAGATGCCGTCACACGGGTCCCTTTGCGAGTCCCGGGCTAGCCCATGCTTGAGTGCTGGGTTTGGCAGCCTTTCCCCTGCAGCCACCCTGAGAGCAAGGTTTGTCTTTGAGAAGGACTCTTTGGAGGAGGCCATAAGAAAAATAGTCCCCACCTGCAGGGGCTTTGTGGCTGCTGTGGCCACGGATCCCCTCGGGTGGGTTTGTGGACACAAGCCCTTACAGGACTGCAAATAGCTCAGAGGACTAGGAATGAGTTTAGGATACAGTCATGCTGCTGAGGGCCTGGCATTGCTCTGCCAAGTGCCTCAGTAGCTTCTCAGCTTGAGAAAGGAGTCCTCTGCTCGGATCCTGGGAATTTAGGCCTTAGGAAGCCTGTTGGTACAATGTTGAAGCTGTTTTGAAATCCTTGTCTTCAGGTCATAGCCTTGCCATTGTCTTGGGAGAGCTGCCTAACATGGTTCTGAGCTGCTGGTGGGTTTTCTCTGTCCGTGTTGGGGTACTGGTGAGCTTCCAGAGTCCTCCAGAGCCACAACCATCCCCCAGGGAAGATGCTGGTAAATGGCTGGTCGCTCGTCTGCCATTATGTCCTGTGTTATATTTGAGAGGACACCTACCAGGATGCACTGCCCACCAGATGCCTGCCCCCAGCACGGGGGGGAAGCGCACAGAGGGCACGGGATGTCCTTGCTGCTCAGGGATCATTCCTGGGGTGCTCTGCTGGCATTCTCACTTCCCCTCTGCACACAGGCAACCCGGATTAAATCACCACTGGTAAAATTAGCAGATGACACAGGGGCAGGTGGGTGACAAAACCTGGGCCGGGGAACAAGGCAGGCTGCTGAGGACACGCAGGTCATTGCAGACTGGGGCACAACCAGCGACCCAAGGCAGCCACAGCCTCAGCACTCCTGGGGCTCTTGCTGCCACCCAGCAGAGGGAGAAGTGATGGGGGCTGAGTGCAGCGGTGGGGCAGGCAGGTGGGAGGCCACAGATGTGCCTTGTGAGGAGCTGAAGCCCCCAGAGAACCAGAGCTGGGAGGGGGGATGGCAACCGGCACCTGCTAAAATTAGAGCCCACTCACGGGGAAAAAAAAGAGATCTAAAAAATTGCAGGCTCCAAATTTAGGCCATTGCAGCTCCCTCTGAGCATCGCTCCATTGCACTGCTGCTGCCAACACCTCTTCGGCCCCAGCACCCCAAATCAGGCACCTTCTGTTTGGGATCTCAAAGATGGGGACATCATGCCTGGAATCAGGGAACTCCAGTGCACCCCAGGACAAGTATTTCATCATCATCTTTATTTGAGGCAAGCCCACAGCAGTCCAGGTGTACACGGCAACATGCGCTACGCTACGGACACCATTTCCATGCAGGCAACCACAGCTATGCACACAGCAGGAGGACAAGGCTGGGGCTGGGAATGAGGTTCCCCAGCTCTCAGGGGTCCCCCAGCACTGGCACCAGTGCCTGGAGCTGGGGGTGGTGTGTGGAGGCTTCTGCTCCATCCTGTGGCCTTCAGGGGATCAATGGGGATGAGCTGGGAGACACCAAAGGGGACAAAGGGTTCAGAGCCTCAAGTTTCCCTCAGCCACATCTCTGGAACTAGGACAGCCAAGTCAGCATCCCAGCCCCTGTACTTCCCCTCCTGGGTTGCAGACATTTGCACCATTAGACTGAGGAAATCATTAGCTGCCAGGCCCATTGAACTATGGCTTTGGCTTGATGGGAGTGGATGGAAGCTGCATCTCCCAGGGTGGGTGGCAGGGACCGTCTCACTGATCACCAGAACGGGTCTATGGGAGGCTGTCACTCTTGGCAGACTGGTGCTCGAGTGTCCTTGTTCTGCTGGCTCAGGGTGCTGGGCTCCCCATGCCCTGCAGAACATGTCTGAGTGCTCCCTCCTGGCTTTGAGCTCAAAGGAATGCTCTCCATCTCTTAACATGCTGCCAGACCCCTGGGTGCAGGCATGGTGCCTGCTTGCTTCCCCTGCCTCTGCCACCACCAATGGCAAACAGCAGCAGAGACCCAAGTGCTGCTCTTTGTCCCAAGCCAGCAAACCATGACCGGGTGCAAGGAGCAGGTCTGCTGTGGAAAATGTTCCTGATTCCATACAGGCACTTTCTAATTGGAGCCTTGGGATAAAACCCTGGGTTGAGACTGAGCAGGCAGGGAAATGGATCCAGATCTGCGGCTATAAACACTGCTGACCTCGTGTGTTCTTCCCATGGATCAAACCTATCACCCCACCTGCTGGCAAAGTGCTAGAGATCACAGAATCATAGAATAGTTTGGGTTGGAAGGAACCTTAAAACTCATCCAGTTCCAACCCCCTGCCATGGGCAGGGACACCTTCCACTAGAGCAGGCTGCTCCAAGCCCCATCCAACCTGGCCTTGAACACTGCCAGGGAGATGGCTGAGGGTTCTTTCACCCACCTCAAGCAGGGGCTTCCAGGCACAGCTGCTGCTGCAGAAAGGGCTGGAGAAACAGAGGCTGCTGGTTTGTGGGACACGGGGTTTATTTGGCCTAGCTCCTGTATGCTTTCACCTGGGTACTCATTAACAGCCGCCCCGGGTGAGGAGGAGGAGGAGGGTGGATTTACACACTGTGAGTGGAGTGTGCTCGTGCATGGCTCACAGCTCTACCGAGCTGTGGCAACCTCTGTGCTCCGCAGCACAGGGCACCCTCCTCACGGCTCCTCAGCTCCCACCAGCACACCGCTGGGTGCTGTACTGCAGGGAGCACCTGCCCCCAGCTCACCCTGCCCAGTGCTGGTGCCGAGGGCAGGAGGAGGGGAGCTGTGGCAGCCCACTGGAGCTCCTCCTGTGCCCTGGCTGAGAGTCAGTCATGGGATGGAGCCTGGCTGGGGCTCCCCTGGGGTGCCACCCACTCCTCCCTTGTGAGCAGGGCCCTATGGCTGCTATCAGAAAGAGTACACACATGGCAGCACTGCCCCTGCTTGGGAGCGTGATGAGCAGCTCTCTTTCAGCTCACTGCTCACTCTGAAACATAATGACAGCAGCACCCTCTGCGCAGACAGGAGGATGCTATTGAATGGAGACCTGCAGCATGAGGGGGGACCAGCCACTGCATCACTAGGGAGGATACGGTGACTTGTTCCCTGTGGCAGAGGCATAGTGCAGACAGGCAGTGGTTTTCCTGTGGTAACATCCATGGGGCACACACCACTCCTGGATTCCTGACAGCAACACAGGGGCCTCCACCAGAAAGGAGGCAGCTGCCTGGGAATGGGGACTGACTGGGGAGCTGGGCATCCCCCCACACAAGGGCCTCTGCAGGAGACAGCAGGTGCCTGCAGAAGCAACCAGCAGCTCTTCCTGTGGGCTGATCCTGCCTACTCCTGGCTGCTGGAAGCACTGTGACGCAGGTCACACATCTAGATCACCAAAATGCCTCTGTGCATTTGCCCGTTTTCTGGACCCCATCACATCTTGGGAAGCTGCATCCTATGGTCTGTCCCCAAACATCTGGTGAGGGACACGGAGGTGAGGCCACCAAAACCAGCCTGTGCATTCCAGCTGGGCTCTAGCAGCCAGCATCTGCAAGGCTGCTCAGTTTCAGGGTGGGCTGGGGACCTGGCTACGTGGAAACTGAGGTGCAACAGCTCTCCCATGCTCCCTGCAGCCACCCAGGAGCATCAGAGGCAGCACAAATCACCACTGGGACAGCACGGGCCTGGTGAAGCACATGGGGAAGACATGTAAAAAGAGGGGATGACACACACTTCCAAGAGAGAAGAGCATCTGGATGTCTGTCCTCAGGATCCCTAGCCCCTGGGGCAGACTGGCAGGCTTTAGGAGAGAGGAAAGTCCTCATGGAAGGAGGTGCCATGGGGGACAGCCATCAGACAAGGGAGGTGGCATTTGTGTCCAACCCAGGCTCATAAAAAGAAGGTGACCCCCAAAGCTCCCCCCAAGTTTGCTGAATACTCACATCAATATGAACACGAAGCCCAGAGCTGAGGCATGGGGGGGTCCCAGGACTGACAGCTCCCCTGAAATCCCATTTTTGCTGTTTCCCCTTCAAAACACAGTCTCCTCCCATCCATCCCACGCTTGTCCCTGTGGCCCATCTGTCCCCAGCCTGTCCCATGCCTCGCTGCTCCCAGGGCAGCAAAAGCTGCTTCAAACCCGTCCCAGAACAGTGGCTGAGGGCAGGGCAGAGACAGCCTCCTCTAGGCTAAGAACATAAATAACTCCCTCATGTGCAGGGGCTGGTGGACACAAAGCCAGGGCAGCAAAACATGGAGTGTCCTTCCAGAGGGCTGGAAATAAATAAGTGAAGCTTGGCTTTTGCTCCCGAGCACGTTCCTCTGCAGCTCTGCTGGGGTGGGTGTCATTTAAATAGAGGGAAAGGAACCCCAGTCCCAGCGCTGCGCTGGCAAACACGCTCCCGGTGTGCCGGCCTGCCCTCGCCCTCCGCCTCCATCTGCCTGGAGAAGATGCTCGTGGTGGTTGGGGAGGAACCTCCGAGACCTTCCTAGGACAAATCATCCCCGCTGGGCTCAGGAGGGAGTTTTCTCTCCCAGCCACAGAGCAGGGACTGGGGGACCCCTGCACTGGGTGTGTGTCCAGGACCCCTCTGTGCTGTGGCTCCTTGCACACTGCTTATTCTCGAGTTCGGTTTCTTCTCTTCAGGAAGAAGAAGCTGCTCTTCTGGGGGGGCCCCAGCAGCATCGGCACTTGGCTCTTATGTGTGATTTTAACCTAAAAGAGAAGTGAAAACCCCAGCTCGGAAGGGGGTCCTGGGCTTTGAGCCTCCACAGGCACCCCCAGCCCAGGGACCCCACAGAGTGACCTGAGCAAGCTGGGGGCACCCAGCACTGGGGCGAGGAACAGTACTGCCCCACAGCTGTGTCATTAAATGTCATCCCACTGCATGGGAGTAACTGCTCCAGAATCACATCCAGGGATGGGCAGAGGATTTTTCCACTGAACAAGCTGCCTGCCAGATGGTGGGGACCACACTGCAGCCCCCCCAGAAGGCATATGGCTGTGCACCACCTGCAAGGAACAAGCGTGTCCCTGTCCCCATGGCTCCCATGACTGCTTGCCATGAGTCCATGGCACATTGTGGGCTACCCACCAGGAAGCACAGGAGCCTTCCTCCAGAGGCTTTGCTACACTGTGTGGGGAGCCAAGGCTGCCCATCATGCTGCCAGTCCCTGCCTGTCTGCATCCCATCGTGAGGACTCACCGTGCAGGATGGCTGCATCCAGGGCTCCCCATCCACCTGCATGGGCAGCAGCTTGGACGTCCTGCAAGGTGCAAATAGAGGGAACACAAGATGACACAGGCACCAGCTTTTGCTACCAGTTGGGTGCTCAGCTGGGAAGGGTGACAAATACCTGATGGTGACAGATGAACACTGGGCCAGCCTCTTCCCAGCACTCTTCAAGCCTGTGTAGATCTGCCCCATCTCCATCGCACCCTCCAGCCCCACCACCTCCAGGAGGTGGTCGCTGAGGTCTGCAAGAGAGGGGGATAACAGGTGGTTCCCCTGTGTCTGGGGATCCCCCACCTCCTGCCATCATCTGAAGCACTGGTGCTGCTGCCTGCCCTGGAGGGCACTGGGGCTGGTGACACTGTGGGGATGTGTCCTGATGTCCCTCATGCACTGAAACCACTGAGCTCAGCATTCACAGCATTGGGCAGTGGCAATGTCCAAAATCTCTGGAGCAAAAATACTCCTGGTCTGAAGTAGTGCCCAGCCCTGCACGGCTGCAAGGTGGCAGCCCAGATACCCCCAGCCCTTTGCTTGTTTGCACTGTTGTACGAAATGGTGGCAGACACCTCTCCCTGGGTGCCCTGGAGCACTGCAGCTCCACAGGAGCAAGGCTGCACAGCAGAATCCTCACTGGGAAGGACACCAGCACAGGTCCTCCACACCAGGGCAAGTAATGGTCTCTCACTGCCCTCAGGCTCCTCTTTCACCCTTGGTGGAACCCCCCCAGGAGAAGCCCTCTGAGTATCCCCACGCTCTCCTACCTACTGGGGATGTGCCCAGGGATGTGCCCACTGCCTCTCACCACCTCTGGAACAGGCCTTTGCCCTGACGTGCTCCCTGCTGCCCATGGCCTTGAGCGATGACAGCCTGGGATGTCCAGAGACACCCCCACCCTGGCAGCCATGCTTCCCACCGCAGCCCATGGCTGCAAGAGGTTGGCAGGTGGAAAATACGGGCCCTTTGCCTATTTTGCTGTGTGCTTTCTAACCCCCTGCTCTGTGCTGGGGAGCCCTGCCAGCACTTTGGGCTGCCTGTGCCCCACACATGCCCCTGGGGACAGCCCCAGTGGCTGCAGCAGTGGGTGAAGGTGCCAGCGGGACATAGCCTGGGTCCTGTGCTGTTCCTGGACCCCCCAAGCTCCTCCCCAGCCAGGCTGGCAGAGCTGTGTTGGATCCTGGAAAGATGCTTACTAAAGCCCTCGGTGCCAGCTCTGCAGCTCTGCTTCCATTTCCTCCTCTGCAGCAGCGCCTGCCTGCCAGCCCCAGAGAGCACCAGGGCTGCCCAGCCTCATGCCTGCAGGCTATGGGTCCCATTCGGAACACCCCTCCCCACCTCTGAGCATGCTCCCTAGAGGGTGGGAAAGGTGGATGGCCAGGCATGGGAGCCATGTCCTCTCTGGTCACCATGGCACAGACCAGCCCTGAGAAATGGGATGCAGATGGACAGAGCCATCCTCCTTCTCCAGCTTGGACAGATCATTGTGGGGATCACCCCAAAAGACACCAAGACAATAGAAACCCCTCAAGTGCCACATACACTGAGCCCCAGCCAGAACTGTCATATACCCAGCTCCCCTGAGCCCACCCCACACATCCCAGTAGTCCCCGTGCTCCACTGCTCACCCTGCACACAGAACTTGAGGTCCTTGGCATCGGTGACCACCGTGGTGTGCAGCTTCTCAGGGACTTTCTTGCCCAACCGGCTGTAACCACGCTGCTTCTTGGTCTCACCCCAGAGGTTGGAGCCGCCGTACATGCTGGGGATGTTGAGGACAGCAATGCCCTCCAGGGACGTGTTACTCAGGTCCAGCACGGTCCCGTCACACTGCCGGGCACATGGGCAGTGTCAGGACACAGGGTGCCCAGCATCATGGAGCCCAGCCTCCTCTACCCACCTGCACACCAAAGGAGTTGGGCTCCCCAAGCACAGTGGATCCCCAGGTCAATCCTGCCTCAGGGTGGCTGGGGCTGGAGGTGCAAACAAATATCTTCCCTCTTTGATTTTCTAGGGCTGACAACAACCACCTCACTTTCCTTGTGCTGCTTTACCCTCCATTCAATATGAATTCTAGTGCACATCCCAGATGGCAGTTTTGAAAAGCAAATTCCTATGAGACCACATAAAACCTTGGTTGCACTCAGTGCTACAAGCCAAAATAGGAGACAATTCCACCTTGGCCTCAGAGAAATCTCCATCCAAGCATCTCCAGCACATGCTTCCTCATCTCCCCTTGTTCAAACTGACTCCAAAGAATTAGAAAGTTTGGCTGCCCAAAACCTAACTCAAACCAGGTATCTTCAAGTGCAATCTGGAAACTAGAAATGAGGATGGAAGGAAGTGATAGGGAAGATGGCAGAGATAAAAATGGCAGGTTTGGGAGAGAAAACTGCAAGCCAAGCACACAGAACTGGTACCCTGGGCTTCACATCCTTACAGCAGGTCTGCACAGCTGAAAATTCCATGTGAAAGGTAAAATATTTGTTGCTTGCGGCTTTCCCGCAGGCCTGAAAGCAGCAGCCATGGAAATGCATTTCTTAACTTCAGGTCTTCTCACTCTCATGCTACCCAAGTGATGCTGGATCCCCTTCTTAGGTAACTCTGGAGGAAGCAGCTGCTTTCCCATTCAACTGTGTTTTCTCTGGAGCATTCGTATTCTCCTTTATGCAACTCTGCCTGCTGCGCTGCACTTCAGCAAACAGCAGCACTTTTTATTCCCTGCATTTTGGTGAAGCAATGGCATTTCTACCCACTCTTGCTTTGACAAGAGGAATGCAAATAGGCTGGATGAACCCCTGCCGCTGCTTTGGCTCCAGTTGTTTTCCTTTAGCAAAGAGTGAAGGTCTTGAGCTTATTTTTGATGCCCTTTCTGTAAGCACCAAGTGTGCCGGCCACATGTACATGAAGCTGGGTGCACGCATGAGCAAGTGTCTCTTGTGTGTTCAGATCTGCTCTGCCTCCCCGATGTTCCAAGATCTTATTTTTAGCCTTGTGTTGAAGGCAAAAGGCAGGAATCTTCTGGTTTGGGAGTGAAAAGCTGTCTCTGCAGAACTTGGGAAGACTGTGAATCCTTTCGTTCTCAATACATCTTAATGATATGGTGATTTGTAGGAGAAGACCCTAACTCTCTTGATACTGAGTGAGAGAACTCAGATTTCCCATTTTCCCATCCTTAGCTGAGCTGAGCATCACTCCCAACTGCAGGCATCCTTCCTACCAACCTGGCCATAGTGGGATGGGAGCAACCCAGGGCTGCCCGGGCTGTGGGATTTCCGGGGATGCTGCGGGGCAGATAGGACCACAGCTACCCACGCACGCAGGGAGCGGTCACCCCCTGCCTGTGCCCTCCCCTGTTAGTGTGCCAGCACACTACAATGGGCTCTTTGAGCAGGGGCAGCTGACAGCACGCTGGCAGCGATGCTGGAAGTGGAGATTTGCAGCTGGGGGAAAAGCAGATTCATTTCCAGGAGCTGTTAGGGGAGCGAGTGCCAATTTCCAAAACAAAACTGCCGTTTCTCTGCAAGGCTGACAGTTGCCTGGGAGCTGGGGGGAGGACAGGCTGCCGCTTTCAACTTCAGATCCTGTGGGATTAACGCTTTCCTGCCGGTGCGGCGCAGCTGGTGATGCTTTGGTGGGGAGTGCGTGAGCACCTCACAAGCAGTGGAGGGCACCTCACACCCATCTCCAGCAGCGTCAAACGCCACAGACATGGACTTCACGTGCTGTGGGACATTGGCATGTGGCTGGAGAAGGGGGTGAGATGTTCGTGTCCCGCCCCACCAGCTGCCAAGGGTGCAGCTACTGTATAAGGGCTTTGGGAAGGGCTGCAACTCCCCTCAAGCCAAAACTGTAAAAGGGTCATTTATCCAGGGGTAAGGAGAGGTGGAAGTTTACAGCAAACATGTCCCAAACCCTCCAGCACATGCGGAGAAATGACAGCGCTCGTAGCAACCATGAACCCTCCTCCCCGCTATAATTAAAGGCTGTTTCCATGTCATCCAGAGATTATTCCAGGCACGCTCTCAAATACAGCTGGAAGGGGGGTGGGGGGGAATACAGGGCTATTCTTCTGCCTGCAGCTGGCCAGCTCTGCAGCGTGTGCCGCACAGTGAAAGAGTGAGTCCTGCCAGCCACAGCATCCTCTTGCCACCCTAAGGGGTCAAAGCTGCCATGGCACCCGCTCCAAAAAAACCCCAAAAGCCCTGACCAAGGGATCCTACTTTAAGCTGAAATAATGAATTGAGCTGACAGAGGGGAGATTTAGATTAGATATAAGGGAAATATCCTTCACTATGAGGGTGCTGAGGCCCTGGCACAGGCTGCCCAGAGAAGCTGTGGCTGCCCCATCCCTGGCAGTGTTCAAGGCCAGGTTGGATGGGGCTTGGAGCAACCTGGTCTAGTGGAAGGTGTCCCTGCCCATGGCAGGGGATTGGAAGTGGATGAGCTTTAAGGTCACTTCCAACCCAAACCATTTTATGATTCTATGACCCACAGGTAATTTCTCCCAAAAAGCCTTTGCACCATGGCTGGAGCAAGGGACCTTCACAAGGAAACCTACCTCCACCTCGACATAGTCGTGGAGCTTCTTGCAGGTGGCTGCAAAGGTCTCCGATGTTCCGAATTCGAAGTACCACAGCTTGTTCTTCATTCTGGGGCATAGACATGCATCAGCTTTCCGCTTGGAAGTGGTACTTTGCCCCATCTGCCCCCATCCCCCAGGATGGGCTGCCAGAACCTTTCTGGAGCCATTGTGATGGGGACATGTGGCACTGCTGGGGACACAAGCAATTGTGGGGAGGGACCACCTGTGTCACAGCCCCAGGGAGTTGTGCTGTGGGACAGCGGGTGGCTTGGGCAGACCTGGCTCTGACACCCCGTGGAGGGGAAGGATGGGGGTGCTGAATACTCCCTCAGCATGGGACAAGGTTGCTTTTATTTTAGCAGAGCTGACCATGGGCTGTTGCCTCTCAACAGGGCTGCCAGGGATGGGGTACCCCATGGAGGGGATGTCCCCCACCTCAAACCGGCCTCACACCCTCCCAGCACCCTGCCAGGCAGCCCCTGACCACTTGCACTGCTCATCCCCTGCATCAATCACTGTGCCAGGCTTCCATGGGGAGCTGTAACCTCTGGATTTCAGAGCAGAGACAGATGCTTTGGTCCATTTGGGGTTTTTCTTGCAGGTATTTATGAACATGGGGATGAGGGTCACAAGCCACAGCTCCTGCTGCCATCACACGGTTTCCATGTGCCCTGAGCACAGCAGGAACGAGCTGCGACCTGCTGCCTGCCCTGCCCTCGCTGCCTGGCCTGCTCATGCCAGCTCTGGAATTTGATGCTAATTATAAAGCATGAATGAGCGTAACTGGGTGCGTGGCCAAGTTTGAGCAGCCTGCATGGGGAGTGAAGGAGCACCCTGGACCCCCACCATGCCTGTCCCCTAAGGCTGGCTGAACATCACGTCACATCCTCAGGGCTCCTGCCAGTCCCATGCGGAGAAGGGTAAAAGGAGCCTGGTAGGAGGCTGGGAAGCTCCAGCACTTCCCCTCTGCACAGTGCAGGGCAGGAGCAGGGCATCCCCCCTCACCCAGCTTTTGGAGGGGCCCATGGGCAGCCCTTACCTGCTGTTGAATTTCTCAGGGTGTTTTTCTCGCATGACATGGAAGCGGTGGGCGATGGAGGCATCCTGCAGGGAGAGGGAGTGCAGAGAGCTTGGTGGCACAGCAGGGAAATAGAACCCCGCTCCGCCCCCCTGTGGGCACAGGCCAGGATAATGCATGCTCAGCTCTGGCCTTGCTGCTGACCCCATGGCACATGCTGAGATGATGGAGGAACCCTCGGCCAGGCTGCTCACAGAGTACCGAATGGATGTGCTAAGTGAGATGTAATTAGCGCACTTGGCTTCCTTCCCTCATCACAGAGGCTCCGTATGAGGGTCGTGCTGAGGGAGGAAGGAAGGGCTGCCTGCAGGGCAGTGGGCTTTGGGGACATCCCAGGACCCTGCTCCTGGCAGCTCTGCCCCAGCAGCTCTCCTGAAGCTCACTGCACTCTACTCTTCAGGGTGAGTTATAAGCCTGACTTGAAAGCTGTCACCAAATGCCACCTGCAGTGACATCCCCTGGCATAAGGCAGGAACTGATGTGGAAATAGAAGCACCCTGCAGCACTGCTAGGTGGGCAACCCCCACCATGCTGATACCATTCAAGCACATATGGCCAAGGCCAAAAATGCTTCAAGCCCCTGGGAAAAGCAGCAATCTTTGGTTTGCCATTCCCCCAAAGCCCTGCTGCTTCCAGGATTGAATGGCATCAGGAGCCAGACACTGCTCCTAGGAATTAGCTCAGAGATGGCTCAGAAGAGAGCCAAGGATGAGTCTAGAAGAAGACAGGATGAGCCAGTGTGGGGGCTGGCATCCCTGGAGTGTTCCCACTGAGCTGGGCCACTCCAGCAAATTCATAGAATCACAGAACGGTTTGGGCAGGAAGGGACCTCAAAGCTCATCCAGTTCCAACCCCCTGCCATGGTCAGGGACACCTTCCACTAGATCAGGTTGCTCCAAGCCTGTCCATCCTGGCTTTGAACACTGCCAGGGATGGGGCAGCCACATCTTGGCCAGTGGGAAATGCCCTTGAGAAGCCACTGATCTGGCTGGGTTTGAAGCTGTGGCTGTGCTGGAAACCCAAGTGACAGTTCTTGTGCTCCACTGACCTCCCAGGTTCTTCCCTCTGCTTTGCCATGGTCTGGGGGACTCCAGTATGCATTGCATTGTGTGGGCACCAGTGACTAGCCCTGCATTGTCCTCAAGGCCCAGCCCTACCCTGTGGTACTCACCACCCCAATGGAGAAGTAGTTGTTGATGATGGTGGATGGGACAGGGTCGCCGTTGGCCTCCATGTCACTGGGAATGATGTCTATCTGCCAGCGGTCCAGCATCACCTCTGTGCTGTGCTCAATGTCTTTCAGGACCTTCATCAGGTTGCCTCCTTCATAGCCTGTAAAGGAAAGAAGATGGGCCTTGAGGAGGGTGAAAAAGGATGAAGGGGGGTGCAGCCATGTCACATGGAGGTATTTGGGTGCTAAACACCCAAGGGAGCAGGCAGCTGGTGCTGAAGCAGCAGCGAGATGTCTGGCTCTTCCTTGCAGCAGTGGCAGAGATTTCAGCTGATGGCACAGCATTCCCAATGCAGGTTTAGAAAGCAGCAGCAGCTTTTTTAGGAAGCACCATCAGGAAGCACCAGGGCCGAGATTCAGCCCTGAAGCTTGTCCCAGGGGTATCCCCAGCCCCAGGACAGCAGCCACCCAGCCACACCACAGTGCCCACTGCCCAGCCACCCCCTGTGTGATGCTTGCCCAGCCTCACCTCCTCCCCAGCGCAGGCACCGGGCCAGGTCATTGCCTGTTCCCAGGGGCAGAATGGCCACCGGTGGGTGCTTTGCCAAGTTTGCCTTGTCTGCAAGTCAAGAGGAAAGAGAGGTTTGGGGTTGAAAGGGCTCATTCTCTGCTCTTCTCCATGTCCCTCCTTGGATGGCAACCCAGGGGTAAAGCTGTTGGCAGGATCCTCATCCCCTGTCACACAGAGAATATCAGGAACCTGCAGCAGATCACCAAGAACATGGGTGGACAATGCTCTGTGGGAGCACAGCTGCCCCTCATTCACCTATGCAGTCCAGGATCCAGCCGACTGTGCCATCCCCTCCGCAGGCCAGGACGCGGAAATCTGGAGTATCCCGAAAGAAGCTCAGCCTGGAGAGAGCCAGGAGAGACAAGGAGTGATGCAGGGGAGCAGGGGCCAGTGGGAGGGGGCAGAGGACTGGATGCAGCATCTCCATACCCTGGTGCAGGCCCGCCGCGGTCCAGGTTGTACACTTGGCGTGGGTTGAGCAGGTAGTGGAATTTCCGTAGGACCCTAGGAAAAGGAGAGGTGTGAGGGATGCTGCAGAGGTGAGCTGCCCTCCGTGACAGATGCCGGGGCAGCCTTAGGGACTGGCAGCCCCTGATCCTAAGGGAATACTGTCCCTGTGCAGGACCCCACCTACCGCTCCCCTTGCCTTCCTCCACTCTTGGGGTTCACAAGCACCAGGAGAGGATGTGTCCCTGGCCGTGGGCTGATCTGGAGAGCAGAAAGTGCTGCTGCAGGGCTCGGTATGCACCCACAGCAGAACTCACGGTCCCTGCCATGGGAACCTACCTGCAGTCCTTGCCCATCCACTGTGCTGGGGTTGAACTTGAAGCCCTGGCTGTCCTCAGGATTGGTGCTGGCAGGGGAGTCACTCTCAGACTTCCGGCAGTGGGGCTGCCTGTCCTTTGGGGAACAGAGGCAGGGATGCACACGCCGCCCCGGGAAGGCAGCACCAGCAGCTGGGGGAGGCGGGTTGGCCACAGCAATGCCCTGCCAGGTCCCTGCCACCCTGCAGCAAGGAGGGGGCACTTACCAGGACAGCAGGGCAGATGTAGGAAGGCAGCAAGATGTGGTCCCGCAGCGGACCCCCATCACATTCCGGCTTCACGTGGGAGGCACATTTGTTGTGGAGCTGGAGGGGACAGGAGGAAGGGAGGTTGGACCAGGGACACACAGCCATCCCCTATCTGTGAACCTCTCCTCCCCACAGCCAGCTGTGCAGGGAGCACTGCAGGGTGCACCCCGGCTCCAGTACACCCACATACTCACAGTGACTTGGCACCAGACGCAGTGCAGGCCGGTGATGCCCTGGTAGCACTTGATGCTCTTGTGGCATCTGTCACACTTGACAGGGGAATTGCCCTCGATCCATGTGTGCTGCATCACCTGCAAGGTACAGGGGCACTGCAGGCACAGCACCCACTGACCTTCAGCCATCGCCTCTCTCCTGCTGCTGTGGCTCTGGAGGGTGCTGTGCTGTGTAGGGATGCTGACTGACCTAAAACAGCCCCTCACATGGCCACCTTCCCTCCCTGCTGCTCCATGCAGCACATCAGGGACACCCATCTCCACCTGAAGCCATGTCAAACGCTGGGGCTGGTGTCCTGCACATCCCTGGGGGCTGGGGCTGGGATCTACCCTCCCAGGCTCTGGACGCTGGGAATGCCTGTGAGCTGCTGCCCAGGACCCAAGAGGTAAATCCCATGGGAAAAGGGCACACAAGACCTGAGCAGCAGACAAAGGGGTCTGCTGCTGCCAGTGGTGCTGCCCCTGGGAGAGCTCCAAGGGAGACCCACCAGCTCAGAAGTGCACCGGCCACCTACTCACGCTTGTGTTTCTCTTGGACTTCACGTAGGTGCTGATGCAGGAGGCAATATCTTTGGACACGCACCTCTCGTGGACGGTGTACTTGCAGACTGGCAGGAGAGAAGAAGGTGGTGAGCATCACACAGCAGCATCCCCTCCTCCTTACCCTGCAGCACCTGTGGGGCTCAGCACTGATGAGACTAGTTCCCACCTCCCTGTGGCACTGGAATGGGGTGGGAGCTGGCAGCCTGGGGTGCAACAGCCTGGCGAGTGTCTGTGACTCACAGGAGCAGCAGAGGCCCTGCTTGCGGACCCCCAGCAGCATGGTGTGGCAGAAGTTGCAGTAGGCAGGTTTCTTGAAGTGCTTCAGCCTCCAGGCGTGCTGCCCATCGTCCTTCGCGTTCTGCAGGGCAGGAAGCAGAGAGTGAGGGGGGAGGTCACTCACCTGTTCTGGGGGTCCCCATTCACTCAGCCCACCACTTCCACTTGCTTTTTGTTCTGGAAAAGCCCCCAGTGTGTTTGCAGTTCACACCCAGCTGGACCACAGGCTCCCTGCTCCCTGGTGTTCCTATCCCATCCCTGCTGCTGTAGCCCCCTGCTCTCTGGGCATGTCCAGCTCCTGGCACCGAGCTCCAGCTCCGCACAGCCCCTCAGCACAGCCTGGCTCCAGGGGCTCTCTACTGGTGGCCAACAGGAAGGTGACTCCACATCTGGGGACAGACCCAGCCACCACAGGGTGACCAGACCAAGCCTCTTACACCTGGCTCCAGGCTTGAGTGCTTTGCAGAAGCCACTTAAAATTCTCCATTTTCTTTGATGTTGCTACTAGAAAACCTGTCCTCCTGACTCTGTAGGAAGTAACTGCCAGAAGGAACACCATGGAGCAGAAACATGGATTTTCCCTGCAAATGATTATCAGCAGCAAACTATGGCTAGGGATGCACCTCAAGGAAATTAACTCCAAAAGGGTGGAAAAGCAGCACAGCGAAATAAGATGGGTCCCAAACTACCCCTCCTGTTCTTTGAAGCTTGCACCAGGAGATGAGCTGTCATTTTACATGCTCATCTTATTTTTTGATTAAATATTCATCAAACAGGAGTACACTGTATTGACGGCAGGCAGCAAACCCAGCATGCTTGGGGATGGCAGCTGGCAGCGACTGCAGCTAGCTCCAAACTGAGCTTGTGAAGATCTGCAGGGGGCAAAGGCTGCTCAGCAAATACTGGGTGAGGGTGTCTGCTGGGACGGGGGAGCAGGGGGTTGTGTGGTGCCAGAGGGGTGTTCAGCCTGTTGGTGCAGGTATGGTCCCTGCATGCCCTTCATTGCCATCCTCCTCTCCCGCTGCAGCAAGCCCCTGGCTTTCCTTCTGGAGTGGGCAGCGCTAGATGTGGCCAAAGCAGGTCCCTATGTGGGCACTCACTGTCTCCATCCCTAGAAGGACCAGCAAGGGGATGGTGGTCATGCCTCCCCGGATCCACTCCTCCAGCGTCACGGTCCCGTCATGATCGTAGTCAATCTCCTCCATCATTGTCTTCAAGATCTGGAGGAGGAAGGAGGTGCAGTGTCACGGTGATGGTGCCTGCGAGACCCTGCTGCTGCCTCCCCCCAGGAGCTCCTGCAGCATCCCCAGCCCAGGCACTCACAGGCTTCAGCTCCGTAGAGTCCCACTCCAGGTACTCGGCCACATGCACCATCTGGTTGATGATACGATCCAGCTCCTGAGCACAAAAAGACATTGGTGCCTGGCACTTAGGGACGGCTTTGGGCACCAGCAGCGTGTCCAGCCTCAAGCCCCCAGGTCTACGTTCTGATACATCCAAGTCCACCCCAGACTCCCACCCACACAGCGGGTCAGCAATACCCCACTTCTCAGTGGGTGCTGGGAGCTGCTTTCTCCTCTGAAACCTGCCATGAGATCTGCAGTGGGTTTTCCCCTCAGAAAAGCTGCTCTGATAAAGCAGATTTTTATTTGCAACAGGTTTCAAGGGCAATACCCAAAGGACAAAAAGGAAACTCCCAGGGAGGGGTTTGTGCACAATTTTCCTCTTCTGAAAGCCTGTGACCTGATGTAGAGCTGCAGTTACTGGTGGGTGGATTCCTTCTACCTGCTGCAGAGCTGGCTTGCATCCCCAGCAGACACCCTGACAGCGGGCCCTGCATGTCTTCACCCCCCCAAGTAGGTTTCTCCTCTCCCAAGGGAAGGCTTACCGAGCTGTCCAGGAGGCCGTTTCCATCAGTATCATAGAGGCGAAACATAACTGGAGGGAAAAAAGAAGCCGGCTGCCAGTTACACCCCAGTTCTGGGGCACCCCAGGCAGCCAGTCCTCAGTGTCAGGGCTGCCGGGGCTCTGGGATTGGATGGGACCTGAGCCCATACTGGGCTGTGGGACATTGGAGCAAAGCCATACGCCCCCCAGCTCTGTGTGTGTCAGACACAGCTGCCAGCAGGAGGGAGCAGAGAAGTGAAGCTGAGCAGTTTTCTCAAGTGGTTTTAACGTTTCAGCATTAAAAAGTGAGTAGGAACATCCATCCCCACAGCCCTCCTTAGGTGAAGCCCCAGCAGGTGCCTCCAGTGATGTGTGACCAGCATCCCATGGCTCCAGGGTCCCACTTACACTCCAGCTTGTCCTCAGCCCGTCCCCTCTCCAGCAGGGACAGGTAGCAGACGATGTCCTTCAGGTGGACCACTTGTGCCAGGGGGGCAGGGGGCTGTGGGGGGGCAGCTTTCAGGGAGCTGTGGTTCTTCCGCAGGCTGAAGGGTAACCTCTTCTCGACACCTTTTGTGCCTGTGGGTAGGGAGCGGCAGATGAAGGCCAGGCACAGGGCTGGCCGCTAGCGCCAGGAGCTGTTCCCAGCTGGGACATGGGGCTGGCAGCGGAGCCATTTATTGTGGTGCTGGGGCCCATTGCAGGAGCAGGGCTGAACACTGCAAGGTGGTCCCTGGCTGCAGACCCTCACATCTCTGGCACTGCAGGTATGGGCAGTGAGAAGCCATGGGGACATGCTCTGCTGGGGCAGGAGCTGGGCTGGAGGCAGCTGTGACTCACAACTCCAAGCCCCCCTAGCTAGGAGCCAGGTAACTGACTGGGAGGGCTCTACCGGATGGGATCAGTGGCTTAAGTTTGCAAAGCAAAAGTGTCCAGATGCCAGGAACCCGACGATTTCAGATGGTCACCACCATCACGCTGGGGACCTGACCAGCTGCACTGATGGGGCTAGGTGTGGGATTCCGCAGTTTGGGAAACCAGGAAGGGCTTGTCCCCATGGAACCCCAGCCAAGCTCACCTGGTGACTGAGGGCTGAGCAGGGACCCGGAGGAGATCTTTGAGGAGCCTGAGGAGTTGTGAGCAGAAGGGGTGCCAGTGGTGGACTTCTGGGAAGATGACCTGGACCAGCTGGGGGAGGCATTGGGGATCGATGCTGGGGTGAGGGATGATGGCTGCGGCTCAGCTGTGTTGCTCTGGCAGCTCTTTGGCTCTGGAGTGTGTCGTCCTAGGGCACTTAGAAGCGATTTCCCATTGATCCCTGCAAAGCAGACAGACCATAGAATGGTTTGGGTTGGAAGAGACCTTAAAGCTCATCCAGTTCCAACCCCCTGCCATGGGCAGGGACACCTTCCACTAGACCAGGTTGCTCCAAGCCCCATCCAACCTGGCCTTGAACACTGCCAGGGATGGGGCAGCCACAAGGCTGGTCACTCATCCTGGGTTTTTGCTATCCCAGAGCACACTGGCATCCTGGACCCAGGGCTCTCTGTGGGGCACCACAGCCCTCAAAGACCTCACCCTCCTGCCTGGCCCAGCAATCTCCAGCAGCGCTCTCACCCATGGGGACCGGCCACCCTAGTGCTTGGGACCAGGCGGGCAGGATGTAGACCCCTGCCACCTGCCAGAGCTGCTCTCAAGCCCCAACACTGCAGGCAAGCACCAGGGGAGGGTTCTCTCTCTTCTTTTGGAGTTTATAGTCCTTTCAGCAGAGGTCTTCATGCACTGCAAATCCACCTGGGCAAGGGCAGGGGTAAGCTGGGTGCCTGGCGCAGGGTCCCCTGCTCTGGGTGCCTGCCCACACCAGTATCTGTGAGAGGTGCACAGGCCATCTTGCTCTGATAGAGATGCTGGCATCGAGTGACTTATGGGTCTGGAAGGGAGGAATCAGTGCAATGGTGCCCTGTGGGTCTCCACTCCAGGCAAAGCTTTTGCCAGCGTGGAGCAGTGGAGGGCACCTGGGAGCCCATCCATGGGATAGGACAGAGTGTGCAGGTGTCATTCCACAACTTCTGTCCCTGTGGGGCAGCATGGGAGAGAGCCCAGAGTGCCGTGGCATACCCATGGTGGCAGGGGCTGGCTTACCAAGGGTGTTGTGCTGTGAGACACTGGGGCTCTGGCGCTGGGTCTCGGGAGAGGCTTGACATATTTTACGCTTGAAGGAGGTGAAGAGGTGTTGGCAAAGCTCCTCAGGCACGTCTGCCTCCAGGTACGTCTTCATGAAGAGGTGAAAGCCCTCATAGTCGATGGGCTGGGGAGCAGACACAGAAGAATGATGGAGGTGCCCCAGGCATGCCATGGGGCTGCAGGTGCACCAGTGGAGGCTGGTATTCTGGACCCCCCTCACTGGGCACATCAGCTGCAGAACCCAAAACCAGCTTCCCAAATCCCAGTGGTGAGATATAAACTAAAGAGACTCAGAAGCAGCAGGGCCAAACATCCCCAGTGCCAGCTGGGGGCTCTGAAAGCCTCCTGCTCCCCCACAGCACTCTCCAACCCACCCCCAGCCCTGGGGACTATTGTCCTCCCCAGGTCTCCTCTCCTCCTCCTTCCCTGCTGGGCATCCTCATCACATCAGAAAGTTGCCTTCCTGATGGCTTTTGTGGCCCCAGCTACAGTGAGGGTCCTGTGGTGCCCTTCAATAGCAGGGTAGTTTTGCTGCCCCTCCTCAATACGTTCAGCCCACTGATTTTTCTCATTTTGCCTCATTTCAGTGATTATGGCCCCTGTGAAAGGCTCTGTCCTGCTGGCACATTAATAGGTCTCTCTGAAAGCACCACTTTGAAAAAATAACCCCAGCCTTCCCCAGGCAAGAGCAAGAACACACAGAGGGCCTTCCCTTGTCCCACGCTGGCAGCAGCAAAATCATTTGCTTTTGGGGGAAGAGAGACAAAATCCCTCCTGGCTTCTGCCTGGCAAAGAGATGCCCCAAAATGCACCTCATGCATCTCTCTGCAGTGTTTGCAACCAGCACTGGACACCAGCATGGCCAGGGGCTCCTGGCAGCAGTGATGGGATGAGGTGGGATGGCCGCACACCAAGCCTGTCCCTGGGATGGCTGGGGAGGGGGCAATATGTGGCTGGGGGCTGGGAAATATGCTCCCCACCTGTAAAAGCATCTTTCCCAGTGCTGGGAGTATGGCCATAGGGAGAGGCGGGAGGTGGATAGACAGAATGAGGGAGCTGCACTAGGGAAGCTGGCAGGGTGCTGTGGCAGGCTGGAGGGGACAGGGCCATACCTGCTCGGGGTTGTACTTCGAGAGGACACCATCCCCATGGAATTCCTCCAGGACATCCTTGAGCTTCTTGGTGGAGTCTGTGGAGACAAAGGCATCACACAGCTGAGATCCCTTTGCCATTAGATTAGAGAATCTCCCTGGAGAAGAGAAGGCTCCAGGGAGACCTTAGAGCAGCTTCCAGTGCCTAAAGGGGCCAACAAGAAATATGGAGAGGGGCTTTCAACAAGAGCCTGCAGTGACAGGACTAGGGGGAATGGCTTTGGGCTGAGAGGGGAGAGGTAGATTACACATGAGGAAGTTCTTCCCTGTGAGAGTGCTGAGGCACTGGCACAGGTTGCCCACAGAAGCTGTGGCTGCCGCATCCCTGGCAGTGTTCAAGGCCAGGTTGAACGGAGCTTGGAGCAACCTGGTCTGGTGGAAGCTGTCCCTGCCCATGGCAGGGGGCTGGAACTGGGTGAGTTTCTAAAGCCCCCGGGAGGACTCACATCCCCCTGTCACTTCCAGACCACGCTCCTGGGGAGGAGGCAGCTGCCCGCACTGCAGCCTTGCTCGCCACGCTGTGATTAACAGAACGACAACAGTGAACATGAGCTCAGCGTTACAGATGGTGTTTTATGGTCTGTGACTCAGGAAAGGCAGGATGAGATGCAGACAGCAATGCTATGCACACACCTCTGCCTGCAGCCCTGTGTTCCTGTCTGGGATGGCGGGCGGGCAGGCAGAGGGGTGGGAGCTGCTTGCACTGGCTTGTCTGAGTTGGGAGCCATGCCTTCCCATGCTGTCAGCCTCACCCCAGCGATGTGCAGCAGCCCTGAGGACAGCTCTGGGGAGGTCACGGGGACCCCTTTGCTTCCAAGTCCTCTCCTGCAGAAGCCTGCTCACCCCAGGGACACGCTGCCTCTGCCAAGCAGAGATTCTACACTTCCTCTCCCTTTGTGCCATGGTCCTGACTGAGCTTTTCTGCCCATCCTGTCCTGCTCTCAGGCTACATCACGTCGCGGTCACCTGCTGCAACAGGGACACTCACACACTAGCTCTCTGGGAGGCAGGACCTCCAGGATGCGTAGGCTTTGCCTGGGCTCCCTCCGCAGCCTCTTGCAGCCCCAGGACCCCACAGCACCACTGCCAACCTCCTCTCCTTGGCAGGAGCTGCAGGACAGGGGCTGCTCTGCAAAAGCACCAAGTAAAACTGCTGCAGAGGATTGGCAACCTGAGGCGAGCGGTGGAGCAGCTCCACGTGCTTGGGCAAAGCCAGTCTGCTTCCCTCGCTGGCATTTTGCTTCACGAACGAACGTGGGAGCTGGCCGCCTTCGGAGGGACCGAGCCATGCTCACGTGTGCGTCCGCCAAAGCAGGGGGCTGGTGCTTAGCTGAATTCTCCAGGGAGTGCAGGCACAGGGACTGTCCTGCTGTGCCCCAGCCAGAACCTTCCCAGCCTCCCCATCCCAAATCTAAAGAGTTATCTGTTTCTCCAGGAGGACACCAAGGATGTGGAGGACCCGTCTGGCATAGGTCAACAGGTCTTTAGAGCCCCTCATCCCTGTCCCGGGGCAATGTGCAGGGTACTCACAGTCTGTGTACTGCTGGAGCTGGGTGAACTCGGCGGGGCTGAGTGAAATCCACCCTCCATCACTCATCTTCAAGCAGCAGGGCCCACTTTGGGGTGGCCACAAGCTGCTGTACTTGCTGTGCTGGGCTGGCTCGGTCACATTGGCACAGTGAAGGGCGCGGGGGGCTCTTGGCCAGCTGGCATCATCCCACTGAGCCTATGGGCAGCAAATCCTGGATCAGCACCTTCCTCCCTAGAGCAGGATAGAAAGAGAAGAACTGTTCATCAGTGCCCGGCTACAGCAGGGCTGGCACCATGCAACCAGCAACAGCCACAGCTCCCTGCGGCTGGAGGATGTGCCTCATTGGGGCCAAGGCAAACGCCATGTATGGGGGCAGGAGCTTGTTGCCTTATGCACCCCTGGTGTTTTCCAGGGGAACCCAGCATGACAGGAGCGAAGGAAGGACACAAATAATCCAAGAAGATGCAGTGCGTGGAGGCAGGGAAGCTGAACGAACAGAAGCTCCCAGCTTGTGCCTCTCTCTCCAAACCTGGTGTTGACCTTTAGCTGGATCCACTGTGGAGAACCATCATGAATTAAAATCTATGCTCAAAACTGGGTGAGAGGGAAAAACCTGTGCTGTAGAGGAAGCGTCCCTACAAGTGGCCCTCTCCAGCCCATCCATGTTCAGGCTTCAAGAGTTATTAGCTTCTTCACTTAACCAAATCAGTCATGGGGGAAAAGACAGCATCCCGAGGAGGTGGCTGCTCTTCAAGGAGCAGATGACAGCAAATTGATCTTGATTTTATGGCTGCTTCCCTGCTAAATATTGGCTCCCGCTTTTCACCAGACTGAGCTTATGAGAAAGCAGAGCAAGGGCGAGCTGGGAAAGGCCACACGACTTGGGGTGATGCCTGGGGAGCACCCACACCCACAGCAGCTGTCTGGCCTGCTCATGGTGCTGTCCATTTGCAGGAAAAGGCATTTGGTGAAGGTGAGCAAGTAATTTTGGGGAGCTGCTGGGTCCCAAGTGCCACACCAAACCCACCCAGTGTCCCTAGAGGCATTTGCATATGGGGTGCACCACGGACAGGCATTTACCCCTAGTCTCAGGATTTGCCCCCAGATGTCTCTGGGATAGACTTCCTTCACCTCAGCCACAAAGGGGAGCCCCAGGGTTGGCAAAAGAATGTGACCACCTTCATAAAGCTTTTGGGACATGATTGAGGGAGATGGAGACAGGCTGAGGGAGCTGGGCTTGCTCAGCCTGGAGAAGGGAAGGCTCCAGGGAGACCTTAGAGCAGCTTCCAGTGCCTAAAGGGGCCAACAAGAAATATGGAGAGGGAGTTTTTACAAGTGCCTGTAGTAACAGGACAAGGGGGAATGGCTTTGAGCTGAGAGAGGGGAGAGGTAAATTACACATGAGGAAGTTCTTCCCTGTGAGGGTGCTGAGGCCCTGGCACAGGTTGCCCAGAGAAGCTGTGGCTGCCCCATCCCTGGCAGTGTTCAAGGCCAGGTTGGATGGGGCTTGGAGCAACCTGCTCTAGTGGAAGGTGTCCCTGCCCATGGCAGGGGTTGGAACTGGGTGAGCTTTAAGGTCCCTTCCAACCCAAATCTTTCTGTGACTCTATGATCCCCTGAGATGCTTCTGCTGCAGGGGCACAGCTACCTCAGGGCTGAGGGGCATGATGCTGTGTGCTTGTGCTGCTCCACCCTTGAGCACTCATGTGGGGGCAACGCACAGCCCTGAGGAAAATGCCACCTCTCCACTCTTGCCAGGCCCTGCTGGCCCTGAGGCACCTTTCCTCCAGCCTGTGGCCATCCCAGCAGCTTCTTGTCCCCATGCCACCACCCAGGGAGAGGCTGGATGCAGCTATAAAACAGTTGTGTAGCTGGGCCAGTGAAAACCACCCAACGTCTTCCCACACTGGCACTGGTTTTCTAGGGATCTTCATCCTGGAGAAAGGACAAGCAGGAATACAGTGTTTCCACCTTTCCAGGATGAAGGGTTTGTCCCAAGGTTTCTCCGAGGCTGGTCCAGAAGAACCCAGTCTCTAAGTAACCCTCCAGGAGCGTACACTTTCTGTTTCCTGGCCAGTGAGCTGTTTTGTTTGACCAGAACCTATTCTTTATCCTAAATTTATACAAGGAGAGGCTGAGAGAACAGAGCCAGCTCAGCCTGCAAAGGGGGGGACTCCTGGTTGGCTTCAGCTGCCCAAAGCAGTCCCAGTGCACCAAGCCTTGTCCAATGGACAGCAGTGAAAATACCCCTTGCTTGTTTTAGTGCTGGGTTATGGGGCAGCATGAAGTAATAGAAGGAAAGTAAAACGGAGCTAATTGTGCCATCCCAAGGGGCTTTCCCCCAACGATTGCTGGAATAACAAATGCCACTTCTGGCACGTCAGCTTTGGATTTCAGGAAGGGCAGGGAAAAGCCTCCTTAGGAATCCAGCTGCTCGTTCGGTCGCCTTCTGAATTGTCAGCGGCAAATTATGTTCTATTAAATCAAATTTGCCTCTCTAAAAATAGCTCCGTACTAGCATTAAAAAGAACAGTGGACTACCCTGCCTGAAAGCACCTCCTGGGACATGGCCCCTCTCCCCTCCTTGCTCCATGCCCACCAGCTGTGCATGTGGGCTCTGCCATTCTGCTGGCACTGGCAGTACAGTGTGACTCAGGATGGCTGAAGTGGCTGGGGGAGGATGGAAAGCAGGGAGCTGGAAGGGCTCTGAGCACCTCCGGAGCCCTCCCTGGGGATTAGCTGGTGCCAGAGACCTCAGGAAGCCCCTGCGCACATGGAGCATCCTGCCCACCCGGGGGCTGGGTGTGGGAGCTGAGGGATGATGGAGGAGAACCCTGGGGAGTATCACCGGATGCGGGCAGATGTGCAGCTCGATGGGAGCCAGGGTCCGGCCATGTAGGGTCTGAAACATTCACATCAACAAGGGTGATGCCAGGATGAAGCTGGGGATGGGCCAGTCCCCACTGGCCAGTGGGGCTGAGGCAGGTGGCAGTCAGGCCAAGCCTCGGACAGCAGGCACGTCTTAATATCCATGAGAAAGGGCTGCCCGCAGGCAACCCCAGTGTTCAGGGCTGGGGGGCTGCTGGGGACAATGATGGGCGGGCAGAGGAGCTGCTTTTCCAGCCAGCTGCCGCTTTCCACGAGCCTCCCCAGCCACCCCTGGCCGCTTGCTGCTGCTAAGGACAGAGGACCCAGCTCCTGGGCTGCTCCCCAACACACAGCACAGTGCCATGAGGCTCGCCACAGATTTGGGAAGGTTTGTGCTGCTGGCATCCGCCTCTGCTCTCCAGGACTGGGACTACTGGAGACCTCATTTTACCCAGTCTGGGGCAGACCAGCTGCCGGCAGTGGGTAGGACAGCAGCCTCCAGGTGCTGGCAGAAAAACAGCCACTCTTGCAGAGCTTCCTTTGGCTGGCTCGGCAGGAGTGTGCTGATGGCCACGGGAGATTTCTGCTTCGGATGCCCTTTGGGAAGGAAAAACATCAGCTCCTCAAGCTTCAGGAGACCGTGTGAGGAGGGAGAGCTCCTGCTGTGCATATGCTGCACGCTGGCACGTGCGGAGGCTGTAGCTCCCCAGCAGCCGTGGGCACAGCACAGCCCGAAGCCAGGCTCTTCCCTGCATCCCTCGCTGGGCCTGCTGAAAGACAGAGTCACTCCCAACAGTTTCTCCTGGGGCAGAAGCCCTGTGGGTCCCTGTATGAATGGCATTTTCCAGCCTGCCACATCATTTGGGAAGATCGCCTATTTTTGTGTTGAACTGGGGAGAGGCCCCTGAGCTGGTGGGTGGAGTGTAAATCCCTCCTGTCCCACTGCAGCAAACAAACCCCTACCAAGTCACGCTCAAACTATTTTCTGCAATGACAGGGGAACACACTTCTCTGCATTTTGCCAGCCTGAGAGGACACTTGGGATCTGCTTTTTCCATCTTCCCACCTGTTGCTCTCTACACATTCCCTTTGCCCACCCATCCATGAAGAGTCACATGCACACATCTGCCAGGAGCATCTTGCTGGGCCTCTGTGCCCACTCCCAGTTGCAGGACATTCCTCCCTGGCAGTTTTCAAGCAAGCAAGCAGCATTTTGCTCAAAGATGCTCCCCTCTCTCTGATCGCTATGTTAAAGGACAAGCAAAGAAGAGAAATCTGCCACCATGACCAGCTCTTGCATGGCAAGTGCTTTCTCCCACACAGCTGGGTAGTGACACAGGAGGAGAAGGGTGACCTGAGGTCAGGCTGCAGGCATACCGACTCCCATCTGGGAGCTGGGACAGCAGAGACCCAGCGCAGTCAGTCCCTCTCCATCAGCCTGCCAGGGCCAGGACAGCTCAGCTCTCACCCCAGGGACACCAACAACTTCCCCACTTACTCCTGTTGCCTTTTTAGAGAATAATTCTGCTGGCTGCGTTCAGAGCAGGCTGGATCCAAGCTCGGATGGATACCTTTAGAGTGAGACCTGTCCCCTTGCCATCTGCCGGGCATGTTCCAGCCAGACTGGAGCTTGTCTTGCAGGAAAGCCCCTTTCCACAGGAAGGCAGGGCTGGTACAGAGGCAGTGGTTGACCCCCACAGCCTCAGGGCGGAGGTATCCTCCTGGCTCCATCACTTCACACCTACAAACCCAGGGCTTCCTGCTGCTGGCACAAGGAAGCTCTACCTCTGTCCCTGCAGGAATCATGCAGCACCAAGTCCCACAGGTTAACTGCACCCTGCATGGGATAATGCCACTTTCCAGGAGCTTTGAAATACATTCTTCTGCCCTTGCATACCCTGAAACAACCCGAAGAACAAGTTGCAGACAGCCTCTTGCTGCAGGCTGGGCATGCCGAACACCTCCTCAATCTTCCTGCCCTCCAAAGCAAATGGCCCCAGCAATTTTTACTTAATGAGGAAGACACTAATGAGCTTCCCCGGCCTGACAACGTGGGGGAACAGCTGACTCGGGCTGTTTCTCTGCCAGTCAAAAGGGTGTGTTGTTTTATAGCAAAGCTGAGAACCAACACATGCTAAGACACCAGTGAAAACCACATAGCCTGCCCTGGCTGTGTTAGAGTCTTGGTGGAAGCCATCTTCTCCACCTTGGGGTGGACAAGAGGATGCTGCCCCGTCCTTCCCTACCCTTTAAGCAGCTTTTCCCACGGGCTCCCCCCCCCCCCCCCCCCCCCAGCGCTGCCCCACTGCTTGAACGCCTGCCCCCTCTCCCCAAACCGCTTCAAACCCGACCCAAAGGCCTCGGGACGGGATCGGGACCGGCTCCGAGGGCACGGAGCGGGGCGGCAGCGAGCGCCGGGCTGGGCAAGAGAGGGTCCCGCACGGGTCTACTTGGAAAGGGATGAGCCCGCCGCGGGTCCCCGTTGCGCCGTGTGTCTCCACCACCCCCCATTGCCGCACCTCGCGTCCCCTCGCCGCTGTCCCCTTACTTGGCGGCGGCAGCACGGTGCCATCGGCGGCGGCCGGCGGGACCAGCCAGGTCTCTCCGGAGAAGGCGGCTCCGCGTCTGCCGCTTACCGGGCTCGGTGAGCAGCCCGCAGCTCCCCGCTCCTTGGCGAGGCGGAGCCGGGCAGGGTGATGCGGAGGGATGCGAGCGGGCCCGGCCCGCTCCGCGCCGCTCTGCTCCGCCCGGTCCGCCGGCACCGGCGGGATGCCGGCAGGAGGAGGAAGAGGAGGAGGAGTTGGAGGGAAGAGCCCGGCGGCCCCGACCGCGCCCTCGCCCCTCCCCGGGCCCGGGGCAGCGCCGGGGAGTGCCGTGACGGGGAGCAGCCGCCGTGCAGGGAGGACCTGGAGCCGCGTTTCCATCATAAACCTCATTTATTGTGAATCCCCGCCTCCCCAGAGCGGCAGGGCTTTCCCTGTCTCCCACCAGCCCGGCACCGTGCCCCGCAGCCCCGCCGCTATCCCTGTCCCCGTCACCATCCTCATCCCCATCCCCATCCCTCTCTCTTCCCTGGGGCTTTTTACCCCTCTGCCCTCGGTCTCTCTTGCTTTGGAGTGGTTTCACCCGTGACAAAGGTTGCTGTTTCCTAAGGAACAGAGCAAACCACCTAAAACAAACAAAAAATGCCAAAACAGATAAAAAAGCCTCTTTATTTTCTTTCCATGACGCGTACGCCTGCCTGCTCGGGGTGACACTATTTCAGGCATGTCTATTATTTATGTTTCGCTATATTTATATTAATTAGAGACACCATCATGTACGTAGATCTGCAACTTCAAAAAAAGCAGGAAAAGGGGACTGACAGCTGAGACTGAACTTTCCTGAGAGAACAAGCAAAGAGGAGCAGAATGCACGGCTGTAGCTGTACTTTGTGCTGGTGCTGTATGACGTTCCTGCTCTGCTCCTGGGATCTTTCCGGTCCCAGCCCCACTTTCCTTCCTTCCCTCCTGCCTGGGATGCCAGAGGGATGTGTCAGGGCTCCTGGCTGCGATGCTGAGGAGGACAATGTCCCCAGAGTCATGACAGTTTTAGGGGAGATGATGACACATCATCCGCTCCAGGTAAGAGAAAGCACCAAGCAGTCCCTGGTGATGATGAAGCACAGAGGAGTCTCACCTTGTGGAGCAACGCAAAGAGGGCTCTGAGCTTCCCTGCTCCTGTCTGCACTATCTCCCTCGGGAGTTGTAACCTGTGTCAAGAGGTCAAATAGCCATTGTAGGAGTCCTCTCCTTTCCCCTGAGATGAGCTTCCTGGCCCTGTCCTTGTCCTGTCCAACGGCTCCGGGTCACTTCTCTTCCATCCCAGGGAGGTGGCAGTTTGCCAAACACGGGGATGAGAGGAGGAGGAGAATAGGGAAAGCTCCTGACTGGACATCTGCTATTGCTTTTGCCCAGGGCACATTGACTCCAGATGGTCAATGAGAGACCTGACCAGATCTGGTGAAATACCTCCTGCAAAGGCTCAGCTGGCAGACACACAGCCCTTGTCCCTGAAAGAATCCTTGTACCAGATTATATCCTTGTACCTGCATAGCTGAGGGCTGACCCTGACCAATGCACACAGGATGTGCTATTACCTCCAGCAATGCTTTCTGGCCAGCAGCAGTTCCCCAGGGCTTTCCAGATAGCTGGAAGCTCCCACAGGTTTTATCAGTTGTTGGAAATGTCCCTACATGAGTGGTGCATGGATATTTTCTGCTAGCGGGAAGTCCACCTTGACCACAAGAAGCCAATGGCCCAGCCAAGATGCTGTCTTCCCCAGTTCTGTGTTAGGTTTGCTAATGCTCTGCCCAGGCTATTGGTGAAACAATTCCAGCACATCCAGATGGAAGAGTCTCATTCTTTACTCTCATCCAATTCCTTCCAGTGATTAATTACTAAAATAAAATGTTAGAAGAAAAAAACCTGTTATGATTAGGCACGAGCCCTGGTAATGACGTCTCTCTTGCAGGGCTGCATGCTGTGTCCCAGCACATTCCCACCCCCCTCTGAGGTCTGTGGGCATCAGATTGACCCCCAGAATGGATTCCCTTGGTGGGAAAGACACTGGGTTGGGCAGATGACAGCTGCTATGAGTGCCTTAAACATCGATCTCCACGTCTGAAAGCCCTGACCATGCAGCCTGCAGTGCTCTGCACCAGCGGGAAAAGGACGGTTCGCTTGCTGAGTGGCAGCTACTGTGGTCTGGCAGTGCTGATGTGGGAACTCCTACCCTCTTCCATGATCTCTCCCCCTGGGAATTTGTAACTTCTCCAAGGTCCCCATCACTTTATCAATGCTCTCCCTGCCGTGCTGATAGCTCGGTGCTGTGGAGCAGTGATGACCCATCAGAGACCTCACAGCCTCTATCTCCTGGGCAAAATGCTTCTGCCAAGCCCTGTGCCTTGAGGCTAGGGCTGCCTGAGCCTCACTCTCCAGATTAATGTACTGGACTGATTAGAGCTTCAGCCCCGTTTTCCAGCCCCACCCGAAAAACTCGTCACATTCTGCCTGGCAAAAATTGCCCTTGTTAAGCCTGAGTCACTTATGATTCCCTGTGCTGATGCCTGATAATTTCTTTTTTTTTACTGGTTCTCCTTAGTAGGGCCCAAATCCCAGCAGGCAAAAGGGCTGGAAAAGCTGTAGGCAGAAAGCACAGGCACCTGTGGTTTGGGGCTGAAATCCCTTCCCAGACCGCTGGACAGCGCTCGTAGGATTCAAGTGTCTGGGCTCCCAAGGAGATAGCTGCTCTGCAGGGTGGGCACTGCTGGGGAGCCATGGGCAGAGGCACAGGAGCACAGCAAGTCTTGTTTTCATGGAATCCCAGACTGGTTTGTGTTGGAAGGAACCTTAAAGCTCATCCAGTTCCAATCCCCTGCCATGGGCAGGGACACCTACCTCTAGACCAGGTTGCTCCAAGCCCCATCCAATTTAGGGCCATTTGGGGTCCACCTGATGGGAAGAGGATGCTTTTCTCAGTGCAACAAGCAAAGGAGAGATTAAAAGTGTCTTTTCATCATTGTTGTCATCATCTAGGCAGATTTAGGGTATTTTTATCAGCTCACATCTTGCTTTAATTCTGCTTAATTTGCTCTTGAAATATTGACCAAGGCAATGCCCGTGTTTGCTGCTGTCCCAGTCATAGTGCCACCTTCCCTGCCCAGGCTCCATTATGCAGGGGAGAGGGGATTCCTAGCAATTACAACTTCATTATGTTACTGAATGTGTGATTACAAATGGGAACCGCAGAGCCTGTTAGGGCTCTGAGTAATGAGCACTGCCGTCAGGATACAATTAAAAAGAGCCGAGGCTCCCCTGGCGCCGGTTTTTACTCCAAAGGCAAGTGAGCTGCTCAAAAAGCCGTTCACCCCCCGCAAATCAGTTCTTAGTGACCAGGGGAAAGATGGCAAATTCCAAAGGGAAAACAAACGACAAAAACACAGCCTGAAACCCCCCAAAACAAAACACTTGAGAAATTTCCAGGCTGGTCTTTAATGAACAGCTCTTGTTCCGCCCGCAGGCGGTCACTGGCATTTGTGTTAAGTCACGGTGAGCCTGGAGAGCTGCAGATTAGGCTGGAAATTAGAAATTGTGTTGTGGATGGGATGTCCCTTGAGAGGGACACAGCCAAAGAGCTGGGAGATGCCAGCATGGCCAAACTGGCCCCTTCCCATCTGCCGGTCATGGTGATGTGGGTACCCCTGTGCGCCTGGAGACCAAAGTCTCTCCCAGAGCATGGCTTTTAGGCAGGATAACATTCTGGAGGGTGAAACATTTCTGATTTTGGAATCCATGGGGTTGGCGTATCACACGGGGGAGCGCTGGCAGGCAGCAAGCAAGAGCTGCAGTGATGCAGTCAGAGGGAATGTGTGCAGCAAGTGCCAGCAGCAGCTCTCCAAAGCTTGCACAGCTCCTGCCCAAGCCCAGCTCCTGCACAGAGCCAGCCTGCTGTCAGGGAAAGATGGTGCAAGCAAGTCAGGGATTTGGGCAAAGCGGCCTTCTCCCTGAGGCTGGATGGGGACCCCATCAGGAGCATGAAGCACCAGGAGCCATCAGCAGAGAGCACCAGGGATGGCCACACACCCGAAATTCAAGGTGTGCTGTCGTAACTTCCCATAGCTGTCCCAAGCACATTGCTCCCAAAATTACATCTTGGCAGTGTAAATACAGAGCAAAGACATGAGAGATGCTTCAGGCCAGCCGTGCAGGAGGTGTTCTGCCTGTGCTAATGCTGGTGTGATAGAGTGTTATTAAACACAGAGAAAACTGTGCTGTCGACTGTCATCTCTGTGCTCCCAGCAGTTATTTTAACTCCAGTAAATTGAATCACAGAATCCTAGAATGGTTTGGATTGGAAAGGACCTTGAAGCTCATCCAATTCCAACCCCCTGCCATGGGCAGGGACACCTTCCACTAGACCAGGTTGCTCCAAGCCCTATCCAACCTGGCCTTGAACACTGCCAGGGATGGGGCAGCCACAGCTTCTCTGGGCAGCCTGTGCCAAGTGCATGGTGAAAAAGTCACATTCAAAAAATACAGGGAAAACTCCTCCTACACAGAGATATCAAAGTATCCTCTGTAACCTCAAGTGACTGATGCTGTCAGTCATTCATTGCACACATGTGGGTGCAACCAGGTGCCTCCATCAGGAAAAGGGAGATGGGAGGAGAAGGATGGCAGATGAGGAGCAAGAAGCGAATCAAGGGTGCAGGAGCTCATGGCAAGGCAGAGCCCTGGCTTTATGCCCTTGGGGCAGGCATGGGAACAGCAGGCTCCTCTCACCCCTTGGACCTCAGCTCAGGCTGCTGCCTTGCTTGGAGCACGTGGAACAGCACAGGGAAGAGAGTCAAAGAGCTGTCAGGTGTTGTTAGTGGTGTGACATCTCTTAATAAGGCCCATCTGGTTGGAAGGCAGTGGATCCGGCAGGATTTCTGGAGACCTGATGGTGAATGCTTTTGCCAAGGTTTTACAATCATCATTAATAAACATGCCGGGGTGGCGTTTGGCACCGTGAGCTCCAGCTTCCCAGGCTGAGACTGACAAAACCCATAATTACAGCAAAAATCCTCGCTGTGCAGCAAAGCTCCCAGACAACTCACTTCATCTCCTGCGGTGTGTGGGTTCCGCACAGCCTGCAAACAGCCACTCGACTGAAGGTCACTTCTGGTGGTGTAGCTGTTTCCCATGGATGCTCCATCTCTCTGGGAGTGCATGCACAGATCACAGAATGATACAGTGGTTTGGGTTGGAAGGGACCTTAAAGCTCACCCAGTTCTAACCCCTGCCATGGGCAGGGACACCTTCCACTAGACTGGCTTGCTTCGAGCCCTGTCCAACCTGGCCTCAAACACTGCAGGATTGGAGCAGCGACAGTTTCTCTGAGCAACCTGTGCCAGGGCCTCAGCACCCTCATATCCTCATATCTAATGTAAATCTCCCCTCTGTCAGCTCAAAGCAATTCCTCCTTGTCCTGTCATTACATGTCCACATAAGAAGTCCCTCTCCAGATTTCTTTTTGTCTCCTTTATGCACTGGAAGCTGCTCTAAGGTCTCCCTGGAGCCTTCTCTTCTCCAGGCTGAACAAGTCCAGCTCTCTCAGCCTGTCTCCAGAGCAGAGCTGCTCCAGCCCTCGGAGCATCTTTGTGGCCTCACTTGAGCAGCTCCACGTCCCCCTTGTGTTGGTAGCCCCAGAGCTGGATGCAGGACTGCGGGGGGGGGCTTCACAAGAGCAGAGCAGTGGTGGAGAATCCCCTCTCTCAACCTGCTGGTCATGATGCTTTTGATGCAGCCCAGTACATGGTTGGTTTCTGGGCTGCAAGTGCACACTGAAGCCAGCTCATGATGAGCTTCTTATCACCCAACACCCCCATGTCCTTCTCCTCAGGGCTGCTCTCAGTCCAGTCTCTGCCCAGCCTGTATTTGTGCTGGGGATTGCCCTGACCCAGATGGAGGACCTTGCACTTGGCCTTGTTGAACTTCATGAGTTTTGCCCAGGCCCACCTCTCCAGCCTTTTCAGGTCCCTCTGGATGGCGTCCCTGCCCTGCAGCATGTCAACTGGACCACACAGCTTAACCAAAGGCCTGGCTGGGATGCCCAGCTTTTCAACCAGCCATCCACAAGCAGCCACTGGACCTTTATCTCATCCTGCATTGCTGCACCACAAGGGACATGGGCATCTGCATTGGGCAATTGCCATGCTGTAGAACCCCCTGTCCTCTGGGAAGAGGAATCGCAGGGGTCAAACCTGCTCTAAAGGGGGAGCAGGGGAAATGCCTCATTTGAGGATGATGAATACACCAAGTCTCCCCATAGCAGGCTTCATGAGGCCACTAGCAGGAACAGGGAGTTCCCAAATCAAACTGCCCCAAAGGCGCTGATCCCACACATCCCTGCAGATGCTCTTCATGTAATTCCTGCAATGGGCCCAGACTTGTGTCCCCACGGTGTCTCCTCTTCCCCAAGGTGATGGTGCTGGACTGTTGGTCTTTCCCCAAAGCCTGCCCCATTGTCCCTGAGGAGCATTCCTTGCTGTGAGAGATAGGAAGAATCACTTTAAGTGTATACTTCCTTAAATCCCTTGAACTCCTGAATTAAAATAAGGATGTGGGATTTAACTTGGAAGGTTTTGAAGCAGATATTTTTGTTATATATCATCATGCATGTCACAAGTCTAAAATATTTGGAAGGGGTGTATAAATAGCTGTTTGATCACCTTTTCTCATCTGGCTCCTGCTTCCTTCTATCTCACAGCTGCCACAGAGCACAGACATATGTGTGGCACTTGGGAACCTCCAGTTTTACTTTCAGTTAATTTCTGAGTTTCCATGTTACAAGCCTTGTCTTATCCAAAATGGAGAGGAGGGGAGAGAAACAGGGGGTGTGAGGATGCTGCTTCCCTGAGCATCACTCAGCCACCTGTAGACTATCAGGACAAAACTGTTGGCACCAAAACTCCATCACACTGCTGGGAACTACACCATGGTCTGGGCAATTGTGTCAACACCAGAACTCCCAGCCTGCGGAATAGGAATTTTCATGACATTTTGAGTGGGGAGAGGGGCAAAATAAGCCAGAAGCTGTTTCTTACCTCGACAGCTGAACCAGCTGGGGAGGCCTGGGGGCACAGTTTGGGCAGCCCCACATCTTCCTCGCCATCACCCTGCTCAAAGGCATCACCCCAGGCCAGCAGCTGGTAGAGGTGCCCTGAGCTCTGCACCACAAAGGCGCCGGGGCCAGGTAGGGGCAGCTCTGGTGCTCCTGGTTTGTTTTTTGTTTTTAAAAGCCACGTCAGAAGATGCTTCTATTAAAAACCTTTCTGGGTCCAAGACGTGAATCCGCAGCCACAGCCAGCCAGCTTGTCTCCGTGTCAGCTTAAAACCCTGCGCTGCCGGGCTGCCGGGGCCAGTGCCGCAGCCGCTGGGAGATGAGAAACATTTGCCATATGCTGAGGGATTACTGTATAAAACCAAGATGCTTGGCCACACGCCAAGGCACAGGGTTTCCAAATAGAGTCTGAATCCTGGACAGAAAAGTTCCAACTAAATATAGACATGACAGCCACAGAGTTGACTTCTTTCTTGGGGGGGGGGGGGGGGGAGGTTGAGTTCACTTAAAATAGCCTGGTTTTTGTGTTGTGTTTTCGTTTGTGCCCTGCTGAGGGAGCAGGTAGAAGCACATTTACAGAGGTACAAGCCCAAGGAGGTGGCGAGAGGACCATCCTCCTGCCTGCCCTGGGATGCTCTGAGGGATGGAGTGGATGCATAGGCGGAGCCCCCAGGTTGCATCCAGCCTCTGAGTAGGAATCAGGGGAGGCAGCTCTGGCCTCCTCTTCCTCATGTCCTGCCCAAGGAAAGGGCTGTCTCCATAGAAACCATTGCAGGGAACCAAAAACGCTGAGGGAGCCACAATGACATGGGGGACAAGACAAACAGGTGGCCTTGGAGAAGGACTGGTGCCTGCGGGGGCTCAGTCGCACTTAGCTCAGCAAGAAGGAACATTGCCCGGTGGTTTTGGCAGAGCTGGGAGCCGGGAGCGATGGGAGGCTGAGCAAAACTCAGTGAGGAGATGGTGTTTTCAGTTGGAAAAGGCTATTTGGATCCTTTCAGCTGCCAGCCCTGCTCACACCTTTCTGAGATGTTGGCTGCATTACTCAGCCATAAGCGCACCAGCAAATGCAGAAGCAAAATGAAAGCTCAGCAGCAGGACGGAGCAAGGGGCCAGGATCACAGTGGTGCTGCCAGCTGAGCCAGCCCTCAGCTTTGGGGTGGAGGAGCTCTGGGTGCAAGAAGTAAAATACTTTGGCAAAAAGCCCATAGAAAAAGCAAGAAAGTGAATATTGGGATGGAAAAGCAGGCAAGGAATGCACTCATCCCACTGAGCAGAGTGTTGGGAGGAAGCGTTGGAGAGAAAGTGGAGCAGACTCATCCTCAGCAGCACAAGCAGCATCACTCCTGCTCAAAGCAGCAGAACGATGAAACTTCCTTAAAGGGTTGGAGGAGAAAACTCCCAGAAAGCCATTAAGTCATTTGCTATCCAATAACAGATATGTATAATAGATATATTGTGTATAACCCTGATGAGAAAAAGGAAGACAGACAAGAACCCACATATGCATTGGCTTGCAAAGTTTCAGCAAGAGCTTTCCAACTCCTTTGCATGGCTGGCAGTGTTTTATTTTAGGATTCACAGGACAGCTGATAGGGATAAAACTTAAGGAGATGTCTGAGACAGGCCTTAAACAAGGGTGGCCCTAGAAAACACGGGACATCTGAGATGGGCAAGCATTGAGTAATCGCAAGTTGGACAAAGGGGGAAAAAAAAGGGTTTGTAAATTCCTATTTAGAATACAAAAGGCAGGAAAGCAGCCTGAGGTGGGATCCCTCCACAGCAGAGATGCTGCCGGAAGGGAAAAGCCTGTCTGCAAAACTCATGCTCCTAAACAACAGCGCTGGGGAGGTCAGTGACATGGGGGAGGTACAGCTAATAATAATAACAAATACTGCCAGAGTTATACCTTACATAGCTAAAACTGCTGCTGGAACCAGCTTTCTGAGAGCCCGGTGAAAAGCTTTTGTTTAATTTATGGGGCTCAGGCTATATTTAGCCAGCAGATCCTTGGGGTTTTATCCGGGATGGCTGCTTTGAGCCAGCAGCTGGAACATTTTCATTGTTTGCTCTGGGTTTGGGTTTTGTTTTGTGTGGGGCTTTTTTTCCCAAAAGGAGAAAAAAGGAAAGGAGATGCCAGGGTCTGACCACACTGGCCTCCTGACAGTGTCAGCAGCACCTCCGAGGCCAAAAGGGCCTCAGGGCAGCTGTCTGCCTCACAGCAGGTTTGCTGGGGTGGTGCTGGGGGGTCACAGGGCAAACCCCTGTCCTCCAGGCTGGCCAGCTGCTGGGAGCACTCACTCATCCCCAGCCCCTGCCAAAGGCAAGATCAGCAGGTGAGAGCACGGAGGGGGGGTGTCACCCCCAGCTGGAGGACACCCGGTGTCTCCCCATCCTTCAGTTGCTGCGGTGATTTAAAAATAGCCTGGGCAGTCCAGTGAAGTGAGAGCATCCCCTTCTTCCAAGAGAGTGAGAAGCACTCCAGGCTGGGAATGTGTGTTCAGTGGGGAGTTTATTTGTTAGGAAAGCCCTCTGGTATCTGCCTGGAGCATGGATGTGAGAGAAGCCATCTGCTCAGGGCCAGGAGGTATTTACACCTCTGTGCCAACACGAGCAGAGATGGGCTCTGCAGATGCCTGGTCCCCAGCTCCCATCACACAGCCAGCACCTCCGCCCTGCACAGCCCTGGTAATGATGATGCAGCTGTCTCCATTTAGGAAAACACCATTGTGCCGTGCCGGGATCCCCCATAGCAGCTCAGAAATCTGCAGGGATTTCCCCCGGAGGCTGACAAGAGCTGGTGTGGTGGGGTGGCAGCAGGGACAATCCCTGCCATCACACAGGTATCCATGCTGTGTGGGGCACAGCAGTAGCCCCTCTCTGGAGATATGCCCCAGTGCTGAGCACAGTACAGGCAGGGGCAGGGACTGGAGGGTCAATGGGCTGGGGACCACAGCAGAGCAGTCCCCAGGTTTGGGGGATTCTGCATCACGAAGTGTTCCAAGCGTTGCTGCTCCACCATCAGTGCTAGGGGCTGCAGGCGACACCTCTCCCCAGGGCTCAAGTGAAGGTATCTTTGAACTGTTGAGACAGAAAGGTGGCAACTAAAAGCAAAAAAAGAAGCATCTCATCCATGCACACGCTCCCAGTCTGGCTCAGGATCAGCTGTCTCTGGCCCAGCACTGAGGATGCTCCAGAAGCCCTGTCTGCCTGCACTGATCAGAAGGGATGCAGAGCTGGGACTAAAGGGAAAACTTCGAAGAAGGACAGGCTAAAACCTGACTATTTTCAAACTTACTTCTCCCTCCCCCTCTTTTTTATTTCCTTTTTCTCCCTACAGAGTAAATCTTCTCTCATTTGGACCCTGCTGACAAAAACAAGCCCCGGTTTTGCACTGAACTGCTGGTAATCACCTTTTCCATCGCCAGCCAGTGTGGCAAGCTAATTTTATCCTCCCCTGCTCCGCCCCCCTCCCATCTCCTGGAGATTGTCCTGTTACAGCCAGGGAGTGCTAGAAAATAGCACATCGCCCACTCATCCAGCTTCCTTCAAGGGAAATATTTATATTATGCCAAAGAGAGGGTTTCCATGGCAGTAATGACTTTAGCACTGTCGCCTTGGAAACCACTTGAGGCCATCTTGAAGGGTTTGAAAATACCCTTCAGAGACAAATAAGGAGAGGGAGTGGAAAGGCTGGCGGGATTAGAGTGGCCTTTCAGTCTCCCTGGCTTGCCCGATGGCACCTTGCCCTGTCCTGCTGCCCGGGTGCCCGCCTGGGTCCCTGCCTTGTGTCACCAGGATGCTCTGTAACCCGAGTGTCGCTTTACAGAGGAAGCCAGGACAAATAAATGAGGCACTTTGCACACATAAGTGGTTCAGTAGATGCTTCCTCCTGCTGCCCAAGCTGCCTGGCAGTGCCTCTAGTGTCAGGGCATTTCACATTTGCTCAGCAAATGTGAAAGAGATGTCCCCAGCACAGAAGGCAGCTTCAGAGGGACTTCCATGGGCCTGCTAATTCTGGAATGATCATAGAACCATAGACTGGTTTGGGTTGGAAGACACCTCAGATATCTAATTCAAATCCCCTGCCATGGGCAGGGACACCTTCCACTAGACCAGGTTGCTTCAAGCCCTGTCCAACCTGGCCTCGAACACTGCAGGGATGGAGCAGCCACAGCTTCTCTGGGCAACCTGTGCCAGTGCCTCAGCACCCTCATATCCTCATATCTAATGTAAATCTCCTCTCTGTTAGCTCAGAGCCATTCCCCATTGTCCTATCACTACAGGCACTTGTAAAGAGTCCCTCTCCAGATTTCTTGTTGGCCCCTTTATGCACTGGAAGCTTCTCTAAGGTCTCCCTGGAGCCTTCTCTTCTCCAGGCTGAACAAGTCCAGCTCTCTCAGCCTGTCTCCAGAGCAGAGCTGCTCCAGCCCTTGGAGCATCTTTGTGGCCTCACTTGAGCAGCTCCACGTCCCCCTTGTGTTGGTAGCCCCAGAGCTGGATGCAGGACTGCGGGGGGGGGCTTCACAAGAGCAGAGCAGTGGTGGAGAATCCCCTCCCTCAATCTGCTGGCCACGCTCCTTTTGATGCAGTCCAGGACATGGTTGGTTTCTGGGCTGCAAGTGCACACTGAAGCCGGCTCATGATGAGCTTCTTATCACTCAACACCCCCACATCCCTCTCCTCAGGGCTGCTCTCAATTCCAGTCTCTGCCCAGCCTGTACTTGTGCTGGGGATTGCCCTGACCCAGGTGCAGGACGTTGCACTTGGCCTTGTTGAACTTCATGAGGTTCGCACTGTCCCACCTCTTCAGCCTGTCCAGATTCCTTCCCTCCAGCATGTTAACCGCAACACACAGCTCTGTGTCACCAGCAACCTTCAGCTTAGAGCAGTCCATGGAGGATAAGGATAACCCAGCACTACCACTGTAACACCAGCATCCCAGCCCCTGTGACATGTCTTCGAAACTTGCCTAGCACTGTCTAGTGTCACAGATCAGTAATCTGAGCAAGACTGACATCAAAACCACCTCCTTTAATAGACAAGCCGCAAGAATGTTAAAAAAAATGTTACTTTAGAAAGTTCTGCTGCGACTAGCAACTGGTAGTGTGGGTGTTAGTAATTCGTCATGTTGTACCTGACTGTTTGAAAGGTATAGGAAGCCTATGTAAAACCACATTCTGATGCCCAGATTTGACTGGGATACCTTGTATGCATGAGTAAATATTTACCCTTGTAATTGTAATTGTAAAAAAGGCTTTGCATCCCAGCCTCTCTCCTCATTCAGCAAAGGCCAGGTGCTGGGGTCTTCCTCCTGGCCCACCGACCTCAAGCCCACATGCTCAACATTTGCAATGTGAGAACTGCATCAATATAAATGGTGTTTTTCACATGCCATAGGTCAAGAAAGCAGAGTGCTTTGCTGTGCTGGAGCCAAGGAGCTCTGTACCACTTGGAGGAGGCTTGGAGCATCTCTCCTATGGAGACAGGCTGAGAGAGCTGGGCTTGTTCAGCCTCGAGAAGGGAAGGCTCAGGGGAGATTTCTAACAGTCTTACAGTGCCTGAAGGGGCCGATTCTATGATTCATGCCCAGCAATGCAGACAGCCCAAATGAATTGATTTTTGACTGTCACTGTGATGAGGGTTGTGATGCTGCCTGCTCCGAGTGCTTGGGACCTTGTTTTACCCCCAGTCCTTTGGGAATGGGATAGCAGTATCAATACATGCATGTGGGCTTCTTGGAAGCAGCAAGCAGGAGCAGGCAGCCTGGCACAGCCAGCAGGACTGGGAGGCATGGAGGGAGGATTGCCCTAAACTAAGAAGACAACTAAGGTTTTTCAGTAAAACAGAGAAAAACACCTGAAGGAGGTGATCCATAGCTTGAGCAGGCAGCACTGCTGGCCAACCTGCCATAGCCTGCTTCACTGTGGAGCTTATTGCCTGCTCTGAATGCTTTGCTCTCCCTACCATGTTCCTGGTGTCCTTGAGAGCCAGATGGGCTGGCCACTGGTGTCAGAGCTCCTGCAGGCTGGAAGAGTCAACAGCCGACAGGCAAACAGTGAGATGCGGGGGCTGAGCCGTGGGATATGTGATGTGGAGGAGGGAGCGGGACTCTTGATTCTGCCACTGCAGGTGAGCACTCTCATGCCAGCAGCTGCCTCTTGCAGGTGGTTCAGATTTTGGCAGCTCCTTGGGAGAAACGCGGGGCTCTTGGCACATAGCGAGGACTCAGGGGCTGCTGAAAGACACGGAACCTGTGTGCTTGGTGCTCCAAAGCAGTTGGCTCTCAACGCTGGGCGCGTACTGGTGTCACTCAGCTCTGAGACCCCAACACAAGAGGGACGTGGAGCTGCTCAAGTGAGTCCAGAGGAGACACTAAGATGGTCCGAGGGCTGGAGCAGCTCTGCTATGGAGACAGGCTGAGAGAGCTGGGCTTGTTCAGCCTGGAGAAGGGAAGGCTCCAGGGAGACCTTAGAGCAGCTTCCAGTGCCTAAAGGGGCTACAAGAAATCTGGAGATCACCATTCTGTGATTCTATGACGCTCCCCAGCAGCAAAGTCGTTTTTACAAGGGCCAGCCTGTCCTTTGGTTTGTTTTACTTAAGCACGAACAATACCAAAGTCTCCCGTAAAATTCCACAACCTATCGTTGTGCATCATGTGAACTAATATAAATGTGAACAAAGCTAACGCACTTCCGTGCTATAAAGACTGATGTAAGAGCGAGGGAAGGGATTGTGGGGACCTTCTGGGGACTGGTTCATGCAGGGGTCAGGAGGAGGATCACAGAAACACAGACTGGGGTGGGTTGGAAGAGACCTTAAAGCTCACCCAGTTCCAACCCCTGCCACGGGGACACCTTCCACTAGACCAGGCTGCCGGGTCCCCGTTTCAGTCTGGCACTACCCGAACCCGGCGGCCAAACCGCTGCCTCCGCAGGGACCTGGCCCCCTCCTGCGGTCGGGCCCGGGTCTGCCAGATTGCTGAGGCCGGTTCCCCGCCACCCGCCCGCCTTGCAGAGCGGTGGAACCGAGCGGCCGCTCCCCTGGCACCGCACCGGCACCGCCCGGGCTCTCCCCTCCGCCGGCTCCTGGCGGCCCGACCCTCGGGACCGGCCACGGGACGCGGCGGGAGGGACCGCCCCCGGCCCGCCCCTCCCCGCGCTCGGCCCTACATAGGAGGCAGCGCCCGCCCCGGCTGACCCCTGCTCAGGCTGCGGCCCGGTTCCGCCATGCTCGGGGTGCTCGGGCTCTGCGCCGCCCTGGCCCTGCTGCCCGCCGCCGCCGCGCAGGACGTGGCGGGAGGTAAGCGTGGCCCCAGCCCGGCCCAGCGGGGTGGGTGCTGGTCCGGGCGCTGTGAGACCCGGCTCGAGGGGCTTTGTGAGCCCGGTGATGGGCTGTGGTCCCGGACCCGCAGGGGGTGAGGCTGGGGCACCCGAAGTCGAGTCTCGGCGGTTACTCTGAACCCCACTGTTGTGGGACGCTTGGAGCATGGCGCAGCCTGGTGCAGGATGTTGCCCCAGGATGGGCAGTGGGAGCTGGGAGGGCAGGTCTCATATTTGCTGGGAAGGCTTCAAGAACAGGTAGAGGGGCTGGGATGCTGGTGTTATAGTGGTTGTCCTGGGTTATCCTTTATCTTTTATGGACTGCGCTAAGCATCCCTGAAAGAAAGCTGTTCTTTCCAGGGCAGAGTGTGGCCTTATGCAGTGTGGGGCACCAGTACATCCTTCTGAGATCTGGGAGAAGGGGTGCTGGAAAAAAGGCTTTCTCCATTCCCAGCTGCCACTTGCAATGTAACCATGCATTCAGTGATGCACGAGTCCGCTCGGCAGCCAGCCCCCCCCCCGCCCCCCCCCCCCCCCCCCCCCCCCCCCCGGTGATGACCCTTTAGAGGAAATCCTCTTTCAGGACAAGCTGGGGGAGAGCCTCAGGAGCTTCAGAGCAGGAAGATGGGGGCCATCAGATTGGGGTGTAGGTGAGGAGCAGCAGGTGCTGACTGCTCCTCCTTGGCAGGTGGAGAAGGTAGCATAGCTCTGTGCCTGCTGTTCCAGGTAAAGGAGAAGCCCTAGCAAAGGGTAGGGACAATCCCCTTCAGGTGTGCCCCAAGAAGTCTGCTCACCCAGTGGGAAACTGTTCTCCAGCTGATGACCAGACTGCTGCTGGCTGTGTGGCTGCTCCAGCTGGGAGGAGAGTAAGGACCAACATGTGTTTTACTGTCTTTCTTCACTTCTGTCATAGCCAAGTGGCAGAAGGAAACGTCTAGCACAGCAAGAGCTGCTCTGCCACCTCTGTCCCCAAGGACTGCAGTGCTCCCCATGCTGTCCTGTGCAAACAGGCTGATTCCCTTCCCCAGGGAAAAGCATAGGGAGCCAGGTTAAAATCTTTCCTCATGCGAGAGGGCTGTTCTATGACTCCTTGTACGCAAACAGTCTCAGGGCAGCATGGCTGCTGTGATGCTTTCCTGGCCTTGGCTGGAGGAACAGGGAAGATGCAGCTTCCTTAGAGTGTTCAAAACCTGCAATCTCAGCCTCCCGGGGTGGCAGTGTGTAAACACCCTTATCTGAGCTATGTTCATAAATTGCCCAGTTGTTTGGAGGGCTGTGCAGAGCATGTGACTGCTGACAGTGGGTCACAGCTCAGGGCTCCTGCCAGCTGGAGAGAGAAAATGCGGCTTTGCTGCTTGTGAGCCTGGAAAGCAAGCACCTCGGGATGGTATTTTTTCCTGATTAAGGTGGTGCAAAGCAGTGATCCTTCTACCGGTTACTGAGTAGTCAGGCAAACTGGTTCGTGGCCTTTGATCAAATGGGCTGCTGCTTACACCCTTTAGGCAAGGGATGAGGTTTAAATGGCTGATCCTCAAGGGCTGACAAACTACACTTCCTGAGGATCTGGAGGAGCATACCAGTGAAATGGTAGGTGAATGTCCTAAGGAAGTCTTTCCTGAAGAGCTAGCACTGGCCTGGAGCTGCAGGCAAGCCCAGGAAGGCAGCTGAACTAGGCCACTTTGTCCTGTGTTCAGACCTGATCCATTTCCCCACCCAGCTGACCTGCATTCCCTGGAAATGCTGTCATTCATGGTGCTGGGATGCCAAGCTGGGAGTCATCATCCATATGCTAGGAGCTGCCTATGTCTATAGAGCAGGGGTGATCCTCTGCCAAATGTGATGCTAATAGGTTCTGAACACAGGTGCAGATTTTGGCTGTGGTGCCTCTTGTCACCTGGAGCATTTTGTGCTAAAGGAGGGTTTGGATGAATGGGCTGGAATTTCCCTTGTGCTGTGGGAGGCTATGGGCTCCCACAGAGACCATAGCTGCATGTCTCCCATGTGCTCCTCTGCTTCTCATCCTGGTAGTAACTTCCTTGTCTGGTATTTGTTTGCTGGAGCTGATCTGTCATCTGGTGATACAGGACTGCACCGCCTGCCCAGTGCTTGTCCTTATCTTTGCAGGGTCCCTCTGGACTGACCCCAGCTGTGTCCCTGAGCTGCCCCACTGCCTGTTGGCCACAGCAGATTCTCAGGCTTATAGGGAGAGGAACTCACATCTTGGGGCTTTGGATTACGGTAGTCAAGGCAGAGGATTTGCATTCCAAGGTTTTGGGGATTATCACCATGACACTGAGTGTGTTTTGAAGCTGACTTCTCTTGCAGCACTACTGTGCTGCATTGCTGCTGCTCTGATGGAGTGACCACCTCCAGAGTGGGCAGAAGCTTGCTCTGAGGACCCAGAGTTTTAAAGCACTGAGAAGGTCTTCAAAGTACTGAGGTGTCTTTTTTCCTTCCTATAGATTGCAGCCAGTATACAAACAGGAGCTGTGAGGAGTGTCTGAAAAATGTCACTGTAAGTAGCAGCGATAAAGCTCCCATCCTCTTGCAATGCCTGAAAACATAGAGTGGGCTTTGCCGGGCTGTTATGGAGCAGTTTCCCTCCTGGAAGGGTGAGCTTCTCCCCTGTCCTTGTCCTGAACATGCTGCAAATGCCACCCACCCATGATGGTAAGATGGAAGCTCTGCCTTGGTGCTCTAGGAAGAGGTTGCTAGAAATTGGGCTTGGTGTACCATTTTGGAGTTGATAAATGAGCATCCTCTTCAGGTATGGGAGATGCTGCCAGTGGGACATGCACCATGAAGGAGCTTAAGTGGGCTGGACTGGCTAGGCAAGCTGACCCTCTACCAGCCTGTGGGTGATGTGGTACTGAGTGGATGCAGGATGTATAACTGTGTCCCACCTTATCTCTGACATCAGCAAACTTGAACTTGAGTCAGATCTTGCAGCTGATTCAGCCAAAACCAGTTTGACCAAACCCAACCAAGCACTGTTGTTAGGGGTTGGAGCCACTCAGGAGAGGAGGGTGCAAAGCTGCTGCAGGTAGGCTTTCTGGGAAAGACTAGGGATGGCACACGCAAACCTACCCTACTCATTAGCTGTTAAGTGCCTTGTCTCAGAGGCTTTTTTCTTGTCCCAGAAATGCATGGAGTGAGCATTAACGATTTGATTATTACGACAATCATGCACGCCAGGATTGTTCTCCTCATTTTTACTTGCTCTAGAGATCTGCACTCCTCTTGCCTGCTCTACTGGTGCAGGCAAGCCTGATGCAGCCTGTGCTGACCAAGCACAACTGAGTGTACTGTTGCTGTTGAGTGGTACCTGGCTCTCAGGAGCAGGCAGCAGTGGCCCTGTTGCTGCAGCTAACGAAGCAGAGCATGGCTAACTGGCATGACTGCTGCACACTGGTAATGCTGTGCTGCCTGTGTTCCAGTGCCTGTGGTGTGCCAGCAGTGGGAGGTGTGTGGAGTACCCTGTTCGAAGACTCCTGCCCCCAGCTGACCTCTGTGAGCTCCACTCTGCACGCTGGGGAGTCTGCTGGGGTAAGTGGATTGTGCTTAATTATAGCTGCCTTTAGTGCTTGTTGCTAAATGGCACTGATTGCCACTTGTGCTCGGGAGATTTCCTTTGCCTCCCTTTATTGCTGCTGATGTAGCAATGACAGGCTGAAGTCAATCAGAGTTCTGCAAACTTCCTGAAGCATGAGCAAGAAAGCCTCAGGCGGGCTTTTAAAATCCATAGGGTCTCTGGGAACCAGAAGTGAGATGACTTCTCTGCAGGCCTGCGTGGGCTTCTAGGGCTGAGCATACATACTCAGTGGTCCTGCTCAGCTCTTCACCCAACTGAGAAAATAACCTCTTCCAAAACCAGCCCTGCATAAACTGTGCTGCAGCCAGGTCACTTCCTGGAGCTTTTTCTAGCTGGCTGTTGGCTGACTTTCCTCCTTGGTGCTCTGTTTCCTGTTGCGTTTCTGGAGAAACTGGTGTCTTTAGACCTAGCTTGGTGCATGCGCATGCTCAGACAGGACCCACCTTTTAGGGGCTGAGGCAGGTAGGAAGCAAGCTGGGGCTTGGTTTCTCTTGCCTATCCCCTTGATGGGGAACTTGGAGTTTAATTGTGGTCACCTATCATCTATTGTGCTTGAGACTGGGCTAACTGCTCCCATAACTTGTGGAGGAAGAATTTCCTCTTTGTGAGCACTACAGCATGCTGTTCTGGAGCTTCCGTAAGACCTTGTAATACTAGTTTTTATGCCAGTAGCTTCACAAAAGGTTTTGTTACAGAAGAACACATTCCTGACCTTGCAAAACTCACTTTAGAGGAGATCGGTCCTATGAAAAATTAGCTCTTAAATGAGTCTACATTTTGGGTATGTGGGAGATTCATACCTTCATCATCGAGTAGACCAGTGCTCTGGGATGGACCTCTGTTTGTGGAAAGGGGTGATCAGAACCCTGGGCTTATCCCAAAATCTGAGGTTTCAGAAGCACCAATACAGACATGTGCTGGTGGAGAAACTCTCTCTTGAGCTGAAAAGCCTGTTTGGGTTTGTCTTACCCCCCTGGGCTGACTTCTGATCCTTGGCTTTTGGGCTGCCCCTCACATGACTGTAGGTCTGTTGCAGTGCAGCCAGCAAAAGCTTCATGATGCTCCAAGGTAAGGCAGTGCTGTGGACTATTGGGTCTCAAATACCATCTTTCCCAAAGCCTTACTGGGAGCATGGACCTGCAGGCCTCCCTGCTGCTGGGTGGCCGATAGAGAGGCTGTGTGAGCCCACCTGTGGGGACAAATGCAATGTCTGCAAGCAGGTGGGTTGCTGGCTTCTGGTCTTGCTGGTGACCTACTAGCAGGCTATGGCAGCTGTCTGTGATTGGTATCTGGATCCACATTCCTTGCATGGTGCTCGCTGTGGTAGTTTAGGTAGGGATGCAGTATGGCTTGAGAGTCAGATGGCACAGTGGTTGGCAGTGATGAAGCTCAACACTGGGAGCAGAAGCCAGAGGCTTTGAAAGCAAGTTCAGTGGTGCAGTCAGCTCAGCCTGGAGCATCCCAATAAGCCTGCTACTGCTGAGTCCTTACAGCAAAGAGACACGAAGGCATCTTCTGAAATGTCCTGAAGTACACCATGTACAGTGTTCCGGCTTTCAACTGGGTTCAAGGTCTGAGGGGCTCAGAAGTGCTCTGAGCAGGCCCAAGTTCACTAGGATTTCTGTAACTTGGCTGCTGTGTGTCAAGTGGCTCCTAAACAAATATTTCCACAGGCCCAAGTTTCTGAACAGTCTGTATCATACTTGGAAAGAAACACCTCTTTGTGAAAGGATTTCAGGTGATGTCTAGGTATGTCTGTTTTGGCTGGTATCGCTACAGCTATTGCTGGAGTTGAGTAGGACAGCTGCCTCCCTGGAGCCAGGGCTCAAGGCTCCTGCTTCATTACCATGTCCCAGTGGGGTTTGTGCTGTGTATGGGTGAGCAGATCCCCCAAGCCGTGGGGAGATGTGGTGGTGGGGTGAATGTAGCTGTTCTGTGCCTTCAGCTGCTTCAGCAGCACTACAGGCCCCAAGCTGATAAATCCCAGCAGATTGTCTTGCTTTGCCTCTTTCCCAAGGACTCTGGACACTGTGCGTGCCTCCAGTCCACTGTCATCTCTTTTTAAATGACTTCTGAGGCTGGCTCCTGTGAGCAGTAACTCCAGTGCCAGTTGTGGTCTCTGGAAGCTGGGCTGTTTTCCCTTGATGGGTTACTGTTCACCTGGATTAGTGATTAAGACACCTTTGCTCCTGTTTCTGCTGGAGGAGATGGGCCTGAATGCGTTTGTTCATTCCTTCATAGCCAACAACTGAGTGCCGTAGTTTGCAGCTACATATACTTAGCTAGGGTGTGTGTGTGCTGGTACCAGCACTTGGTAACTGTCCATCTTACTTTTCTGGGCTGCTACATGTGCCTCCAGCCCAGTGACTGAAGCTGCTGGTGACTGTATAAAGTAGCTGTATGATTGTGAATATCACATCTCGAGGCACCCACGTATTTTTGTACTAAATGTGTTTTGTCAAATCCTTCAGTGAACTTTGAAGCCCTGATCATTGCGATGTCTGTGGTGGGAGGAATAATACTCATCATGTTGGGGGTCTGCTGCTGCTGCTGCTGTTGTAAGAAAAAGAGCAAAAAGTAAGTATTGGAAGGGTCCCCTGTTTGCCCATAGTAGCTCAGATGCAGCCATGTGCTGTTGCAGAACTGAGTGCTGAGCACTGCTAACAGGCTTTTTTATCAGGCCAGACAAGGAAGATGAGAGGATGGCCAGGGAGCGCGAGAGGAGGCGGGTGCGGCAGGAGGAGAGGTAAGGTTACCCTGCAGCCACAGTCTCCTGCCTGTACTGTCAAATGTGATGCTAGGAGGCATGTGGGGCTCAACAATGCAGTCAGTGGCTGCTTCAGCCCTAGCTCAGGCGCAGACCTCATGAGCAGTGTCTTTCTGGGTGACTCATGGATGCAGCATCACAACAGCTTTGTGTATTTAACTCCCTATGGGCTGCTAATGTGCATGGGCTCTGATGGTCCCTAATGTCTCTGGAGATGGGGGAGCAGGTGGGAGGCTGAGCAAACCTGGCAGCCTGGAACTTCCTGGATTGGGAAGAAGCAAGGGGCTGTAGCTCCTCTTGCCTGGTTTTGCACTGCCAGTCACTGACTCATGGGGTTTCTGTTTGCTTCTTGCAGGAGAGCTGAGATGAAATCACGACATGATGAAATCCGAAGAAAATATGGTACAGTATTGAATCACTCCCATCAGCTGAATCACAGCTGATGTGATTCAAGCTAAGCTTTAGATTGAGATGCCTCAGTAAGTATGTTCCTTGCTATGGTTACAGCTGCAGAGACCTGGCCAGCAGTGAAAACAGCCTCTGCTTCCCCTGCTCTCTTGCCCTCAGGGAGCAAGTGTAGATATGCTTGGATCATGGCTTGTGACCTCACACAAGTGCTATGCCTCTTAGGCAGCAAAGAGAGTAGTTAACATTCCCTGGGGCTTGTGTCCTCCAGACTCACCACATACAAGAAGCTCCTGGGGCTTGGCTGGAGGGGAGAAGCAGAAGCTGATAGACACAGCATAAGCTGCACACTGCTGCTCTTCAGGCATGGCCCTCTGGCAGCCCTGTGGTCAGTGGTGCTGGGGAGCCAGTAGCCTGGGGGCCAGACAGGAACCTGGACGAGCACAGAGTAGGCACCAGCCTGACTGCAGGGCCAGTCCTCTGCTGGCAGCAGGTCCATAGGAGATGTTGGCTCAGTCCCTGAGTGCTGGGAGGACACAGCCTCCCTCTTGGGGCTGGACAGTCCCTCAGGTGAATGCTGTGGCCCTGGGGCAGATGAGGACCTGCCTGAGGGGGACAGGTTGGAAGGAAGTGGAGAGAAGCCTGTTGCTTGGAGCTGGTGGAGGATCTCTCCTGCCTTCCTGCTGAGGGTGTTCCCAGGGTGGCTGTGGAGTAGGGAGAAGTTGGGTTCATGCACACTGAGTGTGGTGGTCTTTTGGGGTTTGGGCAGGGTGGAAGTGGAAGACCTGTACTCCAGGGTTGTCTTGTTGCAGCCTGCAATCCTGTCCTTTGTGGCTTTCTTCTTCAGATGTTGGGATGGGGCTGGGAAAGCAGCCAGGAGAGTGGCATGGGGGCTTCTCACTGGACCAGAAGTCAGCCCTGCACCCTGCCCCTGTCTCCCAGTCTGTGGGTATGGGAGCAGAGGGGCCAGTCTTAGATCAGTTTTTATTTAATTTGGGTCTGAGCTCTCTGCTCCCAAGTCCAGTCCAACAGGAGGAGTGTGCAGAGGGGGTGCTCTTGGGAGATCAGGCTTGCTTCTAAGCCTGGACTTCATACAGCCTGCATGGGAGGAGTTTGCCATTAGGTAGAGCTTCTTAATGGATCTCCTCTTGTGTAGAGGGAGAGAGTGAAGTATTGCTGACTGCATGTGCAGCTTGAGTAAGAGCAGGTCTTTCAGAAGGACAGCAGGACAGGAGGCTGGATGAAACATGAATGACAGTTGTTAACAAGAGCTGTTTTGCTGGCAGCTGCAGTCTGAACGAATTTATCTTCTCTTTTAGGCCTGTTCAAGGAAGAGAACCCTTATGCAAAGTTTGAGAATTAGTATCTCCAGACCTGCCCACCCTGGTGAATGGTGCCTTCCTAGAGCCACAGGACTCCATGCTTCCTCTGTCAGAAGGAGACCACCATGGTGCCACTTACCACTTCAGATGCCACAGAAGATGAGCCAAATGCTTGGTGACATTGTTGTCCCTATTCCAGGTGCTTTGTCTGCTCCAGAGCTTTGTTCTTGCTCTGCTGGTGCAGGAACACATGGTTGCAATACTGGAAGATGCCATGTTTCCTCTCACTTATCCCTGGGGTGGTTACAGGGTCCAAAGCAATGCAATTAACAGGTCTTGTCCCTGGACAAGGGCAAAACCAACCTTGTGTATCTTGCTCCTGTCTCACCAAATACTCTTCACACACACACACAGAACCAGGCTCTTCTCACCTTTCTTTTTCCCTTTCTTTTAGTATAGGCAAAAACTAGTTTCTTTACTCACTGATCAGCAGGAGGCCTTGTCTGTTACTCCAGGTGCCTGTATTTGTCCCAGCACATGGGCATTCCTTTCAAAAAGCACAAGTTCCTGGTTATCTCAGGCCTCCAGTAGGGCAGTCCCATGTGCACGTTCTCACTTGCAACTAATCTGGGGAAATGCCCCAACACTCCTACCTCTTGTGCCTTTCTAGAAAGGTGGTCTGGGCTTGGTGGCCACCACTGATAGCAATACTGTAGGATTTGGGTGCCTTTACACTATGTTGACTATATATTGAACTGATTATTGTGCATTACCTTTTTGTGTGTGTGTGGTTTATTCTTCCCTCTTTATTTCCTTTTATTATTATTGTACTATTATGTTCTACTTTAATTTCAGTTATTAAACTTTTTCTCAGCCTGTGGGGTTTTGTCTTTTTTCCCTGGCTCACCTCCCCATCCCACTGGGCATTATGGTTAGTTGCCAGTTGGGTTTAGACCGTAACATTCTCCTGAACCAGGGCAGCAGAGGGACCTGCTCCATCTGAGGAGCCAGCTTCTTGCCTGGATGGAGCATAACTGTGCCCTGGGGATAAGCAGAGGGGTGCTGAGAAGAGACCATTACTGGTTTCCTCTCTGCTGCTTTGCTCATTGCTGCAGCACTATGGGCCTGGAGGGGTTAGGGCCTGTGGTATGGAGTAAGAGGGAAGGATGTAGCTGTGGGAACTTAAGGAGAGGGTGGGAGATGGGTCAAGCACTGGTAGGGAGGAATATCAATGTTGGAACTGGGGGAGAGGGCGCCATTGCTGTTCTCTTCCCTGTGGGTTTGCCCATCCCTCCAGGGATGCATACCCAGGGGGAGAATGGAAAAGGGAGCTGTCCCTGGGACTGTGCCAAGCAGATCCCCGAAGGGGCCAGTGTCTGCTCTGCTGAAGACAAGCGGCTGAGCTGGGAGGTTCGGGGCTCCTCCCAGCCCCTGGCCCTGCAGAGGGCTGCGATCCCAAGGGGAGGCACCCGCAGCGGGATGCGCTCCCCTCCAGGGGTACCCAGGGGACCGCGGCGCCCCCCCACCTCCGTGCGCGGCAGCGGGATGCGCAGCGCATAGCGCCCCCGTGCGGCCCGGCGGGGACTCAGCTTGCCCGTGCCCCCACCCCTCCTCCCGTGGCACTTCCGGTTCCCCGTGACGCACTTTCCAGAGCCGCGCGGGGAGGTGCGCGCGGCACCCGCAGCTGCCGCGGGCCGCCCCCTCACGTGATCAGGAAGGGGGGACCAATGAGCGCGCGGGGCGGGGCTAAGGCGCGCGCTCTCGCGGGCGGCAGGAGGCGGCGGGAGCCGAGGCGGGAGTCGAGCGCGCGGGCGCGTCCCTCAGCGCGCGCTGTCCCTTCCCCTCCCCTCTCCCCTCCTCTCCTCATCCCGCCCTTCCACCATGTCGGAGGAGAAGCCCAAGGTGAGGCGCGGCGGGCGGGCAGCGGGGCGGCCGCGGAGAGGCCTCCCAACGGGCACGCACACAGGGAGCGCGAGGCCTCTCCGCTGGGCCCTGGGGCAGGGCTGCCGGTGGGCCCCGCCCCGCCCGGCGGCGTGCGGCGGACAAGATGGCGGGGTGGGCCGGGCCGGGCCTTGCCGGGGCGCGGCGGGAGGAGGAGGAGTGAGCGGCGGCTCCGCGCAGCCCCGTCGCTCTGGGAGAGACCGCCCGGCCCCTGCAGGCCGCAGCGGGCATGGAGCGGGCCTCGCCCGCAGCACGGCCGCGCGCTGACCTGGCTGTTTCTTCACGCTTTCTCTCCAGGAAGGCGTGAAAACAGAGAATGATCACATCAACCTGAAGGTGGCGGGGCAGGATGGCTCCGTCGTGCAGTTCAAAATCAAGCGGCACACCCCGCTGAGCAAGCTGATGAAGGCGTACTGCGAGCGGCAGGTAGGCACGGAGCTGCTCCCGCCCCACCGCCTTCCGCTGGACGGCCCTTGGGGCGGCAGGAGCTTCACTGCTTGTCTAAAATACCGGTGCATCAGGGTGAATGCATCCGGGTGTGCCGGAGAGTGAGGACTTGGGATGCTTCAGTGCTAAAGTTTTTCTCTTCGCTTAATGAAAACTGCCTCTTCCGCTGAAAGTGCCCTGTGACAGCATTGCTAGCCAGCGAGATCTGATCCTGGCTCTGACGCCAGTTCTCCGAATTTTCAGGCTTCTAACTCTCAGTTCTGTCATCTCCGAAAACCTGATCAACTTTATATAGAGTGTGTTTTCTGTTTGGAAAATTGGACAAAGCAAATTCCGCAGTGCCACGACCCCTGTTGTGGTTTTGTTTTCTCCTCTCACATGTCTGTCCTGTTGCTCATTGCAGTTTGGACTCCTGTATTCTGCAGGTGGCAGCCGTGTGCTTAGTGTCAGATGGAGGCTGTTCCTCAGTGCCACCCTGAGCTATTAAACGGGAGAAAGGTTTATCCCTGCAGCCCAGTTCCTGAGCCTGTAGCACTCGATATTGACTGGAAGCAGTGGTGCAGAGCCAAGGGAGGGAACACAGATGCCTTTTGGAAGCAGAGCACGGTTCTGTTTGCTGCACTTGCCCGTGTCCATTACTAGCACGATCCTTGCTTTGCTTACTTGAACCTTACAGTCTTCCCTGTCCCATGCCTGATGTAGCATAACACCTCTTGGGTTGGGAATGGGAACTTGTCCTGGGTTCAGCTGTAACAGTGATTTTTCTCCTTCTTAGTAGGCGGTGCAGTGCTGTGTTTTTTACTTTAGTCTGGGAACAACATTGGTAACACAGTGATGTTTTTAGTCGTTGCTAAGTAATGTTTACTCTGACCAAGGACTTTCTGAGTCTCTCATGCTCTGCCAGTGAGGAGGGGCACAAGAAGCCAGGAGGAAGCAGAGACAGGACACCTGACCCAAACTAACCAAAGAGGTATTCCATACCACAACATGTCATGCCCAGTATATAAACTGGGGGCAGTTACCAGAAGGCCCAGGTTGCTGCTCGTGTCAGGCTGGGTATTGGTCAGCAGGTGGTGAGCAGTTGTATTCTCTTCCCTTATTATTTCCCTTATCATTATTATTATTGGCAGTAGCAGTAGTGATTTGTGTTATACCTTAGTTACTGGATGTTCTTATCTCATCCCATGGGAGTTACATTCTTTCAGTTCTCCTCCCCATCCCTCCAGGAGCAGGGATAGGGGAAAAGGGGAGAGTGACCAAAAGGCTGCATGGTTCTTAGTTACTGGCTGGGCTTAAACCTGGACAGAACCGAACACATGGGGTCTTTAGAGAAGCCCAGGTAGTGCTTGTGTTCATGTGGCTGTGTGTATGATTGGAAGTGTGAGTCATGGGGTCATGGGGTTTTCAGAGGATTTTAGAGGGCAAAGCAAAGACCTGGATCCCTGAGGCAGGGAATAAAGACTGCCTCTTGTGATTAAACACTTTCAGAACAGGCATGAATTCAGTTTGGGTTTTAAGGGCAACTTCTACTTACTAATGTTAGGACTCCAGTGTTTTTCTGATAAACCTTGTGAGCAAAAATCTGTCTGGTCCTGCAAATTCTTTTTCCCTAGACCTTCTTCATGGTTCTTTTGCTCATAAGAAGATAAAGAGCTAGAACTGGGAGCAGATGCTTGGCATGAATGAAAAGTTGTCTTAACTGTGGGTGGTTGGTGCTGGTAGCTAGTTACACAAAAATGTTATTTTTTCATATTGTTTTAAACTGTTTTCCTTGAGTCAGCTTAGTCTAACATTATCTCTGACTGCATAAGAAACAATTGCTTCTCCTTCTGACCTGTCCTCTGAGGCTTTTACACAGTGGTTTATTGTTTGACCTGTTCTTAAGTTATCTTTGCAAATTAACTTGTGCTATTTGTGCCTTGCAGAGCAGGATCCCAACCAAGTGCCAAACCCATACCTGTGGTTCCATATAGAGCCCTTGCTGTGACAGCAGCACCGCGGGAGGTCACTCTTAACAGCTCTGTTTCCTCGATTTCCTTAGCAACATAGATGCACTGTTTCCCCTCTGGTTAAATCTTTGGAGTCTGAATTTTGTTAAGATTTGTTCTGACAGTAAATCTGTAAATGTTTTGTTTGGATTCATATTAATTATTTTGAACTTGCAGGGCTTGTCGATGAGGCAGATTAGATTCAGATTTGATGGACAGCCAATTAGTGAAACAGACACACCTGCACAGGTATGAAAAATACTTTTACTGCAAATTGCTATAAAAATATTTTGATATCTGCATGCAGATCAAAACTGCACCTCAAATGCTCTGTTATTGGTACTGGTTGGGAGTAGAGACCTAAGTGCTTTTGTAACCATGTGTATTCAAAGCTTTGCATTTTCCATGTTACTCTAAACAGCTGGAGATGGAAGATGAAGACACTATTGATGTGTTCCAGCAGCAGACAGGTGGAGTGTGTTAAGACATGCCATCCCTTGGAGAAGAGGAGTTTAAGGATCCTCATCACAGCCCACTCTCTCATCTGTCCTTGGATTTGCTATTAAATAGTAAACAAATGAACATGCCAATCACACAAGATCCTTTGAAACTTTAGAGGACATTTACCAAAATTGCTTGTTGTCTTTGACGTACTGCGTGTGCAAGTCAAAACAGTATCTGCAGGGATTAATCTGTACCTTCAATTGGGCCAATTTGATTTAAATCCAGATTAAGGAGTATGCATTGTCTGTCTGCTGTTACCTTTTTTGTTATTTCTTTCTTTTTTAATTTCTTTAAACCTGTGGCCTAAATATTCACCCATGTGTTAGGACATGGTGTGTTCATTCCTGGCTCTTGTTGGCCTTGCCCCTCTGTTTAGTTCTAACCATGTAAATAATTCAGTATATGTTCATGCCGCTGGTGAGAGGAAGTTTCCTTTCAAGATACGCTAAAGAGAAGGGAAGGAGATACTGGTTTTAAGGTTTTTACTGTGTGTTCAAACACCGTTCCTTCAAAAGCTTTAAGGCTGTAACATAAGGCTGGTACATGCAGATACAATGCCTAGTATAGAGCTGGAGTTTAAAATACTGCAGATTTACATATGCTTTGTCATATTATGATAAAGTCATCTGAAATACACTTTTTTAATGCAGGAAGGAGATTTGTCCTGAATAATTGTCAGAATCTGAGTTACCAGAGCAGCTAGGACAAAAAAAAAAACTAATGCTCCTGATAGAGCAGCAGTACTTTTTGTTCTGCAAGCTTATAAAAACAAGAAACCCATCACTGCATTCTCAGTGGTTTACTGAATGTGGGGCAGAACCTGTCACCTTCTGCTCTCTTCAGCATGGCTCTCATATCTTGTTGGGTACTCCAAGCATGTGGCCTCAGGTTTCTTTGTAATACTTGGTTTTGGTAGACTAACTTGTTAAATGGGGGGGGAAGCATCTTTCATTGTCACCAGGCTGTATGTGCAGAAGAGCTGTCAACCTGGTGAACAAGAGAAGAGAGAAATGTGTGTACAGGTGTTCAAAAGAACCATCTGTTACAATGCCTCCCCAAATTTGATGAATTTTAAATGCTGAATGATGAATTTGTGTGATGGATTTGAGCTCTATGCAGAGAGCCAGTTCCAGATGAGTTTTGCAAAGGCCAGGTTGTAGGTTGTCCACTGCTGCTCTGTGGGATCATTACCTGCCTTTTATATCCACCTGACCCGTTTGGCCATGTTGGATCATCTCCCGCTTGCTGGGAATCTTGCTGGAAAGGCCCTTATTTTCTTTTTCATTTTCTTGTATATGGGCTGGGGTGGGACATCCTGTAGACCTCACTGTTTATTCACCGGTTTGTACATTTATTTGTTGTCCTTTACTATTGTATACAGTAAATATAGTTTGGTACTCTGTCTCCTGCCTTACCCTTAATACGGCTGTGCTCCTCTCACTTGGCTGCACTTTTCTTCGGGGGAATATGTACGTGGCAATGGCGCTTCAGACATCCACTTCAGAGACTCAAGGTAGCGGAAGCACATGGCTGGGTATAAGCCTCGAGTTGCTGGTGCACCCTCCATCAGCTGCAGACCCACTCTCCTCGGGGAACTGCTGCACAATACAACTTTGTGCACTCTATTGCCCCTTCCACACGAAGCAGCTACAGTTTCTCCCTCCGTGTCCGCAGCCTGTTTCCTGAGGGATCACTAGGATCGGGAGTTTCCCAGTTCCCTGTCAAGCCGCCTGCAACAAACTGAGCTGCTCGCCCCGGGGTTGCTCTGCGCATGCGCTTATCTGGCGTTTGGAGGACTAAGTGCGTATCATAGAGGAGGAGCGGGCAGCCCATCAGCCTCAAACCGTCCTCTCTAGCCGGCCTCCCGGAAACGGCGGTGGCAGCGGCGGTGCCGCGCCATGGCAGGGACGGCGCTGAAGCGGCTGATGGCCGAATACAAGCGTGAGTGAGAGCAGGGGCCTGCACCCCTTAGGGCTCCCGCTGTCCCTGGGAAAGCAGCCTGGGAGGGACGCAGCCCTCCGGCCGCGCATGGGCGGCGGTGGGGTAGGCCGCAGGCCTCCCTCCCTGTGCGCCGCGGTGTTCCAGCCGGCGCTCGGCCCGCAGCGACACCCGAGGCAGGAGGTTCGGGAGCACCGGGCTGGTTGGAGGGCGGCGCGGGCGGCACCGCTTACCGCAGCCGGGTTGCTCTCCTTGCGCCGTTGCAGCAGGCGGCTGCCTCTGCTGCGACACCGAGAGCTGCGTGTGTGTGATTCGCATCTGCTTTCCTCTCTGTCCCATTCTTTTGGGGTTTTTCCGGGTGACATTTTCCAGGCGGAACAAACTGCGGCCACGGAAGTCTCTGTTGCAGAACTTTGTGGCCTTAACTACCGTTTGTCAAGCCCTTAGTGGAAGCGCAGCAGTTAATAGCAGTTTTTAAACTTAAATTCAGTGGTCAGTGTCAGACTTGTTTAGAAGGCTGCATGAGATGTGACTTGCAGGTGGTGGTGAGCAGTGGCTGATCCCTTGGAGACATCTCGTTTCTTCTGGGTGGGGGGGGGGGGGTGATCTGCTCCCCAGTGAGCTTGTGAGGTGGCTGTTTTGGCAGGAGGTATTTTTTTCCCTTTTTGTTTACCCGGTTGCCTTTGTCCTGTGATGTAGCTTTTATTTAAGGCAAGAAAGTGGAATGGAGAAAAAAAAAGTGTTTGGTAGGGGAAGGATAGCATTGGGCTGTAGGAAGTGCCTACAAGAAATCTGAAGAGGGACTTTTTACAGAGGCCTGTGGTGACAGGTTAAGGGGGAATGACTTTGGGCTGACAGAGGGGAGAGGCAGATTAGATGTAAAGAAGAAATTCTTCCCTGTGAGGGTGCTGAGGCCCTGGCACAGGCTGCCCAGAGAAGCTGTGGCTGCCCCATCCCTGGCAGTGTTCAAGGCCAGGTTGGATGGGGCTTGGAGCAACCTGGTCTGGTGGAAGGTGTCCCTGCCCATGGCAGGGGTTGGAACTGGGTGAGCTTTAAGGACCCTTCCAACCTAAACCGTTTGGTGATTCTGTGATGATTCTGTGAACTGGTCTCCTGCTCTGGTGAAGGTCATTTCAGAGCTCCCAAGTTTGCCCAGGGGTGAGGAGTTGTTTCTCATTTTACCATCACTTAGTGGAAGACTCCAGCCTGTATAAAACAGAGTATTTATTCATTAAGGACTGTAGTGATAGGACAAGGGGTAATGGGTTAAAACTTAAACAGGGGAAGTTTAGATTGGATATCAGGAACAAGTTCTTTACTGTGAGGGTGGTGAAGCAATGGGAAGTTGTGAATGCTCCATCCCTGAAGCAAGGCCAGGTTGGACAGAGCTGTGGGTGATATGATTTAGTGTGAGGTGACCCTGCCCATGGCAGGGGGGTTGGAACTAGATGATCTGAAGGTCCTTTCCAAACGAAACTATGATTCTGTGATTTATGGGCACATTTCCTACCAGTATCGAGTTTTATTCTCAGCTGCTCTGCAGAGCGCAGGTCTCTAACCTGACCTGTCATGCAGGTGTTTGCCAGACTGGGGCTGGCCTGGGCCCTGCTGCCTGGGTGCTGCTGGTAGCTCCTGGGGGTAGGGAGCAAACCCCACCATGCGGTTATGCAGGTGAAGCAGGCGCTGACAGTGTTTGATTGAAGCCTGCACTTTTCTGTTGCAATCCTGAAGCACAGACCTGAAAGCTGCAGAAATACTCAGCTCTGCTTTTATCTGTTCTCTTAAATGAATCCCCTTAGTCCCAAAATCAAGGTTTGATCCTTTATTCTTGAGAAGCTGTGAGATCTTACTAGAAAGTCTCATATGAATTAATTCTTTAGGAAAAAGCGATGTAAAGCAGCATCAAAAAGAATTTGAGGTAATGCTACATGCAGACATTAAGTGAATCTTCTCTGTGTAGTTTCCCAGGTTAGCATTTATAGTGAACTGAGAGATTTTGTTTGTGAATTATGTTGGTTCTGAGATTTCGGCATTCACATTAAAAATACCCCTTCATTATACAGAACAAAGTGTGACAGTGCTTCACTGAAGTGGGTGCTTCCTTTCCTTATTGCTTGGAGAGAGAAAGTTCATGTGGGACTACAAGAAAGCTGCTGCACTGGTGTGGGTTGTGATGAGCTGCCCTCTCCAGGGGAGAAGAGGGTTGAACATTTGCAGTAGGTCTCTGCAGCTGTCCCTCTTAAACCTGCTTTGAAAATGCTCTTTCCTGAGCATAACATGAAATACCTCAGATGCACACGGTGCCATGTGTCTATGTGAGCTCAAACTGCCTTGCGCCAATTGGATGCCACAACAGAGAAGAGAAAATAAAACAGAATTTGAGGCAGATGTATAAGAACAAGATTCTGTTTTTAAGCATCTACTGTTCAGATGCTGTCAGACACTGAAGTGAGTATGTGCCCTTAATATTTCCCAAGTCTTGTGTATTTAGTCACCTTGGGGATATGCTAAATTGGTACAGTTTTTAGGCAACACACTGCTGAACTTCTGTTAAGAATGTGATCCATCTTTTTATTAACTGCTTTAACAAGAGGGTTTTTTTTAGTTCTTCTCTTTTTGGCTTAGGTGTAATTTGCCTCTAATGACTCCCTAATGAGCAGTGAAATTAAAAGGGAGGTGTTGGTTGTGTGCACCAAATCTGCCCTATGGTCCTAATAGAAGCATTGCACTTCAGTAGTGCTAGTTCTGTTTCATTCAGTCTCAGCTTACAATCAAAGCTTCAAAGTAAGGTTTAGTGCTGGTGCTACAAGTTAGGACTTCATTGTGTTTCCATTTGAAGCAAATTCCCTGACTGCATGCAACAAAATTCCCCGGCAAACCAAATAGGATGTCTTGTTAGGATGTGAAGGTGGAAACTTCTCCAGTGCCGAAGACGACATTGCTGTGAATCAGGTGGTGTGTGCTGCACCACCATGGGCTCCTCCAACATGCACCCAACATCTGTCTGAGCAGGGAGTTCCCCACAACAACAGGCATGGGGTCCCACAGCTCTGGGTGAACATGATGGAGCTGTGGTGACAGTGTGGCAGGAGGGCCCCTTTCTGTCTGGCAGATCTGCTCCCACTTTGACTGTCCCACAGATCACAAGGTTCCACTCCTTGGAGGTTTTTTCCTAGACCCACAGTCACCAGTCAGCCATGGGTCAGGAGCTGCTGCATCCAGGGCTCCTGTCAAGTCTTTCTGCTGGTCTTGCCCATCAGAGAAAGGGGATTGAGGGAGGTGGCTCGTGGGTCTCACTTTGTGCAAACCATCTCTCTCAAGTAGCTAGTGTAGTTTGAGGATCCATGTTTCCCTATAAACTGTGCTCCCATTTTCCCTATGAACAGCTTTAGAGAAATCACAGAGTAGGAGGTGACCATCCATGTAGAAAAGGAGTTTGTTCCTTCCTCAGTGACCAGGTATAGTAGCAGCCACTCAAAATCAAAGCTCATGTGCCCCTGCACTGCCCAGTTACCACTTTGCCTGATCCTTAAGGATGGAAACCTCTTTAACACTTTGGTCAGTGACAAAGGGAAATCATGGGAAATAAGAGGGATTTTCTTCTTAGAGGGAGCCACAAGATGGAGCAAAATGATTCCAGGAGCTCCTGGGTTTGCCATCTCCCTCTTTCTGTCTAAAAAACATCAGCAAGAAAAGCTGTCAGAGACCCACTCTGAAGTGGGAAAAGCCTGCTCCTTAACACCAGGATGTAATGGGAAACCATAACACTGAGTTTCAGTCTGCTTGCTGTGTTTTTGAACTTCAATTGGAGAGCTCTGTGCCAAAGTTAATAGAATACTCAATGAACAGAAGAGTTTTGCTATCTTTCCTGTCAGTGTATCTCAGCATGGGTTTGAATCCAACAGTAGCTTAGCTATTTTAAGACAAACTTCCATGTGCTGTTTTGTGCAGCACTACCCACAGTTTGACATATAGCCTCATGGAAATCAGGTCAAGTGTCTCTTTTTTCTCTCTGGGACTTCCCATATTCCCTGGGTCCATGTTGGTTTCATGCATGGGAATGTGTGTGGTGTTTCCTGTGGCTGTGTGTTATGGACTACTAGTTGTCCACAGGCCATCAGGTAGGAAACACCATTCTAGGTCAGCAAAATGTTTGGCCTTATTCCTGTCACCTTCTCCGGTCTGAAACCGTTGGGAGTGTCACCTCCTGCCACCAGTCCTGCCAGCTGCCCTGTGTCCTGCTTGGAGCTGTAGGGCTGGGGTTGAGTCCCACCACGGACTACAGGTCCAGTGGTTGCCTGTGCATGGTTATACTTCACCTCACCAGCTGTTACTACTCCACAGGACCTTGGAAACCAGAAGTTGATGGTCATCACATTGGATTGTAGAAAAACGGGTTATTATTTTATCAACACACAGAGGGCTGGGCTTCAGCAGGCTTGAAATGAGGTACTGATGCTGAAGTTTACAGTATGAATTGGGAACTGTACTAGTTTCCTACAGAAAATGAGGATTGATGGATTCACAGTTGCTGTGTGCAGCCATGGCGACTTTATTGCTGCTTTGGTTTTGATTCACCTCTTCCAGGCCACGCAGGGGGAGTTGGATTGAATTCAAGGAAGAGAGCTGCTTGTCAAAGCTCTCTTGCTTCAGCTTCTCCAACTTCCTGTGTCGTTTTGGGTTCTAGTGTTGAGTTGCTGTCAAGTCTGAGTTGGTGTAGGAAGATTACATGGTTACAACCTGTATTGTCTTCAGGCTGTTGAGTTTGTACCTGCAGATACTACAATGGTCCAAAAGCAGTTTTCCATGCTTTGTAGAAAGACATTTTTTTCTTCCTTCTCAGTTTTAAATTGTTGCCCCTGGGAAAACAGGAGTTTTAGGAGCCCCCAAAAAGGCATGAAAAGACAATTTTGCCTAGAAAACCATTGCATGAAGAAGTTACATTGTAAGCAGTGAGATTCTGGGGGTTCTTAAGGGGAAGTTTTGCCCAGTGGTGTCCTCAAGGTTTTCTCCAGGGTTGTTTGCTGATGGGGCTTCTGTGCTAAGCTTTGGTCACCCAAATGCCAGACAAAATGCTTGGTTTTGCAGGTCATGTTAACCTTCCTTGTGTTTTATTTTTACAGAGCTGACCCTGAACCCACCCGAGGGGATTGTAGCAGGTGAGGAGCTGAGCAGGGTTTGTGCATGGTGAAGTTGTAGCTTTGCGTTGAGGTAGCATTAAGCATTGTTTTGTTTTTATTTCATAGGTCCTGTGAATGAAGAGAACTTCTTTGAGTGGGAAGCTCTGATTATGTGAGTTAATATAGTTTTGTATCCAAAATCAGCACTTGCACGCTGTGATTAGCTTCTAGGAGAATAAGAATATAAAAAAATACCAGGTGTGTGTAACATCAACCTTGTCCTTTGGGAATTTCTTTTCTGACCTGAACAGGGAATTATATTTGGAATTTAAAGAGTGTGACAGGAGCAGCATTGGGACTTAAGTGATCATTTGTTGTACAGATGTCATGATAGTAAGCAACATAGATTCACAGAATGATTTGGGTTGGAAGAGACCTTAAAGCTCACCCAGTTCCAACCCCCTGCCATGGGCAGGGACACCTTCCACTGGACAAAGTTGCTCCAAGCCCATCCAACCTGGCCTTGAACACTGCAACGGTTGGGGTAACCATACCTAAAGCATAAGTAACTTGCAGACTTGACAGGAATCTTCGTTTGGTCTCCCTTGGATATATGTTGCATATATGAACACTGCAGGAAACAATTTAATTATTTGTAGATCACACAAACCTGTTGGGAACATTACTGGGTGGCAAATACAGGCTGTGCTTTTCTCATGCTTTAAGTGGAGCAAAATACACAGATTATCAGTGATAGGAGAAAAAAAATGTCTAAAATGAGTTCACTTGCTCTTCAGCAGAAAAAATGGAATGGAATTGAGCTGAGAAAGCAGTTCAACTAAAAATATCTTGAATTTTACACTTCATGAATCGTCTGGTCATGCAAAGACAGTGGGTGCAGTGGTTCTGTGTAGAAAGCTCTTTTCTTGGTGAATACTTCTGATCGCTACCATATGTGGTTTGGAAGATGACAAAGACTTATTTACAAAGCTGTGTTCTCCCCTTCCACTCTCAAACTGATGCATACAGTTGTTCATAGCAAAACTTGCCATGGAAAGACAAAATCTTCTTGCCCAGCATAGAATCATAGAATAGTTAGGGTTGGAAAGGACCTTAAGATCATCTGGTCCAACCCCCCTACCATGGGCAGGGACACCTCACACTAGATCATGTCACCCAAGGCTTCGTCCAACCTGGCATCTTACAAGTTATCTTTTCTCTCGCTTGTACTCTTTTACTCATGCTGTACCCTTCTTTGGAAAATTTGGGTACATGTAATAACCCATGATCTTTAGGTTCAAGAACAGTAGGGGAGAAGAAAAGAGAGCTTTGTCACTTGGCTCTGGCATATTACATAAATACTACAGAATTAAAAGATGAAGATGCTCTAAACAGCTACATCTATTGAAGCTGGTGGTCTGTTGTTAGGGTAGATCCATGCTCTGTGTTTCATGACTCCTTTAGTAAGAGTTGGTGATTTCCTTTCCCTCAGCCAGTGCTAAGGAGCCCCTGCTCGCAGCATCCCTGCTGTGCTCTTAGCAGGTTTTCAGTGCAACCACCAGTGCTGACTTATGAGATTCTCAACTAGTGTGGGTGGCAGAATTTCCCTATCTCCTCTATTAGCTTGGAGCATGTTGTCTTGGGATGAAAACCAAGATTTCTGTGTCTTGGGGTCAGGCACACAACCAATACAAAAGCTTCCCGAGCTATAGCACATCACCTATTCCACACAAGCTGGCTGCGTGGGTGATCCTCCTTTATAACGAGCATGAGCCTCTGAGTTATTTTAGGTCTGGTAAATGGAGGTTTGGATTACCACTGCTTGTTTGCTGATTGATATGAGGAGTTGGCAAATGCCTCTGCTTATGTACAGTAATTTATTCTGTAATAAACAGGTTGTACTTCCTGGGAGCTTAGTCCCCTGAAAATAAACACCTGGCGTGGAAATTGGTGTCAGGCAACAAATTACCTAAGAGTTTGGCTGCAGGGTCTTATGCTTTTTCTTTCTGCAAATGGGATGTCTCTTCTGAGATACACGTTTTGTAATGTACCAAATTTGAGTTAAGACAGCTGTGCGTTGCTTAGAGTTCAGAAATCCCGGAGGATTTAATGAACTTCTTGGAATATGGAAGGAAATTCCTGCCTATTGGTACCTTCTCCTAGCAGAGACTATGTGGTTAAGTAGAGCTTTAATTGGGACACACAGAACTACTTTTGCATTTGTTTCATTATCTAGAAAATACTTTTTCTTATGTTTCCCATAACAAATTCTTAATAGAGGAGCTGCTTGCAGACTTGAAAGCCATTTAAAGTGCTGAGTGTTGAGCTTCAGGCCTTTGTCAGCACAAAGTGAGAGGCGGAGGCACTTTCATTTTGGTTTCTATATTGTGTGTGTCATATTAAATTATATTTTAAGATCTGCTAAATTCTGAAGCTGTGGTACAATAGAAACATGTTTACCCTAAACATGTTTGGTTACTTTCATCTTTTTACACAACTCTAGTAGTAGAAATGTTTGCATACATTTGGAAAGCAAGCTAAATGACTTGTTTGTGTTTGTCTGTGATTATCTTCTAATGTTTTGTAATCTCAAATGTGCTGTGTGAGATTTGGGGAATGAAATAAGCAAGGGTGAGGAAATGAAGTAAAGCTGGCTTTACTTTAACTTTTAGACAGATGAAGTGTGAAAGGCAAGTGATGTAGTAATGAAGAGAATACTTCTATTTTTTTTCTTTCACCCAATTTATGTAAGCCTAGAGCACATGTAACGGCAACTAAATAAGAAAGAGACCTAAGAGGGAAAAGGCATTGCCCATTTATCAGTTCAGAGATGGGCTAGGTGATGTTACACGGATTATTGGAAGAATTTGGCTCAGGGGTAGAATAATGCTGTTTAAAATAATAGTAATAATAATTTGTATTTCTGGTGTTCCTGCCTGTAGTAGCAGTGCTGGAGAAATATTAAACATATACATGTTAAGGCTGATTGACATGTCTGAATAATGGAACAGTTCTTATGCTCCCAAAGTGAGTGTAATGGATCTAGAACTGAAAAAACAATGTGAACTTTCTGAACAGTGGAGGTTTGGAGCCTGGCCTGAAATACACCCTTTTGATAAGACATCACACAGATGCTGAATTAGAGTATGTGAAAGCCAGATCTTTGCAGCAGGGTGACTTGTGATGAGAAATAGCCCAAGCATGTCAAGAGAGTTTACCGTCATAACAGTCATTACTGTAGCACTGCACCGTGTTGTGCAAGTTTGTGACTTCAGCATTTCAAGACCAAGTTTTGTCCTCTTTGGTTGGCATATACAGGTGTACACTATTAAGGTTTATCCCCAAAAGACACAAACCTCACGTAATTGTTAAGAGCTTTATTAGCCTAAGGATTGTTTGAAAACCAAACACGATAAAACGAAGTCAACTTACCAAAAACCTTTCTAGAAAAGGTAATTAGATATATAATTAGGCTTATGAATTTGTTTAGCATGGAATTCCCCTTTTCAGCATCTGGTGACTGTGGGTTTTGGTCTTTTTCCAGCATCTTTTTACAAATAAGAAACTATTTACAATGTACATGAAGCTGTGATTACAGAATTAATTGTCCTTGTCAATGTGCTTCTCGCTCGTGTTTTGGCAGATATACCCATCATCCTTTTCTTCCCCTTGCCTAAGTTAGCCAGCTTGTGGAGTCCAGAGTTTCTTATTTTCATGCTATGTCTTATGTCAGCAGAGTTGTTTGTCGTATCTCTCACACAACTAAGCAGCTTGGTTGTCTGGTAAGTCATCCTGTATTTGTGCTTAGGGTTGCCCTGACTGAGGTGCAGGACTTTGCACTTGGCCTTGTTGAGCTTCATGAGGTTTGCCCAGGCCCACCTCTCCAGCCTGTTCAGTTTCCTCTGGATGGCGTCCCTGCCCTGCAGCATGTCAACTACATCATGCAGCTTATTGATGGCAAACTTGCTGAGGGTGCACTCAATCCCACTGTCCATGTCCATGTACTTTGAAATCTTAGCAGAGCAGGTGGTGTGATTGCAAAATGTGCTTTGCTCTTTACTTCTCTGACCCTGCCAATGTCCTTTTTGAACTGAAAGTGATGCTGTCAAGTTTGAATGTTGTGGCCTGAGTGTTTTGTAGTTGCAAATGCTGTCTTGGATTGGCTTTAATAATTTCTTTGAAGTTGATCCTGGCAGCACTGAATGGCTAAAACAAAAACGTTTTGCTCACAGAATACAGGTCCTAAAATGGAGCATGTTGGGTTAATATATTTGACAGAAGAGCCCTTAAGGCTGTGTGTTTGCTCTCAAAACAGAACATGAGACACCCACCAGCTTTACAATGGGTGTATGTACATACTCTTAGAAGTTCAACAATAAGCCTTTAAAATGCAGCTGGAATTAAAATGTTCATGAAAAAATGCATTCAGATGCGAACTGAATCCTGACCAAATGAGGGAAAAGGCCAAAAGGAGATCAAAATGGTTGAGCTGGTTAAGCTTTCATTCTTGCTGTATGTTGATGCATTCCTCTAATCTTACCTGCCAGTGTCAATGCTCAGGGTTAAATCATGGCTCTTGTGTTTATCTATCAGCCAAGTCTTTTGAATCCCAAGGTTCAGGAGAGTGAGCCTTCTAGGGCTTTAGGTTTTGCTGGGCTCAGTTTTCTTTTTCTGTAGGTTACCACTTGCAGTCTTAGCTGTTAGGAGTCCTTGAACTTTCACGTTCTTTCTGGCATGGAGAGTGTGCATTGTGACTAGGAGGAAGCATTAGTATATTCCTAAAGCTTATTTCCCAGACAGTATAACCCTCATTTGAAAACCTTTTAACTGAATACATAAGGCCTTCTTGGCTAAGATTTTCAAGTGGTGAAGCTTGTTTTGTACTTTCCAATCAAGGGAGATCATGTTTGTGTTATAACTTCCACATGGTGCATCAAGTTTTAATAAATCATGGCTAAGAAATTTTTTTTGCTCACTTTCCAAAAACGTTTTGCGTAGGGAGGGTGAAATACTTGTCTTTATATTCTCAACTTCATTGCACTTTGAACTAGATGGTGAACACAAGGAAGTGTTTCTGCAGAACCCCCGATGAAGCCATTTGTTCTCTGAGTGCACTTAAGGGTGTGCAAATTAGGTACCTTAAGTCTGCAAAGAGACACTGTTGTCCTGCATCTAGCAATTACAGTTCCTGAGCTTTGTTTTTATTTTCATAATGCATTGTTGTGGGGTGTGTTCACCAGTCAGTGATAAGTGTTGATGGGTGGTTGTGCTCGAAACTGGCAGCTTAAAGCTCCGTGGGTTTTATACATTATTTTTGAGCTATAGCATTTGCCATCTCTGCCTTGTGCAGCATAACAGTATCTTCAAAGGCACAGGAGTCCCACACCTGCCTCTGCGTTCTCTTGACGTGCAGATGCTCAAATCCTGGAACATGCCTTGGAGCCAGATACTCCAATTTTATCCAGACACACCCTGCTAATTAAGCAGTGTTGTGACCTTCCTAGTAATTTAGTGTGCAAGCTTTGATTTCCCCCTTCCCTCCCAAGCCCCATATTTGGATTTAAGTTTATGAGGTGGGGGGTAACAGTGTGTTAACTCTTTGCTTTCTGATGGAGATTGATATGGCCCAAACCTCACATGTCTCATTAGACAAGAACTTGGGTGAAAGAAGTATTTAAAGCTCTGGTGAATAGCCTTTTATCTGTCTCTAGGGGTCCAGAAGACACCTGTTTCGAGTATGGGGTGTTCCCTGCTGTTCTGAGCTTCCCACTCGACTACCCATTAAGTCCTCCGAAGATGAGGTTCACGTGTGAGATGTTCCATCCAAACAGTAAGTCTGATGCAGCAAGACATGTGGGGAAGTGGGTTGCTTATGCACCTGAAAACCTAACTTTTGCAGCAGGAGGGCTGACATCCTTACCAAGGGTGATTCTCTCTCAGGTTTAGTAATATTTCTGATGGTACACACAGAGTGCTCTGTTCAAGCAGATGACATGTTTGCAGGTATTTAGTATTAAAGCTTTGCTGGCCTTTTCTCTGCAGTTCTCATGGTGACAAGATTATCTGAAGACTTTTCAATGGAAGTAATTGAAGGGGCTGGAAATATATTCTAGCCTATTAGGCCTCTGCCACTTGAGAGCAATAAAACAAAAATGCTGCCTTCCTGCCTAGTGTTTCCTTCCCAGCTGACATTCCTGCGCTTGAATAACACAAATCTTAATCTCAGCTGGAAATCAGTTTATTTCATCCTATTCCAAGGAGTTTTGCAATTTCTTGAAGTTCTGTTCTACCCTCCTCAGAGTACCACTGATGCAGATCCTTGCCCATTTAGTCCACATCTTTTTGTTCTCCTATGAAAGACACACCTGCATATCATGGTGTAGAACTGTGTGGACATGCCCAAGGCAGTATAGCATCACCTCTGAAGCTCTGATGTCTGCAGCAGTGGAAAGTTTGGCACCTGGAAGCAGTGTGGCTGCATTGGCACCTTGCTCCAGCTGGACTCATTCACCCAAACTTCTTGGCAGGACTGGTCTCCGTGAGGAAATCCATGTCCACACAATACTCTGCAGCTCCAGTTTTGACCTTGGCTTGAGGTTTGCCGCTGGCAGCTGTTTTGTGCACAGCAGAGGAGGGAGGAGTGGGGTGTGGAGAGGCACAAACTGCCTGACTCTCATGTGTTACGTGTGAGTGTTTCCTTACTGGGGTTTACTGGATGGTCAGCATAGCTTATTAAAGTCCTGTGATTCTGGGTGATGTTAATCTAAAATTGAAATCACCAAAAGTAGATTCTAGAATTGTGCTTCTCAGGTGGGGTTGTGATGGTCTGTTTCTACCCAGACAGGCTGTAGAAGTAGGGTGGCTTAAGTGCTTAATCCTCCACCTCTGAGGAAGAGCAAGGATAATATTTAAGAAGTCTGCTGTGTTCCCTTATCTTTGCAGTTTGTGTTATGTACATGGGGAACTGAGACACCACATAACTATCTTCTCTTAAAATTATGTTCATGGATGCTCTGGTGAAGATAACTTCAGCTAGTAATTAATAGAAAGTCTTGCATGAGCATTTAGTGACATAGTGGGAAGATGAGTACATCAGAGGAATCAATTTTTGCTGTCTTGACTGTGCTGCTATGGTCCAGCTGTTTTAAATGAGGTTCTGCATAAAAACATTAGAGTAACTTACAAGTGAAATACTTTCTACCAGTGTGTTTTTAACTTGCAAGGAGAAGTGCTGATTCAGCACACACTGTTTTTACCTCTTCCAGCTATGGCTAGACCAGCTCCAGTCACCAGCCTGGGGCTGCAGGAGGGGACATAAATAAAAGTCTTCCAGAGTGCTTACATGTTGCAGGCTTGTGCAGACATTAGCTGAGTGAATGGAAAGAACTGAAAATGAGCACAACTGCTTCCAGCAGTTATTCCCTCTTTTCGTTTTGTCTTGTTTTCCTGGCAGCGGCACAGGTTGGTCACCCAAGGAATGGAAGCACTGAAAGTACTGGGCTGAAGTTGTCCTTCCATGGGAGGCTGCAGCTTTAGGCCATGTTGCTAAAGCAGTGTTTCAAACTCCATTCTCTCTGTGTTGCGTCCTCAAGCTTTCTTTGCCCTCATTATCAAGTCAGTGGAGCCCAGTGTCTCTGAAGATGACTTGTTGCAGATGCTTTGCTTGAGCTAAAGGTGGGAGGGGAAGATGGCTGTATCCTTAATTGATAGGTTACCTTGTTTCTAGGGAATTTAAACCTCTGAGCTTTAAGCAAAATTAAAATCAGTAGTCTGAACTATTCTGGTTGCACCTCCATAATGTTCAAAATAGGATCAATTATGTTGCTCATAACATACCAATTTTCCTCCTTGCTGCAGCAGAGCGGGTTTGCTTAATTTTTTTTCCAGTCTCAATCTTGTGAAGGACTCCAACATGCATTCAGTGCTCTGTGACTGTTGTCCTTTGATTTAAAGAGGACTGGTTACCTACTTGAAACTGTGTGTATGCATTAATACTCGCCTTGTTCCACCAGGCTGCATCTCTTATTTTGTCCATGGATCCTGTCACTGGTTATTAAATGACAGAAGTGCTCCCAGCAGGCTTCTGCTGGGGAAGGATGACTCACGTTTGTCAGATTTGCTTAAAGGAGAGTTTTGCTAGATTTCTTTCAAATTTGTGTCCTCTTGCCTTTGGAAGAGGTTTAGCTTCAGTTATAGGAAGGCCAAGTCCAAATACTAGTATCTGCTAAAGATCTGGAGAGGTCAAGTATTTCCATTGAGTAACAATCAATCCCTTTTACTTCTTGTGCAGTTTACCCAGATGGGAGAGTTTGCATCTCTATTCTTCATGCTCCTGGGGATGATCCCATGGGATATGAAAGCAGTGCTGAGCGGTGGAGTCCCGTGCAGAGTGTGGAAAAGATCCTTTTGTCAGTTGTTAGCATGCTGGCAGGTAAGGACTGCTGTTTTATTAACAGTAGCTCTTAGTAGCTACTGTTACTGAGCAGTTACTGAGTTAGCTAGAGCTGCTTCTTGCTGTTTGATGTTTTTTAAGTGAGCAAAGGGCATTTAAAGCTGCTCAGCAGCAGCGGAGCAGACAGTGATGGTCACTTGGGTCCAGAGGCTCCCCAGGTTGCCTGCTCCTGCATCTTTATATTTGTCTATGATGTCCATTCAACTCTTGCAGGTTGTAAGGGTATTGATTACAGCCCGTGTTGGATTTGGCTTTAGAAGCTGGTTGAGCCATCTCTAACCAGTAGGGTGAACTGGAGTCCATGGGAGATTAACAAGCCAGCACCCTCCATTTCTGTTTGTTGTTTCTCATATACCCCATTCTGCCATCTGTGATTCAGAGGAAGGCTTCTTCAGAAGAGGAGGGGGGGGTGAAAAAACTTCTTGTACAGCCTTTTAAATTGCTTTCCCTAAATCCAGCAAGGGCTGTGGTTTTGCTCTGTTGTGTAGAGCTCCCTGAAAGATGCATCTGTTTCTATGCAGTGAACAGAGCCACTGAACTGCCTGAAAGGAACAGAGATGTGTCCCTCAGAATCAGTTTTGAATGATAAAAGATTTTAGACATCTACTGTCTTTTAAGGGCAGGCCATCAGCATTGTCCACTGTGTCTCTTAACTATGGAGATGGTGAGGCCCTGGCACAGGTTGCCCAGAGAAGCTGTGGCTGCCCCATCCCTGGCAGTGTTCAAGGCCAGGTTGGATGGGGCTTGGAGCAACCTGGTCTAGTGGAAGGTGTCCCTACCCGTGGCAGGGGTTTGGAAGTGGGTGAGCTTTAAGGACCCTTCTGACCAAAACCATTCTGGGATTCTCTGATTGAATCAAGAAAGGTAAGAGCCCAAGATGTCTGCTGTTACCTAGGTTGAAGTGGATTTGGACTAGTGTGTGAAGCAAAGTGGGTAGAGTATGTTCCATCTTAGTGATTTGTGTAATCCTGTCATCAGTTGTCCCACTGTATGCTGACCATGAGCCTAATGAATCCCATGTTGCAGCTTACCTCTGTACAAAATTAAGTGTTAGAGTCATGGGGGTTTAATGTGTTTTGTAAAATGCCCTGAAATTCTTGAATGAAAGATGTTACAGAAATGAAAGCATTTTATGGGTTTTCTTGGTCTGTTTTGTTGTTTTTTAATAGAACAAGTTATTCCAAAGCGTGACGGAGCCTGTTTGGGTGGCCTGGTCTGGAGGGTTTTGTGCCTGTGAGGCTGCAAAACCAGAAAGAGACATTTTGCAGGGAGCAGTGTGCAGTTTTACACCCCCTTGCCAGCACTGGTGGTGCCTCATTGTGGTGTTCCATGTGCATGCTGGGGCTCAGCTGCCGAGAGCATAAACAAAAGAAAGTATTGCTCCTCTGCCACTTGTCTCTACCTAAACTTAACCTTGCTGTGATATTCTCTTGTGATCAGTCAGAACCATTTGGGAATCCAGTGGCTGTCACTGGATTTTCTTTCTAGTGGTATTTCTTTAGTCCCAAGCAGGGGAAGCATGTCAGAGCCACAGGGAAGTGGCAGTACAGAGGCATTATTGAAGAAGCAAGAGGGTCTTGCTCCTTTGCCTGCCTGTCCACCTACCTTTCAGTCTTTCTCGTTTCAGAGCCAAATGATGAAAGTGGAGCCAATGTAGATGCCTCCAAGATGTGGCGGGAAGACAGAGAACAGTTTAACAAAATTGCCAAGCAGATTGTGCAGAAGTCACTTGGACTTTAAGCTCACAAAGAGACTGAAGTGTTTTGTATTCCTCTCCACCTGAAAAAGAGCAGTGCTCAGTGCTGGTACCAAAAAGGAAAACTTTGCAAAGCTATTGGCCTAATTCTTCGTATCAGTTGTTATTTATTTACCATCTTTTTTCTTCTTACACTGCTCCAGAGAAGCCTCTGCTTCACTCACTGCATTGTGTGCAAGAGGAATTTAATACTAGGGGAAAATACAGAGACAATGCTATTACAAAGGCTGCTTGTTGCTACCTCACTTTGATATTGAAAGCTTGGAGACTTTGCAATCTGCAGCCCACCTTTGCCAACCTGCTGTTTGAGAACAGTGCTGGTTTGAATCACTTGCTGGAAGAATTAGTTGTATGTTTTTATAGGTAGCACTGCATCTGGAGCACCAGTAGACAGGAAATAATCAGTCAATTTTATGATACTTATTAAGGACAGCATTTGCAGTCAGAACATATATGAAGAGTATAGTTAGCAAGAGAGGCTATAAAACCAGGTTATAGTCAGGAAGCATTTGGAAAGAAAGTGATTGTGCAGCATGTAACTGTAAGAGAAGATTTAGGGAGTTGTCAGTGACTGGCTGGGAGTCCCCTGTAGCACTGTGAGTTTGTGTTGAGCCTTTGAGTCAGTGTCTGCTTGGAAAGAAATCCCAAGAGCTGCTTTATTACTCCTTAAAGACACTCAGTTGTAAATGTAACATTCAATTAGAGGTGCAAGATATAAAGTCTGGATTCTTAAACACTTTTGGTCACCGTGGGCAAGGTAGGTCGTTGGCAGCCTGAAAATCCCGTGAGAATGTGTCTGCTCCGCTGGACATACAGTAATATCTGCAGTAATGTCAGCACCTCTTCTGTTGACATCTGGGTGTTGAGAGGATAAGGCACTACTGGCCTTTGCCATTGCAGCCCAGGTCACCTGTTCTTAAGTTTAGTGGAGATGAACGTGATGAAGTTTATGAAACTTAACTGTAATACTACTTTATGCTGCCTGCAGTTGTGCATTTAAATATGAGTCAGAGAAGACACTGACAGTGTTTGCTAGAGGATGGGAGATGCAGGTTTTGAACTGCAGAATATTGTAGCCAAGCACTGGTGTGGAGCATGCGGCAAAAATCCAGCTGCAAGGATCAGTTTGTAGAACTGCTTAGAGGCCACTGGTAACTTCTGTGCTTTGCAAGTGAATTTCTTATGTAGGTCCAATTCTTCCCCAATTTACTACAAGCAATAACACACCCACTGGCATGTGTGACATGGAAGGAGTCACACCATAGAGAGAGCTTTACAGAGGCAATTGTGCTTTTGCGCCTGTGTGCAACTCGTCAGTATTTATGCCTTGCAGTCTGTGCTGCATGTTCACATGCTGCAGATCACAGTATGCCATCGTCCTCCATCTCTGAAGTTTGTATTGCCACAACTTACTGGTTTTACCTCCTTGTATAAGTAATTCTTGCTTTGGTGTAAGGGTGGGAGGGGGACCTGGCATAGTTTGGGAACAGAAATTATGAAATGGTGTTGTACCTAACTAGTATTTCAAGGTATACAGGAAAATGTAGCACTTCTATGCAACCTGGGAGCATTGTTTGAATTGTAGTGGATGGAGTGTTGCTCCTGGGAGTACTGCAGCTGCTTTTGGAAGTGGTGCTGGAGAGCTGTGAGCACCACACAGCAAACAATGGGTTCCACAGGCATGGCAGACGTGGGCTTTCTTAAGTGCAGAGTATTTTATTCACATGTGCTCTCTCATTATTTTATGGTGGGATTTAGTCTGTATACTGAAAATAAAGTGATTATATTTTCTCCTTTCATAGATGTATGCAAATATATTGCAGTGGGTGTTTTTATGGGTAACCAATTCTGACTTGGTCCAAAGGAGTGGAGAGTTTATTCTAACACAGTTAAAAACACAGGGGATGGTTTAGAGGAGTGGAGGAGTTGACACAGTGGCTTGGGCTTTCCAGGCAAGTGTCTCTTCTCTAATGATGGCAATGACTTGGTAATTCAAAGAAAACTGCAAAAAACTGACAGCAGGCAGATGTGATGCAGCTTACTTCTTACAGAGATGCTATGATCCATGCATCTGGCCTGGGAAGGTCTGGTTATGGCAACAGGTGAACCATGAAATTTAATATATCATTCAAAAATTTGCTGATATTAGCTCTCACATTTGAGGACAAATGTCAATTCCTGCAGAGAATTTCTGTAGTCCCCAAACCTCTGCTGCTTAGAAATAAAGTACTTAATTTTTCAGTGACTGGCATGCAGTGGGCTCAATAACTTGGGTGTTTTAAGCCACCCAGGGACCATACATATGGGCAGTTTTGCAGGTGACAAAAGGTAAGCAGATGTCCACCTCAGAGAGGTAAAACTTGCCTTGTTGAGGTGAGAACTGTCCTGAGTGATGGCTGTTTGCATAGCTGGAACTGGGAGTGGGTGTTTGTGTTCGTTGAAAGTTTTAAACATGACACCATGGTCAGTGTGTTAGATTCACGGTTTGTTTGACTCACAGGATAGAAATAAAGTTTCATCCTCATTATTCCAGGATAACCTGCATCCTCGTGCACAGCACAAGGGTTCATCCTGCCCGACTCCCTGCCTGTGTTGTGCACTAAGAGGCTTTCACTGTGCAGGCGGCTTACTATAACTGTGAGACATCTGAGAGCAGTTACAGCATGTAAAGCTGCTGTGTTGAGCCGTGATCCCTGAAAGGCTTAATCCTCTCCCCTTGTGAAAGAGCACTGACATTGGCAGTGTGTGTAATACCAGCCAGTAGCAATGTCCTCCTGAGCAATGCCTCTTTTTCGTCTGAAGCAGTTACTGTAAAACAGGTTCCTTGGGGAACGTCGTGGCTCTCAGGTGTTGCACATGCAGGTAGAGTATCCAAGATTTCTAAAAATTCCTTCTTCTGGATTATATTTGCTTTTATATTAAAAAACCCAAACCCCTTCAACAAAGCTGAGAAATGCCAGGAACGTCCTCTTTAAAGCCTTTGTATGCACATACATCCACACAGTTCTTTCCCTTGGCAAGCAGGGCTGTGTCAGAACACACACAGCGGGACGCGAGACATTCATTAACTGTGTTTTGTGTGCCTGTGTGCATGCAGGCGGCTCTTTGAAAGAGCGAGCTGCAGGGCGAGAGGCGTTGGAGCCACATGAAACAGCTGCAGCTTCGGGGCAGAGCCAGCTCCAGGCTGCTTTCCAGCTTGCTGTTTGGATGGAGCTGCATCATGAATGGAAGGCAATGTGTTGCCTTTGAGATGAAATTGTGAAAGCTTTGTCTAGAAGATCCTTGCTTTTCTCCCTGAGGTTGTGTTTTTGTGAGGATGCTGTGTCTTTTACCCCTATGAGAATCAAAAAGAAACACCACCTCTGCCAGCACAGGCCTGTATGTCCATCCCCAGTGCCAGCTGTGCTGCTGATCCTGGGATAGTCTCGGATGTGGGATTGGCCCAGCTTCTAGGAGGTAGCTCCAGAAAGGGGCAGCAGCTTTGTGGTTGCCTCCCCTGTGTTGCTTCTCTCAACTTTCCCTGGCTTGGTGGAAGAAGAAAATCACTTTTCCTTTCAGCAAGCTGGGAGAAGGAGTGGGAGGTGAGGGATGCTGAGGGCCTTGCTGCCTGCTGGGGGGATGCTTGGGGTGGTACAGGTGTCTGGAGAACTCCTGTAGCATCTAGTTAGGATGTGCTGTCTGAACAGTGGCTGAACCCCTGCACCAGCCCCAGTGGACTGTCTCTTCTCATGCAGCCAGGTCCCACCCAGTGCCCCATGCATCAGAAGCACTACTGGGGTCACAGATCAGTGGTGCAAGGCTCCCTAGAGCTGCAGGGATGAAACTCAGCACTGATGGGGACTTGCTTAAGCTGGGTGATCCTGCATAATGTGATCAGTGCTGTCCCTTGGGAGCATGGGGCAGCCAGGACATCAGTGCCTTCCCTATGACTCCAGCCCTGGTGACATTCCTGCCCATCCCAGGCTGATCCAACGGCTGCCTGCTGGATCCAAGTCCTGCCCCAGCTGCAAGCCCCTCTCCAGGATGAGTGGCTGTAAGAGCCAGAGGAGAAGGAGCCAGGTGGCTTCTGAAAGCAGCTCACACCCCCTGAGATGTGACTGAGCAGCTGTTAAGATTATGGGGTATGTTAATATATAATTAATGGTAATGATAGGGACAGCGGGTTATTACAGGGTAGCTGCCACTGTTAGCAGTGCGTGCGTGAGCTCTCAGGGAGCGATTTGCCAGTGGGTCTGTCTAGTCATGTCATTGCTGAAGGGTTTGAGGGGAGATGAGCCAAGTCCTGAGCCAAGTCCCCTTTCTCCATGTGTGGGGCACCAGCCAGCACTGCCTTGCCAGGGCAGGGTTCTCTGGGGATGCTTCAATGCATTCAGCATCAGCAAGTTTGCCAACAAAACTGAGCTGTGTGATGTGGTTGACACGCTGCAGGGCAGGAATGCCATCCAAAGGCACCTTTACAGGCTAGAGAGGTTGAACCTCATGTAGCTCAGCAAAGCCAAGTGCAAGAAGCGTGACCAGCAGGTCAAGGGAAGGGATTCACCCCCTTTAATTCACTCTTGTGAGAGTCCCCCTGCAGTCCTGTGTCCAGCCGTGGGGCCCTCAACACAAGAGGGACATGGAACTGCTCAAGTGAGTCCAGAGAAGGCCACAAAGATGCTCCGAGGGCTGGAGCACCTCTGCTATGGAGACAGGCTGAGAGAGCTGGGCTTGTTCAGCCTGGAGAAGAGAAGGTTCCAGGGAGACCTTAGAGCAGCTTCCAGTGCCTAAAGGGGCTACAAGAAATATGGAGAGGGACTTTTGACAAGGACCTGTAGTGACAGGACAAGGGGGAATGGCTCTGAGATGAAAAATTATAGATTTAGATTTGACATTAGGAAGTTCTTCCCTGTGAGGGTGCTGAGGCCCTGGCACAGGTTTCCCAGAGAAGCTGTGGCTGCCCCATCCCTGGCAGTGTTCAAGGCCAGGTTGGATGGGGCTTGGAGCAACCTGGTCTAGTGGAAGGTGTCTCTGCCCATGGCAGGGGGTTGGAACTGGGTGAGTTTTAAGATCCCTTCCAACCCAAACCAGTCTGGGGTTCCATGATGCAGGGATGCAGGAGTCAGGCAGTGGGGGAAGAGGCTCTGTGCTGCTGTCACAGCTCTCAAGGAGCTGGGTCTCTGTCCAGGAGAGCTGCAGGGGTTGCCCATGAGGGTGGGTTCATTGCTGCCTGGCTGTGGGTGAGGGCGAATGCAGCCGCGCCTGTGGAGCTGTGCAGGGATGCGGGAGGTGGGTTCAAAGTGCTGAGATGCAGGATGCAGCATGCCGGGGGGCACCCATGCACCTGGGTACTGGGCCTGGCCTGCGGAGGCTCTCACCCACAGCCCGGTTGGGTGTTTTGCCCAAAACCAGTTTTTACCAGGCCAGAACAATTTAGCAGATAGAGCCCATAGCAGGGCTGGCAGGACAGCATGAGGTGAATGTGGTTCCCTCACCGAGTCTGCCCTGGGACACGTTCGCACAGGCTCCTCTCTGGGTGTGCTGCTTCACCAGCATCCCCGTCTTCCTCCACTGCTCTGGTCAGCACATTGCTCCCTGCAGGCTTGGTCAGTGACAGCCAGTAGGGAGGGGAATGTCATTCTGTGCTTGAAGAGCAAGAGATGCCCATACCTCTGAGATGACTGAACCCATCCCCAGAGCTTTGTGCCTTGCACAGCTTCCCCTGGCCAATTATCCC